>NC_140991.1:180563645-181166546 GCF_052327205.1 Somniosus microcephalus | reverse complement strand
CTCAAAAAACCCTCGGCACCGCCGGGCACTCCAGCTAGTATCCTATGTAATCCTATGTAATAAGCTTGGATTTTTTCACATTTGGTGTCTCTGACATATAGATGACTCCACCTCCTTTCTGTCTTTTCTGCCTTTTCTGAATATTTTATACCCTGAATATTCAATTGTTAATTTCTATTCTCAGGGTTTAGTTATGCTTTTGATATTCCCACCACATCATAATTTTCTACTGCAGTACAGTATTTTGCTTTTGTATCACAACCCTGTTCCTGGTTAAACTAGTCTCCAGCCCATTCCTTGACAGTTCACTCTCAAGGCCTAATGTTTGCTGAGCCTGTGATTGCTCACTTATCGAGTCTATTACTATCCACTCGCCCTCAAAACCCCTTCATAACTGTCTACCCTTTGGAGTTCCTATAGTTTGCTCTCTATCACTTGCCACAATCATTTCTTTAAACTTACTGATCAATAGATAGTTATCATATCTGATTGCCCTTTTAATGTATCTTGCTTTCTCATTTGTGAACATTCCAAAGTAAAGACATCTTATAGCCTCCATCTTAATTTTACTTCTGTAAAAACTGTCCTTTCACTCTTGTTGCTACCGTTTGCCCTGTTTTATGTATTATCTTTGGTGCTCTCTTTTTGATTTTACTGCTTACTGGGGTCCCCTTTAGATTTTTTCTTCCTTTGGGTATCCTTTTCATTTTTAGCTTAACTTAGTGTCTACAGATGCTCTCTTACAGCTTAGCATTTCACCCCTAATAACAATTTATTGATCAACGACTGCCTTCACTACCCCTTCTGGTTAAAAAAGGCAACACTCCTTTATTTACCTGCATACTGTTCCCAAAGCTTTACCTGAGGCCTTATAGCTCATCTAATGGTAGAAGTTGGTACAGAATTTTAGTTAATATTGTATAATCTGTGCTAATTTATAGAATCATAGAATCTTCCAGCAACTCGATCATGCTAGAATCACTGGTTAGGCCTCAGCTGGAGTATTGTGGACAATTCTGGGAACCACACTTCAGGAAAGATGTAAAGGCCTTAGAAAGGGTACGGAGAAGGTTTACCAGGATGTTACCAGGGATGAGGGACTTCAGTTATGAGGAGAGGTTGGAAAAGTTAGGATTGTTCTCCTTGAAACAGAGAAGGTTAAGAGGTGACCTAATAGAGGTTTTCGAGATGATGAGAGGTTTTGATAGAGTAGGTAGAGAAAAACTATTCCCTCTGGTGAGTGGGTCAATAACCAAAGGTCATAGATTTAAAATCATTATCAAAAGATCTATAAGGGAGAGAAGGAGAAATCTTTTCACTCTGTGTGTTGTCAGGGTCTGACTACTCTATCTAAAAAGGTGGTGGAAGTTGATTCCTTAAATGATTTTGGAAGGGAGTTGGACAGGTATTGAGGATGAGGTACTTGCAAAGCTACGGACAAAAGGCGAGGATGTGGGACTAAGCACAACAGCGCTTTCAAAGAGCCAGCACAGGCATGATGGGCTCAATGGTCTCCTTCTGAGCTGTAAATTTCTATGATTCTATGAGAAGGAGGCCATTTGGCCTGTTGTACCTGTGCCACCTCTTTGAAAGAGCTGTCCAATTTAGTCCAACACCCCAGCTTTCTCCCCATAACTCTGCAAGTCAGTCCTCTTCAAGTACATGTCCAATTGCCTTTTGAAATTTCCAATGGAATCTGCTTCTTTCGGGTAATGCATTCCAGATCTTAACAACCCTCTGTGTTAAAAATATTCTCCTCATTTCCCCTTTAGTTCTTTTGGCAATGATTTTAAATCTATGACCTCTGGTCACCGACCCACTTGCCAGGGGAAACAGTTTTTCCCTATTTGCTCTATCAAAACTCCTCATAATTTTGAATACCTCTATTAGGTCTCCCCTTAACCTTCTCTGCTCTAAGGAGAACAATTCCAGCTTCTCCAATCTCTCCACATAATTGAAGTCCCTCATCCATGGCAAACCTCCTCTGCACCCTCTCTAAGGCATTGACATCCTTCCTAAAGTGTGGTGCCCAGAATTGTACACAATACTCCAGCTGAGGCCTAACCAGTGATTTGTAAAGGTTTAGCATGACTTCCTTGTTTTTGTATTCAATGGCCCTATTTATAAAGCCAAGTATCCCATACACTTTCTTAACTGCCTTCTCAACATGTCCTGACACCTTCAAAGATTTGTGAATATGCACCCCCAGGCCCATCTGCTCTTGTGGCCCCCTCAAAATAGTACCATTTAGATTACACTGCCTCTCCGTGTTGTTCCTCTCAAAGTACATAATTTCAGACTTATCCACATGAAATTGCATCTGCCATGTGTATGCCCATTTCACCACTCTGTCTATGTCCTCCTGAAGTCTGCTACTATCCTTCTCACTATTTACTCCATTGCCAAGTTTTGTATCATCGACAAATTTTGAAATTGTACTCCCTATAACCAAATCCAGGTAATTTATATATAACAAAAAAAACAATGGTCCTAATATCGATCCCTGAGAGACCCCACTGCATAATTCCCTCCAGTCAGAAAAATCATCAATCACCACTACTCTCTGCCTCCTATCCCTTAGTCGATTTCATACCCAAGTTACCATCGTGCCTTTAATCCTATGTGCTTCTATTTTCCGAATAAGTCTGTTATGTGGTATTGTATCAAATGCCTTTTGAAAATCCATATATACAACATCTATTGCACTACCTGCATCAACCCTCTATGTTATTTCATCAAAGAACTCAATCAGGTTAGTCAGATATGATTTGCCTTTAACAAATTGTAGGGGGTTTCTCTTGCTTGCTCTGGTCTCCTGCCAGGCTTCTTGCAATAATTATCCGTGAGTGGTTCGACCCACTCGCCCCTACGGTTCTCGACCTTGGACTTAGATGCAGGGAGCTGTAGTGCAGAAAAACTCAATAGACCAGGTCGAATAGCACGAAATGGATGCCTTTATTGAACAGTTTGCAGCATTATAAAATACATGTCATATGCACAGATTAAAGCAACTACAAGCATGCACACATCTATAAACTTAACTCTAGGGAAATGGGGAACACACGGCACATCGTAAAAGGGGTAACACATTACAACTACCCTTAACCCCCTCCCCTAGACCTAACTAAGTTTCGATTTGAGGAACTCGGGATCATGCTCACCACTTTAAGAATTGCGAAAAGGGGTTTGCAGCCTTTCGACACAGCTTTCCGTCGTCACGTGGGTTTGGAAAGTTCTAGCGCAGCTTGTTTTCCTCTTGGTTCTCCTGCGATGAGGCAGCCGATACAGCCTTGGTGAGCGCTCGCCACGGATGAATCCGTTACCGACGTGACTTTAAGAACTGGATGCACATGGGTGAATCCATTACCGATGTGATGTTGAGACACTGGAGTGCCGGGCCCTGAGTGTCTTCTTCTCCAGTCTGGGTCGTCGATCTCCCGATGGTCTTTCCCGGGGCGGGACGCTGGTCCCAAAAAGCTTTCTTTATACAGTCATGATTGTCCTTCTGAGGGTGTCTTCTTCTTCGGCCTGGGTCGTCGATGATCTCCCGACCAAAGTACCCGGGCCACCCTCGTTGTCTTCCCGTTGTGGCCGGGCCTTGCCTGCCCGAACACCGAACACGTTCCGCAACCGAAGTGCTGTCTAACCGAAGAGTCTGTCCCAAAGCGTTTCTGAAGCGTCCAAGAAGTGAAGCTCAAGTGAAGCCACTGATGGACTTTTCAATCCACAGTTATACCTTTTTGGAACATTCTTATCTCCCGCCAAATCATAGTCCTGTCTTTGTAATAATTTTGGCGGGCAGAACTCTCTGCATGGGTGTTTTGTCTTCATAACGGGAGTCGGTGATAGCTTAACTGGCCTTCCTGGGCCGATAATGTCTTTGCTTTGTCACCGTAACTCGACTTGTATATTGATCGGTCTGGAGATGGCCCTTGATGGCTGTTAAACGGCTTCTCTTTGTACAGTAAATGGGTTAAAGCGTTCATTCAATTGTCCGCCCATTTCTTGATGGGCCTCATCCTGCTACCCAAATCTGTCCTCTACTTATAATCTAATCAATATGTATACTCAGTTCCATGAGTTTCGGTTTCCCGAAACTGGTTTTCGCGGGCTTTAATGTCCTTAATCCACAAGCCTGTCTGGCTTGCAGTAACAGAAATTCAAATGGTCCCAGAAGCTGGTGACGAGGTCTGGCGGCCATTTTGTGTGCCCTTTTATCAAAGGTTTCTCTGTACAAGCTTCTTTTGGTCAATAAAGCTGTTTTATTAACCCTAATTTCTTGCGTGATTACTTATGAAAATTTCGCGAATCTTAACCCATGTTTCTCCAATTGAGAATTAATTTTGTCCTTGACAGTGGTCTATAGTAGTTTTCCCACTACTAACGTTAGACTGACTTACCTGTAGTTATCAAGTTTATCCCTCTCCCTTCTTTTGAATAGGGGTGTAACATTTGCAATCCTCCAGTCCTCTGGCACCACTCCCATATCGAACGAGGATTGATAGATTGTGGTCAGCAACCTAGGATATATCCCATCTGGACTGGGTGATTGATTGTAATCGTTATGTATATATGGCCTAGAAATTGGATGTGGCCACGAAATGGGCAGTGTTAAGGCCCAACCACGTTAAGCTGCGCCACGTCAAAATGGTCTAGGTAGCACGCAAAATTCGTGCTCAGTCCTCATCGACATGATTGTAGTCTTGATTTCAGCGCTAAAACTGCTGCTCATTGGCTTAACGCCCAACAGGTGGGCCAATATCAGGCCCACTCTAATTCCCAGTCATGATTGCCACAGGCTTTATTCAGTACTTAAAGGGGAGGAGCATTGATGCTACAGCACCTCATTGTCAAGCCACACAGAACTACAGCTGCAAACCCATGGCGGCGCATCAGCACAGGGAGAGAGCCCGCAGATTTTCCAACGCAGCTCTTGAGGCACTGGTCGTGGCCGTAGAGAGGAGGCAGGCTGTCCTCTTCCCACACACTAGCAGGAAGCCCTCACCACATACCTCGCGAAGCTGTGGCAGGAGTTAGCCGCCTATGTCACGGTCAGCATTGTGGTGCCAAGGTCAGCCATCCAGTGCTGAAAGAAGCTTAATGACCTCACACAGCAGGTCAAGGTGAGTGAAGGCTTCAGCAATTGCCATATCCCACCATCTCCACCACAAGCCTCACACACTGCTCAATGCACCACACCCCCATCACTCACCTACCAACAATCTGTACCTATCACCTCTCACACCCCACAATCAGAGCTTCACTTCACCCTTACAATCGTACCACTGCTGCAAAACTCATACCCACATCTCACACCTTCCACACATTGATAGCTATTCAACTATGACAGGCACATCACCCAAAGACATTGCACCACACTCACTCACACACTTCTCTTTCTCTTGCAGGCCAAGGTTGCGCATAATCAGAGGGAGCAACAGCAGACAAGCAGGGGCCAGGTTGACATCCACGACCTCAACCAGCTGGAGGAGAGAGTGCTGGATATCATTGGGTGGCAGATCGTAGAGGCCATGGAAACCGGCGAGGTTGAACCCCTTGGGGATAACAATGGTATGGTCATTCCTAATCCTTCTTCTCACATCCCACTTCCCCCTCATCTCACAATCTCTTCTCACTTTCAAGCAGCTGATGCTGTATGTATGCATATCTTGCTTCCCCCGCCCTCCCCTCACCATAATCCAACTCTTGTGCCTTTCTGCTTTCAGATAATCAAGAGCATGTTTAACTAACTTGATTGAGTTTTTTGATGAGGTAACAGGGAGGGTTGATAAGGGCAATGTACATGGATTTCCAAAAGGCATTTGATAAAGTGCCACATAATAGGCTTGCCAGCAAAGTTGAAGCTCATGCAATAAAAGGGACAGTGGCAGCATGGACACAAAATTGGCTAAGTGACAGGAAGCAGAGAGTAGTGGTGAACAGTTGTTTTTTGGACTGGAGGAAGGTACACGGTGGTGTTCCCCAGGGGTCAGTACTAGGACCACTGCTTTTCTTGATATATATTAATGACTTGAGGGTGCAGAAAAGATTTACAAGAATGGTTCCAGGGGTGAGGGACTTCAGTTACATGGATAGGCTGGAGAAGCTGGGGTTGTTCTCCTTAGAGCAGAGACACTTTTGGCAGATGTCCTCTAGACAGAGTAGATAGAGAGAAACTGTTCCCATTGGCGGAAGGGTTGAGAACCAGAGGACACAGACTTAGTGATTGGCAGAAGAACCAAAGGCGTCATGAGGAAAAACTTTTTTATGCAGTGAGTGGTTATGATCTGGAATGCACTGCCTAAGAGGGTGGTGGAGGCAGAGTCAATCATGGCTTTCAAAAGGGAATTGGATAAGTAGCTGAAGGAAAAAAATTTGTAGGGCTACGGAAAAAGGGCAGGGGAGTGGGACTGGCTAAAGTGCTCTTTCAGAGAGCCGGCACAGGCTCGACGGGCCGGATGGCCTCCTTCTTTGC
Organism: Somniosus microcephalus; assembly: GCF_052327205.1. Taxonomy (NCBI): domain Eukaryota; kingdom Metazoa; phylum Chordata; class Chondrichthyes; order Squaliformes; family Somniosidae; genus Somniosus; species Somniosus microcephalus. Next base: position 181,160,071 of record NC_140991.1, on the reverse strand, counting down.
TGTAACCATTCTATGATTCTATGATTCTATAATTCTAACAAGCTCCTGAGCAGCCTGTCCCCGAGGCGATGCATGGGAGCAAGGTGGGAGAAGAAGAAGTTGAAGACACAGCGTCACTGCATCTGTCACTCGCAGACACCAACACACAAACTGGCACTGCGCGTACTTTAGAGGCTAGTGTAGAAGCGGGATAGGCACAGGGTGAGGCACCGAGCACGAGTGGGCTGCAGCAAGGCCAAGGGGAAAGGGTAGCTCTGGGGCCAGCTCCCCAGAGGGTGAGTTTGCGCGTGAATTCTGCTGCACAGGACTCAGATGAGGACCTCGATGGGGCAGCCTTCAGAAGAATGGTGATGGGCATTCACATCGAATTGCTTGGTGCAATGGCAAGCCTGCCAGAGAGCCTTGTGGCAATGTCAATGAGAATGGAGGAGTCTGCATCCAACATTGCACAGGGCTCGGCGCAGAGCTTGGAGCCCAGGATTTCAGGCTATAAATGATGGAAGACTCCTGAAGAGACCTTGTCGACCCAGACATGATGGTCCATGTGATGGGTGATGTAGCGGCTGCCATTGCAGCACAGGCGGAAGCGATCTAACGTCTTAGTGCTGCAGCAGAAGTGCAGACACCTCTCATGAAGTCTCAGCTTGATGCCATGCAAGCTCAGACTGCTCACATGCAATCTCAGCTTGTTCCCGCCCAAGCTTAGACTGCTGCCATCATGGCTGGATTTACCAGTGTCAACCAGGGCTTGCAGGGTATCTCAGCAGCCCAGCAATCTGTGCTTCAACAGATTGCTAGGAATGCTGAGGCGCCGCCCCGGGGGAGTGACAGTGGGTTAATGGAGCAGGACCCTGCTGACCTCTCTCAGGATGACAGCATTCCTGTTCCCACCTCTGCCACTCCGCCATTGCCCTTGCCACTGCCTGTCAGCCAGCCAACCCAGACTGCTGCCGCCCATGCCGAGGTGGTGCAGTCAGCAGCTGGGCCTTCTAGGGCTAGAGTTGCTTGAGGTCTTCCTGCACGGCCATCTGAAGCCTCCCCCACAGAAACTCAGCAACCTTCCACCAGCCATGCTGCAGCCACTGGGGGGAGCACTTCGTAGGAGCACTGGAGTAGGAAAAGGCACATGAATGACAGGCACTAAGGGATTGCACAAGGGTGATTAGTTCATATTGCAAGTGTAAATATGTGAGTTTTTTGGACAAATTTATTAATTTTGTTTGGAATCCTTTGTGGTGGCTCTCATTTCACCTTTGTGCCCAGGAAGATGCAGTGATATTCCTAGACAGAGGGATGGTATGATGGGGATGTGGTGAGCAACAGGGATCTGGGGTTTCATTCACTGGAATGATGAAGCATTCACGGACAGCCCGTCCAGAAGGGGGATTGGCTGCCTGCCTCCTCCATCCCTCCTTGTCCCCTTCCTCTTCCTCTTGCTCCTCTTTCTCTTCCTCCTCCTTCGCTCCCTCATCCTCCTCCTGAGGTGGTTCCGCAATCCCTGCTGGCAAGGGCTGCGCACTCATGATGGCCAAGTTGTGAAGCATGCAGCAGACCACCACAAAATGGGACACCCGCTCCGGCATGTACTGGAGGGCTCCTCCTGAGTGGTCAGTGATGTTTCTGGTGGAAGCATGGCTCTCATTATATGAGAGCTGGGCATGAATGTTGGGGTTGCAGAGGGGAGTCATGAGCCAGGTGGAGAGCAGATAGTGCTTGTCACTGAGCAGCCACCCTCGAGTTTGCACTAGTGGCTGGAAAATTGCTGGCACACTGGACTGATGCAGGATGAAGGCATCACGGCTGCTGCCAGGATAGTGGGCATCATGGCTGCTGCCAGGATAGCGGGCACTGACCATCAGGAAGCGCTGGCCGTGGTTGCACGCTAACTGCACATTAAGCGAGTGGTAGCCTTTGCGGTTCCGGAAGATCTCAAGATTGTTATACGGCGCCCGCAAAGCCACATGGGTGGAGTCAATGGCGCCCTGCACCATGGGGAAGCCTGCTATCCTGGAAAATCCACATGCACACTCGTCCTGCTTCTCTCTGCTCAGAGAGAAGATAAGGTATTCCCTTCTTCTGGTGCAGAGAACCTCAGTGACCTCACGGATGTAGCGATGGGTGGTCAACTGTGGAATGTTAGCTATGTCTCCTGCTGCAGATTGGAAGGATCCGCTGGCGAAGAAATTGAGCGTCACGGTGACCTTGACTGCCACTGGGAGAGCCATGGTCACCCTGGTTTGAGGCTGCAGGTCTGGTTGCAGGAGGTGGCAGAGTTCTGTGACAGCCTCCTTGGTGAAGCAGAGCCTCCTAATACTTTACTCCTCACTTAAATGGATGTAAGAGAAGGGCTCTCGGAAGACCCTAGGTGGGTAAGGCCTCCTGTTGAGAGGCCTCCTGGCCCTCCTCCTCCTCCCACTGTGTGCATCTTCTCGTCTTCTTCGCTGCCTCCGCTCCCTCTCCCAAAGATACTCGAGCACGAGGGGGACTGCCAGTAGAACCCCCATGACTGTGAGCAAGTGTTGTGACCAGAAGTCTTTAAATAAGAATGAAGGTGTTCTCCACTTGCAACAACACTCCCTGTTACTTTAGAACCTTGAAAGAAGTTAATAAAGCTGCTGGAGTTGCAGAAAGTTGTACAGAGCCAGTCAAACTGAACAAACATTTTAGTTGCAAGTAATTGCTGATGATCCCTTTAAATACCACTGCTGGAGCCTCCTTCCTGCTTGTCAAAGCTTGCTGGTAAGTGGAGCGGCGAACTCCAAACTCGCAAATCGGGCTTCAAGTGAGCGTTGCACGCTCACTGATGTCACGATCTGCAGCACCTCCATAATTTTAGTGATCACTGATATCGGCAGTGCTGTTGGCCATCCAAAAATTGCAGCTGCTGCGGAACCCACCAGCAGCTGGTGGAAGAACAATGGCTACCATTTTTCTGCCCAAATCTGGCGGGAATGAGTGGCGTTAAGCCCCCGAATTTCTAGTCCTACAATTTTCTCTGAGAGGAAATGTTCAGACTCCACCCAGTGGCTCATGGACCAAAGTGGACCTGGTCTATTTTGAAACACTGTGGAGGCTAAATTTGACAGCCCTCGAAAATGGGCACGGGGATCGCAATGTGCGGCTAACCTGCTCCCGTTGATTGCAATGTAGGCAGCACACCAACTTTGTGCTGCCTGCTCATTTGAATGATTTCAACATGCTGCCAATGCTAACCGTGCTGCTGATTGGCTGCATGTATCAACAAAATCGTAACTTGCTAGCACCAGTTAAAGTTAGCCTGCACTGTTTAAAGCTAGTCTGCACCTCTTAAAGGGGAGGTGCATTGTGGCTGTAGCAGGTGCTGGCAGTTGCTCAAGAAGTGAATCTGACCTTGGAAACAGTGAAGAATGGCACAACATGGGAGAGAGCGGGCTCCAAGGTTTTCGGACGCTGCTCTGAAGACCTTGGTGGAGGAGGTAGAAAGGAGCAGAGATGTCCTGTATTGGTGGGGGCCAGAAGGCCCTCCAGACACACACTCAGAAGGCAGTGGGAGCAGATAGCTGTGGAGGTCAATGTCAGGAGTCAAACCCTGAGGACCTGGATGTAGTGCCACAAGAAATTCAATGACCTCACACGAGTGGTCAAAGTCAGTGAATTCATCTTCAAATGCCATATCCTCATACTTAATCCTCCTTCTCACAATCCACTTCCCCGTCATCCCACAATCTCTTCTGACTTACATGCTGCAGATGGTGTAAGCATGCACCTCTTACTATAACTCCCTTCCCTCACCACAACCCTACCCTTGTCCCTTTCTCCTTTCAGATACCCAAGAACTTGAACCTGCCCAGGCAGTGGTGGAAGAGCAAGAGGTCAGTGATGATGAAGACACGCCGTCACTCGATTTTATACTTGCAGCCATTAGCTCAGATACTGACACTGCGCATAATTTAGTGGCAAGCATAAGGGCGGGATTTGCATGTGGTGAGACACTGAGCACAAGTGGCCTGCAGCCAGAGCAGGGGTCAAAGATAGCACAGGTGCCAGCTTGCTGGAGGGTGAGGTCGCACACGAGTTCTGCTGCAGAGGACTCAGATGAGGACTTTGATGGGGCAGGCTACAGAAGAAGGGTGATGGGTGTGCACAATGAAATGTTTGGTGCATTGGGAAACCTGCCAGAAAGCCTGTGCACAATGTCAAGCAGCATGAAGGAGACTGGCATCAACTTGGCACAGGCTTTGTGCAGAGCTTGAAGCCCATCTTTTCCAGCATGGAATGGTGACCAACTCCATGAGCACAGTTGTGGACCCAACCATGATGCAGCATCTGATGGCCGATGTCTCAGCTTCCATTTCAGCACAAGCAGCTGTCACCCAATGTCTGAGTGCTGCAGTGGAAGTTCAGACTGCTGCCATCATGGCTGTGGATCACAGTGTTCAAAGAGGCTTGTAGGGTGACACAGCAGTTTCTCCTCCAACAGATTACTAGAATTGCTGAGGTGCCGCCCCGTGGGTGTGGCAGTGGCTCCATGGAGCACAAACCTGCTGTTCTCTCTCAGGATGACAGCCTTTGTCCACCCACTACTGCCACTCTGCCAGTGCCCCTGCTGTTACCTGTCAGCCAGCCAGCCCAGACCACTGGTGCTCATGATAAGATGGTGCAGTCCACAGCCGGGCCTTCCAGGCCCAGAGTTGCTCAAGGTCATCCTCCAAGGCCATCTGCAGTCTCCAAAGTCAGCAGCCTTCCACCAGCCATGCTGCAGCCACTGGGGTAGCACTGCGTAGGAGCACTAGGAGAGACAATAGCACAGGAAAGACAGGCTGAGTATTTCCAGCATTTTCTGTTTTGATTTCAGATTTCCAGCATCTGCAGTATTTTCTTTTTGTATCATGATCTGCCTGCTCTGCATACTTCCAGCCGACGTTCACTACGAAAGATAATAACATGCCTAAAAAGTTGGTTCAATTTGAAGACTGAGCTCTGCATTGTGTTAATTAAAATTGCTAATGGATATTGGTGAGAAACTGTTGCAGATGTCAGATTGATTTTGTGGTCGAAATTCCTTTAGTGAATCCTACCAGAATGCTACTATGTACCCCTGCTCTAGGAGCTCAGTATGGCTATATAAAGTGAGAGATTCTGTAGCACAGCCTATGAATGTGGAATGAATAAAGACAATTCAGTCATTTGACAAATTCTTTCCAACAGACCATGAATGGTATGCAGACGATCATCGGCCTCTGCCAAAAACAGGCATGGAGTCAGGAGAATAGCCATGCAGCCCACCCAAAGCTGGTGTTGGGAGGCCTGATCCATTTTTGATTTGGGCCTCATTTAAATACCGCCTGCAAAAAAAAAAGGAGATTAGGGGTTAAAGGTCATTACTCAGGTTGGCAACTGGACGGAAGTGGTGTTCCACAAGGATCAGTGCTGGGAGCACTGTTGTTCACTATTTACTGGCTGGTCCCGCCCTCTACCTCTGACGACATGACATCATCACGTTTCCCGCCGAAGGGGACGTCACGTGACCCACGTGATGAAGTCATCGCGTCAGATCGCGATGTTGTCGATCTAGCTCTGTTTAACCAGAGCCAACTTGAAAGGTAATAACATTGGTTACAGACAATTAATGCTAGAGGTAATAACATTGGTTACAGACAATTATGTAAGTCACTTAGTGGTTTTGCCACATACCCCCCCCCCCAGAATTGTCTTTAATGAAAAGAGTCAATCGCTGAGGAGGTCGGACAAGTCTGTTGGACCGACTCTGAAATTCCCGGAAGCACCGATTGCCATTGTGGCAGCGGGGGAAGTACCGGGACCGGCGTGCATGACTCGTGGCGGTCTATTCGACGGTCTGGTAATGAAAGTGCACGGCGAGCGGCAGCAGCGGGCCTTCGGGCCGAAACGAGCGTGGTAGTAGCAAAAACCGGTTGTCGGAGGTGCCTTTGTCGGAGCCGGGGCCGGGCTCTTCGTGGCGGGGCATTGCGCGAGGGCGCAGTATTGTTGCCGGACCGCGTAAATCTTATCCGCCTCTTCGGCGAGCGCGACGCAGTCTGCGGTTTCTGCTCGGGTGAGGGACGCCTGTACTTGCTCAGGAAGTTGAGTAAGGAACAGTTCGCGAAACAGAAAGCACTGGGGCTCGGACCCCAGGAGAGTCAGCATATGACTCATCATTTCCGAGGGTTTGGAGTCTCCTAACCCTGGTAGAGTCAGTAAACAGCGAGCGCACTCCGCTTTGGTGAGACCAAATACCTGCAGCAATCGTGTCTTGATGGCGACATACTTGTCAGCAGTCGGAGGACTCTCCAGCAGGCTGATGATTCTCGATGCCGTCGAGCTCTCGAGGGCGGAGACCATGTGGAGATATCTGGTCTGATCCTGAACGATGTTGCGGAGCTCAAATTGCGCCTCGGCTTGCACAAACCAAGAGGCTGCCTGTTGTTCCCAGAATTGGGGGAGCTTCAAGGCCACTGCGTTGGCCTCCATCACTGGCCTGTGTTTGGCGTTCACCGTGAAAAACGATCGCGAGGAATCGGGGTCACCAATGTAGGGGTCTCTGCACTCCTAACAAAGAATCTATAACTTACTGGAAGTTAACAAACTGAATTTATTGTCTAAGAACTTTACAAAACAAGAAACTACAGGAGAAGCTCAAAACAGGTCTTTTCTCTTTCAATCCACACGAGGACTAGCTGGCCCCACCCTCTACCTCTGATGTCATGACGTCATCACGTTTCCCGTCGAAGGGGACGTCACGTGACCCACGTGATGACGTCATCGCGTCAGATCGTGATGTTGTCGATTTAGCTCTGTTTAACCAGAGCCAACTTGAAAGGTAATAACATTGGTTACAGACAATTAATGCTAGAGGTAATAACATTGGTTACAGACAATTATGTAAGTCACTTAGTGGTTTTGCCACAGTTGATTCATTAAAAAGTCCCTTCACACCTACAGTTCTGTTCCTCCCCCATACCTTGACAAAGTTCCTCAGTTTCCAAGACTTTTCTCAGGTTCCTTCATAATTCAGAAGTTTACATTTCCCCTGCTATCATTAACTTCCAAAAGTTAAAAGCATACACAGAAATGAACTCAGAACTCTGTATGATCAAGTTGTTTTTAAACAATAGCATTCACCAGTAAGTGCCAACAAAGTCAATTCTGTCTCTCTAAAGCTACTCCTTAATACCATGACTACCCTTTGTGCTGGCTAACTTACTTGCTCTAGTTCCTAATCTACTATTCCAACGAGGTGCTCCCAGAGTGAGATGAGATTGAGTGGCCTGGAGTCTTAGAAGCCTGAGGTGACTCTCATTTTAGGGTAGCTGCTGTCACAAACGGACCAGTGGGAAATATTTTAATTGGTCATCAATAGAGTTCAGGAGAAATATATTCCTATAAAAAACAAGAACAATCTAGCTGATAATGAAACACCATGGATGTATAAAGACATAAGGGTATAATTGAAATGGAAGAAACTCTAAGTACATAGACAATAAAGGAGAAAATGACAAAAGGGAATACGAAGAGGTTAGGAAAGAAGTCAAGAAAACAATTAGGAAAGCAAAGAAGAACTAGGAAATTAAATTATCAAGGAATATAAAAAGAAATAGTAAAATATTCCACAGGCAAATAAATAACAAAAGAAAAATAAGGATAGGGATAGGGCCATAGAAACAGAAGATGCTGGAAATACTCAGCAGGTCAGGCAGCAGCTGTGGAGAGAGAAACAGAGTCAACGTTTCAGGCTGACGACCTCGCGTCAGAACTGGAAAAAGTTAGAGATGTAACAGGTTTTTAAGCAAATGCAGAGGCAGGGTAAGTGGGGAGGGGAGGAAAGAACAAAAGGGAAGGTCTGTGATAGGGTGGAGGACAGGAGAGATTAAATGACAAAAGGGATGATTGTACAAAGCAAAAAGAGATGGTAATGGGACAAGTAAAGAAACAAAGATGAGTCTAGAAGAGGTGTAAATGGGAATGGCAGAAACAGAAAAGCTGCCATGTGAAAAAATAGGGGCCGAGGTTATGGTCTGAAATTGTTGAACTCGATGTTGAGTCCAGAAGGCTGTAAAGTGCCTAATCGAAAGATGAGGTGCAGTTCCTCGAGCTTACGCTGAGCTTCATTGGAACAGTGTAAGAGGCCGAGGACGGAGAGGTCTGAGTGGAGTGGAGAATTAAAGTGACAGGCGACCGCAAGCTCGGGGTCACGTTTACGGACTGAACAATGGTGTTTCGCAAAGCAGTCACCCAATCGGCGTTTAGTCTCCCCAATGTAGAGGAGACCACATTGTGAGCAGCGAATACAGTATACCAAATTACAAGAAGTATAAATAAATTGCTGTTTCACCTGGAAAGCGTGTTTGGGGCCCTGGACAGTGGGAAGGGAGGAGGTAAAAGGGCATCTCCTGCGCTTGCACGGGAAGGTGAGTTGGGGGTGATTGAGGAGTGGACCAAGGTGTCTCAGAGGGAACGGTCCCTTCGGGATGCTGAAAGGGGAGGGGAAGATGTATTTGGTGGTGGGATCACGGAGGTGGTGGAAATGGTGGAGGATGATCCGTTGAATGTGGAGGCTGGTGGAGTGAAAGGTGAAAGGTGAGGACAAGGGGAACCCTATCATGGTTCTGAGAGAGAAGGGAAGAGCAGAAGTGCGGGAAATGGAACGGACATGGTCGGGGGTCATTTCAACCATGGTAGAGGGGAATCCTCGGTTGTGGAAAATGGAAGACATATCGGAAGCACTAGTATGGAAGGTGACATTGTCATAGCAGATGCAGCGGAGATGGAGAAACTGGGAGAATGGAATAGAGTCCTTACAGGAAGCGGGGTGGGAGGAAGTGTAGTCCAGGTAGCTGTGGGAGCCAGTGGGCTTATAGTGAATGTTTGTCAATAGCCTATCCCCAGAAATGGTGACAGAAAAGTCAAAGAAGGGAAGGGAAGTGTCGGAGATGGATCATGTGAAGCTGAGGGAAGGGTGGAAATTGGAAGCAAAGTGAATGAAATTTTCTAGTTCAGGACGAGAGCAGGAAACGGCACCAATAGAGTCATCAGTGTACCGGAAAAACAGGCAAGGGAGGGGACCTGAGTAGGACTGGAACAAAGAATGTTGCACATATCCCACAAAAAGGCAGGCATAGCTAGGACCCATGCAGGTTCCCATAGCAACACTTAATTTGGAGGAAATGAGTGGAGTCAAAGGAGAAGTTGTTCAATGTGAGAACAAGTTCAACCAGGTGGAGGAGGGTGGTGGTGGATGGGGACTGGTTTGGCCTCTGTTCAAGGAAGAAGTGGAGCGCCCTCAGGCCGACCTAGTGGGGGATGGAGGAGTAGCAGGATTGGACGCCCAAAGTGAAAAGGAGATGGTTGGGGCCAGGAAACTGGAAACTTTTAAAGTGGCGGAGGGCATCTGAGAGAACAGAATGCTGCAAGTTCAGAGGGAGGTAGAAGCGGGGAGGTCTAGGGGGAGGAACTTGCAGCACTCCGTTCTCTCAGATCCAACCTCAGCATTGTCATTAAACCTGCTGACAAGGGTGGCGCTGTTGTTGTTTGGTGAACCAACCTCTACCTTGCGGAGGCTGAATGCCAACTCTCTGACACCTCCTCCTACCTCCCCCTGGACCATGGCCCCACAGCCGAATATCAAGCCATCGTTTCCAAGACTGTCACTAACCTCATCTCCTCTGGAGATCTTCCCTCCATGGCCGCCAACCTTATAGTCTCCCAAGCCCACACAGCCCACTTCTACCTCCTGCCCAAGAATATTAGAGAAGTGGCAGACAGCTAATGTGATTCCTACATTTAAAAAGGGTGATAGAACAAGTCCAGGCAACTATAGACCATTAGCTTAATGTCAGTGGTAGGAAAGATAATGGAATCTTTACTCAAAGATGTAATAGAAAAACATCTAGAAACCAAAATGTAATAAAGAGTAGACAGCATGGTTTTCAAAAGGGAACATCAAACTTGACCAACCTTATTGAATTCTTTGAAGGAGTAACAGAAAGAGTAGACAAGGGTAATGTAGTAGATGTAATATATTTGGATTTTAAAAAGGCCTTCGATAAGGTACCACATAATAGGCTATGACTAAGGTAAAGCATGTGGACAGGTAGCAGAATGGATAGCAAGCTGGCTACAAAACAGAAAACCGTGTTAAGGGTAGCTACTCAGAATGGCAAAAGGTGGGAAGTGGTGTTCCACAGGGATCAGTGCTGAGACCACTGTTGTTCATGATTTGGACTCAGAAACTGGAAAAACAATTTGAAAATTTGTAGACGACACCGAATTGGGGATATAGTTAACACAAAGGAAGAATGCAACAAAATACAAGAAGACATTAATAAACTTGGCAAATTAATTTCAATATAGATAATGTGAGGTGATGCATTTTGGTAGGACCAATAAAGAGGCCACATACTGCTTGGATAATAAGAGTCTAAATGGGGTAAAGGAGCAAAAGTATCAGGGGTATACATTCACAGATCACTATAAGTAGCGACACAGGTAAATAAGGCCATAAAAAAGCAAACCAATCACTGGGGTTCATTTCTAGAGGGATAGAATTGAAAACCAGAGAAGTCATGTTAAACTTGTATCAAACCTTGGTTAGACCACACTTATTACTGTGCACAGTTCTGGTCTCCATAGTATAAAAAGGATATAGAGGCACTGGAGAAGTTGCAAAAAAGATTCACAAGGATGATACCAGAACTAAGAAAAACCATCAAAAATGCAAAAAAACAATACACGGATAAAGTGGAGTCACACTATCATAGCTCAGATTCGCGAAGGATGTGGAGTGGACTACAATCTATTACGGACTACAAAGGGAAACCCAGATGTGTCATGCCCAGCAATACCTCTCTCCCGGACGAGCTTAACACTTTTTACGCCCGGTTTGAGGCCAACAACAACTGGCCTGTTACAAGGGCGCCCGCGGCTCAGGACGACCGGGTCTTCTCAATCTCCGTGGCTGATGTGAGCAAGACTTTTAAGAGAGTGAACACCCACAAAGCACCTGGTCCAGATGGAATCCCTGGGCGTGTCCTTAGAGCATGCACTGACCAGCTGGCAGCCGTGTTTACGGATATATTCAACCGTTCACTGTACCAGTCTGTAGGCCCCACCTGCTTCAAGATGACATCGGTTATTCCAGTCCCCAAAAAAACAAAAGTAACCTGTTTAAATGACTACCGCCCCATAGCACTCACTTCTGTCATCATGAAGTGCTTTGAGAGGCTGGTCAAAACCCACATCAACTCCTTACTAACTGACACACTGGACCCACTCCAATTTGCTTACCGCCCAAAAAGATCTAGGGATGATGCCATCGCCACTGTACTGCACACTGCCTTATCTCACCTGGATAAGAGGAACACCTATGTGAGAATGTTGTTCATTGATTATAGTTCAGCATTCAATACCATTATCCCCTCCAAGCTTGTCAACAAGCTCAGTGAGCTAGGACTTAACACCCCCCTATTGTAGGGAGTTTGCAAAATTCCCCCACCTCGCCTGCTTTCCGAATCAAACAAAGTTGGCCACTTTTTAAACGTACAAAATGGAGTTCTGGGACACGTGACCAGAAAGCTGCTGGAAGCGAGTCATTTTTCTCCCCAGCAACAAGACTGGAGACAGGGCCTGGAATTCCACAGTCCCTATGTGGATTCCAGGCCAGACATGGAATTGAATATGTAATAGCAAGTCGCCAGTAGGCCGGTAAGAACAATGAACCTGGTTGCACTGCAATCAGGGTTAAGCTAGTTAAAACCATCATCGGGCCCATCCTAACAGATCCAATCATATCAGAAACCGTTTTAGAGGACTAGGCACCAGAGACACCATTGTGTGACTGAAACCAAAAACAATGAGGGCCGGTGATAAGGCCGTTAGTGGGAAATCGGCCGTTTTGCAGCCATTTACAGTTAACAAAGTAACCTGGGACACCTCTCGATCTGGGGGAGGCAAGGCAGATCGAGAGAGTATAACTTTTTAGTAAGCAGACAGAAAGGGCAGTTCGAGACACTTCGACTTGGAACACACTTCGGGAGAGACAGCTTTTACATTTCACTTCGATTTCATCCTGGGACTTCACTGCAAAAGGGAAACTTCAAGGACTCTACTGGGAGAAGCAGTCTCCAAGACGGGGAAGGCTATGCGCAGCAGGCCCATGCTTTGGTAAGCAGGCGAAGCTCCCGGTCCGTACTGCCTCCCGATTTAAACCTGACTGTTCCGCACCCACCCCGTGCCCACCACCTCAGGCAGGGATTCAGAGTGGAACCAGGAAGACACGGGACAGAGTGCACCATCCCGGTACGGACCGGAGCCCAGAGCGGGCCTCGCTAAACAGCGCAGCCTGACCCAGGAGGGAAGCCTTTCGCCCAGCCAAGGAGGAAGATACACTACCTGACTGACGGGAGAGTGTGTGGCCAGTGCACACTGAACTTTACCAGGCCAGACCAACTAAAGCTGCAGTCCCAGGACAACCTAAAGGCCTTTGTTCCAATGCGTTGGGTGAGCATGAGAGTCTGACCCCCCTTTAGTTCGACCTAGGTTAGGGATAGTGTAGGAGGTGGGGATAAGGCTAAGGGGAGTGTTAATGTGTGATACCCCTCGATGTGTCGTACTCCTTCCCGCACTCGCGTGCCCTCTGTTTTGAATATATAGTATTCCTTTTTTTTCTTCTCTTTTTAAAGTGTATAGAGCTGTAGCCTTGGTTTAGCATCGTTGAACCAATTAATTTCTCTGCTTGCCTGTTTTGTTTTATTTTTCTCTCAATAAAACCATTATTATTTTAACCTTTCACCTGCTTGTCTGTCTCGAGCTTGTTATTCTGCGCATCAGCTGCCTGGTAGGGTCCCAGTGTCAGAACTGAGTGGGAGTGTGGGGACGCCTCGTAAACGTCCACTGGGTCAGGCCCAGGCCAAACCGACCACCAAACCAACAACCCCTACACGATGCAACTGGATCCTGGACTTCCTGATGGGCAGACCCCAGGTGGTGAAAATAGGCAGTAACACCTCCTCAACGCTGAGCCTGAACACGGGAGCTCCCCAGGGTTGTGTGCTCAGCCCCCTTCTGTACTCCCTGTTTACTCACGATTGCGTGGCCACGCACAACTCCAACTCCATCATCAAGTTTGCTGATGACACTACCGTTGTAGGCCTGATCACAGATGGCGATGAGACAGGCTACGGGGAGGAGGTAAGAGCTCTAGCAGAATGGTGCAAGTACAACAACCTCTCTCTCAACATCAGCAAAACAAAGGAGATGATCGTGGATTACAGGAAGCGGCAGGGGGAGGGACACACCCCAATCTACATCGAAGGGGCTGAGGTGGAGAGGGTCAGCAGCTTCAAATTCATGGGTGTATTCATTACGGAGGACTTAACGTGGTCACATCGACGTCGTAATGAAGAAGGCATGCCAATGCCTGTTCTTCCTCAGGAAACTGAAGAAATTTGGAATGGCCCCCCAGATTCTCACCAACTTCTACCGGTGCACCATCGAGAGTATCCTGTCCAGCTGCATCACTACCTGGTATGGCAACTGCACCGCCACAGACCGCAAGGCTCTACAGATGGTGGTGAAAGCTGCACAACATACTATAGGAATTAAACTACCTGCTGTCCAGGATATCTACCCCGAGAGGTGTCGGGGGAAGGCCCTGAGAATCATTAAAGATGCGAGCCACCCCAGCCACAACCTCTTAGCCCTGCTCCCATCCGGTAAGAGATACTGAAGCATACGGTCTCGTACCAGCAGGTTTTGAAACAGCTTCTACCCCCAGGCCATAAGACTCATGAACGTATAATTTATTATTATTTATTACTGTTATTTTATTTATTATTATTGTATTTCTATTAGTATTTTTATCATTGTTATGACATATTTATTCCAATGTTGGGAGGACTCGTAAAAATCAACAGTTCATTGTGCAGTACACACGTCTGCTGCATATATGACAAATAAAAAATAAAAAAAATAAAAAAAAATTAAAAAAAGAACTGAGAGGATACACTTATCAGGAAAGGCTAAACAGGTTGGGTCTTTTTTCTCTAGAACAGAGAAGGCTGAGAGGTGACCTGACCCAAAGAATGGTAAGAATGTGGACTGCGCTACCACAAGGAGTAGTTGAGGCAAATAGCATAGATGCATTTAAGAGGAAGCGAGATAAGCATATGTGACAGAAAGGAATAGAAGGATTTGAAAGGATAGAAGGGTTAGATGAGGAGGAGTGGGAGGAGGCTCATATGGAGCATAAACGCCGGCAGTTTGGTCGAATGGACTGTTTCTGTGCTGTTGTAGGGGGTTTTGGCGTGTGTGCCCAGTCAGCTCTGCCCCTGACTGTCTCTGAGTGGTTCAAATCGCTCCACACTGTAGGGGTTGCAAAATCCCCATAGCCCCCGAAGATCGGGAAATATTAATCCACATCGTGGATGAAGACCTGTGTGATTTAAATTGTCTCTGGGTTGGACAATGTTTTAAAACATACCCAGAACCGCAAAAGGCTGCGTTAAAAAGCTCGTAAGCTGGGCAGCACTTGGACACTGAATCAAAGAACTTTGTGAAAATCACGCACTTTAAGAATGTACATTTTATTAAAAGATGTACTCTTGAGTTTTGGACTGTTTAAATTGCCCAGGGCATAAAAATGGCTGAACAGACCTCATGGAAACAGAATTTTAAGGCAGCAGAAAAGGACAGACAGGCTGTTAGCATATGAAACAGACAGGCTGTTAGCATATGAAAAAGCTCAGTGCTGCCCTGTAGTGGGTTTGAATGGAGCCCGAGCTGTCAGTCACCCTGTGGTATTGGGCAGGTCCGGTAACCTACAAGCTGTTTGTTTACACTGGGGAGTAGCCCATTTGAATCAGCCAATCATCGGACAGCAAGCACAATGGGTTGTTTACACACATCCATTCACTGAAATTGACTCTAAGATCAAGTGCTTGAAACTGCCACATGAACAAAAGGACTTTGTTTGCTAAGCACTCAAGACTGTCAATCAATTGCGGTTCCAGATGACCACAGGACAATGCTTTGTTTACAAAGCAATTGAATGCTATTAGCATTTGTTTGTATATCAAGTGGACACATCCAAACTGAGGAGGAACCGTTTAAATGAATGGGAGAACACATTCAAACCACTGCAGCTTTATTCAAAAGCCATCACAGACAATGGACACATTTAAACTGCAACTTTATCCAAACCCATCCCAGACAAGTGGACAGTTTGGAACTCTTTTGTTTTAGCCCAGAAACATCAGATCTGGGCGGGCCCCAAAAAAGGGGTATAAAAGATAGCTTCCCAGAAGCATCTCGCTCTTCTCTTTTACACTTTGGACTGTAGGTGAGCAAGGCTTCTGACCCACTAGCAAGACAATCTAGTGAGAAGTAAAGGGTTGGTAATTTAAGGGAACTGTTGCTAAGATTGTAAAATTAACATTGTAGCCATTTATCCCTCATTTTGCCATCTGCCTTCCCCTGTTAAGCAATTTTACCATGATTACTTTGATCGTGTGGTGTAGTTTCTTTAGTTTTAATAAAATTTGACTTTCTTGCATCCAGACCATTTGTCCGTTTTTAATATATCATTAATTATAAGTTCCTCCAGTCAGAACTGGAAGGAGGGTTTAGCGATTCGAAACTGCTGATTGGAATTGGTCACAGTGCAGTGGCAAAAGGCTGCCTGACTAGGTAAATGACCGTAAACCAGGTAAAGGATGACCCCCTACAAATTGGCGACTGCGGCAGGACTGGAGGCAGTTTTTGATATGATAAGTGGTCTGGATCTGGAGAAAGCATCAGCTCTTGCTTTTCTTGCTTTCAGTCTGTGGGTAGCCCTGCAGAAGTTAGCGGCAGCATGTAAGCTGACCTATTATGGTATAGGTGGCTGGGTTAAGAAGGGTGAGATGAGGGTGCGGGAGGAGGTTACAGAGGCCAAGAATCGGGAGTCAGAGTTTGAAAAATGCCAGGCGGAGGTAGAACGCCTCATAAGAGAGGTGAATGAGGCCAGAGATAGTGGGATGAGGGTGTGGGAAGAAAATGCATGCCTCACACTAGAGGTCACGAAATGCCAGGCAGAGATAGAGCACCTTGTGCAGGAAGTCACAGAGGCTAGGGACAGTGAGATGAGGCTACAGGAGGAAAACGCACACTTCACCCAAGAAGCTAGCGAGGGCAAAAGCCATGCGAGGCACAAGATAGAGTTCCTAAAGTGCCAAATTACAGAAGCAAAGAGTAACGAGATGAGACTGCGGGAAGAGAATGCCTGCCTCACCTCAGAAGTAACAGAGCAGGAGGAAATGGTTAGGGAGGTAAAGGCAGCTTATAAGCTGGCCTGCGACCAAAGGTTTAGTGGAGCAGATCATACCCCATGTAACAGAAAGATAGAGAGTTTGGGTGTGGAGTTATTAAGGACTAAAGGGATGGTATGTCTCATAAGTTCGAAGGGAAGTCCATCGGACAGTACCAGCAGCCCAAATCAAACCGCCCCACAGGCAACACCCAGAACAGAGCTGGCTAGGGAATTAGAGATCCCAAGACCGCAGACCACAGCTCTGAGTTTTGAGGAGCTCTGGCAGCAAGAAGGGGTGGACAATGGGGTGGTAGGAGAGCGCCAGCAGGTCCCGCTAGGCAGGCGGGGTCCAGGACCAGTGTACCCCCTCAGACAACAGAGGTACGGTCCGCCCGTGAAAGATAATGACCCAGGGGCTGTTCAGTATACCTATCTGGTACCCTATGATACCCAACAGCTCAGAGGCCTGGTGAAACATATTCCCCTGCTCTCCGAAAAGGGAGACCCCTCAATGCACTTCCAAGAGATAGAACACGCAGCCTGTGTTAACAGCTGTGATGATGAAGAGAAAGCCAAAATGTTGCTTTTCTCTGTAGATAGTAAGCTCTATCAGGCCCTTTCAGATGAGGCTAGGAGAGGGCAGAAGGGTTTTGAGCACCTAAAGGAGGAAATACTGGAAGCCATGGGTACGAACGATGGCAGTCCGTTTGATCGCATAGGGAAAACACTGAAGAAGGAAGGGGTGACCCCACAGGCATTTGCAGACAGGCTGTGGCCAGTCTACAACAGCGCGTGTATAGGGGGACAAGATAGGGCACACTTGAACCAGCGGCAGCGGACCCAATGGCTTCGTTGCCTGTGTCCAATTGCCTGCCCCAGATAAAAGCAAAGGCTGATACTTGGTTTGACCACCGAGACCCCCTAGCAACCGAAGAGACTGTAATCCGGCAACTCACGGTAGCATATAGGAATGGTAGGAATAGTGGGACCCCCCAGCAAAAGGGTAAGGTCCACGAGGTTAAACCTGGGGCTCAATACAAGAAAGAGTGGTGCCAGGAGGGGAGCCGTCCCTCCCAGAACAAGGTCACTTGTTACAGGTGCGGGGAGGATGGCCACTGGTGCAGGGATTGTGAAAAGCCTGGGAGAGACGATAAAGCCAGGACCCCCACAGCCCCAACTCAGAAGGCAGAGACAGAAACTCTTCCCGATACAGTCGAGTCCATCATGGAGTCGATAAAATCTTTCCTCAGGGCCAATCAGGGAAAGGTAGCAGCCATCAGTGGTGCTGCAGCCCCCTCACCCACCTCTGCCTCCCCACAATGACTGGAGCCCGTGCAGCCTGTCTACCTGTGTAATCCCCGGTACGATGAATGGAAGAGACCGCTCGTACAGGTGGAGGTAGAGAAGGTTACAGGGACTTATCTATTGGATACGGGGGCATCATGCACCATGATCCATACGGATAATCCCACCACCTCACCTCTGTCTAATGGGGTTCCATATATACTATTGGGATTCACCAGTCAGGAGCAGGCGGGGGTATACTCCAGACCCCTCTCAGTCAAATGAATTTATGGGCAGGCAGCAGACAGCATGGGGAAGCAGCATCGGAATAACCGGCTGCTGCTCGAGCCTAGCAAGAGCCACCAGTGGGAGATAGGAGACCTAGTGATGGTAAGAAACTATGCCCGGGTGGGAAGTTTAGAGCCACTCTACATGGGACCCTATAGTATAGTTGATAGGGCCAGCCCCATGGTCTATGCAGTAAAACTACCCTGGTGCACAAAGGGTTCCACGCCAACCAATGTAAATTGTATAAATCTGACCATACAAGTTCAAGTTCACAGGCTGTAAAGACAGGTGCTGTGGCTTGTTTCAATGGAAAAGTTGTCCGGCCCACCAATTAGGACACTTCCCCACCCCAGTGGGACCTAAGATTCGGCCAAAGTTTAAATTTGAACCAGTTATTTAGTTCAGAAACAGAGAAACCACAGCCTGAGAGTAGAAATCTGCAGGCTGCTGCGAGTTCATTTACAGAAAATCGCTTGGGGGGCCCCAGGGAGGAGCTGCCCTGTGAAGAGACTGCCCGTGCATGCGTAGTCGCTGGTCTGGAGACAGGAATTCCCCAGTCTTTTGAACGGCCTGTTCACGCAGGCGCAGTTCCCCAGCCCGTGACCACAGCGGCTCCTCTTCAGTTTTCCCGTGCAGGCGCAGTCGCCTGTTTGAATACAGAGGTTTCACAGCCTCTGCTGTGGGACTCCGGGGGGCAGGTTCGCGCAGGCGCAGTCGCCTGTTTGAATACAGAGTTTTCACAGCCTCTGCCGTGGGACTCCGGGGAGGAGGTTCATGCAGGCGCAGTTCCCCAGCCCGTGACCACAGAGGCTCCTCTTCAGTTTTCCCGCGCAGGCGCAGTCGCCTGTTTGAATACAGAGGTTTCACAGCTTCTGCCGCGGGACTCTGGGGAGGAGGTTCACGCAGGCGCAGTCGCCTGTTTGAATACAGTGGTTTCACAGCCTCTGCCATGGGACTCTGGAGAGGAGGTTTGCGCAGGCACAGTCGCCTGTTTAAAGGGACAAGCTTCCCAGCCCACTTCTAGAGTGGTTCCCCCTATGGTGTGGGACTCTGGGGAGGAAGGGATAGCAATTCCTCTTGCAGGGGAAATATGGAAGGAGCCGGTACCAGGTTTTGGACCTGGAGAGGAAGATTTTCAGCCACCAGCAGTGGGTGGTGAGGGGATACCTGCCCCCAGTACAGGAGTGGGTAGGGAGAAGGAGACAAACCCAGATTACTGGCAGGCTGCTAGGTATATTAAACAGTGCGGGCTGTTTGCATCAGGGGGAGAAGGTTTCCAGCCAGCTAGGGCTGTGACCCAGGCCCAGGGTCCGTCAGCCAAAGTTTCTCCCACAGAGATGCCCCTCAGAAGGTCTCAGCGGGTCTGCAAGCCCAAGATAAGATGGTCACCAGAGTACCCGCCACAAAGAGCAATCTCCCGAGCCCGGGAGGAAACAGATCACAGAGGTCCCCAACTAGCAGCCATAAGCTGCCAGGGACCTGAAGCAGGAGGCAGTCCAGCTTCACTGCAGGCAGCAGTAATCTGCGACAGTGACACCAGAGATTAGCCTGGCTATTCGGAGACGGGCGGCATTTGTATTATAGCTTTGTGTTAAGTTACCAATGTTTATAGCTTGCTTTTAAGGTGTTTAAATTTTAAGTTTAGAATGTAACTAGTAGTTTTGAGTTTAAGTTTAAAGTTTAAGTTTATAAGTGTGCCAAATGCTTGTATTTTGGTCCGAGGTCGAGGGACCCAACCATGTCTCCACCTAAGGCAGCAGGTCAGTGAGAAACCTGGCTGCATGTCCTTTTAAGTTCTTTTGCAGGAGAGTGGACAAAGGAGCAGCCCTGTTCGCCCAGCCCGAGCTGGGCATCGAATGAAGATATGGAAACAGAATGTTGGGGATCACCTCACCACTGGACAAATCCAGGAGGAGACTGTGGTGATTATTTCCTATGTTTAATAAGAAGTATTGTGATTGGTGAATGGGGTGGTTGTTCTGTGTTAGTAAGAAGTATTGTAATTGGTTGTTTGTTTCTACCTTGAGATATATGCTGTAAACTCATTGGTAGTGGATGTCAGGTGATTTGTGGTGGCCATCTTAAATTCAGTTCTCTCCAGTCATGGTTGGAGACTGGTGTTGAAAGATGTGCTACTGGATTTTTAAAGTTAATAAAGCCTAGATTAGAAAGGCAAATCTATTCTTTATTTCAATTTATTAACTTTTTATCAGAATGGAGCGATATCTTCAACCAGAACGATTCAATGCTGACCCTAATTCTGCAGGAGTGGATGATAAATGGAAACATTGGTATTGTACATTTACAAACTTTTTGGGTGTGTTGGAACAAAAGTCTCTGAATAAGCTGAATATGCTGATCAACTACATTGCTCCGGATGTGTATAAGTATATTTTGGACTGTAAAACTTACGAATTGGCTATTTCTACATTGGAGAAGATTTTTGTTAAACCAAAGAATGAGGTATTTGCACGTTATCTTCTATCTGCCCGTAGGCAGCAGGTGGGAGAATCTTTGGATACTTATTTACAAGCACTTCGGCACCTTAGTGCTAACTGTAATTATAAAGCCGTGACGGCCGAAGAATATAAGGAAGAATCGGTACGGGATGCTTTTATTAATGGACTACTGTCTAGATCAATTCGTCAGCGGTTGTTAGAAAATAAGACTTTGGATCTCAAGAGTGCTTTTGAGCAAGCTTCTACATTGGATATGGCTCAGAGAAGTTCGGATTCTTATGCTCTTTCTAATCGACCTGCGACTGTGGTTTCGGCAGTTCCGGATGAAAAAGAATTAGGTGGACTTAATGGGAGTGGTTTACTAGATTCTGAAACAGTTTCTACTTCAGCGGCTGTTGCCTCTAGGATTCAGAAGTGTTATTTTTGTGGGAACGTCCGGCATCCTCATTTGAAGTGTCCTGCCCGGGAGGCTGTGTGTAGTAAATGTGGAAAGAGAGGTCATTATGCACGTGTTTGTAAATCATTAGGTTCAATTACCTCCTCTTCTGCGACTATTCAACCTGTAGAGAGGGCGTTTATTGCATCAATTTCTGCTGCATTTGCTCATGGCCTAAACAAAGCTATAGTTATGGCCCAAGTTAATGGGTTAGAAGTGAAGGCTCGCATAGCTACGGGCAGTACCGAGAGTTTTATAAGTCTTCAGTTTGCGAAGGAAAAGTGTTTGAAAATCTTGCCTGTTACTTATCAGGTGTGTATGGCTCAGACGACCCTTACTTCACAAGTAGCTGGTTGTTGCCTTGTGAAAATGATTCTTCTAGGTAATACGTATACTGATATACGCCTATCTGTTTTGCCTAATCTTTGTGCGGATATTTTGATTGGTCATGATGTGCTTAAATTACACGAGTCTTTCGTTTGGAGGGACTAAGCCACCCTTATCCATTTGTGGATTAACTTCTTTATCCATTTCTCCATTATCATTTTTTTCCAATTTGATGCCGGATTGTAAGCCAATTGCTACCAAGTCAAGAAGGTATAGCAGTCAGGATAGAGAATTTATTAATTCTGAAGTCCAACGTCTTTTATTGGAAGGAATCATTGAACCTGGTTGTTCGCCTTGGCGGGCTCAGGTAGTTGTCACCACTAACGAGAGACATAAGAAACGAATGGTGATAGACTACTCTCAAACTATTAATAGGTATACTCAATTAGATGCGTACCCTTTGCCTAAGATTGATGAGCTTATCAACAAAGTATCTCAGTATAAGTTTTTTAGCACTATTGATTTAAAGAGTGCTTATCATCAGATTCCTATTGTTAAGAGGGATCAACCATATACAGCCTTTGAGACTGGTGGAAAGCTGTATCAGCTTTGCCGAATACCATTTGGTGTTACTAATGGTGTTGCTTGTTTTCAACGGGCAATGGATGCTTTTATAAGTGATAACTCTCTCTCTGACACCTTTTCATATTTAGATGATATCATGGTGTGTGGTAAATCAAGGGTGGAGCATGATTCTAATTTAGAAAGATTCCTTCAAGCTGCAGAAAAAGTTGGTTTAACTTTTAATAAAGAGAAGTGTATCTTTTCGACTACTGAGGTAAATCTACTGGGGTATATTATCTCGGGAAATAAGATTAAACCAGATCCAGAACGTTTGCGACCATTCATCGATTTACCTTATCCTACTAATTCTAAGGCTTTGCAACGAGTTGTTGGACTGTTTTCTTACTATTCTAATTGGATTGCAAACTTTTCACAGAAGATCCGGCCCCTTATTCGGGTTACGACATATCCTCTATCATGGGAGGCCAGGACATGTTTTGATAATTTAAAAAGGATATCTTAGGAGCAGTTGTGCATTCTATTGATGAGCAGGTTCCCTTTGTGATTGAGACGGATGCTTCTGATTTTGCAATTGGGGCTACTCTGAACCAGAATGGAAGACCTGTGGCCTTTTTCTCACGTACCTTGAACAATAGTGAAAAAAGACATTCTTCAATAGAGAAAGAGGCATATGCAATAGTAGAAGCACTGCGTAAATTGAGACATTATTTATCGGGGCGACATTTCACGTTGGTAACCAATCAAAAATCTGTGTCCTTTATGTTTGATGTTAAACATTTTGGAAAGATCAAAAATGATAACATAATGAGGTGGAGGATTGAGTTGGCATGTTACCATTTTGATATCGTTTATCATCCGGGGAAGGATAATGTTGCTGCTGATGCGCTGTCGAGGGCTTATTGTTCTGTGATTCACGGAGATACGCTTATTAATCTTCACAATGCCTTATGTCATCCTGGGGTTACGAGGATGATACACTTCGTACGCAGTAAGAATTTGCCCTTTTCAGTTGAAGACGTCAAGCGGATGACTTCATCATGTTCTATCTGTGCTCGGTGTAAACCGAATTTCTTTAAGCCTCAACAAGCTCATCTTATAAAGGCTACTTCTCCTTTTGAACGTCTGAGCGTTGATTTTAAGGGGCCTCTTCCTTCAACGACTCAAAATCGATACATATTTACTGTTGTGGATGAGTTTTCAAGGTTTCCTTTTGCTTTTCCTTGCGCAGATGTATCAGCTGCTACAGTTATCAAATGTCTGACTCAACTTTTTGTCACCTTTGGGATGCCTGCGTATATCCATTCAGATCAGGGAAGTTCTTTTATGTCTTCCCAGTTGAAAGAATACCTTCAGGGTCGGGGAATTTCTACTAGTAGAACTACCCCGTATAACCCCCAGGGTAATGGACAGTGCGAACGATACAATGGGGTGATCTGGAAGGCAGTTATGTTGGCTTTGACATCCTGGAACCTTAAGAATACACAGTGGGAAATGGTACTGCCTGATGCCCTGCATTCCATTAGATCATTGCTTTCAACGGCTACTAATGTGACCCCCCATGAAAGGCTCTTTAATTACCCACGGAGATCTACTATGGGATATTCGGTACCTTCATGGCTTACTATGCAGGGACCTGTGCTGCTTCGACGCCATGTTAGATTGTCAAAATATGATCCTTTAGTGGAGGAGGTGGAGCTGTTGGAGGCAAATTCCCAATATGCTCATATTCGATTCCAAGATGGGAAAGAAAGTACTGTTTCAATTAAAGATTTGGCTCCTTGTGGTGGCCAGCCCTCTTCTGAGGATACTAATAATAGTCACGATTCAGATAATGTGGATATTGTTATAGATACTACGGATATTTCCAATCCTACTGCAGATAATTATACTTCTATTAGTCAGCCTTTGATGGATGTTCATGACCGTCCTAGTTTACTTCCTGATGGGATTTCCAATCCGGAAACCGTTGATAATCGGGATATGGATAGCCTTCCTGCAGAAGATACTTCGGTGTCTCCGGGTGTGGGAGGGCAAGGAATTTCACCAAGGTTAAGAAGGTCGACACGAACAAGATATCCGGTCGACCGATTGAAAATGGACTTTTAAATTGATAGTAATGTTTTAAAATTGTTGAAATATTATATTTGTATTTTAGTTGTAAATAAATTAATTATAAATTGTAAAGGTTGTTTTAGGTTGGAGCATGTTTTAAACGGAGGGGTGAATGTGGTGATTATTTCCTATGTTTAATAAGAAGTATTGTGATTGGTGAATGGGGTGGTTGTTCTGTGTTAGTAAGAAGTATTGTAATTGGTTGTTTGTTTCTACCTTGAGATATATGCTGTAAACTCATTGGTAGTGGATGTCAGGTGATTTGTGGTGGCCATCTTAAATTCAGTTCTCTCCAGTCATGGTTGGAGACTGGTGTTGAAAGATGTGCTACTGGATTTTTAAAGTTAATAAAGTCTAGATTAGAAAGGCAAATCTATTCTTTATTTCAGAGACCTTGCAGCGACCTTCGGGAGAAACAGGACAGGGTCCGGAGGAACCTGCCTACTCATCCTACATGGAAGAGATGGCCCCAGCTGGGTGAACCCAGCATTATCCTGACCAAATTTCACTTGCGGGAGTCCTCGCTATTGAGGAGTCACGGTGGGGAAGTGCAGGCGCCTTGTCAGATAGGGACGCGTTCCCCGGGAGTGGTTGGTGATGGCCCAGGAAAGATTATAAAGGGGAGGGGGAGACCCAAGAGTCACGTGGGTGCGATCGGGGAAGGGAGGAACTCACCCGGGGCCCACGGGCAAAGTTAGAGTGTAAGTGTGGCTGGGAAGGATGAGTGGGTGGCCGGATCTGGGATCTAAGTTTTGAGTGTGGGGCCAGTGAGAGCTGCCACACAGGCACCCATCATTTTCTGCAGCCAGTCGAGGGAAGACAGGAGGGGGAGGGACTGGGAGTCACGACCCCATACTCCCTGGTCTTGGTCTGTGAAACATGAGGGGTACCCCACCTCCACAAAGGGAAAAGGGAACGGCTCAGGGCTGGTGGATCAGACTGTTCTGTAAAATCCATTCTGTATGTTTTAAAAGTTTAAGACCATTAAAGGGGGGGTGGAAGGAACATTTACTGCCCAGGTGGGAGGAGCAATACCCACTCGAATTTCGCGACCCATCATTGGCACATGATGGTCGGGGTTTATTTCAGCATTTTGTTTCAAATGTTTCAGCATTTTGTTTCAAATGTTTAATGAAGATTTTTGTATTTTGTTTTACAGTTCCAAGTGGTGCAGAGGAGTAGGACCCTCTCCGTGCTTGTGATCATTTTGATTACATTGTATAACCAAGATTGCAACATTTTGTAGTATGTTATAATGTAACAAGTGGCGCAGGGGTATGGGACCCCCTATTGCAACATTTTGTAACTGATGTATCTGTAGATGCCTACCGTACCACGTTTTTTCTCAGATTTGAGGGGAATAGACGGGTCAGGGGATCAGTGGTAGGTAGCTATAGGTAAATACAGGGGATGATTGTTTGTGGGGGGGTCAGAAAATTTTGCTCACTTCTTCAAGAGGATACTACAAGCAAGTTGGAAGTATCCAAGGGAGGAATGTAGGGGTCGCAAAATCCCCTCAGCCCCCGAAGATCGGGAAATATTAATCCACATCGTGGACGAAGACCTGTGTGATTTAAATTGTCTCTGGGTTGGACAATGTTTTAAAACATACCCAGAACCACAAAAGGCTGTGTTAAAAAGCTCGTAAGCTGGGCAGCACTTGGACACTGGAATCAAAGAACTTTGTGAAAATTACACACTTTAAGAATGTACATTTTATAAAAAGATGTACTCTTGAGTTTTGGACTGTTTAAATTGCCCAGGGCATAAAAATGGCTGAACAGACCTCATGGAAACAGAATTTTAAGGCAGCAGAAAAGGACAGACAGGCTGTTAGCATATGAAACAGACAGGCTGTTAGCATATGAAAAAGCTCAGCGCTGCCCTGTAGTGGGTTTGAATGGAGCCCGAGCTGTCAGTCACCCTGTGGTATTGGGCGGGTCCGGTAACCTACAAGCTGTTTGTTTACACAGGGGAGTAGCCCGTTTGAATCAGCCAATCATCGGACAGCAAGCACAATGGGTTGTTTATACACATCCATTTACTGAAATTGACTCTAAGATCAAGTGTTTGAAACTGCCAGCATGAACAAAGGGACTTTGTTTGCTAAGCACTCAAGACTGTCAATCAATTGCGGTTCCAGATGACCACAGGACAATGCTTTGTTTACAAAGCAATTGAATGCTATTAGCATTTGTTTGTATATCAAGTGGACACATCCAAACTGAGGAGGAACTGTTTAAATGAATTGGAGAACACATTCAAACCACTGCAGCTTTATTCGAAAGCTATCACAGACAATGGACACATTTAAACTGCAACTTTATCCAAACCCATCCCAGACAAGTGGACAGTTTGGAACTCTTTTGTTTTAGCCCAGAAACATCAGATCTGGGTGGGCCCAAAAAATGGTGTATAAAAGATAGCTTCCCAGAAGCATCTCGCTCTTCTCTTTTACACTTTGGACTGTAGGTGAGCAAGGCTTCTGACCCACTAGCAAGACAATCTAGTGAGAAGTAAAGGGTTGGTAATTTAAGGGAACTGTTGCTAAGATTGTAAAATTAACATTGTAGCCATTTATCCCTTGTTTTGCCATCTGCCTTCCCCTGTTAAGCAATTTTGCCGTGATTACTTTGATCGTGTGGTGTAGTTTCTTTAGTTTTAATAAAATTTGACTTTCTTGCATCCAGACCATTTGTCCGTTTTTAATATATCATTAATTATAAGTTCCTCCAGTCAGAACTGGAAGGAGGGTTTAGCGATTCAAAACCGCTGATTGGAATTGGTCACAGTGCAGTGGTAAAAGGCTGCCTGACCAGGTAAATTACCGTAAACCAGGTAAAGGATGCCCCCCTACAACACCCCCTGGGTTCTAGACACTGGACTTAGGTACAGGTGGCGATACAGAAAATCGAGTAGACAAGTGGTTTGGTGCAAGAAAACCAAATTTTATTAAAAGGCTGAATAAAACACAATACTACTGAGAATTACTGGTATAATTACAGGCATAAAACAATTAATACACTTATATGGGAATGGGGAACACACGGCACATCAAGGGAAACAAATACATTAAAAATCCCCTTATCCTTATCCCACCCCCTATACCTAACTAGATTAAGCTATGAGGGGCCAGGAATTCATGTTCACCAATTCAAAGCCTGTTGCTTTAGATGGCGGGGTTTGAGGTCCACTCTTTCTGTCCTTTGGGGTATCCCATCACCACGTGGTCACAGGGCGCAGTGCTGAAGTTGTTTGTGCAAAGGCACCCTCCCTTTTTCTCCGTTAACGTCTTCGTCAAGTACTTCATCGCGATGGGCCTTCTTCTCCTTCGGGCGGCCGCCAACGGTATTGCTGCGGTTGGGTGTCGGTTGGCAGTCTTTACCGTCTAATGATTTTGCTATCCATGCTTGGAACACCAGCTTATTCTTCAACTGGGCTATTACTGTCATGTGAGAAACGCCAGCTTATAACTAGGCCGTTTGTCTTGATTTTACCACCCATTCTTCGAACACCAGCATATTCTTAAATTGGGGTTTTACTGTCCATGCATGTAACGCCAACTTATTCACCAAATGCCAGCTTATAACTGGGCGTTTGTTCCCCAACACGTCTTTCGCTGCCCTTCTCTGCTCTTATCGGTTTACCGTATTCTTCATCTCGTCTCGTCTCATCTGCCCGTTTGTGGCCTTTGTGTCCTGTGTGGTTTCGAATTCGGGTCTCGTTCTCCTCCCGCATTGGGCCCTCGGTGTAGTAATGGGCGTCCTTGGTGTTGAGTGGTGCGGGGAGCGAGAAGAGAGCCCGCCACGAGGCCAGGGCATGAGAACGAGAGGCAGCAGGCCAAAAGCCAAATGATAAGAGGCCAGAGCCAGAGAGAGAAACCACTACCAATGGGCCTACAATTATACCTGATTCTTCATTCCTTATCTGCGTGCCAAATCAGGTCAGTCCTTTGTCTAACTTTTGGCAGGCTCGTTTAAACTGATTACAGCCATTTACTTTAACGACTCCTGGAATGGTTGTCTCTGTGTTTTAATGGTTTCGATGTCCTGGCTGTTGGTTATGTATGAAACTTAATTGGGTTTCCTGACTCGATGGCTTCTGTGAGCTGTTACCGATTAAATATGCAGAAACCTGATGGCCTTGATTGAGGCCCATTCTAACCTGATCTGTTTCAAGGCGAATGGAATCCATATTCTGTGTTTGCTCTAACTATCTGGCTCCACAAAGTCTATTCACGGATTTATGCATTTTAAGTTTCGTTCCAGGCCTGAAAAAGTTGCCTGTGTAGGAACTGGGGTTCCTAGCTGAAGAATTGCGATCGACTCAGAAAATCGAAAACAACAAAATTTAATGAACGAACGAAGCTGTACAGGAAACTGTAGGATACAATGCAAATAGGTCTGGTCTGCTTGAAAGCCTCTCTGGAACTGCTAGAAGGTTCCGAGCTCAACTGCTAGCAGGTTCCGAGCTCAACTGCTAGCAGGTTCCGAGCTCTACTGCTAGAAGGTTCCGAGCTCTGACGTCATGATGTCATCACGTTCTTCCCGCCGTTGAGAGATCACGTGACGGACGGCATGACGTCATCACGCGGAGTACAGGAAAGAAGCCCTAGTACAGTTAACAGATACATTAAAGGTGCAGCCCCCAGCTGTACTACATTGCTGTAAAAGGAATGATATACAATTGTCCGTAATCCTCTAGTGGTTAATAGAACATAAGGACATAAGAAATAGGAGCAGGAGTAGGCCATACGGCCCCTCGGGCCTGCTCCGCCATTCAATAGGATCATGGCTGACCTGATCTAGACTCACGTCCACTTCCCTGCCCTCTCCCCGTAACCCCTAATTCCCTTATCTGCTAGGAAAATGTCTATCTCCATTTTAAATTTATTTAATGTTGCAGCTTCCACAGCTCTCTGGGGTAGCAAATTCCATAGATTTACTATCCTCTGAGTGAAGAAGTTTCTCCTCATCTCAGTTTTGAAAGGGCAGCCCCTTATTCTAAGATTATGCCCCCTAGTTCTAATCTCACCCATCAGTGGAAACATCCTCTCCGCATCCACCCGATCAAGCCCACTCACAATCTTATATGTTTCGATAAGATCGCCTCTCATTCTTCTGAACTCCAATGAGTAGAGTCCCAACCTACTCAATCTTTCCTCATACGTCAACCCCCTCATCTCTGGAATCAACCGAGTGAACCTTCTCTGAACCGCCTCGAGAGCAAGTATATCTTTTCTTAAATATGGAAACCAAAACTGCGCGCAGTATTCCAGGTGTGGCCACGTGCCTGTTTGCAGAGCTTTGCTTTTAAAATCCTGTACTTTTGGTCACGAGGTTGCAGAAGCCATTTTGGGTACCCTGCCTTTTCATAACTTGTCCATGCAGGTTCCCTTTATCCATAACTTTGGGGAATGTGGTAATTTTGAGAACCCTACACTCCCCCCTGTTGATATTAAACTTGCTTTAAGTATCATCCTGATAAGGTGAGCAAAATTTCCGACCCTCCACAGTCAATCTTCCCCTGCAATTATCTATCTAAGATACCCACGACACATGCATTTCCCATTCTGTAAAATGGAGTGTACATAAGCATACATAGAATAATTACAGTCGTTTACACACATCCAAGCATGGAGGGGTCCAACACCCCTGCACCACTTGGTACACATCATCTTTATTACAAACAACACATTGAATACCTTTATTAAAAGCAACAAAAGAACATAAAAAAACAGTCTTTAATCAATGATACAGACAACAAATTCAAACAGGTGTATCTCCCTCCACCTTAACATAATGTTCCTTCCAGGTCCTTTGGTTTCAGAATTCTAGTATTTACCTTTTCCCTTGCACTGAGTGTATACTAGGTACAATACTATCCCCAACTGGCAAACCATGAGAATGTGGGAAGCCAGTCTGATCCACGAAGGGACCTCTATATTATTGAAAATGTCCCACCAGGGTGGAACTACAATGTCTAATATCTTAGCCCCTATCTCTACTGTTTTCTGCTCCAGAGTGTAAAAATGTTTCTGTGAAATTATAACTGCTTTGACTATTTTGGTAAGGTGTTCTGGGAGAGGGGGAATTTCGTAGCTGAAATGCGCTACATACATCTGTAGGTTGGTAAAATTCTCTTTTACAGTGAGGTGAACAGTGGAGGGTTCAGGGATGGGGACAATTCATTCCTGGGCCACTTGAACTTCTGCCTCGGGTTTAAAGCAGAAACTGCTGTCACTTACCGGACACCAGCTATGCTGCCCATGCTGGTAGTGGGGCGCTCCTGTGGTGACACAATATGTCCCACCTCCTATATATGCTACCTGTGGGGGAACATGGCCTTGTGCCATTGCCTCCATGGTACAATTTATAGGTTTTGCGGCAGCAGCTCTGAACCCGCACTCTGGTTTTGATACCCCTTTTCCCTCAATCACTGCATTGAGGACAACTTTTAGGACGGGGTCTTGGGCTTGGACCGTCTTAAGGTCCGGGGCTAAAGCTACCCCTGCACTCCCTTGTGTCCCATCCCTACCCCTGACTGCTGCCATGGCTCTGGACCCATATGGGTCCCAGAAAATGCCTGTGCGGGCACCCTCCTTAGCCAGCATGTCAGCTTGCTGGTTACCCTGACTATGGGGTTCTGTGGAGGAATGGGCTTTCACCTTGTGAATGAAGAGCTCCCTTTCCTCCCCCACTGCCGCTAGGATTTTCTCCAGCAGGGGTTTTACTGTGAGGGGTCTCCCGTCGGCGGAGGTGTATCCGCGGCGGGACCAGATGGCCAGGTACTCCGTACACGAATTGCACATAAACATGCTGTCCGAGCAAATCGTGTATGGGGTGGGGAAGATTACGGGGTGTGTAACGACGTACACTACCGCGGACAGTTCAGCCTGCTGGGCGTTCATGGTGCTGGGGAGCTTAATCGCCAGGGCAATGTTTGCCGCTGGGTCATAAACTCCACACCCCGTAAGTCACTCGCCAGCAGATACCGTGCTGGAACCGTCTACATAGATCTCGCGGCCCGTGGGATGTATCCCGGCCCGTAAACCTATGTTCACTTCCCAAGCCCCTTCTATGGAACACCGGTGGGCTGTTCCAGGATATACCAGGTTGGCTGTGAGCTTTGGCTCGCAGAGACCCTTCACTTTAAGATCCATCTGTGAGAGGAGCAGGTTCCAGCGGGCAATGCGGGCACTGCTCACTGTTCCATCCTTGATTCTCCTATCCAGAAGCATCTGGGTGGGTGTGTGATGGGTGAGGAGGGTGATGGGAGAGCTGCCTGTGAAGATCAGCGATCTTTTCACAGCCCAATGTGTGACCAGGAGGTGCTGCTAACAGTTGGAGTAGCTCCTCTCCACCTCCGCGAGTATCCTGGAGGAGTAGACCACCGGCCTCAGCCGGCCGTGCCGCTCTTGAAGCAGCACAGCACTCAGGCTATCACCGCTGGCTGCTACCTCCAGGAAGAACTCTTTCCCCCCATCTATGGACCCTAGAGGTGGTGCGGTCTGCAGATCCTCCTTGAGCCTGACAAATGCTGCCTGGCAACCCTCATCCCAAAGCCACTCCACTCCCTTGTGTAGGAGTCGGAGCAGAGGGGCTGCTGTGGCTGCATAGTCTTCAATAAAGTCTCTGCAGTACCCGGTTAGCCCTAAAAATGACCTCACACCCGTGACTGTGTTGGGGATGGGTAACTCCTGTACCGCCTCCCTCCTAGCCTTATCTATAGCCCTTTCCCCAGCGCGTACGGTCAGGCGCAGGAATTTCACTTCCTGCTGGCCGATCTGCGCTTTCTTTGGGTTTACTTTAAAACCTTCCTGCCTGAGCAGCTCCAGTAGTTCGGCCAGTAGTGGGCCATGCTCCTCTCTCGAATCGGTGAAAAGGAGCAGGTCATCCATGTACTGCACCAACTGTCTGGGCTGGCTGAAACCCTTTAAACTGTTCGCCATGCACTGGTGGAAGATGCTGGGGCTGTTGTGGAAGCCCTGAGGCAAACAGTTCCAGGTGTACTGTTGCCCTTTAAACGTAAAGGCAAACTTGTACTGATCCTCCCTCCTTAAAGGGATGGACCAAAACCTGTTGGAAATATCCAGCACCGTGAATGTGGTCGCGGATGCTGGGATACTTCCTATCAGGTCGGTAACTGCTGCTACCATGGGTGCACAGGCTGGGATGTTGCTGTTCAGCACCCGATAGTCCACCGTGGCCTTCCAGGAGTTGTCCGGCTTTCTAACCGGCCACAGTGGAGAGTTTACGTGGGTGGCTATTGGTCTCAGGGCTCCCTGCTGCACTAACGAGGCCATGGCTGCTTCCATGTCTGGCTCCGCTTCCCTGGGGAAGTTATACTGTTACTGTGGTCGGGCCATGGGGTCCCCGTCTACGCTGACCTTGAACCCATTGACCCTCCCACAATTGTGCTTGTGTGTGGCAAATGTGGCCAGGTGGGCCTGCACAAATGCCTGGAACTCTTTTGGGGTGTTACTGACCATGAGCTCGAGGTTATAACCCTCTTTAGGCTTCATGGTGCACAGTGTCCCCTTCTCTTCTTTCCCGGGGTGACTACTACTTCGCTGTCCTTCCCTGTACTTGCCCCCCATAGGCAATGATTCCTTAAATCTACCAAGATCCCGTGGCCTACAATAAAGTCGGCTCCCAGGACCCCTCTTCCACCCTCCACTTCCTATCTCATCAGGACACAGGTCCACTTGGAGCGGAGTGGTCCTAACCGAATGCCGAGCGGGATGGAAAACGAGCCGGCCTGTTCTTTGCCTGTGAATCCTGACAGACTGTATGGGACCCCGCTAGATAGAGGTGAGGTGGTGGGGTTATCGGAATGTACCATGGTGCATGATGCCCCCGTATCCAACAGATAGGTCCCCTTCACCTTTTCTACCTCCATCTCCACGAGGGGTCTCTTCCATTCATCGTATCGAAGGGAACACAGGTAAACAGGCTGCACTGGCTCTAGTCATGGCTGCGGGATGGATGGGACTGATGGGGTCAGAGCACCGGTAATGGCTGCTACTCTCCCGTGGCCAGTCAATAAGGACCTTATGGTGTCCAAAAATTACTTGACCGTGGCGGGAGGGATTCCTGCCTCTGCCTTTTGGGCTGGGGCTGTGGAATTCTTTCCCTTGTTGTCTTTCCAAGGGTTTTTGCACTCCTTCCTCCAGTGGCCGTCCTTCCCACACCCGTAACAATTCATCTTAGTGCTAGAAGGGTTTTTCCCTTCCTGATGCCACTCCATCCTACCCTGTCTGGGTTTTACCTCATGCACCTTCCCCTTAGGTGGGTGTGCATCGGACCCCCTACCGTTCTTATAGGCTAGGGTCAACTGCCTGATCACCGTAAGTTCGGTGGTCAGGGGATTCTTGGGGTTGAACCAGACTTCCGCCTTGGCCCGGACCTGTGGCAAGCTGTTTGCCACCAGGCAACGAAGCCAATGGGCCAGCTGACCCTGGTTCAGGAATGTCCGATTAGGTGCCCCAGGACAGGCGCTCCGGTACACCGGCCATAACCTGTCTGCGAAAGCCTGCGGGGTTTCCCCTGTGAGCTGGACGGTCTTCTCCACACGAGAGAAAGGACTTCCCTCATTCATCCCCATGGCCTCCAGAACCTCATCCCTGAACTCTTCATACCCGCACTGCCCCGTCTTACACTCATCAGAGAGGGATTGGAGGAGCCTACTCTCCAGGGAGAATAGCAGCATTTTGGCCTGCTCAGCACCATCGCAGTCATTGACACTGGCTGCCTGCTCTACTTCCCTGAAGTAGATCGAGGGGTCCCCTTTCTCAGAGAGCTTTGGGATATGGCTCACCATAGCCCGAGGCTGTTGGGTGCTATAGGGTAATACGAACTAGTTTTGGAGGGGTCCCTCGTCGTCGCCATTAATGGGTGGGCTGAACCTCCGATGCCGGGCTGGGCACATCGGTCCTGGCTCCGGCCTCTCTGGTGGGGGTTGTTCCACCACCGCTCCCACCCCTGACTCCTCCGCCCCTTGCTGCCAGACCTCGCTAAAACCTGGCGCTACGGGTGGCGGTCGTGAGACCTCCTGTTCCTCAACCGGGTTGTCCCTGGGCACTACCAATGATGTTTGAACCGTTCTCCCCTCGTTCCCCATAAAATCCGCCTGGCCTGCCTTCGGGCTTATGAGGCACACCATGCCTTTTGCCTTCCTCAGGGCCAGGCTCAGATTCTCTATCTGTTCCTTGCAGGGGCCATGATCTGCATCTTCAAACCCCTGTTCGCTTGCTAGCTTGTAAGCTGCCTTTACCTCTTTTAATTTCTTCTCCTGTTCTCTAACTTGCCTTGCCAGGCGGGCGTTCTTTTCCTGCAACCTCAACTCATTACCCTTGGCTTCGGTGACTTGGCACTGTAGGTATTCCAACTTGGCCTTATGTTCTCCCATTAAATGTACCCTTTCCTGATTCAGGGCCTGCAATGCTACCATCAACTTCTCCCCTGCTAGAGCCTTGTCCTTGATCTCCAGGGCTGACTCCTTTAACTCGGCTGCCTGTGCTGCAACGAGTCTGTCCAGAAGCTGGACCTGCTTTTTGAAACACATCAGCCAGACTGCCTTCTCTAGGGATTTCTTGTGCTCCCTCCCTTCTGACCACTTAGCTGCAGCATCTACCGGACACCCAGCCCTTAAAAGAGTGGTGATCCACTTCTTTCGTGATATTCACCTTACTAAACACATAATCAGAAATCCTTTCCTCCATCATGGTTTGCTCATCCGAACCATTGTCTACTGTATCGCACCCCTGTTGCCAGAGTCCTGCTGCGGTCGCCATTTCTGTAGGGAGTTTTGGCATGTGTGCCCAGTCAGCTCTGCCCCTGACCATCTCTGAGCGGTTCAAATCGCTCCATACCCACTGGGTTCTAGACTTAGGTACAGGCGACGATAAAGAAAATCGAGTAGACAAGTGGTTTGGTGCAAGAAAACCAAATTTTATTAAAAGGTTGAATAAAACACAATACTACTGAGAATTACTGGTATAATTACAGGCATAAAACAGTTAATACACTTATATGGGAATGGGGAATACACAGCACATCGAGGGAAACAAATACATTAAAAATCCCCTCATCCCTATCCCACCCCCTATACCTAACTAGATTAAGCTATGAGGGGCCAGGAATTCATGCTCACCAATTCAAAGCCTGTTGCTTTAGATGGTGGGGTTTGAGGTCCACTCTTTCTGTCCTTTGGGGTATCCCATCGCCACCTGGTCACAGGGCGCGGCGCTGAAGTTGTTTGTGCAAAGGCACCCTCCCTTTTTCTCCGTTAATGTCTTCGTCGAGTACTTTGTCACGATGGGCCTTCTGCTCCTTCGGGCGGTCGCCAATGGTATTGCTGCAGTCGGGGGTCGGTTGGCGGTCTTTACTGTCTAATGATTTTGCTAGCCATGCTTGGAACACCAGCTTATTCTTCAACTGGGCTATTACTGTCCATGTGAGAAACGCCAGCTTATAACTAGGCCGTTTGTCTTGATTTTGCTACCCATTTTTCGAACACCAGCATATTCTTAAATTGGGGTTTTTACTGTCCATGCATGTAACGCCAACTTATTCACCAAACGCCAGCTTATAATTAGGCGTTTGTTCCCCAACGCGTCTTTCGCTGCCCTTCTCTGCTCTTATCGGTTTACCGTATTCTTCATCTCGTCTCGTCTCATCTGCCCGTTTGTGGCCTGTGTGTCCTGTGTGGTTTCGAACTCGGGTCTCGTTCTCCTCCCGTGTTGGGCCCTCGTTGTTGTAATGGGCGTCCTTGGTGTTGAGCGGCGCGGGGAGCGAGAAGAGAGCCTGCCACGAGGCCAGGGCACAAGAACGAGAGGCAGCAGGCCAAAAGCCAAACGATAAGAGTCCAGAGCCAGAGAGAGAGATCACTACAATTATACCCGATTCTTCATTCCTTATCTGCACGCCAAATCAGGTCAGTCCTTTGTCTAACTTTTGGCGGGCTCGTTTAAACTGATTACAGCCATTTACTTTAATGACTCCTGGAACGGTTGTCTCTGTGTTTTAATGGTTTCGATGTCCTGGCTGTTGGTTATGTATGAAACTTAATTGGGTTTCCTGACTCGATGGCTTCTGTGAGCTGTTACCGATTACATATGCAGAAACCTGATGGCCTTGATTGAGGCCCATTCTAACCTGATCTGCTTCAAGGTGAATGGAATGCATATTCTGTGTTTGCTCTAACTGTCTGGCTCCACAAAGTCTATTCACGGATTTATGCATTTTAAGTTTAATTCCAGGCTTGAAAAAGGTGCCTGTCTGTTTGCAGAGCCTTGCTTTTAAAATCCTGTGCTTTTGGTCACGAGGTTGCAGAAGCCATTTTGGGTACCCTGCCTTTTCATAACTTGTCCATGCAGGGTCCCTTTATCCATAACTTTGGGGAATGTGGGAATTTTGAGAACCCTACACTGTAGACTCAATATAACTCGATGTAACACTACTTTGAAAAAGCACATTAAGCTGAAATTGCATATGATGAGCAGTATCCACTTTTTACTAACCTCCCCTTGCCAGCTCACCTCCAACCTTTCCCCTCTCCTACAGGCTCTTCTGTACATCTGCCTATTAAATCTAATGCCACCCCATCCTACGGACTCAGGATTTTCAGGATGGTGATCCTCTCTGGTTGTTCTTCTGTGGTGCTGTCTGTACACCATTTTTTCCAATGGAGAGAG
The DNA here is from genome assembly GCF_052327205.1 of Somniosus microcephalus. NCBI lineage: Eukaryota > Metazoa > Chordata > Chondrichthyes > Squaliformes > Somniosidae > Somniosus > Somniosus microcephalus. The sequence goes on along the minus strand of NC_140991.1, from coordinate 181,123,604 downwards.
ATGTAAAAGTGCTTGTCCCTTTAAATGAATTGCCCTTGAAGACTAGCAGAAGCCCTTGCGTCTAGCAAAGTGAGTTGAGATAGTGATTTTGAGTAAAGGTGCTTGAGTGTTTGGAGAGATTGCCCTTTGCAGAGTGTCCCTGACACCCAGGTGCTCAGAGAGAAAGTCTGGAATTTTGCTGGCGCTCAGAGGGCGGGTTTGGAGGCGGGTCCGCTGTCAAAATAGCAAAGATTGACAGCGGGTAGGAAACCCACTGTCAACCCGCCTCCACGGGAGTCTCCCAGGTGTCGGGTCTGTCAGCGGAGAACTGACCCGACACCAAGCAGCGAGGGATACAATTGAACTAATTAAATGGCCTGTTAAGAGCCAATTTAATGGTATTTGAGGCTTCCTTCCAATTTTACATTCTCTACCATGGGTTACCTGCTGCTCGGGGAACACGCCAGCTCACCCTGGCATGAGTTGAGTCTGCTCTGATGTTCCTGATAAGCTGACAGCTGCAGAAGTGATGTAAAGGATGCCATGTTGCAGATGGTCAGTTTCAGAGCGCAGAAACTGTCGGTTACTTCATTTGAAATACATATAGAGATTTCTTTAGCTTTCAAGTGTTTAGAAGCAACTGTATGTCCAGTCCCACCTCATTGGAACAACCTCTCTCACCATTGACCGATCGCTGCTGTCATCTCACCTGCAGCTGTCATCTATTGCAGCAATATCGTTGCCCTTGAAAAAATCAGACCTTGGTCCTTTGAATCCTTCCACGATCAGCCCCAACACCAACATCACCGGGCACACCAACATCACCAACAACATCTCCAACCTTCTCTGCCATCACCTGATGCTGCACAGGACACAGGGCATCAGCCCCTGACAACATTGCTGCCCGGCGATGGCATCACCATGGCCAGATTTACTTCACTTGACGCTGTTAACCATGGCTGCCACATGATGTGCCAGGTTGACACCATCCCACACCATCCCTTTAATGTCCAAGCCATTCCATGCACACTCATCAATATAGCGGGGCAGGGGGTGGGGGGGTGGATGCAGTTATGTCTCAACATTCACTGAAACTCAGTAAGACACTGCTCAAGGTGCGCACAGATCTGTCCAATAAGGGGAAGTGTTGGAAAAATAGATTTTGTTGTGTATGTAATATGTATGTTACTTTAAACCTATGGTCAGAGCGGCACTACTTTGTAGGGCGTAGTGATACCATAGTACCACTCCTGGCCATAGGGGTATAAATAGTACTGTGGGTACTGATCTCCCCTCAGTTCCCGCCTGTTGGTATTAAGTAAAGACCTATGTTGAATCTTCCAAGCTGTCTCTTCATTATTGGATTAAGTATAGACACATACTTTACACTGGCGACGAGTAAGGTTCGAACTCACCAGTACACGGTGCAACAAAGGAACGGCAGCAGTACGGAGAGAGAAGGAGAGAGGTTTCTTACCAGCCAGCCTGCAGAGTCCAGCGTCGACCGAAGGAGGCCGCCCAGCACTCCAGGTTCGGGAGGAGCAGCAGCAATGGAGCGAGAGAGAGAGGGTTCCGCAGAAGCTGCAGCAGCTGAGAGAAGAGGCTGAACGGGCGCTCCAGCCACGGGGCAAAAGTCCACCCAGGGCCAGGTAAACTGAAATCCTTCCCGGGGAACGGGAGCTGCAAGGGCCAGAACGGGCAGGCGATCTGGGGAACAAACGGAGCCACGAGGACTAGCAAGCCACGAGAGGGGAAGGTCATTGTTCATAGCGGCGGTGGCAATAACGGGAGCTGCAAGGGCCAAAAATAACGATGCTGGAGAGAGGTCGTTAGCAGCAGCAGCAGGAGAAAAGGCGGGAAAAACGCCATCTAGTGGACAAAGGGGAAAAGTTTTTTCTCTTCAGCAGTTTAAAATAAAAAAATAAAAAAACACGCCATCTAGTGGACAAAGGCGGGAAAAGCTCTTCAGCAGTTTAAAATGTCTAAAGCAGGTTGGTTGTCAGAATTTGTTGAGGACACAGAAGAGTGGGATGCCTATGTCGAAAGGCATGAACTTTATTGCATAGTACACAAGGTGAAAGATGATGAAAAAGCAGCAACCTTATTAAATTTTATGGGGGCAAAAACATACGGTCTGCTGAGGAATCTTCTTACTCCAGAAAAGCCAGCAGACAAAACGTATGCCCAAATTGTTGATACGTTAAGGGAACATTTAAACCCTAAGCCACCATTTATAGTGGAAAGGTACCGCTTCTACAGACGTGACCAAAGGAATGATGAGTCGCAGGCAGCCTATTTGGCTGAGCTCAGAAGGTTGTCCAAACATTGCCAGTTTGGAGCCTTTTTGGTGGACGCGATCAGAGACAGATTTGTCTGTGGCATGTTAAATGAAAGTACACGAAAACGGTTGCTAGCCAAGAAACAGCTCAGCCTAGATCAGGCGATTGAAATAGCATCGATCCGTGAAGCAGCAGCACAGGGTGCTGCTCAAATGCGACAAAACACAACCTGCTATGACACCCACGAGGTGACATTTCACAAAGGTAAATGCTACCGTTGTGGCAAAACCACCCACGACCAAAGTAATTGTTGGTTTCATGATAAAATATGCCGGCAGTGTGGGAAAAAGGGGCATATAGCGAAAGTTTGTCGGTCGGGTACGAAACCCAATAGTGGGGGCAGTCCGAGCAGTACCAAGGCAAGGACAAAAATACATAAGATGTCTGACAGTAGCTCAGACGAGTCACAGGAAGGCACAAAAGCAGAGCCTAAAGGTCTGGGATGTCTCAAGTTATATGGTGTAGACAAAACGGAGGAACACAGCACAATGTGGGTTAAAATGAAGGTAGCAGGTGTCGAAGTTAATATGGAGCTGGACACGGGTTCAGCCCTATCAGTAATTAATGAACAAGATTATAACAGGCTGTTTAAACGCATTCCCTTAAAGGATACGGAAATAAAGTTAAAAACATATACGGGACAAAAAGTTTACCCGAAGGGAAAAATGCAAGTAACAGTTAAATACAACGGCAGAAAAGTGCCAGGACTTTATTTATACGTCCTACCAAATGGTGGACCACCACTTTTGGGTAGGGAATGGATAAGAAAAATCCATTTCGACTGGAAGTCGATACACGAGTTAAAAGTAGAGACCACCAAGGATGATACAACCATTACAAGCAGGCTGTCGAAAATATTGGCAAAAACACCAGAGGTGTTCCAACAAGGGCTGGGGACCTTAAAGGACATTAGAGCAAAAATAACTATTGCTCAAGACGCAAACCCCAAGTTTTGTAAGGCCAGACCGGTGCCTTACGCCATTCGGCCAGCTGTGGAAGCAGAACTGGATGCCTTAGAGAGTGCAGGTGTCCTTACAAAGATTGAGTGGAGTGAGTGGGCCACGCCCATCATCCCAGTTATAAAGAAATCTGCAAATAACACACCGGGGGAACCAAAGAAGGTTCGCATTTGCGGGGATTTTAAGATAACTATTAACCCAGTCCTGCACACGGTACAGTATCCGCTGCCACGGATAGAGGACATATTCGCATCGTTAGCTGGGGGTAGACACTTTACGAAGATTGACCTTTGTCAAGCTTATTTACAGATGGAGGTGGAACAGGACTCGAAAAAGCTCCTAACGATTAACACACACAAGGGATTGTATCAGTACAATCGCCTGGTATTTGGTGTGGCGTCCGTCCCGGCAATATGGCAGAGGACCATGGAACAGGTCTTACAGGGCATTCCAGGAACACAATGCTACCTGGATGACATCCTGGTGACAGGACAAACGGATAACGACCACCTCGCTAACCTGGAGCGAGTACTTCTGCGGTTACAACAATACGGACTCAGGGCGAACAATCCGAAATGTGAGTTTTTCCAGGAACGTATCTCATACTGTGGTCACATTATAGACAAGGAAGGCCTGCATAAGTCCCCGGAAAAGATCGAGGCAGTAGTGAAGGCCCCGCCCCCTGAGAATGTATCTCAGTTACGGTCATTCTTAGGCCTTATAAACTATTACCATAAGTTCCTCCCGAACTTATCATCCATTTTACATCCACTAAATTCATTGCTGCAAAGGGGAGTCTCCTGGAATTGGGACGAAGCGTGTGAGGCTGCTTTTAAAAAGGGTAAACAACTCATTACATCAAAGGAAGTGCTCGCACACTTTGACCCAAAAATGCCAATGAGGTTGGCATGTGACGCCTCCCCGTATGGTATAGGGGCAGTGTTGTCACACAAATTTCCCAATGGGACGGAGAGGCCAATAGCATTTGCCTCAAGGTCGTTAACTACAGCCGAAAGAAACTATGCGCAAATCGACAGGGAGGCCCTCAGTCTGGTGTGGGGTGTAAAAAAATTCCACCACTACCTACATGGGCAACGTTTCACACTACTGATGGATCATCAACCGTTGGTGTCGATATTTAATCCAACAAAAGGGGTGCCCCTGATGACGGCCCAAAGGCTACAGAGATGGTCACTGTTCTTAGGCGCACACCAGTACCTTATCGAATATAAGGGTACCAAACAGCATGGCAATGCGGATGGTCTGTCGCGGCTACCATTGCCTGCCGAGATCGAAGAGATAGTACAGGACCCCGTGGAAATATATCATACGGCTGTTATGGAACACTTGCCCATCACCAGCCAATGTATCGAGCGGGAAACACAGAATGACCCGACACTTGCAAGGGTTTACGAATTGACCATGAAAGGCTGGCCGGCACAGGGTGATGCATCATTGCCGGCGTTTTCGGCAAGGAAGGACCAGTTGTCCGTCTGCCGGGGCACATTGATGTGCGGAGCCAGGGTGGTGGTCCCTCAAAAATTACAACATAAAGTGTTGCGGGACTTACACGAAGGTCATCTGGGGGGTGTCAAAATGAAAAGCCTCGCCAGAGCCTACGTCTGGTGGCCCGGCATTGACAGGGACATCGAGGAAGTAGCAAAAGCGTGCCAAGGGTGCCAGATGGTACAGAACGTACCACCCCAAGCCCCACTACATCCGTGGGAGTGGCCCTCAACGCCGTGGCAAAGGATCCACGTGGACTTCGCTGGGCCCTTCCTGGATGCGATGTTCCTTATTGTAGTGGACGCCCACTCAAAATGGCCGGAGGTCATAAAGATGTCATCAACGACAGCTGAAAAGACGGTCACAGTCTTAAGGACCATTTTTGCCCGAAACGGGGTGCCCGAGCAAGTCTGTTCGGACAATGGGCCACAATTTGTGGCAGAAGAATTTCAAGCATTCCTAAAAAGGAATGGAGTGCGACATTATACGTCCGCACCATATCATCCGTCTACAAATGGGCTGGCAGAGCGCTTTGTACAGACTTTTAAAAAGGCCATCTAGGCGATGGGGGAGGAAAGGTTGCCACTACAACACAAGGTGGACAATTTCCTATTCGCGTACCGTAATGCTGCACATACGGTGACCAACCAGGCCCCCGCCGTCATGTTCTTTAATAGAAGGTTAAGGTCTCGCCTTGAATTGCTCAGACCAAACATCCGGAGAGATGTGGAAAACCGAGTATTTTGTAGGGCTCCTGACAGGCAGACATGGAGCTTCGAGGTGGAGCAGCAAGTGTTGGCCCGTGATTATAGAAATGAAAAGTGGCGGTCTGGTACGATAAAGGCCCGCCAGGGACCTTTGATGTACACAGTGGATACAGGGGACGGCATAATCAGACGACATGCTGATCAACTTGTGGAGTCCAGAAACCCAACTGATTCACTACCTCAAACGTCTCAGCACATTGCTACAGCGGAATCACGGCCCAGCTCGTCGTTACAGAGGTCTCAGGATTGCGAGGAGTTCAGCACTCCAGTGATCTCCACGGCACAGGATGTGCCATCAGACACCGACGACTCCAGCGATGAAGTGGTGACGGAAGTACCGCCGCCTACACCGAGGCCGACTAGAGAAAGACATTATCCTAGTCGAGACAGGAGGCCTCCTCAGAGACTGAATCTATAACATGTTTCTTTTTATATATATGTATAGGTAGACAACTCTGATGTAAATATGTTATGTATATTGTGTTACCAAATGTTATTAGCCCTAGTTATGGTGCATCTGTTGACTTAATTGCACGGGTACGTTTTAATTAAAAGGGGAGAAATGTTGTGTATGTAATATGTATGTTACTTTAAACCTATGGCCAGGGCGGCACTACTTTGTAGGGCGTAGTGATACCATAGTACCACTCCTGGCCATAGGGGTATAAATAGTACTGTGGGTACTGATCTCCCCTCAGTTCCTGCCTGTTGGTATTAAGTAAAGACCTACGTTGAATCTTCCAAGCTGTCTCTTCATTATTGGATTAAGTATAGACACATACTTTACAGATTTCACTGTATGACAACACATTACCAGAAACTTCACATGAACATTGGCTAACCTCTCAAGTGCCTACCCTTGTGTGTTGTTAGTTGGTATGCTTGCAGTAGGATGAGGGTGAGTGTGAGGGGTGGCTAGTGAGATGGGGAAGTGAAAAAGTAGATAGAGAAGGTTGGGTGGGGGTGCAATGTAAGTTGGTGTGAGAAAGGATGTGCAGGAGAAGGGTATGGAAGGGAGAGTGATGGGAATGTGTTGAGTGGCAGAGCAGGGTGAGTTTCAGTGTGGATTTGCAGTAACATTTCGTGATCCACTGAGATCATTGAAAGGTTGGCGCCACTGCAGCCAGGGACCTCTGATGATGTCCCTGCTTTTGCCCTCCTGTGTAATGTGCAACCAGGCTGCGTTGGTGTCCTGGGGAGCTCTCTTCCCATCCTTGGAAGGGAAGAGAACCTCCCTGCATGCTGTGACTCCCTCCATAAGCATATGGAGGGAGTCATTGGAGAGCCTGGGTGCAAGTGTCCATCTTTGTGCAGTGCTCGTCAGTGTTTGCAGCACCTCAATGCTGTCAAACACTGACAGAACAACTGTCAAACTCAATGTGGCTGTGGTCCCTTTAAGGAAACTGGCTGATGACGCGTCATCAAATGATGTCATCAGACCCGCTTCCTGTTAATAGGCTGGGAAGCCTGCAGGGTGGGCTTAACAAGGCCAATCAAGGGAAAATCCCTTTGACAGAGTGGCTGCACCCAGGATCGTGACTGGAACCTGGAAACCAGCTCTCCCGCCACCATCCCGACACCGCTGATAAAATTGCGGCCACAGAGTGTGATAGATCTACAGTGGAGTGAAGCTTAATGAATAGTAGAGCTGCATTTTTGCACCAGTGCATTGGCTTACCTTGGCCACCCTTGTGATGTTATTGAACCTCTTTCTGCAATGTGTGGTAATTCTTGTGGTGGTGGAGGTTGCACTGACTTCCTTGTCCATCTCTCTCCAGACAGCTCACAACAATCTCTTATGGAGCCTCCTGCTCTGTGTCCATCAAACAGTCCCTCCTGGTGCTCATTCATGCCAGCCATCATCTCCACAGATGCATTGGTAAATTTGTGGGCTCTGCCAGCTGCTAATGTCTGCCATCATACTGAACTTGATCTGGCCCTTTAACTGTCAGCAGCCCTTTAAATGCTACAGCAGAACTGTATTTCCCTCCCTTCCAGTGGCATGAAGTAAACAAAAGACAGTTGTCTTGCTTCCAAACCACTCTGTGTGGCTAATGAGGCTTCAGGGATGAAATTGTGGTGGGTTAAGCAGCGGTTTGACTTTGGTACGTGTCAGGATCATCAAGTCCCAAATCTGCCAATGGGAGGGGAATCCAGGCACAGGCTTCAGAAATAAATCTTTTGTGGGGTCTTGCCTCCAGAACCCCCTAGAAAATAAGCCTTCAACATTCATATCCCTTCAATAATTTCTAAATCTACTGTGGCTGCAAACTTTGCATTTATGTTATTTAATAAAAGTGTTGTTTAGTTTTGCTACTCTTCTAGGTTGGCACGTTTGATACTGAGCAATCTCAGCTAATCACATGCAGCTACATTTGTACTTTTTGACACCCATGTGGCCTCAGCAGCTTTCATACCTTAAGATATGGTTTTGAATGTCTTCTATATACAGGTGGCTGTCCAAGTGGAGCTGATTCCACTTGAACTGAACTGGCATCAATAACCTGGCACCAAGAATTGATAGAGCTGTAGGTGTGAGTTTAAGCTCAGGTGAATAGAATGCAAAGACTTACCTTAGAGTTGATGGATTAAGAATAAGTATAGTGGAGGCAAGAATAAGGAAAAAATAGAATGGAGAATGGTGCCAAAGAATAACAACAGAGTTGAAGTGCACATATACAAAAATGCCAAGCATTAGAAATAAAATTGGAGAATTAGCAGCCCTATTTAGTTTTGATATCATTGATATGAAAGAAACTTGACTTCAGTCAACCCAAGGCTGGGAACTAAACATTCCTTGTAATAAAACTTTCAGATGGATAAGCAAAGTGGATTGGATTAAGCTTTAGAATAAAATATATTATTGAAGGTGGTGTTTGAAATGTCTCTGAGTTGAATGAAGATGTAATAGGGGCAACAATGTGGTTGCAGAGCCCCTACTTCCTTCTGTGTCCGCCCCTGGAAAAGAAACTCTCTCCCACGCTCTTACAACTGCACTTATGAAATCTCAACTGTCCAGCCTTTGGCCCTCCATTCACCATGGCATTTCTGCAGCTACCTATCTGCTCAAACACACCCTCACCACCACCATTGATGCCCTAGTCCCTATTAAAACAATTACTCTCCCTCATCCTGGCCGTTCCCCCTGGTACGGACCTCATCTTCGCTCCCTTAAGTCCAAAGGATGCAGACGTGAATGGATATGGCGGACAACTGCTTTAGCCATTCACCGCCAGTTAGGCTGAACCACATAAAGTATTATCGGGTCCTGCTCTCGTCTGCCAAAATTGCTCACTATTAAAGAATCATTCTGGAATGCAAAGATAAACCCCAACTTCTATTCTCCACTGCTAACCGTCTTCTTAAACCTCTCTCCCCTGTCTCCTCCACCTTCACCTCCGACAAGTGTGAGGAGCTTATTGACTTCTTTGTCTCTAAGATTGAGACCATCCATCCAGCTGTCTCTGCCACTTCCTTTCCTTCCCCTAACCCATCAGGCCAAACTTCCTCTAAGGTTCCCCCCTGTCCTATCCCCAAACTCACACCTTTCTCCAGTTTCTCTCCAATCTCCCCTCATGACCTATCCACACTCATCTTGTCCATGAGACCCACTTCCTGCTCCCTCAACCCAATTCCCACCAAACTGCTGACCATCTAACTTCCTTTTCTGGCTCCCATGTTAGCTAACATTGTTAACAGTTCTCTCTCCTCAGGTATTGTCCCCCTCTTCCTCAAATCTGCCATCATCACCCCTCTCCCTCAAAAAAACAAAGCTTGACCCCTCCGTCCTTGCAAATTACCGCCCCATCTTCTACCTCCCTTTCTCTCCAATGTCCTTGAATGTATTGTCGCCTCCCAAATCCATGTCCATCTTTCCCGCAATTCCATGTTTGAATCCCTCCAATCAGGTTTCCGCCCTTGCCACAGTACTGAAACGGCTCTCATCAAAGTCACAAATGACATCCTTTGTGACTGTGACAAAGGTAAACTATCTCTTCTCCTTCTTCTTGACTTGTCTGCAGCCTTTGACACGATTGACCACTCCATCCTTCTCCAACGCCTCTCCACCATCGTCCAGCTGGGTGGGACTGCACTCATCTGGTTCCATTCTTATTTATCTAATCATAGCCAGAGAATCACCTGCAATGGCTAATCTTCCCACTCCTGCATTGTTACCTCTGGTGTCTCCCAAGGATCTATCCTTGGCCCCCTCCTATTTCTCATCTACACGTTGCCCCTTGGCGACTTCATCCGAAAACACAGTGTCAGTTTCCACATGTACGCTGATGACATCCAGTTCTACCTCACTACCACTTCTCTCGACCCCTCCCCGGTCTCTAAATTGACATCCTGTTCTGGATGAGCAGAAATTTTCTCCAATTAAATATTGGGAAGACCGAAGCCATTGTTTTCGGTCCCCGCCACAAACTCCGTTCCCTAGCGACTGACACCATCCCTCTCCCTAACATCTGTCTGAGGCTGAACCTCACTGTTCGCAACCTTGGTTTCATATTTGACCCTGAAATGAGCTTCTGACCACATATCCGCAGCAAAACTAAGACTGCCTATTTCCACCTCCCTAACGTCACCCGTCTCCGCCCTTGCCTCAGCTCATCCGCTGCTGAAACCCTCATCCTCAGCCTTTGTTACCTCTAGACTTGACTATTAGAATGTACTCCTGGCTGACCTCCCACATCCCACCCTATGTAAACTTAAGGTGATCCAAAACTCGGCTGCCCGTGTCCTAACTCGCACCAAGTCCCGTTCACCCATCACCCCTGTGCTCGCTGACCTACACTGGCTCCCAGTTAAGCAAGGCCTCGATTTCAAAATCCTCATCCTTGTTTTCAAATCCCTCCCTATCTCTGTAATCTCCTTCAGCCCCACAACCTCCCTCGGAGATATCTGCGCTCCTCTAATTCTGCCCTCTTGAGCATCCCTGATTATAATCGCTCAACCATTGGTGGCCGTGCCTTCTGTTGCCTAGGCCCTAAGCTCTGAAATTCCCTGCCTAAACCTCTCTGCCTCTCTACCTTCCTTTCCTCCTTTAAGATGCTCCTTAAAACCTACCTCTTTTACCAAGCTTTTGGTCACCTGCCCTAATTTCTCTTTATGTGGCTCAGTGTCAAATTTTTAGTCTTATAACACCCGTGAAGTGCCTTGGGACGCTTTACTACGTTAAAGGCACTATATAAATATAAGTTGTTGTTGTTGTAATCAACCACCAAATAATGAGATGCGTTGTGAATTCAAATGCTTGATGCAGAGGTATGTAACCCTCTTAACATTTTCACACATGGTAAGTACATTATACAAATTGACACCAAGGTTGCAAACAGTGAGGTTCAACCTCAGACAGATGTTAGGGAGAGGGATGGTGTCAGTCGCTAGGGAACGGAGTTTGTGGCGAGACCAAAAACAATGGCTTCGGTCTTCCCAATATTTAATTGGAGAAAATTTTTGCTCATCCAGAACTGGATGTCGGACAAGCAGTCTGACAATTTAGAGACCGTGGAGGGGTCGAGAGTAGTGGTGGTGAGGTAGAACATACCAAATAGTGAGAAAAAAATATGGGAGATTGGTAAACAATTTAAAGAGATTTTCAGAAGTAATAGAACAGTAATAACAGAGAATTTTAACTACCGGGATGACATTAACAATGATCAAAATGGGAAGATGTTGATAGAAAACAGTCCTGAATGCATTGTAAGTCAGTACATTATAAATCCAACAAGGAAAGGTACAGTATTAGGCATGCTTCAGGGTAATGAACTGGGCCTAGACAGTATAGGTTGGAAATCTATTCAATTGGGGAAGGTGTGGGGTACATCACAGTTGAGCCTGATTGTGTCCATACCCAATCTTCACACACTTCCCAGCAGGAACATGAATGATTTTTTTCCCTCCCTAGCCTGGAGGCACTAATAGCAATTAAACAGCCTCAATTGCTATTTTGACTGAGATTAGGTGGCTTAGTATGGACTGCAGAGCAATTTAATGCTAATTTACCATGATGAGGAAACTGGAATTCTTGGTATGAAGTCTCATTTGGGTACTGATTAGAACAGCTTTCAATTTTGTTACTAGGTTTAAGATAATTAAAAGTTTTGGGAAGGCAGCATAATTGCATATACGTCCAACGGGCGACAAGCTGATCCTCCTTGCGACTTTAACGCCAGAGAGGGGGTAGGGAAAGCCAACTCCAACGGTACCCTCCTCCTGTTGAAATGCTTAGAACATGGCCTTGTCATAACCAACACCTTGTTCCATCAGAGAGGCAAGTACAAGGCTTCATGGCAGCACCCTCGCTCCGAGCACTGGCATCTGCTGGACTACATCATCATCCGAGCGAGGGACCACAAGGACGTCTGCATCACCTGCGCCACGACAGGAGCTGATGACTGCTGGACAGATCACCACCTAATCTGCTGTGTCATCTCCATCAATGTAGCCCCAAAACAGTGGCGGCAACAGAAACAATGCCGCAGGAAAATTAATGCTGGAGCACTCAAAGACCCCGCTAAGAAAGCCCTATTCAGGCTACGCCTCACAAATGACCTGATGACTCCCAGTGATGCAGAGTCACAGAGTGCCCACAGCGCCTGGTCTGCACTCAAGGCCTCCATAATCAGCACCTGTGAAGAGACGCTCGGTCACTCGACCAGGAAACACCAAGACTGGTTCGACGAGAATGACCAGGAGATCCAGGAGCTAATAAGCCGCAAGCGCAAGGCATTCCTGATCTGGAAACAGCAACAGAACTCGAGAGCAAGAAAGCAGCTCTACAGAAGCCTGAAGGCCGAGGTCCAACAAAAAACTTGTGACCTAAAGAACAGATGGTGGGTGGAGAAAGCTCAGGAGATCCAGCAACTAGCCAACAATCACGACGTGCGTGGATTCTTTAGCGCAGTCAAGACCACCTACGGCCCAAGCACCAAAGGCCCTACCCCACTGCGGGCCAAGAATGGAGAGGTACTCATCAAGGACAGAGAGGCAGTCAGTGCACGCTGGAAGGAGCACTTCAAAGATCTCCTTAACTGCGACTCTGTCTTTGACGCGAGTGTCCTCAACTCCATCCCACAGCATGAAACCCGCCACCATCTCAGCATAACCCCAGCCCGCGGTATGAGGTTGAAAAGGCAATCCGACAACTGAAGAACAACAAGGCCTCAGGAGCAGATGGGATCCCTGCTGAGGCACTAAAGCATGGGGGAGAAGCACTACTGGTGCAAATTCATGAACTAATTTCTTATCTGGAAGGAGGAGAGCATGTCAGAGGATCTCAGAGATGCCGTAATTGTGACCATCTGCAAGAAAGGTGACAAGTCCGATTGCGGTAATTACAGAGGAGTTTCCCTGCTGTCTGCCACAGGGAAAGTCATCAGAAGAATCCTCCTCAATCGCCTTCTCCCAGTGGCCGAAGAACGCCTCCCAGAGTCGCAATGCGGATTTCGCCCACTAAGGGGCACAATGGACATGATCTTCACCACACGTCAATTACAAGAGAAATGCAGGGAACAGCACCAACCACTGTACAAGGCCTTCTTTGATCTCACAAAGGCCTTCGACACTGTCAACTGTGAGGGATTATGGAGTGTCCTCCTCAAATTTGGCTGCCCTCAAAAATTTGTCACCATACTCTGCCTGCTTCATGACGACATGCAAGCCATGATCCTGACCAACGATTCCACCACAGACCCAATTCACGTACGAACTGGGGTGAAACAAGGCTGTGTCATCGCACCAACGCTCTTCTCAATCTTCCTTGCTGCAATGCTCCATCTCACCCTCAGTAAGCTCCCCACTGGAGTGGAGCTAATTTACAGAACAAATGGGAAACTGTTCAACCTCCGTCACCTCCAGTCCAGATCCAAGGTTGTTCCATCCTCTGTCATTGAATTACAGTATGCAGACGATGCTTGTGTTTGCGCTCACTCAGAGGTCGAACTCCAAAACATCATCAACACCTTCACCAAAGCGTACGAGAGCATGGGCCTTACACTAAACATCCGTAAGACAAAGGTCCTCTACCAACCTGCCCCCGCCACACAGTACTGCCCCCTGATTATCAAAATTCACGACAAGGCCTTGGACAACGTGGACCACTTTCCATACCTCGGGAGCCTACTGTCAACAAGGACAGACGTCGACGACGAAGTCCAACACTGCCTTCAGTGTGCCAGTGCAGCCTTCGGTCACCTGAGGAAGAGAGTGTTTGAAGACCAGGACCTCAAACCCGGCACTAAGCTCATGGTCTACAGAGCAGCAGTGATACCCGCCCTGCTGTATGCCTCAGAAACATGGACCATGTACAGCTGGCGCCTCAAATCACTGGAGAGGTACCACCAACGCTGCCTCCGCAAGATCCTGAAAATCCATTGGCAGGATAGGCGCACCAACATCAGTGTTCTTGCTCAGGCCAACATCCCCAGCATCGAAGCTTTGACCACGCTCAATCAGCTCCGATGGACGGGTCACATTGTCCGCATGCCCGATATGAGACTCCCAAAACAAGCGCTCTACTCGGAGCTCCGGCACAGCAAGAGAGCCCCAGGTGGGCAGAGGAAACGCTTCAAGGACACCCTCAAAGCCTCCTTGAAAAAGTGTAACATCCCCATTGACACCTGGGAATCCCTGGCCCAAGACCGCACAAAGTGGAGGAGAAGCATCCGGGAAGGCACCGAACACCTCTAGTCTCTTTGCCGGGAGCAAGCGGAAGCCAAGCGCAGGCAGCGCAAGGAGCGCACGTCAACCCAAGCTTCAACAACTCGGAGTAAAGAAATTTCACCCAGCCTCTCTCTTCATTTTTCTTAGTTTCAATTTTAACTGATGACCACTGGTCAATAACTCCTCAACCAATGAAAACAGTCTTTCCCTACTCTTTATCAAAACCTCCATGATTTAAAAAACCTTTATTAAATCTCCTCTTAGCTATCTCTTCTGCAGTGGAAATAGTCCCACTAGCTCAAGCCTCTCCTCATAACTATAGTTTTCCATACCTGATATCATCATGGTGAATCCTCATGGTATGCACTTTATGACATTAATATCCTTTCTTATAATGGGGATGGGGTGGGGGAGGGAGAAAGATGGGGGTTGGTGAGGGGGGGCGGGGTTGGTGAACTTTGGGGAGCCAAAATTGGCCTATATGATAGTTAGGGCTATGGCCTGTCATATAGTGCAAATTTAACATTATTTCCTTGTTGTTGTACTTTAGGCCCCCATCTATAAAACTTAAAATGCTGTTTTTTTTTATGTCTTTATTTGCCTGCGCTTTCTTTCCAGGCTATTTTCTGTTATAATGTCTGAAGGTATATAAAGCTCTGTATGCAGTGCTTATATAAACCAGAGACTATTTCATCAACAGTTTTCCAAGAGAAGCCAGAAGAATCATGGATTCTTTTTAAACAGTCAATTAAATTTGTATTTGGCATAATTGCCCATTGTACTCCATACCATCTTGATTACGTTTTGCTTCTGTGAATAACTTACAATTTTTAAATACATCCAGCTCAGTAGTTTAACTGGTTTAAAGTGGTCTAACAATATGATATTTGCATCATCCAAATGTATTGGAGGTACATTGGGCATCCCGCATATTTTCTAGTAACCAATTTACTCTGATCAAGATTGTTAGACCTGGGCTATACTAACCTATAATAAAGGAAGAGAATAAAACAAAGGTTTCAGTACTTAGGGGATTTGGTTCATTTATGGAAACTGTGGCCAACAAGGAAAACATGTCGGGAAAAAGTTCTAGCTATAACAAACGCCACCCAGCGCGTTCCCTTAATTTGTGATTTAAGACATTGACAAATGGGTCACTTCTGTCTAACTCTTAACAGGTGTGTATGGGCATTCACCCATCTTACTCAGGGACACTATTGTGGTTTGCGAGCCTCCTAACTCATGAGAGATTCTCCAATTTTCTGATCTTTCTGGTTTTGAAATAATAGATTACTTCTGATAATTAAAAAAATAAATTGCTCAGGCGCTTACTGGGCACCTCGTGAGGGAACACATCAGGTGATAAAGACACCCAGAGTAGGACAGTATGTAGTTGTCAAATGATGCAAAACATTGACAATCAATGATTCTGGATTTAAAGTGTATCCTGTTACTATGTGTTGGAGAAAACAGAAACGTTTGTTAGAATCTATGTATATTTATCAGTGATTATGTCCGAATTGAAACTTACTCTTTAAATATTTCCATATTTATTTTATTAAATATTTTATACCCAGATCAAAAATCTATGTCTGTAGTGGGCTTCTGACCATAGGTGCTACTATAAAATAGAGAGGATAATCTGATAGTATTTCCAGTTAGTGATTTCACAAATAATTGCATTGAGTGAGTCTTGAATAGGCTACTTTTTATTAATCTCAATTATAATTTAAAAAATTCAGTGAAAAATGCAGAAGATCCTTAGAAACTTAAAGAAATAATTATAATTAATAGCACTTAAAACATACATAAATACTTGCATAAATACTACAGGCCAATTTTACATAGTTCAACGTTGAATCTATTCTATGATTCAACATTACTCAAGATCTATTATATAAACAAAACATAAATACATCACAGTTTATAAATAAGACTGAGATTCGGATGAGGCAAAAATAAACAATTAAATATAAATAACATTGTACAATATTTTTCAAACAATTGCTAACATTTGCGTCAGTAACAACTTCTTAAGTTTACAGTAATATTTAGTGCAGTGGACTAACACTATTTCAGTTCTTTTACAGAATAACCTTTATATACTTTGATAAAAGAATGTTTTACCAAATGCTGAACTACAACGTTCATACACTGAGGCGGTTGCTGCCTTGCGCTTAACCACATTTTGGCGGTTGCATTAACGGTGAAATTGGCGGAAAGCCGAACTCCGATAGGCACTCTGCTCCGGCCACTTTGTGTGTTCCGGGTGGGTGCCAATGTAAGCGAGCCGTCGCATGAACTGGATTGATGGCCAATGAAGGCTAATATATTCCAGTACAACTTAAACGTGCGCTTCTAACGTAAACAAAAGGTTCAACGACTTCGGGGCGTAGTGGAGGGAAAGAAATTCCGATCCGCCAAATTCAAAATAAACTTGTCAGTGGGCTATCCACCCGGATCCAACCAATCCTGCAATGTTGTCACCATTCCTTCCCTGCACTACACCCACGTGTTAGCCCTTTTGGTACATAGATAAATAAATCAATCAATCAATAAATAAATTGCCTCCGTGCATTGAAAAATTGAGCTCATGTTTTACCAAATCTCGGAGTAAGCCCGTTGTATAATTTCACAGACTCGGTATCGACTTCATGAAGCGAATGGCTCGGGATGTTTTCTCGATGAATGTAGTGAAGTCTCTAAGGATGACATGCACTTTCACCTGTCCGTTCCAATCTGTTCTTGACACCAGGTCTGAGGCAGAAACCTCCAGCTCGCTCTCGGCCAGATCAATGCTGCCAAATTCAGCATTTAACTGAAATTAAGAAAACAAGCAGAACGGTCAGTTTTCAGACTCATGTAAACCCACTGACCATTAAAGGCTGCTTTAGTAACTTTTGCTGTTCACACTTACCTGACGCATGACCAATTCAGCCAGTTGCTGGGTGCTGGATCGCATCCATATCACCTGCTTGTTTGAACTCGCGATGGATGTTTCCACCAATAACAAGAAAGGGTTGTACTTCTGAAGGCCAGCTGCAATCGCTTTGAGGCATGTTTCCTGAATAGAAAAAATAGAACCATTAAAATATAAGCTTGGCACAGTGTCTTCTTACTACGCTTTGACACTGTAACCACCGTAAGCTAAGACAGAAATGCGACTAAAAGTGACCCGGTCTGCTTTTTTTTAAATATATACATTTCGTTTGTGACGTCCCAATTTACTCAAACTCCTGCTCCAACTCGTTCTCACTCACCTTGTGGAAACCTATCTTTATGCATCTGTCCTGAGCTCGGATTTGAGGCAGGTCGAAATGGTAACTGAGCAGCGAGCTGCGGTCTCCGTCACAGAACGAGAAATACTCACACAGCTGGAAGGGAAGGAAAGGTCAAACGGTCAAAGGCTGCGAGGCTCCAGACCCCAATTCCCAGCCCCCAATCCCCGGTCCCCAGTCCTCAATCCCCGGCCCCCAGCCCTGACTCACCTGTGTGTCCCGTAGTTCAGCCGCGGTGCTCTGGATCTGCAGCGCCAGCGAGCCGCAGGTTGCACAGGTCAGGGCTGATCCAGGTAAACTCTCCGCCAGGTCCGCCACAGGGAGAGCGGCGACTCTTCCAAACAGCATCAGGAAAAGTTGGCAGAAATCTGCAGGAAAAGAGACAGAATTAAACGAAAAGTCACGAATCCTCCAAACTCTCTCTGAAATGAGATATTAACAGATATCGCAATGTTCACTAACATTGGACAGGTCTCATGTTGAACTGCTCTCCTCCGTACTTCACACTAAGGTCTGAAATTTGTAGCTCCCTCCAGCCCTTTCCCACTATTTATTAACCACTACCTTTGGGGAAAATCCAATTAGTAATTTCCTTTTACATTTTTTACGTCACAGAATCAATTACTCACTGTTTGTGCCCATAAGGTAAAGGATGCTCCGGAGTGTCATACCATAATGTCATATTCAGGTATGGTTCAGATATCATAACGATCACCTGAACTCCCAAGATTACTGTGACACTTCAATTATACACAGCGAATTGACAGTTTTTGTCGGCATAAAATAAATCCTCACTGCAAAACCATTCTACAAAATGAAAATAATGTTTTTTAAACTAAAGGAAAAATAAAAAATACCCTGAGGGAGTTCCAAATTAGAATCTAATTGCACTGATCGCCTAGTGGTTGGTTATCCCTCCCATGGATCACATTTTTAATATAAAATGGAAACTACTGCTAACTGCAATGTGGTTCATTTTTGTGCCAACAATGAGTCTCAGTCTAAAACTTCCAAATCAGTTAGTGTGTCAGCTGTGGCTCAGTTGGTAGCATGCTCGCCTCGGAGTCAGAAGGTTGTGAGTTCATAGTACCCACTTGTGGTAAACCACTGTATTGTATATTGCCACCTCTGGGTGGCGCTGTGTATGGAGGCATGCCTCAGCTGACTCCACCCACCACTGTGTGGGTTTCGTTCAGACTTGTTCAGTCACTCACGAAGAAGCATGGTCTCTTCTTAGCTAATAAAAGCCTTATTCATCTCTTCTTTCGACTCATCACCTTTTATGAAGTAATTGATAAGCGTATCAATTTTATTAGCTAAAAGTTAAATGGCGACACCTGAGGAGCAACAACAGCAACGGATACAGCAGACATTGCTGAGAGCCCTCAGACCACCACGCCTGGACCTCGACCCTCAAGATGTGGGTGCATCAGCCAAGTTTGAACACTGGCTGAGCTGCTTTGAATCCTTCCTCGCAATCTCACAGCTTACAGAGGAGGATCACAAACTGAAAATTTTGACCGCCCAGGTGAGCCATCAAGTATATATGCTAATCCGGGACTCTAATACGTACGTGGCGGCCCTCGAGCTAATAAAAGGGCAATATACGCGCCCAGTGAACACAATTTACGCCCGACACCTCTTGGGATCCCGCAGGCAGCAACCGGGAGAATCGGTAGGGGCATTTGCACGGGCGCTACTGGCACTCTGCAGAGACTGCGATTGTAAAGCGGTAACGGCTGTGGAGCACGCGCAGGGACTCGCCTGTGATGCCTTCGTCAGGGGCCTCCAGTCAGACCACACCCGGCAGAGACTGCTAGAAAGCAAGGAACCCGACCTGAAGACGGCCATTGCCCTTGCGCTCTCGTTAGAGGAGGCCCACCGAAACCTCGAGGCATACCCCCGTAACGGCGCCGAGACATGGCAATCGAAACCGTGGGACACGGGACCGCCGCCCCCGGCACCAACCGCTGCAGCGACCCAACCGAGACAGCAGCCTCCGGTAAGAACTGCTTCGATGCCCAGTAACCAGGCCCAAAAATGCTATTTCTGTGGCCAGTTAAAACATCCCAGAGCGCACTGCCCAGCTAAGACAGCTACCTGCTCGGGCTGCGGGAAGAAAGGCCATTACGCTAACGCCTGCAAGGGGAAGCCAGCCAGCAGCGCAGCGTGCGGGCCGTGGGAGCAGCCATCTTATCCGCCATTTTGTGTACCCCCGGCCGCATGGCATCCGCCGCCATCGTATCCAACGCACTCAACCGCCATTTCGTCACCGGAACCGACCACCGTCTCGGCGGATGACTATAGTGACTCACTAAGCCACATACTGGCCTCCGTGACGCTGGATCAAGGCCACCCTCACCATCTATCCAGCTCCATGATGGATATCGCGGTAAACGGCCGTGCCACCAGTTGCCTGATCGACAGCGGGAGCACAGAGAGTTTCGTCCACCCCGACACGGTACGTAGCCACTCCCTCACGATTCTGCCAACGCACCATCGCATTTCTATGGCGTCCAAGTCCCAGTCAATGGACATCAGCGGCTACTGTGTGGTGACCCTGTCAGTAGGGGGCACTGAATATCAAAAATTTAAACTGCTAGTCCTGCCCCGTCTTTGCGCTGCCGTCCTGCTAGGGTTGGATTTTCAGTGCCACCTTAAGAGTGTCACACTAGCATACGGTGGACCCCTCCCCCCACTCACAGTCTGCAACCAACAACTTTTAAATCGCCCGCTGCAAACCACCTGCAGCCTTTCCACATTAAAAGTCCCCCCCCTCCCCTGTTCGCTAACCTCACCCGCGACTGTAAACCCATCGCTACCAAAAGCAGGCGGTACAGTGCCGGGGACAGAGCTTTTATCAGCTCTGAGGTGGAGCGGCTCTTGAAGGAGGGCATTATCGAAGGTAGCACTAGCCCCTGGCGAGCCCAGGTTGTAGTCGTTAAAACCACTGCAAAACGCCGCATGGTAATCGACTACAGCCAAACCATAAACCGGTACACCCAGCTGGACGCGTACCCCCTCCCTCGCATATCTGATATGGTCAATCAGATTGCGCAATACAAAGTATTCTCCACCATCGACCTTAAGTCAGCGTACCACCAGCTGCCCATCCGCCATGAGGACCGCCAGTATACTGCCTTCGAGGCAAACGGCCGCCTCTACCACTTCCTTAGGGTCCCCTTCGGCGTCACCAACGGGGTTTCGGTCTTCCAAAGGGAGATGGACCGAATGGTTGACCAGAACGCGCTGCGGGCAACCTTCCCCTATTTGGATAACGTCACCATCTGCGGCCACGACCAGCAGGACCACGACGTTAATCTAGCAAATTTCCTCCGTACGGCCCAACGGCTGAACCTAACGTACAATAAGGAAAAATGTATGTTTCACACCAAGCGCCTGGCCATCCTCGGCTGCGTGGTGGAGAACGGAGTCATCGGGCCCGACCCCGACAGAATGCGCCCCCTAATGGAGCTACCCCTTCCCCACTGCCAAAAAGCACTGAAGAGATGCCTGGGGTTTTTCTCCTACTACGCCCAGTGGGTGCCCCTCTATGCAGACAAAGCCAGGCCCCTCATCAAAGCCACCTCCTTCCCCCTGACACCAGAGGCGTGTGCAGCCTTCACTCTTATCAAGAACGATATCGCGAAGGCCGCAATGCACGCGGTGGATGAGTCCATCCCCTTCCAAGTGGAGAGCGATGCCTCCGACTTCGCCCTAGCCGCGACCCTTAACCAGGCGGGCAGACCCGTGGCCTTTTTCTCAAGGACCCTCCAGGGCCCCGAGACGAGACACTCCTCCGTCGAAAAGGAGGCCCAGGCTATTGTAGAAGCGGTGCGTCACTGGAGGCATTACCTGGCCGGGAAACGATTTACCCTGCTCACTGACCAGCGTTCAGTAGCTTTTATGTTTAATAATAAGCAGAGGGGTAAAATCAAGAACGACAAGATCTTGAGGTGGAGAATCGAACTCTCCACCTACAATTATGATATCTTGTATCGGCCAGGGAAACTCAATGAGCCCCCAGATGCCCTATCACGTGGTACATGCGCCAACGCGCAGAGTGATAGGCTGCAGTCCCTCCACAATGACCTCTGCCACCCGGGGGTCACCAGGTTTTTCCATTTTATCAAATCCCGTAACCTGCCCTACTCCATCGAGGAGGTCAGGACCATGACCAAGAGCTGCCAAATCTGCGCCGAGTGCAAACCGCACTTCTATAGGCCGGACAGAGCAAGCCTGATCAAGGCCACCCGCCCCTTCGAACGCCTGAGCGTCGATTTTAAAGGGCCCCTCCCCTCCGCTGACCGCAATGTGTACTTCCTCAACATAGTTGATGAGTACTCCCGTTTCCCCTTTGCCATCCCTTGCCCAGACATGACCAGTACCACGGTCATCAAGTGTCTGAATGACATCTTCGCTCTGTTCGGGTTCCCCAGCTATATACATAGCGACAGGGGCTCATCGTTCATGAGCGACGAACTTCGGCAGTACCTGCTAACAAGAGGTATCGCCACGAGCAGGACCACCAGTTACAACCCCCGGGGGAACGGCCAGGTGGAAAGGGAGAACGCGACGGTTTGGAAGGCAGTCCTCTTAGCACTAAAATCTAAGGGCCTTCCGACCTCCCGCTGGCAGGAGGTCCTCCCTGCAGCGCTTCACTCCATTCGGTCACTGCTTTGTACTGCCACTAATGCGACCCCTCATGAGAAAATGTTCGTTTTCCCCCGGAAGTCTACATCGGGAACCTCGCTACCGGCATGGTTGACTTCTCCTGGGCCCGTCCTACTGCGGAGGCACGTGAGGACGCATAAAACGGACCCCCTGGTCGAGCGGGTGCACCTCCTACACGCCAACCCCCAGTATGCCTGGGTGACATACCCAGACGGGCGGGAGGACACGGTCTCCATACGAGATCTCGCACCCTCGGGTACCCCTGAATTACCACCGTTATCCCCCTTACCACCGTTATCCCCCTTACCACTGTTATCCCCCACCACCCCTCCCAACCCAACCCCTGCAGACGGCATGCCAAAGCCCCAGGAATCTTCGCCAACCACCCAGACACCAGACCCGACGTCGGATGCTGCAACACCACCGCCGCCACCACGACGATCAGGACGTCAGACAAGGCCTCCTGATAGACTTAACTTGTAGTACCCTTCACCCCGCCGGACTTCACATTAAACAAGGGGTGAATGTGGTAAACCACTGTATTGTATATTGCCACCTCTGGGTGGCGCTGTGTATGGAGGCATGCCTCAGCTGACTCCACCCACCACTGTGTGGGTTTCGTTCAGACTTGTTCAGTCACTCACGAAGAAGCATGGTCTCTTCTTAGCTAATAAAAGCCTTATTCATCTCTTCTTTCGACTCATCATCTCTTCTTCGACTCATCACCTTTTATGAAGTAATTGATAAGCGTATCACCACTCCAGCGACTTGAGCACAAAAATCTAGGCTGACAATCCAGTGCAGTCCTGAGGGAGTGCGGCATTGTCCGAGGTACAGTTTTTTGGATGAGACGTTAAACCGAGGCCCCATCTGCTCTCTCGGGTGGATGTAAAAGATCCCATGGCACTATTTTGAAGAGCAGGGCAATTATCCCCAGTGTCCTAGCCAATATTTATCCCTCAATCAACATTGCTGTTTGTGGGAGCTTGCTGTGTGCAAATTGGCTGTCACGTTTCCTACATTACAACAGTAACTACACTTCAAAAAGCACTTGGCTGTAAAGTGCTTTCAAAGGCGCTATATAAACGCAAGTCTTTTGTTTAAATACCACTCTTCGCCTATGCTATATGCTGTATGTACTGCAACTTTATTTGATAATACCTTGTTCAGTGGTAGGAATGATTCTAAGATCCCTGTGTGATGAAAACCCAGAAACACAATGGCCCAGTAATTCCGGGCACAACGCGTGAGTACGGACGGGGTACTCACGCGTGTGCCCGGAGGAATTGCCGGTTTTCAGCATGCACAGCGCATGCGCTGAAAACCGGCATTTCCTGTCCTCTGACCCAAGGGGTTAAGAGGCAGAGCGCGCGCGACTGCACAGGCAGCGTGTGCGCAGTGAAATTCCTTTTTTTTTCAGAGTTGCGTGCGTGTAAAGGCCTCCGGTCTTTATGCGTGGAAAAAACAGACGTAAGTGTTTAGTTTTACAGGTAAGTGGGCTTTTAGTATAATGTAGAATTTTTTTTTCCACAGGTTTGTTATTTTTAAAGAATTTACAGTAAGGTAAGTTTAGTTTTAGACCCTATTTTTAAAAAATTTATTTTTTTCAAAAAATTGATTAATTGTTTAAAACATTTTTTTAAACTTATTTATAGTTAATATAATCAGTGGGATGTTTTTTTAAAATTTTATTTAAAGTTAAAGTAGTGTTTTGGCAGCCCATACTTTTCATGAGTTTGACAGCTCTGTCAAACTCATGAATGAGTTTCCCCTCCCCTGATTGGCTGCACAGTGCTCACCTGATCCCAGCCGGCACATCGCACTAACTACGCCGCTGGATCAGGTAAGCACATCACGCCGACATCTGAACCGGGCCAGTGACAGGAAATGCAAGCAGGCCCGGGCTTCAGATGTCGGCGCGCAGGGTGAGTGCACATCGGGGGCTTGCACGCGCGGCAAGCTCCCGATCCTAATTTCAGGGCCAATGACATCTTCAAAAACCATAAACATTTTCATTAATATTCCCAAATTGCTTTAAACTATATTATGCTTGTATTATACTCGGTTTCACTCTCCATTTCTTAACCTATCCTTTTTTGGTTTTAGTTGTGAAAAATAATTTTATACTTTAAAATACTTGTCTTATTATAGAAAAGTCAACTAAATATTGAATAGGTCATTGATCTTCTGAAGTGGAAATTGGGTGTGTGCAGCAGATTAGCAACTGTTCTTTCACTTTTGGGACCTGAGCTGAAATCAATTGGGCAAGAGACTCCTGTTTCTTTTGACTGTAAGGGCCCAGCATAAAATGAGCTTAGCTTCAATGTTTCCAAATTGCCATATGCTTACAGCACATAACTATCTGTAATAACTCATTGGCACCAGAGTGAGAATATCATTTAGAAAGGGTGACTGATAAGTAAAACTGAAGCTTCACACTGGGGTACATAGAAAGTGATCTTTTGAAGTGGAGGCAGGTTAATAAACAAAGAGATGTGGAGAAGGTTTCCTCTGCTATTTGTAGTGAAATTGTAATTATGCTTTTCATACTTGCATTCTGGATGATTTTCTCTGCTCTGTAATTGTGGCAAAACCATAAATATGTTCTTTGTAGTCATATTTTGTCTCATTATACTCCTGTGAAGTGCCTTGGGACGTTTTACTACATTAAAGGTGCTATATAGATACACCTTGTTGTTGTTGTTGTATTTACAATTGCATTACACATAGTGAACAAAGGAAATCTTCCCCCATTGTTGCAGGAACAGAAGGACCCTGACATTCAATCAGGCCTGTACTCATTCCACATTATTGCCATCCCTTATTAACTTGATGAATGCAAAATTACGTTGTTGTTCAAGAAGGATTTGACAGTTAAGGATAACTAAACTATAAAAAATAAAGCATGAATGGACAGTGCAATGGCTGGTGAATCTCAGGTGAGTCAACCTATGAGCTCAGTCAGTGTGAACAAGAGATTAATTTTATAAATTCACACTGCCAATGTGGAGCCTTGCCCTCTGGGGAAGAACATATTACGAATGAGTGAATGGAAAATCTTGGGAAATGTGTGCCCAAGTTCCCAATATGTACTTCTGGTGGGTGATACTCTTCTCTAGGAGCACAAATTCATAAAATTACCCCATTTGTGCTGTCTAGTATATTTACTTTTTCCACCCCATTCCAGTTACTTACCCTTTGAAAAAAGGCTCACACTTACTTTTAAGCTTTATCTTGTGTAAAGTTTTAGAAGAAAATTATATTTGAGCACATTGTTTTTTAATCTTGGACATTTTTGAAGTATGTTATATTGAAAAAGTAACAGGTGCTATATCTTTATATTTAAAAACTGAGGCCCCTGTTGTATTTTGGTTATATAGGAATTCCAGCCAAGTGCCAGCTATCCATTGCTTCATATAGAGTATATTCACATTTTTAATTAGTACTGGAATTATAGATTATTGTAATGTGAAGCCATAAAAATTATTAAAGACATGAAAGAGCATCTCTGGTTTGGAACTCAAGTCCTCTTTTCTAGCCTTTCTTACAAATATTATAGTGCATTAACAGTGAGAAATAAACACCTTATTATAAAGTGCATTGGAATGCCCTCTTGCATTACAACTCCATTAACTGTAGCTTAGTGGTAGTACCCTTGTCTCTGAGTCAGAAGATTGGAGGTTCACCCCAGAGATTTGAGCATGTAATCTAGGCTGATACTCCAGTGCAGTACTGAGGGAGTGCTGCATTGTTGGAGGTCTGTCTTTCAGATGAGTCATTAAACCAAGCTTGCTCTCTCAGGAGGACACAAAAGATCCCATGGTGCTATTTGAAGAAGAGTAGGAGAGTTCTCCCTGGTGTCCTGGTTAATATTTATCCCTCCACCAACATCACTAAAGCAGGTTATCATTGCTGTTTGTGGGACCTTGCTGTGCACACTTCCTACAATTGGTTGCTGCATTTCCTACATTACAACAGTGACTACACTTCAAAAGTACAAGTTCTTTCTTTTTCCATTAACTATGTGGCATCTGCACCAATTCCTGATATCTGGAGAAGTCATACTGTCCAATAGTGCTTGGAGTTTGGAAGACGCTACCCAAAATTGAAAGTATTTTAACAAATTTAAGGAGTAAGGGATAACTATCTGTATCATTACTACTTAAATTTGTTACAATACTGTTTGGGGATGCAATAAGGCAGGCCAGGCATTCTGCTATTTTTAGTTCTCCGGTGCAGTATTAGCAGTCAATATTTACGACATAATCACAGTTCCTGCAACTGTTTAAACATAAGGCAGCATGGACCAAAAAAATGCCATTCAGCCCATCCAGTCCGCTTCTTCAATAGACCATGTAAAATCTACCTAGCATTGAGGCAACCCAGGTAAACACCTCAGTAACTCTTTCTCTTGTTCTGAATTGTAAGCATATGTAACATAGCTGTGTGAAGAAAGTAATTGTTTCCTCAATTGTGGCAGCAAAAATGTCTCATCTCCTAAATTTGCTGCTCTGGTATGGCAAACCCCAGGGCAGCAATGGTTGTTGCGGCTGTGTTTGCCTCAGTAAAAAAATCTTTCTAGCTACAGATTTGTATCCTGTTCTGAACTACACAAGAATATAATGATATTGAGCCACTGGCTTTACTTTGGGTCCTTTTATATTTTTCAGAGCTCAAATAATGGCACAGAATTCTCGATTTCTTTGATGCTTAAAAAGGACATGAATGCGAACGTTACATAATGTTATTATGAAGCTGTCATACTACAGTAAAGATCTGAGGCAACTACTTAATTACAACAATGCAAGTTCGCAAACCCAAATTGGATTGCACAGAGCTCGGCTCACTGGCATCTTAAAGTTGGTTACATTTTAAAATTAGGAGATAGAGGACTGTTCTGTTGGTTCCTTACTGAAATTAAACAGATGAACACTAAAAAGATATCAAAAATATGTCCATCAGAATGTCTGGGAACTCTTTAAACCTCACTTTGCATTGGCTGCAATTATGCTGCAGCAGATATGAAGTAAAAATGGTGTGCGATTACTTCTCCAAGATGGTCTCACACTTATCGCTTGAGGTTGCAGATATAATGTAGCTAGCAATTACAGATAGTGTCAGCCTTGGCTCAGTAGTAGCAATCTAGCCTCTAACTCAGATGGTTATGGATTCAATCCCCAGTCCATAAACTTAAGCATGTAATCCACCCTGACACTTCAGTGCAGTACTGAGGGGGTGCTACACTGTCGAAGGTGTGGTCTTTCAGATGAGACATTAAACTGAGGCTGTCAGCCCTCTCGGGTGGATGTAAAATATTCCATGGCCCTATTTGAAGAGCAGGGGAGCTTTTATGGTGTTTTGGCCAGTATTTATTTCTCAACTAACACCACTAAAACACATTGGCATAGAAATTCGGTATAGCCTCGTTTGGGGCGCTAGTCCTGGCGATGCGCAAAGTTTAGCGCCAGGCGCAATTTAGCGCCACCTAGCGCGATATTGGGTTGCAGCGCCCCTAAAGGTGATTGCGGTGCTAAATCAGGCGCTGCACGCTACTCTTAAGGCGCTAACCCGGCGGCGCAACCCAATTTAGCGGCGGCGGGGCGCAGCGAGGGTGCTGTCAATAATCACTTTCCCTGAGACACAGTGGCGCCGGCCAGCTCTTAAAGGGGCAGATAAATTGGCATCACCAGACACACTCACTGCCTTGTAGGCCTTCAAAGCAGTGGGAGCCTACCTGTGGCGCACCAGCCTAGCAAGACATGGAAAGGGTGAGGCAGAGGGCGGAATGCCTCACTGATGGGGCATTGGATGCTTTGGTTGGCACAGTGGAATCAAGGCCAAGGAAGATGGTCGGAATGTGATTTATGTTTTGGACAGGCTCCCGGGTGTGAGAGGCAGTTATGTGTCAGTGTATTAGCTTTGCTTTCTGTTGCCATAGCTTTCTCATGTTTGAAGGAACCACATTTTGTGTAATGAAACACTTTCTTCATTTACAATGGCCATGCCTGCTATTTACATGCATCTTGCCCTTCACAGGCTTGGGGGTATCAGACCGGTTCCATTCCTGTTCTTGGAATGGCAGCAAGCATTCCGTGAGAGGGGCCTAGAAGCTACTTCTGATCAGCCTCTGACGCACAGCCTGAGAAGAGCCGCTCGCGTAGAAGTTCAGGCCAGCAGCCATCTTCTCAGCCGCCGACAGAGATGTCCTGCACCTTATCTGAGGCTGCAGATCTGGCTGAAGCAGCTGGCACAGCTCAGTCACCAG
This sequence comes from Somniosus microcephalus, assembly GCF_052327205.1. Taxonomy (NCBI): domain Eukaryota; kingdom Metazoa; phylum Chordata; class Chondrichthyes; order Squaliformes; family Somniosidae; genus Somniosus; species Somniosus microcephalus. Next base: position 181,095,170 of record NC_140991.1, on the reverse strand, counting down.
CTCCTTTCTAAATCGCAGCCTTCTGACACCTGCTCCTCCGGCATGTTCATGTAGGAAAACTGCTGTTGGATAACCCTGCCAGCGTAAGGTCTGCTGTGGCGACGTCTGTTGACCCTCCTCCGTCTGGCCATGCATGTCCCCCTCAGCCAGCATCTCAGTGCCCTTTCCAGATGATTCAGCAGCAGGACGTTCCCCTCCAGTGCAGCCCCCATAATAAGTGCCCACAGGAAGGTTCCCCATTGTCAAAGCTCACCAACAGCAAGGTGATGGTCAGAAGGCTGAAGATCGTCTGCCTGCGCTGGCTCAGTGGTCAAATGGCTCTCAGTGTGCAGCTCAGCAACTCTTTGCAGCTCTCGAGGAAGTTGTGATACAAAAATGGCTGCCGCTTTTAAACCACACCAATCCCCTTTAAATAACGCTCCTCCAGCCCGAGAGCAACTTGGTAAGGCCCAGGTAAGCTGTCACTATTAGCGCCAGGCGCTATGGATGGGGGCGCCACTGAATTTCCAGTCCGGGGTGCCCAAAAGGCATTGCACACTCAAATGACATCATAATCAGCCTGCGCCCATGAGCGGGCGCTAAGATTTAGCGCCGATGCTAAACGCATGCTCAATATGGGGTGAGGCGCTAGGCGCCTTGCGCCTGCCCGGAAATTGGCTAACGCCCCACTTCTCGACCTCTTTAGGTGTTAATCGGTGGCGCAACCAACCGAATTTCTCCCCCATTATTTGGTCATGTATCTCACTGTTGTTTGCGGGATCTTGCTGAGCGTAAATTGGCTGCATTTTCCTACATCACAACAGTGACTACACTTCAAAAAGTACTTTATTGCCTGTGAACCTCTTTGGGACATCGTGAGGTTGTGAAAGGCACTATATAAAATGCAAGTTCTTACTTTTATTATATTGCCTGACTGTAAACCTAACGCTGGGGTCCGTCCTGAAGACAGTAAATCTCAAAATGTCTCAAGAACGTGTGGGAGGGGTACACTCTCCAAACATTTAAATAACGTTTAATAAGTGTTCAGGGGATCCAACAGACCTTTTGAAACTAGACTTTACACCACTGTCGAGTTATACTCCATGCCATGACGGAACAACCTTCTCCAGGGGGTGTCACACCGCTTCCCCAGGAATCAGATGGCGGCTGTACTAAAGTTTTTTTTAATTACAGAAGCTGGTTTGCAGTAACCTGGAAATGGCAGTAGAGCATAAATATACTTAAAATGCCTTCACATCATTATTCTACAACACCGTCGGCATCGATGCCTAATAACTCAGGCCTGACGATCCTTCAACCACACCCACTTACCATTTTGAGCGTTGTATTTTCAAACAGTGTGATGGCATTTCCGCCGCAGATAACGTTGTAACTCACTCACCTCACCTCCTCACACACAATTAACAGACATAAATACACACGGGAGGACTGCGACTTATTGCGCTACATAGCTGGTTGTTTTTAGTCACCGTCTGTCCTATTCTTTCATTTCTTGGACTTTCTACAAAACAAACTGAGGAAGTGCATAACAGAAAGTCCGGGACAGCCGGCGGCCTGCGTCCTGACGTGTGTGAGAGAGTGTTGTGAGGAGGAGAGCCTTCGGGCGGCCGGTGACCAGGCAACGGCGCAAAAACACCAACATCCTGCAGGTTGGAGCACCCGCAGGAATCCGGCGTCCGTTCCCGGATTGAGCGCAAGTGCATTCCTTTTGGTGGAAATGATCTCTTTTCAGGGTCGGAAATCCACAGCTCAACGGGGCGATTAAAACACTTAAACCGTTTTGAATGTTCTATCCTCTCCTCCCCCGCGAATTACCATGTTCTGCGATTATGGAACGGGAGCATTTCCACCAAATCTTTTTGAAATGCCCGATGATTTAATGGTGTCACTTTTAATGAGAGTTTTTCGCTCCTTGTGAATGCAGCCCATATTGACTTATTGACGGATGTTAGCACGTTCTTCTTCACGCGGGGAATGAACTGGGCAAATGGAGGCAAAAATTCTGGAATCATTTAAGAAACAAGTAGAGGCAGCAATGGAGGCAGGGTAGGGTTGCTCTTAATGAATGAATTAAGATGGGCCAAATGACCTTCCTCATCTGTGAGGATCTTGTGAATAAACTCAATTTCATATGTTTAAGTGGGTTAGCAACCTCCCTCCCTCTTGCTGGTCTGAATTGTCCGTCCTAGCATTTCCCTGATCTTGATAGCTTTATAACGTATTTGTGTTGGCCTATAAAGTTTTACTTTTTGTTTACTTAACAGCCCTCTTCTCACCTTCATTTTTCACCCACCAGTATTATTTTCTGCCACGATCCCATCATCAAGCACATCTTGTTCTCTCTGCTTTCCAGAGGAACTGTTCACACCACATATCCTAGTTCAATTACGATAGCAAAATACTGCAGATGCTGGAAATCCGAAATAACAACAGAAAATGCTGGAAAAACTCAGCAGGTCAGGCAACATCCGTGGAGAGAAATTTGAGTTGATGTTTCAGGTCGAAACCCTTTTTCAAAACTGGAAAGGAAATAAAATAGATCGAAGGCAGGGCTGCGATTGAACAAAAGAAGTAAAAGAGACATTAAAAGGTATTGAAAACCAGACGAGATGGTAATAGGCCAGTGGAGACAAAGGACAGCTGAGATTAGGTGTGAAGTGTACTGGCAGGATAAGAGACAGCTGCCAGGAAGGGGGGGGGGGGGGGAAGGAGGACCCAAAACAAAGGGGTGGAAAAAATATAAGTAAAAAAGTAATAGGGGCCGAGGTTATGATCTGAAATTGTTGAACTTGATATTGAGTCCGGAAGGCTGCAAAGTGCCTAATCAGAAGATGAGGTGCTGTTCCTCGAGTTTACGTTGAGCTTCCGTGGAACAATGCAAGAGGCCAAGGACGGTGAGGTCCGAGTGGGAATGGAGTGGTGAATTAAAATGACAGGCGACCGGAAGCTCGGGGTCACCCTTACAGACTGAACGGAGGTGTTCCGCAAAGCGGTCACCCAATCTGCGTTTGGTCTCCCCAGTGTAGAGGAGACCGCATTGTGAGCAGCGAATACAGTATACTAGATTGCAAGAAGTACAAGTAAATCGCTGTTTCACCTGGAAGGGGTGTTTGGGGTCCTGGACAGTGGGAAGGGGGGAGGTATAGGGGCAGGTGTTACATCTCCTGCGCTTGCACGGGAAGGTGCCAGGCGAAGGGGAAGGGCTGTTGGGGGTGATAGAGGAGTGGACTAGGGTGTCTCGGAGGGAGCGGTCCCTACAGAATGATGAAAGGGGAGGGGAGGGGAAGATGCATTTGGTGGTGGGATCACTTTGGAGGTAGCGGAAATGGCGGAGGATGATCCGTTGAATGTGGAGGCTGGTGGGGTGAAATGTGAGGACAAGGGGAACCCTATCGTGGTTCCGGGAGGGAGGGGCAGGGGTGAGGGCAGAAGTGCGGGAGATAGAATGGACATGGATGAGGGCCATGTCAACCACGGTAGAGGAGAATCCTCGGTTGCGGAAAAAGGAAGACATGTCGGAAGCACTGGTGTGGAAGGTGGCATCGTCGGAACAGATACGGTGGAGACGGAGAAACTTGGAGAATGGAATAGAGTCCTTACAGGAGGCTTGGTGGGAGGAAGTGTAGTCCAGGTAGCTGTGGGAGTCAGTGGGCTTGTAGTGAATATTGGTCAATAACCTATCCCCAGAGATGGAGACGGAGAAGTTGAGGAAGGGAAGGGAAGAGTCAGAGATGGACCATGTGAAGGTGAGGGAAGGGTGGAAATTGGAGGCAAAGTGAATGAAATTGTCTAGTTTGGGGCGAGAGCAGGAAACGGCACCGATACAGTCATCAATGTATCAGAGAAAGAGGTGAGGGAGGGGACCTGAGTAGGACTGGAACAAAGATTGTTCCACATATCCCACGAAAAGGCAGGCATAACTAGGACCCATGCGGGTACCCATAGCAACACCTTTGATTTGGAGGAAATGAGTGGAGTTAAAGGAGAAATTGTTCAATGTGAGAACAAGTTCAGCCAGGCGGAGGAGGGTGGTGGTGGATGGGGACTGGACGGGCCTCTGTTCAAGGAAGAAGCGGAGCGCCCTCAGGCCATCCTGGTGGGGGATGGAGGTGTAGAGGGATTGTATGTCCATGGTGAAAAGGAAGCGGTTGGGGCCAGGAAACTGGAAACTGTTAAAGTGGCGGAGGGCGTCCGAAGAGTCGCGGATGTAGGTGGGAAGAGACTGGACAAGGGGAGAAAAGATAGAGTCGAGATAGGAAGAGATAAGTTCCGTGGGGCAAGAACAGGCTGAAATGATGGGTCTACCAGGGCAGTCCTGTTTGTGGATCTTGGGAAGGAGGTAGAAGCGGGCTGTGCGGGGTTGGGGAACTATGAGGTTGGTGGCAGCGGGGGGAAGATCTCCAGAGGAGATGAGGTCAGTGACAGTCTTGGAAACGGTAGTTTGATGTTCGGTAGTGGGGTCATGGTCCAGGTGGAGGTAGGAGGAGGTGTCGGGAGAGTTGGCGTTCAGTTTCCGCTAGGTAGAGGTCAGTTCGCCAAACAACAACAGCACCACCCTTGTCAGCGGGTTCAATGACAATGTCAGGGTTGGATCTAAGAGAATGGAGTGCTGCAAGTTCAGAGGGAGGTAGGTTGGAGTGAGTGAGGGGAGCAGAGAAATGGAGACGGCCGATGTCACGGCAGCAGTTAGCGATGAAAAGATCTAGAGAGGGTAAGAGGCCAGGGGGAGGGGTCCAGGTAGAACGGGAATTCTGCAAGCGGGAGAAAGGGTCAGTCATGTGGGGGGAAGACTCCTGGCCAAAGAAGTGGGCACGGAGATGAAGGCGGCGGAAAAAGAGCTCAACATCATGCCGAGCTCGAAATTCATTGCGGTGGGGGCGTAAGGGGATGAAGCTCAGGCCTTTGCTGAGGACTGATCGTTCAGGGTCAGAGAGTGGAAGGTCAGAGGGGATAGTGAAAACACGGCAGGGGGTGAGATTGGGAGAAGGGGGATCAGAGGAAAGTGAAGGGAAAGAAGGTTCCGGAGGGGCATTGGTGTCCAAGAGTTGATGAAGCTTGCGATCCTTGACATCGGAAAGGAAGAAAAAAAGTTTCTCCGTCTCCGCCATATCTGCTCCGACGATGCCACCTTCCACACCAGTGCTTCCGATATGTCTTCCTTTTTCCGCAACCGAGGATTCCCCTCTACCATGGTTGACACGGCCCTCGACCGTGTCCGTTCTATCTCCCGCACTTCTGCCCTCACCCCTGCCCCTCCCTCCCGGAACCATGATAGGGTTCCCCTTGTCCTCACCTTTCACCCCACCAGCCTCCACATTCAACGGATCATCCTCCGCCATTTCCGCTACCTCCAAAGTGATCCCACCACCAAACGCATCTCCCCCTCCCCTCCCCTTTCAGCATTCTGTAGGGACCGCTCCCTCCGAGACACCCTAGTCCACTCCTCTATCACCCCCAACAGCCCTTCCCCTTCTCCTGGCACCTTCCCGTGCAAGTGCAGGAGATGTAACACCTGCCCCTATACCTCCCCCCTTCCCACTGTCCAGGACCCCAAACACCCCTTCCAGGTGAAACAGCGATTTACTTGTACTTCTTGCAATCTAGTATACTGTATTCGCTGCTCACGATGCGGTCTCCTCTACATTGGGGAGACCAAACGCAGATTGGGTGACCACTTTGCGGAACACCTCCATTCAGTCCGTAAGGGTGACCCCGAGCTTCCGGTCGCCTATCATTTTAATTCACCGCACCATTCCCACTCGGACCTCACCGTCCTTGGCCTCTTGCATTGTTCCACGGAAGCTCAACGTAAACTCGAGGAACAGCACCTCATCTTCCGATTAGGCACTTTGCAGCCTTCCGGACTCAATATCGAGTTCAACAATTTCAGATCATAACCTCAGCCCCTATTACTTTTAACTTATATTTTTTTCCACCCCTTTTTTTTGGGTCCTCCTTTCCCCCCCCAAACCTGGCAGCTGTCTCTTATCCTGCCAGTACACTTCACACCTAATCTCAGCTGTCTTTTGTCTCCACTGGCTTATTACCATCTCGTCTGGTTTTCAATACCTTTTAATGTCTCTTTTACTTCTTTTGTTCGATCGCAGCCCTGCCTTCGATCTATTTTATTTCCTTTCCAGTTTTGAAAAAGGGTTTCGACCTGAAACATCAACTCAAATTTCTCTCCACGGATGTTGCCTGACCTGCTGAGTTTTTCCAGCATTTTCTGTTGTTATTCCTAGTTCAATTGTTTTGTCACCTCAACTTTGTAAACCCAGGAAACTTCTGTGTACCTGAATGGTGTAGCTATTGACAGGTGCAAGATTTATACTGTTAAAAAGACCTAGGAAATGTGTTTAATGCAGTAACGGTGTAAATGGATCCAAATGTGGTAAAATGCAAATTTATTTTCCGAGCAATACCAATTCAAGTGTCGAAAATAGCTAGAAAATACAGGGCCATTTTTTTTCATTCCTGGGATGTGGGCATCACTGGCAAGGCCAGCATTTATTGCCCATCCCTAGTTTCCCTTGAGAAGGTGGTGGTGAGCAGCTTTCTTGAATCGATGCACTCCGTATGGTGAAGGTACTCCCATGGTGCTGTTAGGGAGGGAGTTCCAGGATTTTGACCCAGCGACGATGAAAGAACAGTGATATATTTCCAAGTCGGGATGGTGTGTGACTTGGAGGGGAACTTGGTGGTGTTCCCATGCGCCTCCGGCCCTTGTCCTTCTAGGTGGTAGAGGTCGCGGGTTTGGGAGGTGCTGCCGAAGAAGCCTTGGCGAGTTGCTGCAGTGCATCTTGTAGATGGTACACACTGCAGCCACGGTATGCCGTTGGTGGAGGGAATGAATGTTTAAGGTGGCGGATGGGGTGCCAATCAAGTGGGCTGTGATGTCTTGGAAGGTGTCGAGCTTCTTCAGTGTTGTTGGAGCTGCACTCATCCAGGCAAGTGGAGAGTATTCTATCACACTCCTGACTTGTGCCTTGTAAATGGTGGAAAGGCTTTGGGGAGTCAGGAGGTGAGACACTCGCCGCAGAATACCCAGCCTCTGACCTGCTCTTGTTGCCACAGTATTTATGTGGCTGGGCCACTTAAGTTTCTGGTCAATGGTGACCCCAGGATGTTGATGGTGGGGGTGGTGGTTAGACGCTCGCTTGTTGGAGATAGTCATTTGTAGGGGGTGGTGTGTGGGTCAGCCTCACCACTGACTTATGAGCGGTTCGAATTGCTCCCACTCCCTTGATTCTAGACCTTGGGCTTATTTGGGGGAGGGTGGGTGGTGGCAAAAGTGCAGCAGACAACTGGTTTTGGGGCAAGAAACTTTGATCTTTATTCAAGAAAGAAAATACAACATAACAATCTTATACTCTAATAAAAATGGGGAACATTTTAATACATATGAGGGAAATACAGTAGAAAATACCTCATCCCTCCCAATCCCACTTCCTAGCTAAGTTGAACTCTAGAGGACCAGGGATAATGCTCACCAAACAAATCCTTGACAGTTGAGCCGGTTCGTGGTTTCAGGGTTCGCTGAATGTGTTGGTCGGTGTCTGCCGTACCCCAGACGCGGTAGAAGACTTTGACTGCTGGTCAGTCTTCATGAGTCCGCTGATGCAGTAGGGTGCGTTTTGGATTTATGGGGTGAGTACCCACTTTTCTTCTGTAGAGATAGGGTTTAGAGTTCCTTTTAAGTAAAAATCTTACCCGGGGGTAAGTCAGGAATAGATTGTGAAATCTTCGGTTTTCTCCTGAGTTGTTTTTCTTTGGTCGCGGTGGCTCGATATTACCAGGTTGGCTGGTGGTAATATTTTGTTGGTAGTTTCGTAAGGCTCTTGTTGCCGCGATGTGTCCGACGATGTCCTGGGTCACTGAAGCTGTTGAACTTGGGTGTACGGTAGAATGCTGCCCCGTCTCGATGCTCTGGTTTCTTGTGTGTTGCTTCTAGAGAGAACTGTCTTCTTGAGAAAACTGACCTTCAATTATACTTTGAGGAGCCTTCTAATCTGCGCGCCAAAATCAGTCCCAGTTTATTGTTTGATTTGGGCGGGCTCGTTAATGGTAACTTGATTAGAAATGTGTAAAATGGTTTTGGGATGCTGTACTGATTATTCAATGAGCTGTTGAGCTCCTAGTTAATTTTCATAGCTATACTCAGGTTTTGAGTCTCCTGTCTGAGCCCGAGATTTCTATGTAGGTTGGCAAGGTGATTTGCATTATGCATGTTTTGAATGGGTCCTGTGTTTTGGGTGGGGACTGCTCCTCCGTGGGTCGATAGTTAGGATGTTAATATCTGATAGGGGCTGAGTGAGGTTACACAGTTCCCCAAACAATTTGATTTACTCCAATACCCAAACTGTCTTTACAGAGGTTGATCCCATTCCCTGTTGCAGCCTTTTCTCCCTTTACAGGCCCAACATGCCTTTTAAAATGCCAAATCTTGGTTTCCGACCTTGAATCTCCCTCTGTTAGGCCCAATGCATATTTTATCATCCTGAAGCTTGTTAGAAAGAGTCCAAAGTCATTTTCCTTAGGGTTTTCTAGCTTTGGGGGATCTGTGAATTTTGAGAATCTTACACATTGCTTGGCACTTGTGTGGTGCCAATGTTACCTGCCACTTACCAGCCCAAGCCTGAATGTCATCCAGGTCTTGCTGCATGTGGACATAGACTGCTCCATCATCTGTGGAGTTACGAATGGCACTGAACACTGTGCAGTCATCAACGAACATCCCCACTTCTGACCTTATGATGAAGCAGCTGAAGATGGTTGGGCCTAGGACACTGCCCTGAGGAACTCCTGCAGCGATGTCCTGGGGCTTGTAAGGTTGGGATCACAGGCCATACACAGATTACCCAAAGGCCTAGAAATTGGGTTGGGGCGCCAAAGTGGCGCAAAAGTCGTCTGAGCGCAGGATTTAGCGCAGCGATCGGAGTAATTCCGATCACCAGAAATTCAGTTTCAGTGCCGCTCGAGGGACACGGGGTGAGGCTCAAGGCGCTCCACGTCCCTCTTAGGGCGCTGAAACTGATTATCGCAGCGCAACATGCCGAAGCGCCACACGCTGCGGCACGGCACGTTGCGGTACTGCAGGCTTTCCTCCCACTGTTAAGGGGGAGGTGCCTGCAACAGCGAGATCCCCGATCGTGAGTGCCGGCAAATGAGCCCTGAACCAAGGAGAAGTGCCGGGCTCTCGGGAAACAGCCGGCAATGCCGCGGGGGGGGCGGGGTTAGGAGGCCGGGGACGGAGGTGCTGGCAGGCGGCCGCCGAAAAAGCGGCCGCCCCGCACCTCCACCTTAACTTGCGCCGCTGCCGGCACAGTAAGGCCCCGTGAACCGGGCGCAGGTAGCGAGCGGCGGAACTGCGGCATTCGCTACCAAATATCGCGAACGGGGCACGAATGGGGCACTGCGCACACCGATGACGTCATCGGTGGTGGCGCAGCGTAAAAGCCTAATGCCACCATTAGCGCCCCTACTGAATATAGCGGGAGATGCAGCCAGTGGCGCTACAGCCACTGACTGCCTCTTTAGGCGCTAACAGGTGGCGCTACTCACCCAATTTCTCCCCCAAAGGGTTTTAGGAGTTGCAAAGCTACAGTTTTAAAGCATAATCAGGAATTACATATGGTTTAAGCTGAGTATAATAGACATACAACCCGTGACAGTAGACAGTGATCTACGACTCCCGAAGCGGAATGCCATGACCGGACGGACGGTTGGTTAGGTGTCTGATGAGACAGCATGGAGGTCTCGGGTCAGCAGGTTTCTGCAGTCAGTAACAGCAGTCAGTTCTGTCTATTCATCCCCTGGGCTGTTGGAGGTGTTAGGCGTGAGCCAGCATTGATCCACCTCAGAGGCTAAACTTAGTCATGGTGTTAGACCTGATCCAGCATTGATTTCCACCTCGAAAAAGTCTTCGCCCCTCACTGCTTGACTTCCTCTCTCAGCCCTCTATATTTATAGTTATTTTGGTGGGTTGTGATCTATCTAGTGTCAATCACCTATAATCATCTATAACCCAAGTGTGGTGCGGGAAAACATCCCTCACTACCCCTTTCTGCATGGCTGACGAGGCCTTTCTCTTATCTTTCTGGGGAATGTTTTGTTATGTTTCTTTAAGGACATTTTATGGCTTTGTGGCTCCTTATTGTTTAGCTACGATTATCCTCCCGTGTTTTCTTGCATTTTACAATCTTCTTACCATTTTGTTGTTTGTCAGTTGACCTTGCTGACACTTCACCCATTTGTTCCTGACTGCATTTTAATTTCTGTTCTAAGAGTCAAACTTCATCTATGAATCTAATAGCTATTTCTTACAATTCCCTTCTTTGAGAAGGAAATATCCTTATTGACTTCTCACAACTTACTCTTAACTACTCTAGCTAATTCTAAGTTATTGGCTCGTCTCCCCATCCTTTTGATTAGGTGCCGTAGGTAGCATACCAATAATACCAAGACTATCAGTATGGATCCTTGCCCTACCACTAAGAACAGGGTCAGCATCCTTAACCAAGGAGTTTGGCTAACATTGTAGACTGAGTCATACCACTTCCGTTCCTCTAGCTTTTGGATTTCTGATTTCATCTCCGCATTCTGCTGGGTCATTTTGAATAGGTGAGCTTCCGAGGTGCTAGTCCTGTCTAAGATTGATTTGAGGTTCAGGGACAAGGGAGGAATCGGGTGGCCGAACTGGATTATGGCCTCGAGCGCTTCATTCTGCATGGAGATGTTAACTCTGAGTTCTGTGATGTAGTGAGCTGAGACGGGGAGTAGGACGTGACCCCCTATTATGGTTGTTTGGGTCGGCTTAAAGCAGGATGTAGGGCTCTGGATGGGACATTCCTGATTCCCATGTTTCATCATCTCGGCATTGGTGGTGACACAGTACTTCCCCATCTGGAGGTACGTATATTTTATGTTATCTGGCCCCCACCGCTGGACGTTTATGTCGCACGTGGGTGACTCTGGATCCAGGGTGAAGCCACAGGCTGGCTTTCCCGGGTTCCTTACATTACAGCGGCACAAATAGGCCCCTCCTCGATCGGAGCAGCACTCGGTGTTGGAGCTATCCCATGTCTGAGCTTGGTTGATCAGGATCGAGGAGGGGGGGAGTTTCATATGATGTGTGGATGTCCTGGTCCATGGTCCCTATGGATTCCACCTTGAATACTTCCCACTTGCCTTCTATCTGGAGGCGAGGTAGCCACAAGACCACTGGTAACATGCTTCTCTGAACCCCGTTCCCTTTAACTAGGTAAGATAGCCCATGCTGTCGGGCTCCTCTGGTGTAGTTGTGCCCGGCGAACCATCTACTAATCAGGCTGCCATTTATGAAGGATGGAATTCGATTGTCTCATATATCTCTAAGTCCATCTGCTATCTGGCTGAGCATATAACTCCTGTAAGCAGAACAGACTATATGTTCTTCTCTGCTTCCCCCTTATCCTTGATGATTTTATTAACTGTTTTTTTAATTTGCTGGAACACCTTTACCTCGCCTCTGACTGTCAAGAGATTTTGGGACAGTTTTTGGATCACATCCTGCCCTTCTTTGTTTGTTCCTGATAGAATCCTTTTTAATTGACTCCTCATTGCCTCGTTGTGTTCCCACATGTTCTCCACATCGACCCGATTCCAAGCAGCTGTCCCTGCCACTGCCCCTATTCCGACCCACTCCCCTAATCCCCTTCTCGTTCTTTGTTTCCTCTTGGCTTTGGTCATGTTTACTTCCGCTGTTACCTCTTTCTCATCCCACAATCCCCAGTTACCCTGTGCCTGGTTCTTTGCTAAGAAATCCCTCACTGTTTCTCCCACCAGCTGATTGAGGTAGGTGCGGTATCCTGCGGGGCACAGCCCCCACGGGAGAGTGATGTTCCTGAAGTGGAGTACAACGGGCACTATCTCATACCTCATGTCATTGTGCAGCTTCTTATAGGTGCGGGTAGGGTTGCAAAATTCTGGGAATTTTTAAAAGAGGAGCTTTCTATGGGAAATTTTGGGAATTTATGGGAACTTAGGGGAATTTTGAGTTTTTTTGCACACTGATGGTTTTTGTCTCTGACCCTTATATTATCTTTGTCATCAAAATAGATATACTGTTCCATACAAATAAAAACAGGCTTTCAAAACTTTATTTAGGTTATAATTTTGAACTTTATTGAACCCCCCCAAAAAAGACCCATCTAAAATAAAATAAAAAGAGCGTCAGCTTATTTAGCCTGTAATTTGTCCTTATTTTGTCCCTTTGAGTCTTCTACTCATGAGTCTTCTGAGTCTTCTACTCATCATTGCTCCTCCTGATTCTCTGACTCTGGCTCTGATGTGTCCACTTCCTCCTCTATGTCAGTGTCTAGCTGTGTGGTGGACACTTCTGTATCTGGCTCAATTAGTTGTAGGTTTGTCCAGATAGCCACCAGTTCCTCCACTCTCTTGTTAGTCAGCCTGTTGCACACCTTTGTATGCGTATTCCCAAAAAATGACCAGTTTCGTTCAGAGGCCGCTGATGAAGGTGGGATTTGGAGTATCACCGATGCAATGGGTGACAGGGCCTCAGATGCACAAAGTCCCTTCCACCAGGTATGTGCACTGATAGGCTTGCATGATTCCCAGATCCCATCCCCATTCCAAAGACCTTGCTTGGTAGAGAACTTTGCCAGACTTCCCAGAACTTTGCCCGCACCCAGATTGAGGTGGCGTGAGAGGGTAGAAATCACACTGTTGATCTGTTCTCCAGAAAGTATTGGTCTCCCAGCATGCTTTGGGTCCAGCATGTATGCTGCAGCATGAAACGGCTTGACACAAAATTCTTGATGTGTCTGTATGAATTGAAAAATTGCCTTCTCCTCTGCTTTGAGCAGCAGGGATGTGGGTAAGGCAATGCTGATTTGTTCTTTTAAATCAGCAAAAAGCCTGAGAACATCTGACAAGACAGTGTCACCTCCTTCAATCTGAGCAATTGCAGATGCTACTGGTGAGAGTAGTTTAAGGCTGCTAACCACTCTCTTCCAAAACACATCATCCAGCAGTATTTTCTTGATGGTGGTTTCCATATCCCCAGACTGGGATATTGCCATTTCTTGCAGCAACTCCTTACCCTCCAGAAGGCTGTTGTATATTATGACAACACCACCCCATCTAGTGTTGCTGGGCAGCTTCAGTGTGGTGTTCTTGTTCTTTGTCATTTGCTTGGAGTTGTAGGTTGCTGCAACTACCTGTTTTCCCCTGACATACTTAACAACTTGCTTGGCTCTCTTGTACAGTGTTTCCATGGTTCTCAAACCCATGATGTCCTTGAGGAGTAGGTTGAGCCTATGAGCTGCGCATCCAATAGACATAATATGAAGGTAGGCCTCCTCCACTTGAGCCCAAGCAGCCTTCATATTCTCAGCATTGTCAGTAACTACTGCAAAGACCTTTTGTGATCCAAGATCGTTGATGACTGCTTTCAGCTCATCAGCAATGTATGTGCCTGTGTGCCTGTTGTCCTTCGTGTCTGTGCTCTTGAAGAACACTGGGAGAGGAGTGGAGACGATGTAGTTTATGATGCCCTCCCCTCGTACATTTGACCATCCATCTGAGATAACTGCAACACAGTCTGCCATCTCTATTGTTTCTTTGAGCTTTCCTTGGACTCTGTTACACTCAGCCTCCAGCAAATAAGTAGACAAAGCATGTCTGGTGGGAGGACAGTGTGCAGGGCGAATAACATTGAAAAATCTCTTCCAGTACACATTGGCTGTGAGCATGAGGGGTGAGCCTGTTGCATATACAGCTCGAGCAAGGCACTCATCTGCATTCTTTTGGCTATGGTTATCCATCGTATCAAAGAACCTTCCAAGTGGGCCAGGAGTTGCTGATGATAAGGAGCCTAATGCTGATTGTGAACCATCATCTTCTTGAATGGAAGCAGAGGAACTCTGGGCTGACTGTTGTGAGCTTTGAGTGAAGTTGTTGCATTTGGATAAATGCTGTTGCATCTTTGTGGCATTCTTTACATATGGCTTTGTACAGTGTTTGCACATGTACACAGTCTTTCCATCTTTAATGCATGGGGTAAAATGCTTCCACACATCCAACGGTAAACGTGGCATTGTTCTATGCAGAGAAATAAAGGGCATTCATCTCTGTGTCGAACTGCAGCCGATCAGCACGATTGCAACAGGGTGAGTAAATTTTTCCTGATGCTCTATGTGATGGATGCATGACCTGTGCACACACAACGCTATATCACCAATAGAGGGTGTTAATCGCTCATCTACTCATCCAACCAATCAGAACACATTTGTTCGCAGTCACGCACAAAACTTGTAATTATTAAAACAAGCCAAGTAAGAAGATAAACATATATTGATTAAGAAATTCCTTAATAATTAAGGTTCCATCTCTGTTAGTAATTTTAAGAGAGGACCTGTGAAAAAAATGAAAGAAATACAAAACCCCCCCCCAAAAACAATATTATGCTAGCATGTGCTTTTTTGGGTAAAATTTCCAAGCTAAACTTCCCGTGGAAAATTTCCGGAACTTTACCAGAAATTTACCGGAAACTTTCCACCCCTTTGCAACCCTAGGTGCGGATGACCACTAACTTATTCCTTGGTCCTTTCTCTAGCAGTGGGCATTTCCTCACTCTGGTGCTGCTTGTTTCTTGGCTCTTGCCTCTTTCCTCTTTATGTATCTCAATCTGTTGGACCCTTCCCTCCCTGCTACCTGGATGATCCAGTGGGCCTGCATTAAGGCATCCTATCATCCCTCCATGCCTCTGGCTTATTTTTGGCCAGTTTAGTATGTCCTGGTTTTGCCCTAGGTAGGGGATTCCTACGCTCTCTGGGGTGATCCTAACCGAATTCTCAAATCCGAATCCCCAGTCTCCATAGCTCCCCTTTCCCAGTTGGAATCTTGGTGTTACACTATTTTGATCTTTAATACACTGACATGCTACCTTTAGCCCCTCCCCCTCCTGTGCTCGTACTACAGGGGGTCCGTCGTCATAAGGCCTCACCCAGCTGCAGTAATTACAATAGAAAGTCATATTACATCCATCCTCTGGAATAGTCCAAGTATTGTCCTCTGTGGACTTGTTAGTAGGTCGCAGGATCAATCCTTGTCTCACGATGATGTTCATCGGGTGAATGATACCGACGATTGTTGCCAGTTCTATCAGAATCTTGAGCGGAGCCATCCTGTGTCGTGACCTACAACAGAAAATGTGGAGTATTTATTCTTTCACAGTTTTCAACTGATTAATGTGGTACCACCTGGGCCTTTTCTTCCCCCTGTTATCTGGGATTTGGACCAGGTATACTGCGGGGCTGGCTCGGTCTATGATCAGGCAGGGTCCCACCCATTTAGGTTCAAAGGTATGTTCCCTTCTTAGGTAACCACATCCCCAATCTGATACTCCAAGGGCCGAACCTTCTTGTCAGAGTACTTTTTTATCTGTTGCTGGCTTTTCCCAGTCTGCTGGGCTACAAACTCATTCGTTCTCTGAATATGTTCTGTCATTGATTCCAGCCACCTCCGGTTGGCTGTCCCCTGCAGGAGTTGGGTGAGAGATGGAGTGAGGAGGTGGGTTGGTGTTCTCATTAGCCGCCCCGTCATAGCCTGGTAAAGTGAAATACCCGTGGTGCTATGTGGGGTTGCTCTTATCGCCATCAGGCACATGGGCAGCATGTTAGCCCATTGTGTGGGGTGGTCTGCACAAAACTTTTTCAACATAGTTTTAAGGGTCCGGTTCCCCCTTTCCACCACTCCTGATGATTGTGGGTGGTGTGCTATGTGTAGTTTGTGGGGGATTTTCATGAGTCTCTGGAGTTCAGTGAAGACTTTCCCGGTAAAGTGTGACCCTTGGTCGCTATCCACCTGGATCGGGATTCCCCACCTGCAGACCACCTCACACAATAACAGTTTCGCTGCTGTGAGAGCGGTGTTAGCCTTGCAGGGGAAGGCCTCAATCTATTTGTCTATCAGGACCAGACAGTACTTGTAGCCTAGGGGCGCCGTGGCTAGAGGGCCTATAAAGTCAATTTGGACATGTGTCCAGGGCCCGTTTGATGGTGCTGGGCATCGTAGTAGCGCCCTATTAGAGTGATTGCCTGGGTTATGCTGAAGACACGCAAGACACCTCATTACAACCGGGGTACCAGGCCGTGGTGGAGAGTTTCTCCAGGGTGATCTTTGCAGAATAATGCCCCCCCACCAGGTGGGCATGTAGTAGATCAAACAGTTCATCTCCCATAGATGGGGAACACAGGTTACGGATTAATCCGGGGTGTCACCGTACATGAGGATGGGCGCCAGGGTGCTGATCGTGTTCTGGTAGAGGAAGGTGAGCGAGGCCCATGGGGTTGGAGCTGGCAGGAGCTGCCCCTGCCAGTGCTATGCAATGACTATAGAGTAAGGGTCATACATGGCCTGCAGGGAGGCTAGGTCATTGGCTAAGCTGATTGCCGCCACGGGCAGGGTGTTGGGTTTCCGGGGTCGTTCCCACGCGGGGGTGTTTATAGCAGCTTGTTTTGCGGCCTATTCGGCCGTGGAATTAACCCTAGCTAGCGGTTCTATGGGCCGGGAATGTGCCTTAACCTTGCCCACATAAACAGGTGCCGTACGTCCTCGCAACCCTGTGTCCAAGGCCCGAAATAAGGTGGCATGCAACAGAGGTTTACCGTCGGTGGTACAAAAGTCATTCTGCGCATGCATTGGCAAGGAAGCAGGGTGTTGATAGCATAGGCACCGTCGGACCAAATGTTAATGCTTTGGGAGGCAGTAACCTGAACGGCGGTTACGAGAGCCGCCACCTCGGTGTATTGCGCAGAATGAGGGGTGCAACTGTATTGGATAACCTCATTCGGTAGGATAACGGCAAACCCGGTGTGCGGTTCACCATCCTTGCGGAATGATGATCCGTCAATAAAGACATCCTGTGCCTCCCCTATTGGTTCTGCCTGGACCGCGGAGGTATGGAAGTCCAGCGGGGGAAGGGGACATCCGTGCTGGGGTCCGTCATATAAGAGTCGCTGGGGCAGCAAAGTAGTTCATTTGGGAGTGACCTCTAAGTCACACTGGGTCAGTTCCAATGTCCAGTGGCTCAGCTGAGCCGATGACACCAGTGTGTCCCTGGGCAGGAGCAGCAGGTTCAGTGGTGTGTGTGGGCTGTGTAGTATCACTCAATTGAACCCGTTATGTAAGTGAAGCATTTGACAGCCCAAAAGGTGGCCAGCAGGTGTCTTTCGCAGGCAGAATAAGTCAGTTCAGCCCCCCTTAAGATCCTGGAGGCGTAGGCGATAGGTAATAGTCTACCCTGGTTATCCTGGCATAGGGCGGCTGCGAGGCTATTCTCTGTGGCCCCTACCTCCATGTGGAAGGGCTCGCTGGGATTGGGTGAAACCAGACACGTAGCCTGTGCAACAGCTTGCTTCAACTGCGCCACTGCGTTTGTACAGTCCTCTGTCCAACCAAGCCGGACCCTGGTCATCGTTCCCTTTAATTGGTTCTGCCTTTGATCGGGTGACCACGCGCACTGGCATTGCCTCCCCTATCTTGCCTGCCTCGCCCTCCCTTAACAACAAAGGTGGAGCTGGGGGAACAGGCCCAACAAGAGCTGGGATCTGCCAGTTTAATTTTGGAAACAGCTGCCACTACTGCTCGCTGTTGGCCAATTTGTGCTTGAAGCTGTTGGATTTTTTCTAGGCACAGGGCGTGGTCTGCCCCGGGGGAAGCGGTGCTTTGCTGTTGATCCAGTTCCCTTACTGCCCCTCTCGCATCTTCCAACTCCTCTCTCAACCTACGGTTCTCTGCCTGTAACTCACTGTCGTTGTCTAGGATCTGGTCTAGCTTCCTTTGGGCACACAGTGTTTTCTCATTGTGATGAAATATTCATCATCATCACTGCCTGTGACTGAGATCGGTTTCAGTGTCATTTCCCTTCCCCCAGACCTCATTGTATTGTGTACTGGAATGTGCTGTATTGTATACTGGAATGTGCTGTGTGTAGGGCTCCGCCCATACCTGGCCCCGTTTGTAGGCTGGCTCAGTCCGGCCTCAGTCTCCAGAAGGAAGACATCACTCTCTTTTACGTGTTACGTTCTAAGTTAATAAAAGCCTTGTTTTTGTTCTGCTAACTTCGAGTCTCGGAATTATTGAGGCACATCAATTTTATTAACTTATTTTTCAACACTATGGATCAACTCCTGAAACCCGAACGTTTGGATTTGGATCAACATGCTCCGGACGTATCAGCACGCTTCGGACACTGGTTTGAGTGTATGGAATTCTTCCTGGACAATTCCGCAGCCGTCAAAGACGCTACGGACGCTGTGAGGATGAGACTCGGAATTCTGCGGAATTGGGTAAGCCACCGGGTTTACCCCCTCGTCCAAGACGCCGAGGCGTACCTGGCCGCCTGCGACATCTTAAAGGCGCATTACCAGCAGCCTACGAATGAGGTGTATGCTAGGCACCTGCTCGCTACCCGCGCACAGCGACCTGGGGAATCGGTGGAGGAGTTCCTAAGCACCCTGAAAATGCTTGGCAAAGACTGCAAGTGCCGAGATGTAAAAGCCGCAGTGTACACTGACGAGCTTGTTCGCGATGCCTTCATCACAGGCCTCAGCTCCACTTACATCCGGCAAAGACTGCTGGAAAAAACGGGGTTGGACCTGAAACAGGCTGCGGACACCGCGCGATCCCTGGATGTGGCCCAGAGAAACTCAGACGCCTACTCTTCAGCCCGCGCCGTCCACGCCGCCACGTGTGCACCGAGGGCGCCGCCATCTTGGAAGGCATCTTCCCCGCCCGACAGCCCGACACCGGCTGGGCCCCGCTCTCCCCCCAGAAGCCCTACGACAGCCGCGATGCGTCAGGGACCCAACTGCTACTTCTGCGGGCAGCCAAAGCACACCAGAAACCTGTGCCCGGCGAAAGGCACCACCTGCTTTAAGTGCGGTAAGAAGGGGCACTTCGGGAAGGTGTGCAGAGGGAACCCCGCCGGAAAACCAACCGCCGGAAAACCCGCCACCGCCGCGTGTGCGCCGTGGGAGCGGCCATCTTGGACGCCATCTTGCCCGACCTCGTGGGGTCCGCCATCTTGTGAGCAGACAGCGTGGACGCCATCTTGTATCGATCAGGGCCCTACAGTGGCATCGGTCACAGTGGACCAGACCAGGCCGCACCCGCTATCCAGATCAATGGTGGACATCGAGGTAAACGGGTGCCGGGTTAAATGCTTAATTGACAGTGGAAGCACGGAGAGCTTTATCCACCCAGAACTGGCACAACAACTCTCCCTAAAGGTGGTCCCTACTCAGGGTACCATCTCTATGGCTGACAAAACCCAGACATCGACCATTCTGGGTTACTGCACGGTACAATTGTGCGTTAACGGAACTGTATATGATAATTTTAAAGTATTAATCATGAAGAACCGATGTGCGAGTGTGATCTTGGGCCTGGATTTCCAGTGCAACCACCAAAGCATCACGCTCAAGTACGGTGGGTCCCAGCCGCCTCTCACAGTGTGCGGTCTGGCTACCCTGAAGGTAAAGCCGCCTTCGCTATTCGCGAACCTTACCCCTAACTGCCGGCCAATAGCGACCAAAAGCAGGAGGTACAGCTGGGAGGACAGGCGGTTTATCGCGACCGAGGCAGACAGGCTCCTGAAAGAGCGCATTATTGAACGCAGCAACAGCCCGTGGCGCGCCCAAGTGGTAGTGGTAAGGGGTAGCGAGAAGAAATGGATGGTGATCGACTATAGTCAAACGATCAACAGGTACACCCTACTAGACGCCTACCCGCTACCCCGCATATCAGAAATGGTGAACCAAATCGCCCAATACCGGGTGTTCTCCACCATCGACCTCAAGTCAGCGTACCACCAGCTCCCTATCAGACCAGAGGACCGCCCGTACACCGCCTTCGAGGCGAACGGACGCCTCTACCAATTCCTCAGAGTCCCCTTTGGGGTGACGAATGGGGTCTCGGTCTTCCAGAGGGAGATGGACCGCATGGTCGATGACCACCACTTGCAGGCAACCTTCCCCTACCTCGACAACGTCACCATCTGCGGCCACAATCAGCAGGATCACGACTCGAACCTCGAGAGGTTCCTGGAAACCGCACAAAAACTCAACCTCACCTACAACGAGGACAAGTGCGTTTACAACACCACGCGCCTCTGCATACTAGGCAGCGTGGTGGAGAATGGGGAAATCGGACCAGACCCCGACCGATTGCGCCCCCTACGGGAGCTGCCCCTGCCCAACACTCCCAAAGCCCTGAAAAGGTGCCTGGGGTTATTTTCTTATTATTCCCAATGGGTCCCCAACTACTCCGACAAAGCCCGCCCCCTCTTGAAAGCATCCTCTTTCCCGCTCTCTGCTGAGGCCCACGCCGCCTTCAAAAGCATTAAGCAGGATATTGAGTGGGCCATGCTACAGGCAGTGGACGAGAACACTCCATTTCAAGTGGAAAGTGATGCGTCTGACTTCGCCTTGGCGGCCACCCTCAACCAGGCGGGGCGGCCCGTAGCTTTCTTCTCGAGGACCCTCCAAGGGCCCGATATCAGACACTCCTCCGTGGAAAAGGAGGCCCAAGCCATCGTGGAGGCAGTGCGCCACTGGCGCCACTACCTAGCCGGCAAACGCTTCACCCTACTTACCGACCAGCGGTCGGTAGCGTTTATGTTCAATAATAAACAGAGGGGGAAGATTAAAAATGATAAGATTCTTAGGTGGCGGATCGAGCTCTCCACCTTCGAGTACGACATCATTTACTGGTCAGGGGCCCTTAACGAATCCCCTGACGCCCTCTCACGAGGGATGTGTGCCAGCGCCACCGGGGATCGGCTACAGACCCTCCACAACGACCTCTGCCACCCAGGGGTCACGCGGCTGTTCCACTTCATAAAGCCCCGTAACTTACCCTACTCGATTGAGGAAGTTCGGTCCCTGACCAGGAACTGCCGCACTTGCGCTGAGTGCAAGCCTCGGTTCTACCGCCCAGATAGAGCCCACTTAATCAAAGCTACACGGCCCTTCGAGCGGCTCAGCTTAGATTTCAAGGGCCCCCTCCCGTCCGTCGACCGCAATGTTTACTTCCTGAACATTGTGGACGAATACTCCCGGTTCCCATTCGCCTTCCCCTGCCCAGACATGACCAGCGCCACGGTCATTAAATGCCTCAACAGCCTGTTCTGCCTGTTCGGTATGCCGAGCTACATCCATACGGATAGGGGGGCGTCCTTCATGAGTGAAGAGCTACGCCAGTACATGCTGTCCAGGGGGATCGCCACGAGCCGTATCACCAGCTACAACCCCCGGGGTAACGGCCAAGTGGAGCGAGAGAACGGGACAGTGTGGAAAGCAGTCACTCTAGCTCTAAGGACCAAGGGCCTCCCTATCTCCCGCTGGCAGGAAGTCCTCTCGGATGTGCTCCATTCGATACGGTCGCTATTGTGTATGGCCACTAATACCACGCCTCATGAACGAATGTTTGTCTTTCCCCGGAAATCCACCTCGTGCGTGTCCATGCCGTCATGGCTCTCCACCCCAGGTCCGGTACTCGTGCGAAGGCATGTGAGGGGCCACAAGACGGACCCTCTCGTGGAGCCAGTACACCTACTCCACGCCAACCCCCAATACGCATATGTCCGGCACGCCGATGGAAGGGAGGACACCGTGTCCATAAAAGACGTCGCCCCAGCCGGCATCGACAACAACCACGGCAATAGCGGCAACGACGATCACAGCAACTCTTACCCACCCACTACTCTTTCATCACCCCCGGAAGAACACCGACCAATGGCACCCCCACCAAATACCCCTTCAACTACCCTGGCGGCACTCCCGGCAGAGACCCAGGAGGCTACCGGGGACACCCAGCCGACACCCGCGGCACCGCAACAGCCACGTCGGTCGCAGAGGACTATCAAACCCCCGAACAGACTAAATCTATAGAAGGGGTGAATGTGATGAAATATTCATCATCATCACTGCCTGTGACTGAGATCGGTTTCAGTGTCATTTCCCTTCCCCCAGACCTCATTGTATTGTGTACTGGAATGTGCTGTATTGTATACTGGAATGTGCTGGAATGTGCTGTGTGTAGGGCTCCGCCCATACCTGGCCCCGTTTGTAAGCTAGCTTCAGTCTGGCCTCAGTCTCCAGAAGGAAGACATCACTCTCTTTTACGTGTTACGTTCTAAGTTAATAAAAGCCTTGTTTTTGTTCTGCTAACTTCGAGTCTCGGAATTATTGAGGCACATCACTCATGTTCTCTTTGCTCCCGGGACAGCTGGGTGCAGAGCTCAAAGTTGTCCTGCTGCAGCTGACACATTGACTCCCTTAACCCTTTAGCCTCCTGATTTAGCTGCACAGCACATAGGTGTGCCCCGTACGCCAACTGATCCCGGCCTTTTTTCAGCTTAAGTTTGTTTTGGTGGATGTCTGCCGAAAGTTTGTCAAGAATGCAATCATAGTTCCTGCTACTATCTTCTAAAATTCCTAGAACGCCCGTGGCTGCAGCCTTACCGACTTTTTCTGCCAGGCTGTCTGTTAATAATTCTCGACGATATGCCAACGCCATTGTATTTCTGGTTTTACCTTTCAACATGCTCTTTACCGCTCCCTTCTTTCGGGGAGAAAAAAAAACTACACTCAGTCTAAGCAACGATCACGTGCTTTTGACCGAGTCCCTCTGGTCCCCCCCCGACTCCTAACTCTGTGATCCCACTTCTGACGCCACTGTAACTGTAGGATTCGCAAAAATCCAGGAAAATACAGTCTATATTGTAAAACCCCTGAAATGGCCACATTTTATGAACACAAGATGGAGTTGGCAGATCACATGACTCATTTCAGAAGGACATACCACTGCAGTATCTTAAAGAAACCTGAGTCACCACCGATTCGAAGATTCCAGAACTGGCTGCAATTGATATGGTAAAATGGTTACAGTAGCAACGAAGTCAAAACAAAAGTTGGGGGAAAAGAGACATTAAAAAAAACAACACAGTTTCACACAGACACGAGGTCAAAGGCAGAGCGAGTGGAGAGGTTCGATTACGGTTCGAGGAGCACGGAGGGCCTACAAGTTCAAGCAGGAGAGCAGGTTCAGGAGCCGGTCCCATAAGGAAGATTGGAGATCCCGGACGATACAGGAGCACCAAGGTCAAGGACAGTTTTAAAAACCCTGGTGAGCATAGAGGCCCAAATCCACCTAGCTGATCTAGTTGAGGTATACTGTAGAGACGGGAGGGTTTTTAATATTAAGGGCTTTGTAATTCGGGAGTGTTATTCATCCTTTGTTGTGCCGTGCGCTTTCTCCACCCCCGTTTTATTATATCGCTGATCTAGAATTGATGTATTATGATAGTCAAAGTAACTCTTGTGTGTTAAATTTTAGTTCCCATTGAGAGGCGTGTTCATGATTTTTGTCTGCATGGTTTCTTCATTCTCTATGTTTTATTCTCCTTAAAAATAAAGATACCTTTGATTTAAAACTTACCTTGTCTCACCTGATCCATTTGTCTTCCGAGTCACAAGTTGGGCCAACACATCAAGGTGGTCTGGCAATAAGCCCAGTGTCTAGAACCGGTGAGGGGGGAGCGCTTCGGAACCGCTCACGAGCAGTGTGAAATCAAAAACCGATCTCGCACACCACAAGCTCGTTAAAACGACCCCTTACAGAATGGCGACCCAGATGGGACACTGGCGACAGAACCCTTGTGTGGTGGACAAAGACTCGGGTGAGACAGATGTTATGGAGGACAGGTTATCCTCCTACGTGTGTGGCAAAGTAAATGTAGCAAAAAAATGGGTATATGACCTGTTAGGAGCCGAGCATCCCCTAAAGGCAGCCGCCCAGTGGACGGCTAGTAAAGAGCACCACAAGGACATTGAAAAAGTGGTGTGGCTTATGTGCTATAATAAAAAGCAGGTTCTGGTACTGGACCACGCGGTGGCCAGTAAAGAAACCAAAATTAAGCATTTGTCCCGGGAGGTGCAGGAAAAGGTTGCAGTGGAAGGGAAGGTGCTAGTGGCTCTGGAGGCCATAAGCCAAGAGAGGGCAGCGATGGTCCGGGACCATCGGGGGAAGGTAGAAAGGCTGGAGGGCAAGATAGCTGAGCTGGAGGGGAGCGCTAGGTTCAGGGTCGAACACGTAGAGTATCAGGCAAGAGAATCCAGGGAGAAAGAGAGGAGATTAAAAACAGAGATTAGCCGCCTTACAGGGGAACTGAAGGCACAGGAGGAAAAGGTAGGCGAAGTAAAAGCAGCCTATAAGCTGGCCTGCGCTCAAGGGTTTGAGGAGGCAGACCACGGCCCCTGTAGGCAGGAAATAGAAAGCCTGAATCTGGCATTGGCCAGGGCAAAGGGGATGATATGCCTCATTAGCCCCAAGGTCGGCCAGGCTGAGTTCAACGGTAACCCAAGCAGGGAAGTCCCGCAGGCAGCCCCCAGAACAAAACGGGTTAGGGAACCCGAGATTTCACAGCCACCACCCCTAGCCCCTAGTTTTCCAGAGGTCTGGGATCAGGAGGGGGTGGAGGATGAAGAATCCAAGGTAGACCAGGGTAGCCCGAGAGAGAATCAGGGACCGGGACTAGTGTACCCCGTGACACAACGGAGGTACGGACCACCCGGTGATGACGGGGAACCTGGGGACCTCCAGAACCAATTCCTGGTGCCACATGGTGCGCAACAATTGCGCTCCATGGTGAGCTACATCCCCAAGCTCACCATGAAGGGGGACCCTTCTCTTCACTTTAGGGAGATAGAGCAGGCGGCCTGTGTTAACGACTGCGACGAGGCAGAGAAGGCCAAGATGATGTTGTTCTTCCTGGGTAGCGATCTCCTCCAGACGCTACCCGATGGGTGTAAGAGGGGTCAGGAAAATTATGGCAGGCTGAAGGACGAGATCCTGGAGGCCATGGGGATGAACGAGGGGAGTGCGTTCACCCGGGTGGAGAAAACAGTCCAGCTCCCCGGGGAATTCCCGCAGGTGTTCGCGGACAGGCTGTGGCCAGTCTACCAGGGTGCGTGCCCGGGAATGCTGGCGCGAGCGAACCTGGACGGGGACCAGTTAGTCCACTGGCTCAGGTGCCTGATGAATAACTCCCTGCCCCGCGTTCGAACGCAGGCAATGGCCTGGTTCGACCCCCAAAACCCTCTGACCACGGAGGCGACGGTGATCCGCCAACTCACCGTCACCTTTAGAAACGGGAGGGATAGTGAGACACCCCAGCAAAACGGGAAGGTTTGTGAGGTCAGGCCTGGTGACCAGCCCTGTAAAGAGTGGCGCCAGGAAGGGAGTCGTCCCAACCAAAGCCGACAAATGTGCTACGGCTGCGGGAAGGAGGGGCATTGGCGCAGGGACTGTAAGAATCCCTGGAAGGACACAAGGGAAAAGGTCCCCACAGCCCCAGCCCAAGCCCCGGCCGCACCCCCGACCTCTGCCCCAGAGCGAGAGACAGAGCCAACTGTCCCTCCAGAGCTGCTGGACATGCTGCTGGCTTCAGTGAGGTCATTGGTCCTCACTAAGGGAAAGATAGCAGCCACCACTGGTCCAGCGGTTCCCCCAACCCCTTCCCAAAGTGGCCCGCAATGACTGGAGCCTGCGCAGCCCGTCTATCTATGTGCGCTC
Organism: Somniosus microcephalus; assembly: GCF_052327205.1. Classification (NCBI taxonomy): domain Eukaryota; kingdom Metazoa; phylum Chordata; class Chondrichthyes; order Squaliformes; family Somniosidae; genus Somniosus; species Somniosus microcephalus. The sequence continues at coordinate 181,069,532 of NC_140991.1, read as the reverse complement.
CAGTATGACGGATGGAAGAGACCGCTCGTGCAGATGGAGGTAGAGAAGGAAACGGGGACTTATCTGTTGGATACAGGAGCTTCATGCACCGTGATCCATACGGAGAATCCCACCACCTCACCTCTGTCTAACGGGGTTCCATACGTCCTATCGGGGTTCACAGGGGCGGAGCAGACGGGTGCGTTCTCCAGGCCGCTCTCGATCCGCCTGGGCACACTCCAGACAAAGTGGACATGTGTCCTGGTGAGATGGGATGTGGAGGGAGGGAAGGGGATCCTAGGGGCCGACTTCATCGTGGGCCATGGGATCCTCGTGGACCTCAGGAACCATTGCCTTTGGGGGGCCAACACCAGAAAGGAAAGTGGAGTTGTAGTAATCCCGGGAAAGGATGGGAAGGGAACCCTGTGTACCATGAAGCCGAAAGGGAGTTACGACCTCGGTGAAATGATGGAGGGTATCCCAGAAGTATTTAGAGCCAAGGTGCAGGCTCAGTTAGGTGCGTTCGCCACGCACAAACACGACTGTGGGAGGGTTGCTGGCTTTGAGGTTAGGGTAGATGGGGATCCCATGGTCCGGCCCCAAAAGCAGTACAACTTCTCAAAGGAAGCAGAGGCTGATATGGAGGTGGCCATATCAGCGCTGGTACAGCAGGGGGTGCTGAGGCCTATAGCCACCCATGTGAACTCTCCGCTTTGGCCGGTTAAGAAACCGGACAATTCCTGGAGAGCCACGGTGGACTATCGGGTGTTGAACAGCAACATCCCCGCATGTGCCCCCACAGTGGCAGCAGTGGCCGACCTCATTGGGAGTATCCCCGCATCCGCGACCACGTTCACGGTGCTGGATATTTCCAATGGGTTCTGGTCGATCCCCGTGCGGAGGGAGGACCAGTATAAATTTGCCTTTACTTTCAGAGGGCAACAGTATACCTGGAATTGCTTGCCACAAGGCTTCCGCAATAGTCCCAGCATTTTCCACCAATGCATGGCGGACAGCCTGAAGGAGTTCAGTCAGCCCCTTCAGTTAGTACAGTACGTGGACGACCTGCTCCTGTTTACCGACACGGTCGGGGAGCACGGCCCACTGCTGGCTGAACTGTTGGAACTACTGACCAGAAGGGGGTTCAAAGTCAACCCAAAGAAAGCGCAGATTGGTCAAAAGGAAGTCAAGTTCCTGGGGCTGACTATCCGCGCCGGAGAAAGGGCCATCGATAGGGCTAGGAGGGAGGCGGTACAGGAGTTACCGGTCCCCGTCACCATAAAGGGTGTGAGGTCGTTTCTAGGGCTAACCGGGTACTGCCGAGACTTCATGGAGGACTATGCGGCCATGGCAGCCCCACTACTCCGACTCCTGCACAAGGGAGTGGAGTGGTCATGGGATGAAGGATGCCAGGCCGCGTTCGAGCTCCTAAAAAGGAAGCTGCAGACCGCACCGGCCCTGGGAGTGATAGATGGGGGAAGGGAGTTCTTCCTGGAGGTGGCGGCCAGCGGGGACAGTCTGAGTGCTGTGTTGCTCCAGGAGCGACATGGCAAGCTGAGACCCGTGGTTTACTCCTCCAGGGTGCTCACCAACGTGGAGAGGAGCTACTTGGTCTGTGAGCGGCACCTCTTGGCCACACACTGGGCTGTGAAAAGATCCGCCATCTTCACAGGCACCTCCCCCATCACCCTCCTCACACACCACATGCCCACCAAGATGCTTTTGGATGGGAGGATTAAGGATGGGACAGTAAGCAGTGCCCGCGTTGCGCACTGGACCCTACTCCTCTCACAAATGGATCTGCGGGTACGAGGCCTGTGCGAGCCCAGATTAGCCGCCAACCTGGCTTACCCTGGGACAGCCCATCAATGTTCCGTTGAAGGGGTATGGGAGGTCGACGTTGGTCTCCGGGCTGGGATACATCCCACCGGCCGTGAGATTTACGTGGATGGTTCCAGCACAGTATCCGCTGGAAAGCGACTCACGGGGTTCGGAGTGTATGACCCAACGGCTGACATTGCGTTGGCGATTAAACTCCCCAGTACCATGAGCGCCCAGCAGGCAGAACTGTCTGCTGTGGCGTATGTGGTTACCCATCCCGAAGTTTTCCCTACCCCGTACACGATTTGCTCAGACAGCATGTTTACATGCAATTCGTGTACCGAATACCTGGCCATCTGGTCCCGTCGCGGATTCACTTCCGCGGATGGGAGACCCTTGGTGGTAAAGCCCCTGCTGGAGAAGATCCTGGCAGCCGTGGGGGAGAAGGGTGAGGTCTTCATCCACAAGGTGAAGGCTCACTCCTCCACAGAACCTCGCGGTCAGGGGGACCAGCGAGCTGACGCACTGGCGAGAGAGGATGCCCAGACTGGCATTTTCTGGGACCCCTACGGGTCCGGACCAGTGGCAGCTGTAAAAGGCAGGGATGGGATCCAGAAGAGTGTAGGGGTAGCGCTAGCCCCGGACCTCAAATCGGTCCAATCTAAGGACCCTGCCCTGAGAGGGGTATTTAACGCGGTTAGCGAGGGGAAGAAAATGGAAGGCCCGTATGGTGCAGCATCCCTGTCCATAAGAGAGGGAATGCTGTTAAAAGAAGAGCAGTGGGTGGTGCCTCAGCAGCACCGGAGGGAATTCCTTCAACTGGCCCATGAGGGACCAGGAGCAGGGCACCCCGGGCCTGAGGTCACCTGGCAGCGGGTGGAACAAGCAGGATGGTGGCCAGGACTCCGGGAGGACGTCCGGGAGTTTTGCGCGAACTGTCTTGTGTGCGCGGCAAATAACCCCGATCCTCACAGGAGGAAGGTGCTGATGGGACACATTAGGAGGGTAGAGGGACCATGGCAGTCAATCCAAATTGACTATATCGGACCCTTACCCGCCACCCAGGGAGGCTATAAGTACTGCCTCATTCTGGTGGACGTGTTCTCTAAATGGGTTGAAGCCTTCCCCTGCCGAACAGCCACAGCGTTAGGGACTGCGAGAATCTTGGTGCGGGAGGTGTTCTCGAGATGGGGACTGCCCCAGTTCGTGGAATGCGATCAGGGAAGCCAGTTTACCGGCCAAGTAATGCAGAAGACCCTGATGCTGCTGGGCATTCAGGGGAAATGGCACGTAGCCTACAATCCACAGTCGTCGGGGATTGTGGAGCAGATGAACCGCACCTTAAAAGAAAAAATGAGGAAAGAGATAATGGGTTCGCCCCAAAGGTGGGCAGAAGTCCTGCCTCTTGTCCTCATGGGGATCCGCTCCAGCCAGTTGAAGAGTACGGGGTACTCTCCGCATGAGCTCATGACTGGGAGGGTCATGAGAACCCCCACCCATGTCCTGGCCCCAGTCCTAACGGAGGGGCAGCTAAGGGAGGTGAATCGGGACAAATTCGCCCGCACGCTCCTTGAACGCCTCCAAAGGATCTATGAGGGGGCCGCAGGTAACATGGGGAGGCAGCACCAGGGAAATAGGATGCTGCTCGAGCCCAGTAAAACCCATCGCTGGGAGGTAGGGGATCTAGTGATGGTAAGGAACTTCGCCCAGGTGGGGAGTTTTGAGCCACTTTACATGGGTCCCTACAGCATCGTAGATCAGGCCAGCCCCATGGTGTATGCTGTGAAACTGCCCCGGCGCACAAAATGGTTTCACATCAATCAATGTAAGCTGTTTAAGCCGGAGGCAGGGAAGCAGACAGCGGGGGATGAAAAAGGCAGCAAAGAATTAAAAACTGCAGGGGAGCTGCAGCCGCAGGTCACACAGGCTGGACGAGCCGCCTGCGTGAGGGGAGGAGTTGTCCCGTCCACACGGGAGACTCCCCCATTGTTCTGGGACCCAGAAGGGGAGGAGCCGGAGGTCCTAGGTCCTGTCCCTGGTCACCCAGAAGGGGAGGAGCCAGAGGTCCTAGGTCCTGTCCCTGGTCACAAGGAAGCCGAGTCGGAGGACGAAGGTCCCGCCCCCGACTGCGGTGAAGGGGAGGAGCCGGAGGTCTTAGGTCTTGCCCCTGAGTGCAGCATTAGAGAGGTGGCGTCTGGGGGCGGAGACTCTCAACCTGGAGTCCCAGGTAGCGGGGAGGTGCCTGCCGCTGACCCAGAGCCTAGGGAGGCGGAGCCTGCGGGAGGAAGCCCACAGCCGGCAGTCGTGGGGAAGCCACGGACTGCAGCCAGGGCCAAAACTCCAGCCAAGGGTCCGACCTACGAGGAAGCCTCATATGTGGTGACCCTTAGACGGTCAAATAGAAAACCGCAACCGAAGAAGGTTTGGTCGCCGGTTTTCACAAGAGGGACCCCCCGGAAGAAAGCTGCGAGAAGTTTAAACGGTCCACAGCCAGCAGCCACGGGCTGCCAGGGACCAGCAGCTGAGACCGATGTGGGAACGCAGCAGGGGGAGGCCTGCGACGGTCCCCGCAGATTATAAGCTGGCCGCCCGGAGACGGGCGGCAGATGTATATATTTATATAGTTTTGGGTAATAAGGTTTAGTTTGTTGTAATTTTAGAAAATAAGTAATGTGGTCTTCTGGAAGTATGGTAGCACTTTGGAGCGGTAGAATGTGGCAAGTTTTAAGTGAGCTAGGGTCGCGGGACCCACTCACCCCACACCCAAGCCGAGGAGCCCAGGGAGCCCGGCTCGAAACCTTTTTTTATCTCTCCGCCAGATCATAACAAGATGATGCCAGTCGGAGGCATCATCCTCGCGGCCCTGGTGGGCCTCAACGTCACCTGGAGAGGAGAAACGGAGGATCACCGTATCTTTGGATGCTCCAGGGAAACTGCGCCTCTGGCCCACGACGGGCAGGGCCTGCGTGAAGCAGAGGAAGTTGCTGGGTACACCCATGAGGGCAACTGGCCCGGATGGCTGGGCTCGAACGCCACGAAATATTCAAGCGAAACTGGCTTCACATACGGGGAGGTCTCTTTGTCGTGTCCTCGGATCAAGATCCAGGCCACACGGATCAGTGTGACTGTGGGGAAACGTATTTGCCTAACCTGCAGGGGTTATGTCCCCCTGGATAGGTGGTGGTGGCTCAGGAAACTGAGCAGGGACATGGGGAACCCCAGAGGAAAGTGGGAAAGGTTAGGGAACAACACTCACCGGACTATCACAGGGACCCAGGGAGGGTTGACAGTGTGCTGGAATAAATGGTGGGAACCCGATCAGGGGATTTATGTGTGTATGTGGGGTTCAGAGAAAGTCTGCCCCACAGGTGTTTCCATCATTTTCCACAGCCAGTGGCAAGATAACGGGAGGGGGATAGACTGGGAATCGCGCTTGGACGCATGCGCGGTCCCCTACTCCCCAATCGCGGTTAATGCCACTGAGCTAGTGACCCGCCCCCGACAGCCCCTGCCCACGACCCAGACACCACAGACGGCAGCAGAGGGAGGCCCCACCACCACCAAGGGACCAGGGAACGGGTTAGTATTAGTTCCCACTGACCAAATGGCCTATCAGGGGGTCCATTACACGGTGGCCTCGGTCATCCTCAACCTGACCGAGGTGCACCTGCCGGAATGGTGCCCCGTAGAGACGGCAAGGCTGTATCAGGCCCTGCTGAAAGAGACCCTGCAGAAGTTTTACGAGTTTGACTTCGCGGGGGTCAATAGAACCAAACTCTACACCGAGGGCCACAAGGAATGGGAGCAATTGGGGAGACAAAGAAGGGGCGCCATGTACGACTGGTTCACAGGGTTTAACACTGGGTCGTCCATCATAAATAGTATGGACGACATCGAATTGCAACGGCAGGTTAACGGGTTAAAGACCCAGTTGAGGGGGATCCTCACGGACGAAAATCGGGTGGTGGGTTCGGAGCTCCATGAGGACCAGGCTATGACTCTCCATTTAAAAGAAATCATAGCAGAGCTGGAGAAGCAGGCTCGGACGGTCAATGCTCTCATTAGGGAGGACAGGAACGCCTCAGATCAGGCTGCCCAGAATGAGGTGTGCGTACTATACGGAGCATGGTTGCTGGGCGAGGGCCGCAGCAATCTGGAGGACTTAAAACAGGGTTTGGTCCCCTCCTGGATCAGTAACAAACACCTCGCAGCCCTCCTTTGAGAATGCGTTGAGTCCGTGCCAGCTCCGGCTCGCTTCTGAGGCCTACCCAGTCCCGGTGGACTGTGGTCGCTCCAACCACACCATCATGGGGGTCATCGTGCGGATCCCAGTAATGAGTAGGGCGGCCCGACCTGCGCCGGTGTATAGGGTGGTGAACATTGGAGTCATTCGGGGGGGAGCACACGTTCGTTTCGCAGAGGTCCCACCCTACGTCATTAAGTGGGAGCATGCTATGACGGGGACTGACCTCTCGGGGTGCCGTAGCCGGGGAGCACACATAATCCTGTGTCCCCAGCACTTGAATGCCTATTCAACACCACAGTGCGGGTTCAGTTCTGCTGACGCTAAGCCTATCAATTGCACCATGGAAGCCATGGCACAGGACCATGTTCCCCCACAGGTGGCATACATAGGAGGTGGGACATATTGTGTCGCCACCGCAGCGTCTCACTACCGGCACGGACAGCACGGCTGGTGCACGGTCAGTGAAAGCAGCTTCTGTTTCAAACCCGAGGCAGTAGTTCAAGTGGCACAGCTGCGGATTGTCCCGATCCCTGAACCATCCACTGTTCACCTCACTGTCAAGGAGAACTTCATCGATCTCCAGAAGTACGTGGCCCACTTTGGTTTCACAATTCCCCCTCTCCCAGAACATTTAACCGAACTGCTGAAAGCAGTTACTGTCTCTCAGAAGCACTTCTTTACTTTAGAGCAGAAAACCACCGACATAGGGGCAAAAGTCCAAGACATAGTGGTTCCACCATGGTGGGACCTTTTTGATAATATAGAGATCCCATCATGGGTCAGACTGGCTTCCCACGTCTTAGTGGTGTGCCAGGTAGGGATCGTTCTGTACCTGGTCTGTGTCCAGTGTAGGAGGAAGGGACACGACAGGGAGTTCCCTAGTCAGCGGAATTGGCGGGGCCACTATGTCAGCATAAACGGGGACTCACCCGTGTAGCTAAATGTTTTTATTCCATCTGTTTTTGGTGTATTATAACAAAGATTGTGTTGCGTCGGGTTATGACTCTAAGGTGAGTCTGTACATAGCATAAATGTTTCTCCGGTAGGGGATATCTACTCAACTCCGTGTTCGGGATGAGGAAAGTGCGTGTGCGAGGTACACTCCATAGTCAGGTAAACTACGGGGAAGGTCAGTTGGGGGGGGGAACGGATTTATGCTCACCCTAAAACATTCATGATACAAAAGACGATTTGAGATGTCCATTGTATCACAGGGCGGACTGTAGGATTCACAAAAATCCAGGAAAATCCAGTCTACATTGTAAAACCCCTGAAATGGCCACATTTTATGAACACAAGATGGAGTTGGCAGATCACATGACTCATTTCAGAAGGACATACCACTGCAGTATCTTAAAGAAACCTGAGTCACCACCGATTAGAAGATTCCAGAACTGGCTGCAATTGATATGGTAAACTGGTTACAGTAGTAACGAAGTCAAAACAAAAGCATATACACCTCAAGGTGTGTTAATTGCTAGCAAATCGCAAACCCATCTCTGAAATCGCAGAGCACAGACAAAACCTATTATCTGTACCAAACTCAGAGGGACACAGGACAGATCCCATTAAGTTTCATTTACAAGACATTAAAATAAAGTACCCGCTTTTGTCAAAGCAGCCTGCCCATTACTTTAACAAAAGAAAACCCCTGATTTGGCGCCAAGATAAGGGCAAGAAAACAGTAGAAATGTTGGGGGAAAAGAGACATTAAAAAAAACAACACAGTTTCACACAGACACGAGGTCAAAGGCAGAGCGAGTGGAGAGGTTCGATTACGGTTCGAGGAGCACGGAGGGCCTACAAGTTCAAGCAGGAGAGCAGGTTCAGGAGCTGGTCCCATAAGGAAGATTGGAGATCCCGGACGATACAGGAGCACCAATGTGAAGGACAGTTTTAAAAACCCTGGTGAGCATAGAGGCCCAACTCCACCTAGCTGATCTAGTTGAGGTATACTGTAGAGACGGGAGGGTTTTTAATATTAAGGGCTTTGTAATTCGGGAGTGTTATTCATCCTTCGTTGTGCCGTGCGCTTTCTCCACCCCCATTTTATTATATCGCTGATCTAGAATTGATGTATTATGATAGTCAAAGTAACTCTTGTGTGTTAAATTTTAGTTCCCATTGAGAGGCGTGTTCATGATTTTTGTCTGCATTGTTTCTTCATTCTCTATGTTTTATTCTCCTTAAAAATAAAGATACCTTTGATTTAAAACTTACCTTGTCTCACCTGATCCATTTGTCTTCCGAGTCACAAGTTGGGCCAACACATCAAGGTGGTCTGGCAATAAGCCCAGTGTCTAGAACCGGTGAGGGGGGAGCGCTTCGGAACCGCTCACGAGCAGTGTGAAATCAAAAACCGATCTCGCACACCACAAGCTCGTTAAAACGACCCCTTACAAAGGTTGGGATCACAGGTCACACACAGATTACCCAAAGGGTTTTAGGAGTTGCAAGGCTTTTATTAAAGAGCTACAGTTTTAAAGCATAATCAGGTATTACATATGGTTTAAGCTGAGTATAATAGACATACAACCCGTGACAGTAGACAGTGATCTACGACTCCCGAAGCGGAATGCCACGACCGGACGGACGGTTGGTTAGGTGTCTGATGAGACAGCGTGGAGGTCTCGGGTCAGCAGGTTTCTGCAGTCAATAACAGCAGTCAGTTCTGTCTATTTGTCCCCCGGGCTGTTGGAGGTGTTAGGCGTGAGCCAGCATTGATCCACCTCAGAGGCTAAACTTAGTCATGGTGTTGACCTGATCCAGCACTGATTTCCACCTCGAAAAAGCCTTTGCCCCTCACTGCTTGACTTCCTCTCTCAGCCCTCTATATTTATAGTTATTTCAGTGGGCTGTGATCTATCTAGTGTCAATCACCTATAAACATCCCTCACTGCCCCTTTCTGCATGGCTGACGAGGCCTTTCTCTTATCTTTCTGGGGAATGTTTTGTTATGTTTCTTTATGGACATTTTATGGCTTTGTGGCTCCTTATTGTCTAGCTACGATTATCCTCCTGTGTTTTCTTGCATTTTACGATCTTCTTATCATTTTGTTGTTTGTCAGTTGACTTTGCTGACACTTCACCCATTTGTTCCTGACTGCATTTTAATCTCTGTTTTAAGAGTCAAACTTCATCTATGAATCTAATAGCTATTTCTTACAGGCTGCGACGATTGACCTCCAACCACCACAACCATCTACCTTTGTGCGAGGTATGGCTCCAGCCAGTGGAGAGTTTCCTCCCAATTCCCATTGACTTCAGTTTTACTAGGGCAGTCACTCGCACCTCACCGCTGGAAAAAAGCTCTTTTGTCCATGTTTGGACCAAGGTTGTAATGAAGTCTGGAGCCGAGTGGTCCTGGCGGAACCCAAACTGGGCATCAGTGAGCAGGTTATTGGTGAGTAAGTGCTGCTTGATAGCACTGTTGACGACACCTTCCATCACATTGCTGATGATTGAGAGTAGACTGATGGGGCGGTAATTGGCTGGTTTGGATTTGTCCTGCTTTTTGTGGAAAGGACATACCTGGGCAGTTTTCCACATTGTTGGGTAGATGCCAGTGTTATAGCTGTACTGGAACAGCTTGGCTAGAGGCACAGCTAGTTCTGGAGCACAAGTCTTCAGCACGACAGCCGGGATGTTGTCGGTGCCCATAGCCTTTGCTGTATCCAATGCGCTCAGCCGTTTCTTGATATCACGTGGAGTGAATCGAATTGGCTGATGACTGGCTTCTGTGATGGTGGGGACCTCAGGAGGAGGCCAATATGGATCATCCACTTGGCACTTCTGGCTGAAGATGGTTGCAAATATTTCAGCTTTGTCTTTTGCACTCATGTGCTGGGCTCCACCGTCATTGAGGATGGGGATATTCATGGAGCTGCCTCATCCCGTTAGTTGTTTAATTGTCCACCACCATTCATGACTGGATGTGGCAGGACTGCAGAGCTTTGATCTGATCTGTTGATTGTGGGATCACTTAGCTCAGTCTATAGCATGTTGCTTCTGCATTTTATATCATATTACAATTTTCTATTAAGCAGTTTGTAGGTAAATCTATTGGGCCAGAATTTGCTGGAGTAGGACATCTCACCCCATGTTAGTTAGACTTTTCCTTGCAACCATCAGCTTTAATTTGTTTTGCCGATAGCATTGCTGGAAGTGCAAGCTGAAAACACCGTGGCGAGGGCAACAGGGTATCTGGGACCTTGCTGAACAACAGTGTATCGCCTTAATGAGATTTAAGGATTGAGAAATAAATAGAGGAAGGACTGAGAAGGATGGTGAATTAGACTGGGTGAATTCAATGTCAAATCAGATACAGAAAGAGAAATAATGAGAGGGAAAGAATGATTTGGATTAAAGAGAAAGAGAGAAAAGAGACTGAAACGAAAAGTAAGAAAAATAAATTAAAAAACGTAAATTTAACATTTTTAAAATCGCCAACTATTCACAATGTGAAAGAATGAGACTCCACAGTTAAGTTATTCACTTTCTGGGCCAGAGAGGTTGATTGGCAGTCATTAACAATTATCACATTGTTAAAAGGATATTTAAGCTAGACTTAACTTTCTGTGACGAGTTTAATGGGCAATTAATGTGGAAATCCAGCAACTTCATGAAACTAACGGGGAGGCTAAGGATGAGATTCTGTTTTCATGAAGCTAACGGTGGAGCAGTGCAAATCATCCAGCAAATTGTGGCAATTCACAATTCATGTGGTATGTCTTCCTTCCTACAAGTTTCTGGCCGATTTTCACGTTAATAACGTCATGCGTTATTATTTTTTCAGCAATTAACTTCCTTTCTGTGCTTTGAGTCTCTGTTGTTTCTTCTCCCACTTTTTTTTGTTCCAAACCTATTTTATTTTTCAGATTTTATTTCTGATGATGAATCTACACCCAAAATATTAACCTGTCTTTTTATATTATAGGTTCTAAGCAGCTACACTTGAATAAGAAATAATGGCTACATGGGAGTGACTTCCAGGTAGAAATCGGCTGGTTTTGAATACCTCGTAATGTCTCTTTACTTTTTTTGCTCTATCGCAGCCCTGTCTTCGATCTATTTCATTTCCTTTCCAGTTTTGAAAAAGGGTTCACCCGAAACGTCGACTCTAATTTCTCTCCATGGATGTTGCCTGACCTGCTGAGTTTTTCCAGCATTTTCTGTTATTTAGAAATCTAATCTTGGGTTTCAAGTGATGATTATAAATTACTGGAGCTTTGCTTTTGTGGTTTATGGCATAACTCTTTTAGATTCCTGCAGGGTTGCTCAACAACCTTTTGTTAATGGGGGAAATCCCAAAATTTTACCTCGATTACACGTATTCAAGCTTCAGCAAGACCCTGGAGTTGACAGGGTGTGGAACGAGGCCTAGAGACACATGCAGCAGCATGTTTATGAAGACAGCAAATGTAGGGGAGGTGAGCCGCAATTGGCTCTGAGGGCTGTGACTAGAATATGGCTAGATTACTGTCATGCAATAATTTTCCTTCATAGTATTTATGAAAAAGAACATTTGCATTTGGATTTGCTCTGCCTGAATGAACAGTAGCTGCACATTCCTGTTAACCTGCAGCCTGATCCCATTTTACAAGCAGCACATCAGATGGTGACAGATATGGTAGGCTCAATATTGTGTCTGCTATTCCCCCATGTAATTTAAGAGGGTGGAGGGACCAGCTGGATTAGGTGTACACTAAAGTCACTATTAAAAATGAACAGAAAAACCCAACTAACTACGCCAGGGGTAAAAATTGGTTATGGCCCATTTTTGGGTGCATAACTGATGGCACGTACGGAGTGGCCTGATGGCCATCTAGGAGGCTCAAGGCTCACCCAATATTGGGCTTCAGGCCAACTTTCAATAATTTGGGAGAGCTGCCAGTGCCTGCCACACCTCCAGAGGCAGCTTACCCATTGCCAGCATTCCAATTTCTGGCCACCTGCCCCGCAAGCAGTGGTAAGTCAACAACTTGATTGGAGTGTCAGCTTAGCTTTATGTGCTCAGGAGGGTACGGTAGTATAGTCGTTATGTTACTGGACTAGTAATCCAGAGGCCTGGACTAATGATCCAGAGACATGAGTTCAAATCCCACCATGGCAGCTGGGCAATTTAAAGATTAATTAAATAAATCTGGAATAAAAAGCAAGTATTATGAAACTACCGGATTGTTGTAAAAATCCATCTGCCAGCCTTACCCGGTCTGGCTTATATGTGACTCCAGACACACAGCAATGTGGGTTGACTCTGAAATGGCCTAGCAAGCCACTCAGTTGTACCAAACTGCTACAAAGAAGTATACTAAGAATAAAATCAGACGGATCGACAAAGGCACACCCAGCCCAGTCGACCCTGCAAAGTCCTCCTCACTAGCATCTGGGGACTTGTGCCAAAATTGGGTGAGCTGTCATACTCACAGAATCATACCTCTCAGCCAACATCCCACCCGCAGGACAGACCCACCAGAGGTATACAGTCAGGAGGGAGTGGCCCTGGGAATCCTCAACATTGATGCCTTGGGCCTTATCTACATCTTCAGGGTGAGCTACCAGTGCCTTTCACACACCCACAGGCAGCTCGCCTCATGAGAAAAATGAATTTCGGGCCCCTGGCAGTACCTTCAGGTAAGTTCTGAGGTGGGGGGTGGGGTTGGATTGGGCAATGGTGGAGGAGGGGCAGAGTGGGGGGATTGTCAGCACTGTAGAGTCAGGGAGAGCACGCCTGCACCTCCTGGCTCCACAGAAAATTGAATTAAAAAAATACACCTAACTCTTTTGTTGGTGGATGTGGGGGCCGCTGAAGAATCCTGAGCAGGCCAGGTGTCGGGCCTGCTGCACTTATCAGGAACCAGTTTTACACAGGCCCCTTATTAACATATTTAAGAGGCCTACCTATTACCACCCGAGTCACCTAAAAAATGGTAGTGGGACCATGCCTGCGCAGATTGTGCGCAGGCTTTCCCACTGCTAAATTGGTATGCTTTGTGCCCGTTTTACACCCGAAAAATGGGCGCAATGCATTTTAATTTCACCCAAGTATTTATGGGAGTTGACTGACACTGGCCTATATCTACTTGCACAATAGTGTAACCTGGGGATATATCAAGAGTACCCTCTTGTGACCTGGACCAGAGATTCATGTCTTTCACATGTGCTCTTCTTAAATCTCTCCGAAGGTGGACCAGGCAAACACTTGGTGAGACAAGGCTTGATACAAAGTAATAAGCTGCTTTATTTCATAGTAAGGTGAACATAAAATGGCAGTTATAACCAAACTCACTTAATTCAAATAGTACAACTGACCTTTGCATAACAATATTAAATAAAGAATATGCCAAGTTTCTCCAGCTCACCTGAAAGCAGCAACTTTATTTTTAAGTGGTAACATTCTACTGCATGAATCAGTGCAACATCTAAGTTGGAAATACGTAATCTTATACATTCTGTAACTGTAGAACTGTGAGGTAGATAAATGATTGTCCTGAGAAAATCAGATTGCAGATTACTTCAATTTAATTTAAACAAGATGCCTTCTAACTGTTCCTCCAACATTTCTGACCTCGTAGTCTTGGTGAAAACTCTTGCAGCTTACTCTGCACAGCATTCTGTTTTACTCTCTATCATATCTTTCTGTTAACAGCCAAAAAAAGGAGGATCCAAAGGGGCGATTTTCACCAAATACTTTAGGCACTAAAGAGCCTCCAAGGTGGCCAAGGTGGGGTCTTAAGCTGCAACGCCAGTTTAGCGTAAGGTGTCAACTTGGTAAAGGAGTTGAAGCACGCACTAGGAATGGCCACCCCAAGGATCATTAAGGGGCTGATTGACAATTAAATTGACTGCTAGCGCTCATTAAAGAGGCTGCATGCCATTTTGGTGGGTAACGCTTCATTTAATGACCTCTCCTAACAGCGACCAGCTGAAGAGGAGTAAACAAGCGTTGCTGAGGATTTTGAGCACTACTTATAGCCATGTTCAGCTTTCAGTGTTCACTTGCTCATTGAGATTGACTACACTGCATTTGAAGAGGACCTTTGAGACACATCGGGAGACTTTCTGGGACACTTTTTCAAGACTTCACCAACACTCTATCAACATTTTGGCTGGAAATTCTCTCAGGGCTTCACCTAAAAAGAGTGAGTGCTGTGCTACTCTACCTTATTGGACACCTTATAAGAGCCACCAGAAGAATGGGAGTGCTTGGTCCTGGGCATCTTGCTGGGGGTCCCCTTGCTCAGCATGAGGAATTGGAGAAGATGAGGCCAGGCAGATCAGCACCAGCTACTGCAGGAGAGAGAGACAGGAGGGCGAGGAGGGCTCACAGCAGGAGGCCCTATCCACCAGGGGTCTTCAGAGATAACATGACCCAAGACCAGTGCACGAGGAGGCTGCGTTTTACCAAGGAGGTCGTCACAGAGATCTGTGGCCTCGTGGAACAAAAACTCAGACATTGTAGCACAGCCAGGATTGCATTGCCTGTAGAAGTCAAGGTCACAGTAGTACTTAATTTTTATGCTACAAGAACCTTCCAGGCTTCTGTAGTGTATGTACCTTTAAGAGGAACGATGTTTTTGAAGCCCCTGTATACTGTAGTACCAGTAGTGACCACTTGGGTATATAGGCCTGTGTAGCGTCTTGTGTAGTTAGTTCACCTCCAGACTTTGTTCAGTAAACACTTGTTAAATCAACTCCTGCATTCCGTGTCTCCATTAACACACGGATCTAACAGTGGCGACGAGTTAGAAATGAACTTACCTGCAATTCGGCAGCACCTCAAGGGGATCGATTCCTCAGACGAAGGTCGAAGCCAGAAGCAAGAAAAATAAATAAATAAATAACTCGAAGAAACTCAAAAACGAGGGCCAGGCTTGGTCTCCAGTCTGTGGTTTCCCCAGCTAAATGGGCTGGTGGCAGGTAGTGCACTGATCCTTCCTGGGCTGCGGCGGGCTAGAGCTCGATTGGGTGGCTCTGCAACGGGGCCGGGCAGCGAGTCGGGAAGCAGAAGCAAAGAGAGAGAGAGGGTGGAGCACTCAGGGCGCGGCCGGTGCTGCGAATCAGGTCGGCGTTCGGACCGAGCAGAGGGAGGGGAAAGTCCCAGAGGGTCCGCTCCACGACGGGAACGGTTCTTCAATTATGGAGAGAATATTGAAGCGATATATAAAAAAAAAATAGAAATACCGCGAAAAGCTGCAGGTCGCAATGAGAACCGCGGAGAACAGCGTTGGCAGCAGCGGCAGCGGCGGGAAAGCGCGGGAGGCGCCATCTTAACTCGGCGGGGAAGAAAGAAAAGCGCGGGAATCGCCATTTTAGATTTTCAAGATGCCGAAGACTGGCAATATTACTGCTTTCGATAGTGATATAGAAGATTGGACCACATATGTGGAAAGAGTGGAGGTATATTGCAAGGCGAATGAAGTAGCAGATGATAAAAAGGCATCGGTACTTCTAAATCTGATGGGCGCAAGGACATACCGGCTGTTACGAAACTTGATCACTCCAGCCAAACCAATGGACAAGAATTTTAATGAGATTGTTGATACCTTACAGGAGCACTTAAACCCAACACCGCTGCTGATAGCGGAACGATTCAAATTCTTCAGGAGGAATCAGCACAAGAATGAAAGTAATGCTGATTACCTCACCGAATTCCAAAAGCTGTCAAAGACCTGCCAATTTGGGGCAGGACTGGCAGATTCTCTACGAGACAAATTCGTCTGCGGTCTCCTAAGTGAAGGAACACAGAAAAGACTACTTTCTGAGAAAGATTTGACACTGGACAAGGCTTTCAGTGTGGCTGTATCATACGAAGCAGCAGCAAGAGGAGCTGCAGAGATACAGCAAAAGCCACAGGACTTCGGCACCCATGAAATGACACGGGGTTTCGAGAGATGTTATCGCTGCGGCAGATCCACCCATGACCAGAAGGACTGCTGGTTCAAGGACAAAGCATGCAGGCAATGCGGAAAGATGGGACACATTGCACGTGTATGCAGATCTGGAAAGAAATCCGCTGACAGTAAAAAGGTCAATAAGGAAAAGTACAGAAAGGTAGAAATGATGACGGACAGTAGCTCCGAAGACCAGAAGAGTGATAGCGACTCCGGAAACAAGAGACTAAGCTGTCTCAAATTACATAATGTAATTGCCAAAGAAGATTACCAGACCATTTGGGTTACCCTCACGATAGCGGGGTCCCCAGTCAAAATGGAGCTAGATACAGGATCAGCTCTGACCGTCATGAGTCGACGGGATTACGAGCGGCTATTTCCGCATATGCCTTTGAAAGACACATCCATTGTCTTGAAGCCATATATGGGGCAGAAAGTATACCCCAGAGGGAAAATAAGGGTGCCTGTTGTATACAACGGCAAGGAAATACAGAAGTTGTATTTATACGTTCTGCCAGATGGTGGTCCACCGTTGTTGGGACGTGAATGGATCAGAAAGATACGTTTAGACTGGCACTCCATTCTGGCACTGATGGTGACCAGTAAGAAAAAAAACGATGATGATGTCATACCTGGACGATTAAAAGAAATCTTGGCTAACGCCAAAGAAGTGTTTCAACAGGAACTAGGAACCCTGAAAGGCGCCACCGCCTCAATAAAAGTGGAAGATGCGGCAATTCCCAAGTTTTTTAAGGCAAGGCCGGTGCCATACGCAATTCGTCCAGCTGTCGAGGCAGAGCTGGAGAATTTGGAAAAAGCAGGCGTGTTATCCAAGGTAGATTGGAGCGAGTGGGCAACACCCATCGTCCCGGTCATGAAGAAAACGTTGAATAATGATAAATCTGAAGAACAGAGAAAAGTTCGCATCCATGGGGACTTCAAGGTGACTGTAAACCCGGTTCTTCACACGGTACAGTATCCTCTTCCGAGGATAGAAGATATTTTCGCCTCACTATCCGGAGGGAAACGTTTCACCAAAATTGACTTAGCACAGGCATATCTACAGATGGAGGTTGAGGAGGCCTCTAAAAAGTATCTCATGATAAACACACACAAAGGCCTGTACCAGTACAATCGACTGGTTTTCGGAGTGGCATCAGCTCCGGCTATCTGGCAACGAGCTATGGAGCAAGTCCTGCAAGGGATTCCGGGGACTCAATGCTACCTAGGCGACATCCTTGTAACAGGAGAAAATGACAACGAGCACCTTGCCAACTTGGAGCAGGTGCTCACGAGGCTGAGAGAACGGGGCCTACGAGCAAATCGCCCCAAGTGCAAATTTTTCCAGAAACAAATATCATATTGTGGCCATGTCATTAACGAAGAAGGGTTGCATAAGTCACCTGAAAAAATTGAAGCGGTCGTAAAGGCCCCAGGGCCTGAAAATGTCTCACAATTAAGGTCATTCCTGGGATTAGTAAATTACTATCATAAATTTTTACCAAACTTGTTGACGGTTCTGCACCCGCTTAACGCACTGCTACAAACGGGAGTAGTTTGGAAATGGAGCAAAGACTGTAAACGTGCCTTCCATAAATGCAAAGGCTTGATCACGTCCAGGGAAGCGTTGGCTCATTACAACCCATCACTGCCAATCAGACTGGCGTGCGATACATCCCCTTACGGCGTGGGAGCGGTATTATCGCATAGATTCCCTGATGGCTCGGAGCGGCCGATAGCTTTTGCATCACGCTCATTGAACTCAGCTGAGCGCAACTATGCCCAGATCTACAGGGAGGCACTCAGCCTGGTGTGGGGGGTGAAGAAATTCAACCATTACCTACACGGACAAAAATTTACCTTGTTGACTGACCATCAACCCCTCGTCTCCATATTCAACCCTAAAAAGGGCGTTCCCATTATGACAGCGCAAAGGCTACAGAGGTGGTTCCTTTTCCTAGGGGCACACCAATATGACATAGAATACAAAGGAACAAAACAGCATGGGAATGCTGACGGGTTATCGCGCCTACCGTTGCCAACGGTGGAAGAGGCGCCTACAGTGGACCCAGTGGAGATATTCCACTCGACCATAGTGGAATGTCTACCGGTGACAAATTCTACCATTGAAAAGGAAACGCGAAATGACCCAACTCTCTCACGAGTCTACGATTTAACGGTGAAGGGATGGCCAACACATGGCAAACCACTGTTGCCAGCATTCTCGCAAAGAAGAGAACAGCTGTCAGTGTGCCGAGGAACCTTGATGTGTGGATCCAGAGTGGTGATTCCACCCAAACTCAAGGATAGAGTGCTAAAGGAGCTTCACGAGCGGCATCTGGGTGGGGTGAAAATGAAGAACTTAGCCAGAGCGTTTGTGTGGTGGCCAGGTATCGATGGAGACATCGAAGAAATGACCAAGAGCTGTCTAGGATGCCAGAAGGTCCAAAACGCCCCACCACAAGCCCCTCTACATCCATGGGAGTGGCCCTCATCTCCATGGCAAAGGGTACATATCGACTTTGCTGGTCCATTTATGGACTCAATGTTCTTAATCGCGGTGGATGCACACTCAAAGTGGCCGGAGGTAATAAAGATGTCCTCCACCACCATGGAAAAAACCATCACAGTATTAAGGACCATATTCGCCAGGAATGGGCTGCCTGAACAGATCTGTTCTGATAATGGACCGCAATTTGTATCCGAAGAATTCAGGAAGTTCTTAAAAAACAATGGTGTTAAGCACTACACGTCCGCCCCATACCATCCCGCCACCAATGGATTGGCTGAAAGGTTTGTGCAGACCTTCAAGAAGGCCATAAAGGCCATGGGTAATGAAGACATAAATCTACAACATAAGGTAGATAACTTCTTGTTTGCGTACAGGAATGCAACACATGTGGTTACAAACCAAACCCCCGCCATGATGTTTTTCAATAGAAGACTAAGATGCCGGCTGGATTTGGTCAAGCCAAACGTCAGAAGGGACGTAGAGAACCGGCAATTTCAAAGCATGAATGAAAGGCCAACTAGAACCTTCCAGATATGTCAACCAGTTTTGGCCCGGGACTACCGTACCGAGAAATGGCAGCCTGGAACTATTTGCACACGACTAGGACCACTGATGTATACCGTGAACATTGGAGAAAGCATAATAAGGCGCCATGCTGACCAGATCATAGAGTCATCCGAAAAAGGACAACCTACACCACAACTCTATATGCCTAGTGATGAAGTAGAGATACCCATAGTATCTACCTCTGATCCGGTGATACTGGAACCAGATGAACCCGACACTGGCATTGAAGCCGAATCGACCTTGCCAAAAGAACCTACTACACCACCGAGGCGTTATCCGGACCGAGTCAGGAAGCCTCCAGAGAGACTGAATTTGTAATTGATTAACTTCACCAAATGTGTAGATTATTGTTCTTGTAAAAATGTTATTTAATGATTACTTAAAATGTTATGTACTATTTATCCAAAAGGGGAGGAATTGTAGTGTATGTACCTTTAAGAGGAACTATGTTTTTGAAGCCCCTGTATACTGTAGTACCAGTAGTGACCACTCGGGTATATAAGCCTGTGTAGCATCTTGTGTAGTTAGTTCACCTCCAGACTTTGTTCAGTAAACACTTGTTAAATCAACTCCTGCATTCCGTGTCTCCATTAACACACGGATCTAACAGCTTCCACAGGTGATATAAGTCACACATCATACTCCTCTGCGCACTTCTGCATAATGGAGGTTTCTGAGGCTGTATATGCTCTGAGGAATGACTATATATCACTCCCTATTGCTAGAGAAGACCAGAGGTAGAGAACTCTAGGATTCAACAGGATTGTGGGATTCCTCATGGTCCAGGGAGCCATTGACTGTACATATGTACCCATGTGAGCCCCTCATTTAAACTCAGAGGTGTTCAGGAACAGAAAGGGATTCCATTCCTTCAATGACCAGCTAGTCTGCGACCACCGGCAGCGCATCATGCAGGTAGATGCCTGCTATCCAGGGAGCTGCCGCGATGCGTTTATAATGAGAAAGTCATCCGTCCCACAGATCTTTGAGCCCCAATGCAATGTGCATGGCTGTCTACCAGGTGACAAGGATACCCTCTGATGCCATGGCTCATGACTCCCCTGAGAAACCCCCAGACACCAGCTGAGCACTCATACAATGAGAGCCACTGGGCCACCAGGAATACCATTGAGCAGACCATTGGGGTCCTGAAACAGAGGTTTAGATGCCTTGAGATCAGGAGGAGCCCTGCAGTTCTCGGCCGAGAAGGTGTCCAGATTTGTGGTGATTTGCTGCATGCGCCACAATCTGATGATCATGAGAGACCAGCCGTTACCACCAGCAATTGTGCCAGAGGGTCAAGCTGAGGAGGAGGAGGAGGTGGAGGTGGAGGAAGAGGAGGAGAAAGAGGAGGGGGACCAGGTGGAGCATTAGAGGCTTCCAGGTAGACAGCCCACACCTGGGAGGGCGGCTCGCTGCCATCTAATTGAACAGTGCTTTTGGGAGATGTGCTCCACCATCAGACGCCAGAGCACTGTTGCCACATGAGGTACCTTCCACAACTTACGATGCATCAGGCATCATCTGCACTCAATCCTTTCAACTCCTTCCCCATGAAGATCACAATAACAAAGACCACTGATTCCACCACTACACAATTACCATCATCACTCTTTATCTACATCAAAAAAAACAAGGGAAACATTACACAACCAACAGCACTTACAAATATTAAACTATTCACCCTGGTGCTTACCCTCAGTGGCTGTCTATAAATGCTCTTGCGTAATCTCGTGCATCTACGAAGTGCAACCCCAGTGGCAGCAGCAGGCGAGGTGGATGGCTGCTGAGAATCTGAAGAGGGCAATTCCGAAATCCTCCTGGGACGCCCTTGAGAGGCTGTGGGCTGTGATGGTCCCGCCTCAGACTGCACCATCTCAGCATGGGCTTCAGCAGTCTGGGCCGCCTGGCTGACAGGCAACGGCAAAGGCAATGATGGAGTGGCGGGGGAGAGAGCAGCAATGCCGGCATCCGGAGAGAGGCCAGTAGGCTCCTGCTCCATGATTTCCACACCACTACCTCAGGGCCTGTGTTCAGCCGGCCCAGTGATCTGGTGGAGGATCAAACTCTGGCCATCGGAGACACTCTGCAAGCTGCTTTTAAACAAGGAGCCCAGAGTCAACATGGCAGCTGCCTGAGCTTCCATTGCAGCAGTTAGCTGTTCCATGCAAGGTGCAATGGCTGCATTGGAAGCTGCGACCTCAGTGATCAGACGCTGCTTGATGTTTGGCTCCACAGGTCACTGGATGGAATTGGCCAGCCTCTCCACGCTGGAGAGGATGGTTTCCAAGCTCTGCGTCAAGCCACGGACCAAGCTGGAGGTGGACTCCTCCATTCCCATAGCCACGACCCGTAAGTTTTCAGGCAGGCTGTCCATCGCACCAAGCATTTGGTTTGTCGCACACATCATTCTTTGGAAGCTTGGCCCTACGGGGTCCTCATCTGACTCCTCTGCAGCAGTCTAGTATGCGACCTTGGCCCCTGGCAAGGTGGCACCTGTGGTGTCCCTTCCACCCTGTGTGGCTGCTGCCCACTGTGAGAATTCCTTTTCCAACCTAGCCTCTAAGTTATGTGTGCTACCGGCCTCTGAGCTGGTGCCCGCGACAGTGGTAGTCATTGAAGCAGTGCTTTCTTCCTCACTCTCCTGCTCCTCTTCCTCCGGGGTGCGAGGTGGCTGTTGCTTATCTTGAACTTGCTCCGGGGATCGAGGTGGATCTTGCTCCTGGGTGCCTGCAATGAAAAAGCTGGAAGGGTTAGGGTGCAGCACATGTGGCCACTATAGGAGGATGTGTATGATGAGACCATATAGAGCTTGGGAATGAGGATAGCTTTGTGTGATTACGGATCAGGAATAGTTGTGCATCTGTAAGGAAGCTGGAATGGCCACATACCTCTAAGCGATATGCCCCCTGCTCTGCCTCTGGCCACGGCATCTCCTAGTCCGCTCCCGATTACGGCAGCACTGTCTCCTCAAGGGAAGTGATGTCATGCAGATGGGGTTGACCTCCCCCAGTCAGGTCCTGCTGCCGCCTGTTATGTGCTTTTTTTCCTGGAAGAGAAAGAGTGGAGATTGTGAATGAGTGTGTTGACAGGTGTGCTTGTGTGTGTGTGTGTGTGTGTGTGTGTGTGTGTGTGTGTGTGTGTGATGCCTCACATGGGTGAATAACTGTGAGCTGTGCCTGAGGTGTGAGTAGTGCCTGTGAAGGATGCAGTAGTGTGGGGTGTCTGAGTGTCAGTGTATAGTTAGATGGTGGATGAAGTGTGTTGAGGTTGTGATGCTGGTGGTGGTACAGTTATTGAGAAGTGTGTTTGTTATTAAATTTCTTGCAGCGCTGGAGCCATTTCTTGGGGCCAGGGCTCCTGTCTGTCACCTCCTGAGTGATCTCCTCCCACATACGCCGTATTAGCTGCCTCTGTGGCCTCCTTCCCCACTGTGGGTAGAGGACATCCCTCATCCTCTCTAGCTCCTCCACCAGGACCTCCAGTGCCACGTCGGAGAACCTGGGCACCCTCTCTCTAGGATTTTGAGACATCCTTCCACGTTGGCTTCTCTCCCAGCCAGCTCACTCCACACCTTCAGTGGAAGTGGGTGAGTGCGGGCTACATATACAGCCACAGGGAAATTGCGTCTAATCAGCGCTTGAGTGCTAAACCTGCAGTTGGCAATTTCAGCACCTGCAGGCACGTTTAATCTTGATAATCATCAATTAGCCCTGAAAATTGCATGCTAAATCCAAACTTTCAAATAGGCGTTTATTAACACAGCACCTATTTAGTGCCTGTTTTCACCTTTTGGTCGGTAGCATAGTGGTAATGTTACTGGACTAGTAATCCAGAGGTCTGGAATAATAATCTGGTTATCCCACTATGGCAGCTGAGGAATTTAAATTCAGTTAATTAAATAAAAATTTGGAATAAAAAGCCAGTATCATTAATGGTGACCATGAAACTATCGGATTGTCGTAAAAACCCATCTGGTTCACTAGTTAGGGAAGGAAATCTGCCGCCCTTACTTGGTCTGACCTATATGTGACTCCAGACCCACAGTAATGTGGCTGACTCTTAACTGCTCTCTGAAATGGCATAGTAAGCCACTCAAGGGCAATTAGGGATGGACAATAAATGCTAGCCTTGCCAGCGACGCCCACATCCCTTGAATGAATATAAAAAAATAACCCCCAAAGACTGACCGGCCTGTAGTTACTAGGATTGTCCTTACACCCTTTCTTGAACAATGGTGTCACATTTGCCACTTTCCAATCCTCAGGCACCTCCCCCGCAACTAGGGAAGATTGGAAAATTATGGCAAGCCCTTCTGCTATCTTCTCTCCCAATTCCCTTAGCAACCTGGGATGCAAGCCATCTGGACCAGGCGACTTTTCCACTCTAAGCATACCCAGCCTTTCTAGTACATCCTGTCTATCAATTTTCACCCCTTCCACTGCTTCTATCTTTTCCACTTCTACCGATATTTTGTCAGCATCCACCTCCTTATTAAACACCGATACAAAGTACTCATTGAGTATTCTAGTCTTGCCCTGCGCCTCTAAGCATATATCACCTACTTTGTCTCTAATAGGCCCCACCTCACCTCTTACTACCCGCTTACTGTTTACATGCCGGTAGAAGAATTTTGGGTTCCCTTTTATGTTAACCGCCATTCTACTCTCATATTCTCTTTGCCAATCTTATTTTCATCTTCACTTCCCCTCTCAACTTATTGTATTTGGTCTGGTTCTCCCTTGAAGAATTCACCTGACATGCATCATACACCCTCTTTTTTTGTTTCATCATCTTCTCTATCTCCCTCGTCATCCAAGGAGCCCTTGCTTTGGTTCCCTTACCCTTCCCTCTTGTTGGAATGTACCTAGCTTGTACTTGGAACATCTCCTTCTTAAAGATCACCCATTGTTCCGTTACAGTTTCTCCTGTCAGTCTTTGGTTCCATTTTACCTTGGCTAGATCCTTTCGCATCTCATTGAAGTTAGCCCTATTCCAGTTTAGAAGTTCCACTCTAGATTGTTCCTTGTTCCTCTCCATTGCTAATCTAAATCTTATGATACGATGATCACTCGTACCCAAGTGTTCTCCCACAGACACTTGGTCGACCTGGCCCACCTCATTCCCCAGCACCAGATCCAGCAATGCCTCCTTCCTAGTTGGGCCAAAAACATACTGGTCAAGGAAATTCTCCTGAACACATTTCAGAAATTCCTCCCCTCCTTTCCCTTTACCCTAGCATTATCCCAATCGATATTTGGGTAGTTAAAGTCCCCCAATATCACCACTCTATAGCTCTTGCATATCTCTGCGATTTCCCTGCAGATTTGCTCCTCTACCTCCCTCTCACTATTTGGAGGCCTATAGAATGTCCCCAATAGTGTGATCATACCCTTTTTGCTCTTCAACTCTAACCAAATAGATTCTGCCCTTGTCCCCTCAAGAACATCCTCCCTTTCCAACACTACAATGTCTTCCTTAATCAGCACTGCCACTCCACCTCCCTTTTTTCCTTCCCTATCTTTTCTGAACACCTTGTACCCTTGAATATTAAGTGCCCAGTCCTCACTGTTTTTAAGCCACGTTTCTGTTATTGCCACAACATCATATTGCCACACGGCTAATTGTGCTTGTTGCTCACCAACCTTATTCACCACACTTTGTGCGTTTACATACATGCACTCTAAACCCATTTTTGAAGTTTTCATAGTCTTAGTCTGCTCCTATCTAATATGGTACTACTACTGCCTCTAGTACTACTTTCTTCTCTAGTACTATCCAAAACACTCTCTCTTTTATGCACCTTATTCCTCTTTTCTACTCCTATATGCTGGTGCCCACCCCCTGCCAAGCTAGTTTAAACCCTCCCCAACAGCACTAGCAAACCTCCCCTCAAGAATATTGGTCCCAGCTCTGTTGAGGTTTAACCCGTCCGGCTTGTACAGGTCCCACCTTCCCCAGAAACGGTCCCAATGCCTCAGGAATCTAAAGCCCTTCCTCCTGCACCATCTCTCCAGCCGCGCATTCATCTGTTCTATCTTCCTATTCCTGTACTCACTAGCATGTGGCACTGGGAGTAATCCGGAGATTACTACCATTGAGGTCCTCCTTTTTAATCTCTCTCCTAGCTCCTTAAACTCTGCCTGCAGGACCTCATCCCTCTTTCTGCCTATGTCGTTGGTACCGATATGGACAACGACCTCTGGCTGTTCACCCTCCCCCCTCAGTGTGTCCTGCAGCCGTTCAGTGACATCCTTGACCCTGGCACAAGGGAGGCAACATACCATCCTGGAATCATGTATGTGGCCGCAGAAACACCTGTCTGCTCCCCTAACTATCGAATCCCCTACCACTATTGCTCTTCCACTCTTTTTCCTCCCCCTCTGTGCAGCTGAGCCAGCCGTGGTGCCATGGACTTGACTCTGGCTGCACACCCCAGAGGAACCATCACCCTCACCAGTACTCAGAACAGAATACTGGTTGGAGAGCGCGATGCACTCCGGGGACTCCTGCGCTACCTACCTGGTCCTCCTCTTCTGTCTGGTGGTCACCCATTCCTTCTCTGCTTGCATACTCTTAAGCTGACCACCTCTAGAAACGTGCTATCCACGTAACTCTCAGCCTCGCGGATGCACCACAGTGACTTCAGCCATCACTCAAGCTCTGAAACCTGGAGCTCGAGTTGCTGTAGCTAGTGACACTTCCTGCACATGTGGTTGTCCAGGGTATGCGAAGAGTCCAGGACTTCCCACATGGCACAGGATGTGCACTCCACAGGACTGAGCTGCCCTGCCATGACTCTATTTAATAACCGAAGAACTAACTCAGCAGAAATAAACTTAAAACACTCCCCAGCTACTAACCAATCAGCTCCTTCCCTTGTGCCAACATCACTTTTTTTACTCTGATGTCACTTTTTCAAAAACTGCCTCTGTTTAACTGCTCTACTCTCGCTATGCTCCCCCCCAGGTCCGCTCCTTCTAGTCTCAGGAAGGTAGATAAATAAATAGTTAAGTAGTGGATAGGGATATTTTCAGAAGTGCTCAAAAGTAATCATATCAAAATACCCAACCACCTTCCTTCTTAAATCAATTCAATGAGGTATATGTTTTTAATGTCAGCTACAGACATTAATTATGATAGCTGTTATTGTTATTAAGCCTTCCTACATTACAACAGTGACCACACTTCAAAAGTACTTCATTGGCTGTAAAGCGCTTTGGGACATCCAGTGGACATGAAAGGCACTATAGAAATGCAAGTCTTTCTTTTCAGGTATGAGTTTCTTATGTATCTAAGAATCAGTGATACTGTGAACATATAAGTAATTTCTCAGTAACTCTAGGAGAGATTTCTTCTGTATGTTACATATAAAAAAGTTGTAAACCTGTTTACAAAGAGGATACTTATGATTTTGTTACACCTAGTGCACAAAGCAAAATCTTCCTCTAGAGGGCAAAATAAGCAATTGCTATTATAAGCAATATATATCTATCTGAACACTGTAGACTTCACAGTGCAACTTTTAAAAAATCTGTTATATATTAAAAATGATTGGTGGGTCTCAGAAATCCATGCATAACCGAGAGCTGTGTCCAATTGAAGTGAAACATGAAATATATAGAGTCTGTACTTTTGTTCTTTGGGTGAGAGGAAAAAGTTAGTTTCCCAAAGCATTAAATTAGCTTCGGCTTCACCGTTACAAGTTATGATTTTTTTTATTTGAAGGATAGATGAGGTATGTGTTTTTGATAAACTGGCATTTAGTGACTTCAGTTTGGTTATAAATACCATAGGAAATGGAGGTCAATGGGAAGCCCTTTAACTTTATTTCTCACTCACTCCGCTCCTCCTCCATGGATCCTTGGCCTGCGGAAAGATTGAACCATTTGAGGGGAACCTGTAAAACAAACTTGATCTATGTTTTTGATTTAAACTTGAATTCCTCCCGCCCCCGGGTTCAGGCCCGGTGCTGGTGTGGAGTCATTGTTCGTGGGGCCTGGAGCCGCATTGCACAAACATTCTGCCCCGCCAAAAAGGCTTTCGGGGGTTTGGAGCTCGTCGGCTGGATGTGGCTTCACTGTTGGCCCCTTTCTAAATAAGATGTTCAGTATCAGTCTATCCGTCGGGTGCACATGCGCGGTACCAAAACAGTCTTCAGGCTCCCCAGGCAGTCTTCAGGCACAGAGGAAGCAGAACACTGTAAGAATAATCACTCCGCACAATATGTCTTCTGATTTTCTGTTAAAATGACTCCTCACCATTTGAGCTATGGTTCAATCACAACTTGCTGTACCAAATATCTCGGTCTAACATATGAGTACCTGAGCCTATGTTATCAGATGCTGTTGTTCTGACACTGCATTAATAAAATTGCGAAAGTCCACATTTTCTTTCCATGAAGTTGGAGCTGAGGCAATGAGAACTTAACGACCCTCCCACCATTCCAATAAAGATGGAGGCCAGAGACCTTCAACCAAAATCTAACTTCCTCATCCCCAACCCAACCCCCAACCCCGAAAAGACAAATTAATGCCTGGTGAAATGAGGTTTGAGCTAATGCCACCTCCTCTACTTCCCAGTCTGAGATGGGTCGCAAGATAATTACGGATGAGAAAGGCCATTCGGCCCATATTAGTTCGTCCCGCCAGAGAGAGCCTAACGTCCTCCCATTTCTCAAATGATTCCAGAGTTTTTGCCTCCACACTTGATCTGAAAGTTTATTCCACAAGCTTCTTCTCACTTTTTGTGTGAAGAATTTCCTGATATCCTAATTTAAATCCGCGTTCTTTAGTTCTACTTTTGCAGTTTAATTTGAAGCAATATTCTGGGTAAAAATTTTCTATACCATTAACAATCTTATATATTTCTAGAAGATCAATTCCCAAGCACATTCCTTCTAGGCTGAAAAGTTCAAGTTTCTCCAATCTTTCCTTATAGCTTATGCTCAGTCTAATAGATCTTCTCTGTACTGCCCCCAGTGCTTGGATGTCTTTTTTGTTTCTTGGCAATGAGAACTGGACTCAATGTTCAAGGTGTGTTCTAACCAGAGCACTATAATGTTTGATGGAGGGATGTTAATCTAATCTCCCCTCCAATGAATTGAAAATCTTGACCTGTTCACCTTGCAGCTGAAGTAGTTTTGCTCATTTCACTCTACCCTGCCCCATCCCTCTCCCCCTATTGCCCTTTCCTTCATCCTCTTTTACTTGATATGATCACCCCTTTTTCCTTGGCTTCCTCCCCATTCCATCCCCATCCTCCTCCTCTTCTTCCCCTTCCTTTTCCTTGCTGCCTCTCTCCCCCTCTCTTTGCTCCTCTCGCTCCCCTTTTCTCTCTTCCCTCCACTCTTCTTCCCCTCTCTCCCTCCTCCCCTTTAATCCCTCCCTTGCCTGGGTCTAATTATTCCCTCACCCTCTAACCTTGCTTGACTTAAGTATTACACTTGGCCTGACTCTCTATTCACCAAAATCAACAAGTGTACGTAATATATGCCATTCAAAAATATTTAGCAAAATTACTGGGTGCATTGAGCATCCTCTACTGGCCCAACTCAGCATGATACTGTAAAGGTAGTGCAGATACAGAGAGAACAAGGAAACTGTAGTGTATGTGCCTCTTTAAGAGCCCCCTGTGTACTGTAATGCCGGTAATGGCCACTTGGGCTATATAAGCCTGTATATTGTGTTGTATCAGTTAGTTCACCTCCAGACTTTGTTCAGTAAACACCTGTGAAACCAACTCCTGCCTTCAGTGTCTCTATTAACACCAGGATACAACAGTGGCAACGAATTGGAAACGGACTTACCTGCAATTCGGCAGCACCTCAAGGACATCGATTCCTCAGACGTCCAAAGTCGAAGAAAAGCAAGAAAAAAAAAACTGTGGTTTCACCAGCTAGCCGAGCTGGTGGCAGGTACTGCAATAATCCTTCCTGGTCGGGCTGGGGCTCCATCGGCTGGCTCTGCGGCGAGGCCAAGCAGCGAAGGCGGAGGCAAGCAGAAACAGACGGGGGGGAGTACTCGGGAAACGGCCGGCGCTGCAAGCAGGTCAGCGTTTGGACCAAGCAGAGGGAGGGAAAAGTCCCAGAGAGTCCGGCGGGAACGAGTCTCCACCTGTAAATAAAAAAATAAAAAATAAAAAACCGCGGAAAACAGCGTTAGCAGCAGCAGCAGCGGCAGGAAAGCGCGGGAAGCGCCATGTCTTTTCTGCAGGAAAGAAAGAAAAGTGCGGGAAGCGCCATTTTTTTTCCAGGATTGTAGGGTTTTTTTTCCTGCTCTCTTGCCCGTTCTGGCCTCCTGCCAGGCTTCGTGCAAGAATTACCCTTGAGTGGTTCGACCCACTCCCCCTACGGTTCTAGACCTTGGACTTAGATGCAGAGAACAGTAGTGCAGAGAAAAGGACTCAATAGACCAGGCTGAATAGCACGAAATGGATGCTTTTATTTTTAAACAGTTTGAAGCATTACAAAATACATGTCATAGGCACAGATTAAAGCAACTGCAATCATGCACAAATTTATGAACTTGACTCTATGGAAATGGGGAACACACGGCACATCGTAAAAGGGGAAACACATTACGATTTCCCTTAACTCCCTCCCCTATACCTAAACTAAGTTTCGACCTGGGGAACCTGGGATCATGCTCACCACTCTCGAAATCGCGAGAAAGGGGGTTCGCAGCCTTTTTGGCACCGCTTTCCGTCGTCACGTGGATTTGGAAACTTCTGGCGCAGTCGATATTCTCTCTCTCTCGAAGCGGTGGGGTAGACACAGCCTCGATGAGCGCTCGTTAAGGTTGAGATCCACTAAGTCGATTTGGGTTCATGGAGCAGACCCAGATGCAGGCTATGCACATGGGAGAATCTTGTGGCCTAGATCGCCAGTCCTCCAGAGGGTTTCTTCTCCGTCGGCCTGGGTCGTCGATGATCTCCCGACCCCAGTACCCGGGCCACCCTCATCGTCTTCTCGTCATGGCCGAGCCTTGTTTGGCTGAACACCGACCACGTTGTCCTTTTACCGAAACCGTCCGTCTTTAAAAAGACGAAAACGTTTTCATCGATTCTGCTTCTGCCGAAATGGAAGGGGCGCCGATCCTGGCCCCGTCCGAAGAAGTTGAAGAAGTAACGTATATGGACTTTCAATCCATAGTTATACTCTTTTGGAACAGTCTTATCTCCCGCCAAATCATAGTCCTGTCTTTGTATTAATTTTGGCGGGCAGAAATCTCTGCAGGGGCGCTTTGTCTTGTAACGGAGCCGGTGATAACTTAAACTGGCCTTCCTGGCCGATAATGTCTTTTAATGTCTTTTGCATTGTCACCGCGGCTCAGTTCGCATATTGATCGGTCCGGAGATTTTCCTTGATGGCTGCTAAACGGTTTTTCCTTTGTACAATAAATGGGTATGAGTGATTTTGCATTGTCCGCCCATATCTAGATGGGCCCCATCCTGTACTTGTAATCCATTGAATATGTATGCTGTTCCTCTGAGTTTCGGTTCCCAGATACTGGCTTTCGCGGGCTCACTGTCTTCAATCCACAAGCCTGTCTGGCTTGCGGTAACAGAAATAAAATGGTTCAGAAACTGATCACGGGGCCTGGTGGCCATTTTGTATGCCCTTTTATCAAAGGTTTTTCTGTGCAAGCTTACTTTGGTCAATAAACAGTCTTATTTTATCCAGTTTTTCTTGCGTGATTTTTGCTGAAAATTGCGAATCTTACAGGCCCCCCTGTGATACTGATAGCTTGCTTAAAGTATCAATAATCCTTGATGAGCAAATTTTCCCTGATTCCCCACATCCAAACATTCCTGGCACTTAGCTATCTATGACCCTCACGACACATGCAGTTCCCATTTCCGCAGAAAACGAAAATTACCTTTTGTACATTTGGACAATCATAGACAGCGTATTTTAAACTATAACACATTCACTTGTCAGATGTGCGGGGGTTGATACCCCCTGGCACCATCTGCATGCATCTTTTATTAATCCAAAAAACTTAAGAACGACTAATAACATAACAATACTTATTTCCTTATAACCCAAAATAATCACAAAAAAATTTAAAATGGAGGGACGCTTAATCTTAGACTAGCAGCTTAGAGTGGGGTATCTGCTTCCCCCATTCGCACATAGCGTTCTCTCCATTCTCCTGTGTTCTCGTGCCTCTGGAGGCGTTTGCCTCTTTTGCAATGCACGAAGAGCAAAAATATCACAATCAAAACCTGACATACTACTAGGATATGGGATGCTATTCTAATCCAGGCGGGGACCTCTATGTTGGTGAACAAGTCCCACCATGGTGGGATGGTTATGTCCAATATGTCTTTTCCTATCTCTAAAGTCTTCTGCTCCAGTGTGTAGAAATGTTTCTGTGAAATTATAATGGCTTTTAAAATCTTGGTGAGGTGTTCGGGAAGAGGGGGAATGACATAACCAAAATGCGCGACAAATCGTTGTAAGTCTGTGAAATTCTCTTTGATAGTGATGTGAACGGTGGAGGGCGCAGGAATGGGGACAATTCGTTGTTGTGCCACTTGAACCTCGGCCCTGGGTTTGAAACAGAAACTGCTATCACCGACCGAACACCACTCGTGTTGTCCATATCGGTACTGAGGCGCTGCAGTGGTGACGCAGTATGTCCCACCCCCGATATATGCTACCTGTGGGGGCACATGGTCCTCTGCCATTGCCTCCATGGTGCAATTCACCGGCTTTGCGCTAGCAGTCCTGAACCCGCACTGCTGTTTCAGAAAGGCGTTCAAGTGCTGGGGACACAGGATGACGTGTGCTCCCCGACTCCGACATCCCGAGAGGTCGGTGCCTGTCATCGTACGCTCCCATCTGATGACGTAAGGCGGGACCGCTGCGTAACGAATGTGTGCGCCCCCCCGAATGACTCCAATGTTCCCTACTCTGTACACCGGGGCGGGCTTTGCTGCGGGACCCAACACCGGCATTCTTACTACTATTCCCATAATAGTGTGATTTGAATGTCCGCAGTCCACTGGGACTGGGTATGCTTCTGCGGCTAGTCTGAGCTGGCACGGGCTTAATGCATTCTCAAAAGGGTGGAGCGCTTGCAAGTGCTTGTTGCTGATCCAGGACGGGACCAAACCCTGTTTTAAATCCTCAAGATTACTGCGGCCCTCGCCCAGTAACCACGCCCCGTACAGCACACAGGCCTCGTTTTGCGCAGCTTGATCGGACGCATTCCGATCCTCCTTAATGAGTGCATTTACCGTTCTCGCGTGTTTCTCCAGCTCAGCAATTATGTCCTTAAAGTGTAGTGTCATGGCCTGGTCCTCATGTAGCTCAGAACCCACTACCTTATTTTCGTCTGTCAATATGTTCCTTAACTGGGCTTTTAAACCGTTGATCTGTGTCTGCAGCTCCACGTTATCTAGAGCGTTGACAACAGATGTCCCGGTATTAAAAGCAGTGAATATGTCATTTACAGTACCCCTTCTTTGCCTCCCGACTCGATCCAAAACTTCTGGCGGTGTGGTGTATAATTTGTCTCTGTCGATGTCGGCAAAGTCAAATTCGTAAAATTGTCTAAACACACGGGTTAACAGGACCTGGTATAATTGTTCCGTTTCCTTGGGACACCACTCCGGCAATCTTACCTCAGTGAGATTTAAAATCACTGAGGCCACCGCGTAGTGTACCCCTTGGTACAGCACCTGACCGGTGGGTACCAATACTAAACCGTTCCCGGGTCCCTTGGTGGTGGTTGGGCACCCTCCTTTCTGGGCTAGTGCTACCGGAAGCGTGGGCAGGGGCTTGCGTGGGCGGGTGATGAGTTCAGTGGCGTTCACCGGAATAGGGGAGTATGGGGCTCCGCATGCTCGAGTGCTGACATCCCATCTCATCCCCTTCCCTTCATCCTGCCACTGCCTCTGGAAGAAGATGGACACGCCCTTGGGGCAGACGTGTCTCGAACCCCACATACAGACATATATTCCCTCATCTGGTTCCCACCATTTGTCCCAACACACACGTAATTGTCCGTGAGTTCCCGTAATAGTCCGATGGGTATTATTACCCAGTCGCTCCCACTCGACCGTAGAGTTTCTCATGTCCTTTCCCAGCTTTCATAGCCACCACCATCGCCTTAGTGGTACGTTCCCATTGCACACCAGACAAATCCTCTTTCCCACGGTGACGCTGACTCTGGGCGCAAGGATCCTCACTCGAGGGCACGTTAACGAAGTCTCTTGGTAGGCAAAACCGAAGTTGCTGGAATATTCCGTGGAATTTGTTCCCAACCAACCTGGCCATCTCCCTTGGTGGAAGTAGGTGGCGGTTTCCTCAACCTCTCGCTTCCCCGTCCCATCCGTTGCGATGGGGGCCGTGTCCCCGGAGCATCCGAAAATGATGACGTCCTTGGTGCGGCCTCGGTAGGCCCACCCGCACCCGATCGCCATGAACGCGATGAAAATCCTTTCCATCATATCCCAGGTTTCTGTAACCAACAAAATGATGTAGCCGGGCTCCCGATAGGTGCTGGCCTAAATTAATTGGACGCGCGGGTTCCTGGACCCCGCTCCCTAACAAACACACATACCGGGCAGACCTCAAAATTGTACTCTTAACACCATATACTTTACATTCCTTAAAACTATGACCATAATTACCTAACTTAACTTATGTACAGCGCCGCCCTCCGTGGGGCGGCTTTCCGAATCCCTATGAGGCCTGTCGTGTGCCACACCCTGCGGTGGGGCTGCATTGATCTTTGGCTTTGATCCCCCGCAGCCTGTCGCTGCTGAACGGGGATCATGCCTTCCTGGGGCTGCTCTGAACCGTGGTTGGGAAGGATGGGGAGAATCTGGCCAAAATTTTCTGGGCTGTGGCGCTCGAGCCGACCTACGAGGGGCTGCTTTGGGTCGGGCTCCCGGGGCTGATGGACCGGGGGTTGGGACTGTTACCGTCACAGCCTGTGGTTCCTCCACAGCTGCCGGCTCCAGCTCCCCTTCCTCAGGCTCCACCCCCCCGGGGTCGGGATCTGTGGCTTCTGACTCCACCTCACCTGTCCCTACAGGTAGTGGGTCTCCGCCCCCATTCCCTACCTCCCCCAAGCTTGAGTCGAGGGCGGGATCGTCGCCCTCTGACTCTTCCTCCTCCATGACTGGGTCTAAGGCGGGGTCGAGCTGTTCGTGCTCTCTCCTGCCTAAATCCCATTCAAAAGATGAGACGTCCCACTCCAATGGGATGGCCTCTCCCTTTACGCAGGCTACGGTACCAGCCTGTGTGGTCTGTGACTCTGTTACAGGCTGAGGATCTTTGTTCTCCGACCTGGTTCCCTTTGATGGCCCTTGTGCACCCGATTTAAATAGTTTACACTGGTTGATGTGAAACCATTTGGTACGTCGGGGCGTTTTCACTGCATAAACCATGGGGCTGGCCTTGTCCACAATGCTGTAGGGCCCCATGTACAGTGGTTCAAAACTCCCTACCCTGGCGTAGTTTCGGACCATGACCTGGTCTCCGACTACCCACTCTTGTTGTTTCCGAGGTTCCAACAACAGTTTATTTCCCTGGTGCTGTCTTCCCATGTTCCCAGCCGCCTGCCCATAAATCTGTCTCAGGCGCTCCAAGAGGGTTTGGGCGAATTTGTCCCGTTTCACCTCTCGGAGCTGGCCCTCAGTGAGCACTGGGGCTAGCACATGGGTGAGTGTTCGCACGATCCTTCCAGCCATTAACTCGTGCGGGGAATACCCCGTGCTTTTGGACTGGCTGGCTCGGATCCCCATGAGGACTAAAGGTAGGACCTCCGCCCATTTCTGGTGCGAGCCCATTGTCTCTTTCCTCAGCTTTTCCTTGAGGGTCCGATTCATACGCTCAACAATCCCGGATGACTGGGGATTGTATGCTACGTGCCACTTTCCCTCAATGCCCAAGAGCATGAGGGCGCTCTGCATTACTTGACCGGTGAACTGACTCCCCTGGTCGGACTCTACAAAACGGGGGAGTCCCCACTGTGAGAACACTTCTCGAATCAAGATCTTAGCAGTACCCAGCGCCGTAGCTGTTCTGCACGGGAAGGCTTCTACCCATTTGGTGAACACGTCTACCAGGACAAGGCAGTACTTATAGCCTCCCTGGGCGGCGGGCAGGGGCCCTATGTAGTCGACCTGAATCGACTGCCATGGTCCCTCTACCCTCCTGATGTGCCCCATGGGCACCTTCCTTTTGTGGGGGTCTGGGTTGTTAGCAGCACACACAAGACAGCTTGCGCAGAACTCGCGGACATCGTCCCGAAGTCCCGGCCACCATCCCGCCTGCTCCACCCGTTGCCAGGTGACCTCAGGTCCGGGGTGTCCCGCTCCTGGACCCTCGTGGGCCAATTGCAGGAATTCCCTCCGGTGCTGCTGTGGCACAACCCACTGCTCCTCTCGGAACAGCATACCTTCTTTGACTGTGAGGGCTGCCGTACTGTACGGACCTTCTACCTGTTTGCCCTCTGTGATGGCTTTTAGGACTGCTTTAAGGGCGGGATCCAGGGTTTGGACGGTCTTTAGGTCTGGGGGCGGTGTCACCCCTGTGTTCCCGGGAATTCCCTCCCTGCCTTGGATCGCCGCCACGGGTCCGGGTTCGTATGGGTCCCAGAGAATGCCGCTGCGGGCACCCTCCCTGGCTAGCGCATCCGCCTGCTGGTTGCCCTGACTGCGGGGTTCTGTGGTGGAGTGAGCCTTCACCTTATGGATGAACACCTCTCCTTTCTCCCCCACAGCTGCTAGGATCTTCTCCAGTAAGGGCTTAACTGTTAAAGGCCGCCCGTCCGCGGAGGTGTACCCGCGTCGGGACCAGATGGCGAGGTACTCTGTACACGAATTGCACGTGAACATGCTGTCTGAGCAAATCGTGTATGGGGTTGGGAAAATCTCGGGGTGGGTAACCACGTACGCCACTGCGGACAGTTCAGCCTGCTGCGCGCTCATAGTGCTGGGGAGCTTAATTGCCAGGGCAATGTTTGCCGCAGGGTCATAAACTCCACACCCTGTGAGTCGCTTGCCGTCAGCTACAGTGCTAGAACCGTCTATGTAGATCTCGCGGCCTGTGGGATGTATCCCGGCCCGTAAACCTATGTTAACTTCCCATACCCCTTCTACGGAACATTGATGGACTGTCCCGGGATATGCCATATTGGCTGCGAGCCTTGGCGCGCAGAGGCCTTTAACTTTTAGATCCATCTGGGAAAGGAGGAGGGTCCAGCGCGCACTCCGAGCGCTGCTTACGGTCCCATCCTTAATCCTCCCATCCAGAAGCATCTTCGTGGGGGTGTGATGGGTGAGGAGCGTAATGGGAGAGGTCCCTGTGAAGATCACTGATCTGTTCACAGCCCAATGCGTGGCCAGGAGATGCCGTTCGCAATTGGAGAAACTCCTCTCCACATCCGTGAGCACCCTGGAGGAATAAACTACTGGTCTTAGCTTGCCGTGCCGCTCTTGGAGCAGCACTGCGCTCAGGCTGTCCCCACTAGCGGCTACCTCCAGAAAGAACTCCTCTCCCCCATCTATGGCCCCTAGGGCTGGCGTGGTCTGCAGATCTCTTTTCAACTTCTCGAACGCCGCCTGGCACCCCTTGTCCCAAGACCACTCGACTCCCTTGTGTAAGAGTCGAAGTAGCGGGGCCGCTGTGGCAGCATAGTCCTCGATGAAATCTCTGCAGTACCCGGTCAATCCCAAAAAGGACCTTACACCCGTTACTGTGTTGGGAATCGGCAGATCTTGTATAGATTCCCGCCTGGCCTTATCTATGGCTCTTTCTCCCTCGCGGATGGCCAGACCCAGGAATTTGACTTCCTGCTGGCCGATCTGGGCTTTCTTTGGGTTTACTTTGAAACCCTTCCTTTCTAACAGTTCCAACAATTCGGCTAACAGTGGGCCGTGCTGCTCCCTTGTATCTGTGAACAGGAGTAAGTCGTCCACATACTGCACTATCTGGTTGGGCTGGCTGAACTCTTTCAAACTCCCCGCCATGCACTGATGGAAAATGCTGGGGCTGTTGTGAAAACCCTGTGGTAAGCAGTTCCAAATGTACTGTTGCCCTTTGAATGTGAAGGCAAACTTGTACTGGTCCTCCCGCCGCAGCGGAATGGACCAAAAACCGTTCGAGATGTCCAGCACTGTGAATGTGGTCGCCGATGCTGGAATACTCCCTATTAAGTCTGCAACTGCTGCTACCATGGGCGCGCAGGCCGGGATATTACTATTGAGGACTCTGTAGTCCACCGTGGCTCTCCACGAATTGTCCGGTTTCTTTACCGGCCATAATGGGGAGTTTACGTGGGTGGCTATCGTCCTCAACACGCCCTGCTGTACCAATGAAGATATTGCTGTCTCCATGTCGGGTTCTGCCTCCTTGGGGAAATTATACTGCTTTTGGGGTCGGATCATGGGGTCCCCGTCTACGCTGACTTCGAACCCAGTGACTCTCCCGCAGTCGTGCTTGTGGGTGGCGAACGCGGTCAGATTTTCTGACACACACGCCTGCAAGTCCGTTGGGACGTTTGTTATCATGAGCTCGAGATCGTAACCTCCTGACGGCTTCATAGTGCACAGGGTCCCCTTTTCTTCCTTCCCCGGGATTACGACTACCTTACCTAAACCGCCCTCGGCTCCCCAGAGACAGTGATTTCTCAGGTCCACGAGGATCCCGTGTTCCACCAAGAAATCAGCCCCGAGGATGCCCTTCCCCCCCCCTCATTCCACTTCAATAGGATGCACGTCCATGTGGTGTGGAGTGCTCCCAACTGAATGGAGAGCGGGAGGGAGTACGCGCCAGCCTGTTCTTTACCTGTGAAACCCGCTACTAAATATGGAGCCTGGGCGGACAGAGGTGAGGCAAAAGGTTTGTCCATGTGGATCACGGTACACGAAGCTCCCGTATCCAACAGGTAACTACCCCTTTGTTTCTCCACCTCCATCTCCACCACAGGTCTTCTCCAAGCGTCATAGCGGAGCGGACACAAGTAGACGGGCTGCGCGGGCGTCAGTCATTTAGGTGTTTCGGCTGGGGTCTCGGGGGCGATAGGGCTGTTAGCAACCGCTACCCTCCCCTGCCAGGTCATCAGAGACCGCATAGTCTCCAAGACTGACTCGATCGCAGCGGGGTCCACAACCGCACCACCCCCTTTAGTCGGGGCAGAGGCTACGGTTGGGTTCTGGACTGGTGTTGGGGCAGCGGCCTGCACTTGTGGTTGTGCTGGTGTTGGGTAAACTCTCGGGCCGTTGGCGACTCGGGCTTGGGCTTGATCTTGGGCTGCGGCGAACGCTCTCTCCCTCTTATCCTTCCAAGGATTCCTACAGTCCTTGCGCCAATGACCCTCCTTCCCACACCCGTAACAACTGCTATTGGCTTGAGGAGGGCGATTTCCCTCCTGACGCCATTCCCTTTTAGCAGAGGCTGCGGGCCTCACCTCATGCACCTTTCCTTTTACAACAGGCGTTTTCTTGCCCTTGTTATTCCTATAACTGATCGTGAGCTGATCTAGCACTAGATCCTCCGTGGAGCGGGCGTTGGTGGGGTCAAACCATGCTTTGGCCTGTTCCTTCACTACTGGCAGGCAACCTGCTACCAGGCACCGAAGCCAGTGAGCCCTTTGTTCGCCATCCAGCCCGGCCCGGGCCGGCCCGCCCGGGCAGCTGCGCCGATACACTGGCCACAACCTGTCGGCGAAAACCCATGGGGGTTCTCCCTCTAGCTGCACTGTCTTTTCTAAACGGAGGAACGGAGTTCCGTCCCCCTCTCCCATGATCTCCAGAATCTCATCCCGTAGCAACTCATAGTCCCTGTGCCCTCTCTTGCTCTCGTCAGGGAGACACTGGAGGAGCGAACTGTCCAGGGAGAACAGCAGCATTTTAGACTGTTCAACCCCGTCGCAGTCATTGACTGCTGCGGTCTGCTCCACGTCCCTGAAATGCACGGAGGGATCTCCTGACTCGGAGAGTTTTGGGATGTGACTTATCATCTCTCTTAGCTGTCGTGCGCTATGAGGCATTATGATCTGACTCTCAAGGGGTCCGTCATCGCCATTTTCTTCATTTGGACCGAGCTTCCGGTGCCTCGTTGGACACAACGGCGCTGGCCCCGACTCTACTGTCTGGGGTTGCTCTACCTCAGGGCTCTCTTTCTCTACCGCCTCCGTCTCCTGTCCCGGAGTCCAAGACTCCTCATAGGCAGGAGGTGCAGAGGGTTCGGGGGTTGGTACCCCAACTGCCTCTTGTGGAATCGGTCTTTTGGATTCCTTGGCTAGCAACAGCTGACTCGCTGGTGGATTTATGAGACACACCAACCCGTTTGCCTTCGCTAGGGCCTTTCTCAGGTCCTCTAGCTCCCGGCGGCAAGCGCTGTGGTCGGTGTTCTCAGATCTATCCTCCATGGCCATCTTATATGCTGCCCTGGCTCCCAGGAGCTTTTCCTCTTGGGCATCTACTTGTTTGGCTAGACGGAAACACCGCTCTCTCATTCTACCTTCACTGGCCTTGGCCTCAACGACCTGACATTTTAAATATTCTACCCGGGTTTCGTGGCAGCGAATTACGGAGCGGCGTTCCTGATTCAGCGCGTCAAGCGATTCAATCAGTTTTTGACCTCCCGCAACCTTTTCCTCTACGTCTTTAAGCAAGCCGTTGATCTGGACTGTCTGTGCTGCAACTACCTGGTCCAAAAGCTGGACTTGCTTCTTGTAGCACATCAGCCAGACCGCCTTTTCTACAGATTTCTTATGCTCTTTACCCGCTGTCCACCTGATGGCTGCGTCTAGCGGGCGCCTATCCCTTAATAGATCAGATATCCATTGTTTTGTGAGGTTGACTTTTCCGAAAACATAATCTGTTATTCTTTCATCCATCACATTTCGTTTATTCAGATCTTGATCTAACACACTACTTTCCTGCTGCCAAGGTCCTGCCGCGGTCGCCATTTCTGTAGGTTTTTTTTTCCTGCTCTCTTGCCCGTTCTGGCCTCCTGCCAGGCTTCGTGCAAGAATTACCCTTGAGTGGTTCGACCCACTCCCCCTACGGTTCTAGACCTTGGACTTAGATGCAGAGAACAGTAGTGCAGAGAAAAGGACTCAATAGACCAGGCTGAATAGCACGAAATGGATGCTTTTATTTTTAAACAGTTTGAAGCATTACAAAATACATGTCATAGGCACAGATTAAAGCAACTACAATCATGCACAAATT
Source organism: Somniosus microcephalus (assembly GCF_052327205.1). Lineage (NCBI taxonomy): Eukaryota > Metazoa > Chordata > Chondrichthyes > Squaliformes > Somniosidae > Somniosus > Somniosus microcephalus. Next base: position 181,029,313 of record NC_140991.1, on the reverse strand, counting down.
TATGAACTTGACTCTATGGAAATGGGGAACACACGGCACATCGTAAAAGGGGAAACACATTACGATTTCCCTTAACTCCCTCCCCTATACCTAAACTAAGTTTCGACCTGGGGAACCTGGGATCATGCTCACCACTCTCGAAATCGTGAGGAAGGGGGGGGGTTCGCAGCCCTTTTGGCACCGCTTTCCGTCGTCACGTGGATTTGGAAACTTCTGGCGCAGTCGATATTCTCTCTCTCTCTCTCTCTCTCTCTCTCTCTCTCGAGGCGATGGGGTAGACACAGCCTCGATGAGCGCTCGTCAAGGTTGAGATCCACTAAGCCTGTCGTGGATTTTTGTTCATGGAGTAGAACAACAACCCAATGGGATGTTGAGACACGGAAGTGTCAGGCCCGGACTGTCCTTTTGTCTCCGGCCTGGTCGGTTCTCCAGAGGGTTTCTTCTCCGTCGGCCTGGGTCGTCGATGATCTCCCGACCCCAGCACCCGGGCCACCCTCGTCGTCTTCTCGTCGTGGCCGAGCCTTGTTTGGCTGAACACCGACCACGTTGTCCTTTTACCGAAACCGTCCGTCTTTAAAAAGACGAAAACGTTTTCATCGATTCTGCATCTGCTGAAGTGGAAGGGGCGCCGATCCTGGCCCCGTCCGAAGAAGTTGAAGAAGTAACGTATATGGACTTTCAATCCATAGTTATACTCTTTTGGAACAGTCTTATCTCCCGCCAAATCATAGTCCTGTCTTTGTATTAATTTTGGCGGGCAGAAATCTCTGCAGGGGCGCTTTGTCTTGTAACGGAGCCGGTGATAACTTAAACTGGCCTTCCTGGCCGATAATGTCTTTTAATGTCTTTTGCATTGTCACCGCGGCTCGGTTCGCATATTGATCGGTCCGGAGATTTTCCTTGATGGCTGCTAAACGGTTTTTCCTTTGTACAATAAATGGGTATGAGTGATTTTGCATTGTCCGCCCATATCTAGATGGGCCCCATCCTGTACTTGTAATCCATTGAATATGTATGCTGTTCCTCTGAGTTTCGGTTCCCAGATACTGGCTTTCGCGGGCTCACTGTCTTCAATCCACAAGCCTGTCTGGCTTGCAGTAACAGAAATAAAATGGTTCAGAAACTGATCACGGGGCCTGGCGGCCATTTTGTATGCCCTTTTATCAAAGGTTTTTCTGTGCAAGCTTACTTTGGTCAATAAACAGTCTTATTTTATCCAGTTTTTCTTGCGTGATTTTGGCTGAAAATTGCGAATCTTACAGGATGCCTAAGGTTGGCAATATTGATGCTTTTGATAACGATATAGAGGATTGGACCACATATGTGGAATGAGTGGAGGTATATTGCACAGCAAATGGAATAGAAAATGATAAAAAGGCATCAGTACTTCTAAATCTAATGGGCGCAAAGACATACGGGCTGTTACGAAACTTAATCACTCCAGCCAAACCAAAGGACAAGAATTTTAAGGAAATTGTTGATACCCTACAGGAGCACTTAAACCCAACACCGCTGCTGATAGCGGAACGATTCAAATTCTTCAAGAAGAATCAGCACAAGAATGAAAGTAACGCTGATTACCTCACCGAATTAAGAAAGCTATCAAAGCACTGCCAATTCGGGGCAGGACTGGCAGATTCTCTTCGAGACAAATTCGTCTGCGGTCTCCTAAGTGAAGGAACACAGAAAAGGCTGCTTTCTGAGAAAGATTTGACACTGGACAAGGCTTTCAGTATGGCTGTATCATACGAAGCAGCCGCAAGATACAGCAAAAGACACAGGACTTCGGCACCCATGAAATGACACAGGGTTTCGAGAGATGTTATCGCTGCGGCAGATCCACCCATGACCAGAGGGACTGCTGGTTCAAGGACAAAGCATGCAGGCAATGTGGAAAGATTGGACACATTGCACGGGTATGCCGATCTGGACAAAAAAAATCCATGGACAGGAAGTACAGAAAGGTACAAATGATGACGGACAGTAGCTCCGAAGACCAGAAGAGCGATAGCGACTACGGAAACAAGAGACTAAGCTGTCTCAAATTACATAATGTAATTGCCAAAGAAGATTACCAGACCATTTGGGTTACCCTCACGATAGCAGGGTCCCCAGTTAAAATGGAGCTAGATACAGGATCAGCTCTGACCGTCATAAATCGACAGGATTACGAGCGGCTATTTCCGCATATACCTTTAAAAGATACATCCATTATCTTGAAAACATATACGGGGCAGAAAGTATACCCCAAAGGAAAAATAAGGGTGCCTGTTGTATACAACGGCAAGGAAATACAGAAGTTGTATTTATACGTTCTACAAGATGGTGGTCCACCGCTGTTGGGATGTGAATGGATCAGGAAGATACGTTTAGACTGGCACTCCATTCAGGCACTGACGGTGACCAGTAAGAAAAAAAATGGCGATGACGTCATACCTGAACGATTAAAAGACATCTTGGCCAACGCCAAGGAAGTGTTTCAAGAGAAACTAGGAACCTTGAAAGGCATCACCGCCTCAATAAAAGTGGAAGATGCGGCAATTCCCAAGTTTTTTAAGGCAAGGCCGGTGCCATACGCAATTCGTCCAGCAGTCGAGGCAGAGCTGGAGAATTTGGAAAAGGCAGGCGTATTATCCAAGATAGATTGGAGCGAGTGGGCAACACCCATCGTCCCGGTCATGAAGAAAACGTTGAATAATGATAAATCTGAAGAACAGAGAAAAATTCGCATCTGTGGAGACTTCAAAGTGACTGTAAACCCGGTCCTTCACACGGTACAGTATCCTCTTCCGAGGATAGAAGATATTTTCGCCTCACTATCCGGAGGGAAACATTTCACCAAAATTGACTTGGCACAGGCATATCTACAGATGGAGGTTGAAGAGGCCTCTAGAAAGTATCTCACAATAAATACACACAAAGGCCTGTACCAGTACAATCGACTGGTTTTCGGAGTAGCATCAGCTCCAGCTATCTGGCAAAGAGCTATGGAGCAAGTCCGCCAAGGGATTCCGGGGACTCAATGCTACCTCAAAACTGAGATGAGGAGGAACTACTTCACTCAGAGGGTGGTAGGTCCATGGAATATGCTGCCTCAAAAAGCTGTAGAAGCTACATCATTACATAAATTTAAAACAGAAATAGACAGTTTCCTAGAAGTAAAGGGAATTAAGGGTTACGGGGAGCAGGCAGGAATTTGGACATGAGTCTAGGTTCGGATCGGTCATGGCCATGTGGGTAGCGAGCGGGCCCAGGGGCCGTGTAGCCTGATCCTGCTCCTATTTCGTGTGTCCAATTCTGTTAGATTCAGGAGATGGTTCTGTGATAGTGGATTGGCGGTTAGGATCAGATCAGCCATGATCTTATTGAATGGCGGAGCAGGCTCGAGGGGCCGATTGGCCTACTCCTGCTCCTATTTCTTATGTAGACAACATCCTTGTAACAGGAGAAAATGACAACGAGCACCTTGCCAATTTGGAGCAGGTGCTCACTAGGCTGGGAGAACGGGGCCGACGAGCAAATCACCCCAAGTGCGAATTTTTCCAGAAACAAATATCATATTGTGGCCACATAATTAATAACGAAGGGTTGCATAAGTCGCCTGAAAAAATTGAAGTGGTCATAAAAGCCCCAGCACCTGAAAGTGTTTCACAATTAAGGTCGTTCCTGGAATTGATAAATTACTATCAGAAATTTTTACCAAACTTATCAACTCTTCTGCACCCTCTTAATGAACTGCTACAAACAGGAGTAATTTGGAAATGGAGCGAAGACTGTAAACGTGCCTTCCATAAATGCAAAGACTTAATCACGTCCAAGGAAGTTTTGGCTCATTACAACCCATCACTGCCAATCAGACTGGCGTGCGATGCATCCCCTTACGGCGTAGGAGTGGTATTATCGCATAGATTCCCTGATGGCTCGGAACGGCCGATAGCTTTTGCGTCACGCTCATTGAACTCAGCTGAGCGTAACTATGCCCAAATCGACAGGGAAGCACTCAGCCTGGTATTGGGAGTGAAGAAATTCAACCATTACCTACACGGACAAAAATTTACCTTGTTGACTGACCATCAACCCCTCATCTCCATATTCAACCCTAAAAAGGGTGTTCCCATTATGACAGCGCAAAGGCTACAGAGGTGGTCCCTTTTTCTAAGGGCACACCAATATGACATAGAATACAAAGGACCAAAACAGCATGGGAATGCTGACGGTTTATTGCGCCTACCGTTGCCAACGGTAGAAGAGGCACCTACAGTAGACCCAGTGGAGATGTTCCACTCTGCCATAGTCGAATGTCTACCAGTAACAAATTCTGCCATTGAAAGGGAAATGAGAAATGACCCAACTCTCTCACGAGTCTACGATTTAACAGTGAAGGGATGGCCAGCACATGGCGAACCACTGTTGCCAGCATTTTCGCAAAGAAGGGAACAGCTGTCAGTGTGCCGAGGAACCTTGATGTGTGGATCCAGAGTGGTGATTCCACCCAAACTCCAGGATAAAGTGCTAAAGGAGCTTCACGAGGGGCATCTGGGTGGAGTGAAAATGAAGAACCTAGCCAGGGCATTTGTATGGTGGCCAGGTATCGATGGAGACATCGAAGAAATGACCAAGAGCTGCCTAGGATGCCAGAAGGTCCAAAACGCCCCACCACAAGCCCCTCTACATCCATGGGAGTAACCCTCATCTCCATGGCAAAGGGTACACATCGACTTTGCTGGTCCATTTATGGACTCAATGTTCTTAATCGCGGTTGATGCACACTCCAAGTGGCCGGAGGTAATAAAGATGTCCTCCACCACCATGGAAAAAACCATCACAGTATTAAGGGCCATATTTGCCAGGAATGGGCTGCCTGAACAGATCTGTTCTGATAATGGACCGCAATTTGCGTCCGAAGAATTCAGGAAGTTCTTAAAAAACAATGGGGTTAAGCACTACATGTCCGCCCCATACCATCCCGCCACCAATGGATTGGCTGAAAGGTTTGTCCAGACCTTCAAGAAGGCCACAAAGGCCATGGGTAATGAAGACATAAAACTTCAGCATAAGGTAGATAACTTCTTGTTTGCATACAGGAATGCAACACATATGGTTACAAACCAAACTCCCGCCATGATGTTCTTCAATAGAAGTCTAAGATGCCGGCTGGATTTGATCAAGCGAAACATCAGAAGGGACGTGGAGAACCGGCAATTTCAAGGCATGAATGAAAGGCCAACTAGAACCTTCCAGATAGGTCAACAAGTTTTGGCCCGGGACTACCGTACCGAGAAATGGCAGCCTGGAACTATTTGCACACGACTAGGATCGCTGATGTATACCGTGGACATTGGAGAAAGCATAATAAGGTGCCATGCTGACCAGATCATAGAGTCATCCGAAAAGGGACAACCTACACCACAACTCTATACGCCTAATGATGAAGTAGAGATACCCATAGTATCTACCTCCGATCCGGGTATACTGGAACCAGATGAACCCGATGTAGTGTATGTACCCGTCTACCTTTAAGGGAACTATTGAATGTAACCGTTCACCTTTAAGGGAACTACTTTAGGTGTGGCACTATTTGTTTGGCTTCTGTATACTGTAATACCGATAGTGACCACACCAGTATATAAGTGTTGTAGCAGGATTTCTGGGGCAGATTTGCCCGGACCTTCGAATAGTAAAGACCTGTTTGTTGTTACTTCTGAAGTCTGTGTATTTATTAACTGCACAACCCACAGACTTTACAGTGGCGACGAGTCCGATCGTACCCTGCGGCAAGATTACCATAAGCAACGAAGAGCGTCGAAGAGAGACAACCGCCCTCGTCGTGCTACCAAAAGAAAACACGAGGCTGCAACAACAGAAAGCAGGAAGACTAACAACAAAAGCTGTATCAGCAACAGGCACTGACTACCCTTCTGCCACGGTGCGGAGTGAGCCGACCAGCAAGAAACAAGGCGGCCGAAGAGACTGTGAGTAGGGGAAGGTGTAGAAGCATCCGGAGGATAAGGGCAGAGCACTCGACCTCGGTCGAGGGGGAGCTGTGCCGGCCAAAAGTCGGGTCCAAAGGCGTCGGGTGACAGCCGGACCGCGATCGGCGGGACAATCGGGGCAGCGACCGCAGCCACGAAGCGCTGAGCCTGCGAGTAGGCGCGGGAAGAGAAACCCAGCCGCAGCCGGGGAGGGAAACACCGGTCTGCGAGAGGGCTGGGGAGGCGAACGGGAACCGTGCGGGTGAGAGCCGGGTGCGGAGAGAGAGACTGCGAGGAGCCGGTCCAGCGGCTGAGCTGTTCTCCACCAACGGGGTACTCAGAGCCGGCAAAACCGAACGTGCGGGAGTGGGTGAGAGACACAGCCGAAAACGGGGTGAGAGACTGCGCGAGAGCCAGTCCAGCGGTGAGCTGTTCTCCACCAATGGGGTACCCAGGGCCGGTAACATCGAACGTGCGGGTGAGAGAGACAGAGCCGGGTACGGAGAGAGAGACTGCGCGAGAGCCAGTCCAGCGGCTGAACTGTCCTCCGCTAACGGGGTGTACCCAGCGCCGGTAGAGCCGTGCGGGCGGGAGGAAAAGACATAGCCGAGTAAGGGGAGCTGTGCGGTAGCCAGCCAACGGCTGAACCTGTCCGCTGAGAGGGAAGCGTACCCCTTCCACCGGGAAGAAACGCGGGAAGCCGCCATTAGGCGGAGAAGACGCCAGAAGCGGGAAACCGCCATTGAAGTGGGCGGGGCGAGAAAGGAAGAGCGGGAAACCGCCATTTTCGCGGGAAAACCGCCATCTTGATTGACATACCGCCATTGAAGTGGGCGGGGAGAGAAGGAAAGAGCGGGAAACCGCCGATTTCGCGGGAAAACCGCCATCTTAGAAACAAATAAATAAATAAGAAATACTGGTGCTGCTCCCAAGGGAAGAAAGATGCCTAAGCGAGGGAATATTAACGACTTTAATTCTGAAATAGAAGACTGGGCCACGTACGTGGAACGCATAGAGGTCTATTGCGAAGCCAACAAAATAGAGGAAGACGACAAGGCGATAACATTGCTAAACTCGATGGGGGCAAAAACATACGGGCTCTTGAAGCATCTAATAGCACCAAATAAACCAGCGGATCAGACCTTCGAAGAGATTGTGGCTGTGCTGAAGGACCACTTGAACCCCACACCGCTGATGCTGGCTGAACGATTCAAATTCTACGCAAGAACGCAGAAGAAAGACGAAAGCAATGCGGAATACTTGGTCGAACTGCGTAGGCTAGCGAAATACTGCCAGTTCGGAGGGAATCTGACAGAAGCGCTGCGGGACAAGTTCGTATGCGGATTGTCCAAAGAAGGGACGCAGAAGCGACTACTGGAAGAGAATGACCTCACACTGGACAGGGCTGTCCTTATAGCTGCATCGCACGAAGCCGCAGCGAAAGGAACGGCGGAAATGCAACTAAAGGCGGCGGCACTCGGGGTGGACCAAATTACTTCAAGCACAACAAAATGCTACCGTTGTGGGAAGACAACGCATGACCAGAATCAATGCTGGTTTAAGAACCAAGAGTGTAGGAAATGTGGCAAACTGGGTCACATCGCGAAGGTATGCCGGTCCGGGAAAAAGATCAATAATCAAAGGAAGCCACCACCAGAAAAGTACAACAAGGTACACAAGGTGGCTGAGAAGAGTTCAGACGAACAGAATTCAGACTCAGACCCAAACAACCAGGAGCTGGGTAGTCTGAGAATCCACAATGTGGGTAAAGAAACGGATCTACAGGCCATCTGGGTCATACTAAAAATAGCTGGAGTCCAAATAAGAATGGAGCTGGACACTGGATCAGCTCTATCAGTCATCAACCGAAGGGACTACCACCGGCTATTCTCTCACATACCTTTAAGAAATACCAAGTTCGTATTACAGACATACACGGGGCATAACGTATACCCCGTGGGGAAAATAAGAGTCAAGGTGAGAGATAGGGGTAAAGAACACCCAAGAATGAGCTTGTACGTATTACCTGAGGGAGGACCACCACTTCTAGGATGGGAGTGGATTAAGAAAATAGACATGGAATGGCATTACCTAAAAGCCATAATGAGGGAGGACTCGGTGCAAGCTATTAGCTCAGATTCTGAAATGGATGATGATAAGACCAAGTCAAAAACGAAGACAGGCAGAAGGACTTATGGTACCAAGAAGAATAAAGCTGCAGAGCAGAACTCCAGGTTGACAGAGAATTCTGAGCCTGTTCAAGCAAAGGATTCATCCATGACGGAAGAACACCGAGCTCGGACGCAAACTTATGTCAAAGTACGACAACAATTAGAACAGTTGAGTGATCGTCTCGTACAGGAGATGAAAAATATGGAAAAGTTCTGGGACACCGAATGGGGGAACCTGGAAAGACTACAGAGACAGCTAGCTCAAGCAGAGAGCGACCATAGAGCCATCATGGTCAAATACCAATCACATTCCCCTGATGCTGTTCAGGAACTAGAATATTTACAGATTGAACCAAAGGAAGAGGAATCTTCAGGGAGCCAGGATTTTATTCCAGTTCTTCTTTACGACTCCTTACAAGCAGAGTGTGAGAAGTTGAAAGAACAGTATGAACAAGCCCAGGCTACAATTCAGAAGGGGGTTAACTCGGCAGCCTCCGAAAAGCTAGTTTCAGTAGAAGCATATGAACAACTAAAGGTTGAACATGAGCAAGAAGTCCAAAGGCTGCAGGAAATTCTTGATGAGCTCAAGGCCAAGACAGACTCATCGATAGAAGCTCCATCCATAGATGAGCAATTAGAGGTGAAAATCATGGCAGAGCATGAAAGACAGGATGTCCAAGAACTTATAAAAACATTGAAGGACACCCAAGACAAATATGAGGCGGCAATGTCTGAGGTTCAACAACTTGAAGAACAGATTCAACTGGGAATCCTTGCAGTGGAAGAACAGGACACTGTAAGAATGGTCCCTGAACATGAACTAGAGAGCATTAGGGCGCAACTTTTCCGAGCGCTGAAAGCCAAAGTTCAAGAGGAACGTAAGGTGGAAGTATTGGAGAAAGAGGTGGATGAAATGGAGAAGACTCTGATCCACCGTGTTCCCAGGGAAGAGTTAACGGTCGGCCAACTCCTTCATATGCTGAAGGACAAGACTCTACAAGGGGAACAATCTGAACACGAGCTTCAATCTTCAGGGGGAACGAGTTCGGAGCTCTCAAAAGTCACGGAGATAGCTGAGGTGGCAATACAAATTTTACAAGGATGCCAAAAGTACGTTGAATCACGTCAAGGTGAACAGAAGAAGGTGGAAACCGTTACTTCAGTAGAAGGGTTAAATAGCCTGATAACGCAATTACCGGTGGAAAGGAAGGTATTGAACTCACAAATGAGGTCCGTCGTGAAGGAATGGCAGATAACCCAGGAAGAGCGGGATGAATATGAATGCATGAAGAAGGCTTTTCAAGAAAGATGTTTAGGGAAGGAACCACCGTCAGCTAACGTCCAGACGGGTGAGGAGGAAGAAGAAGTCTCTCTCGCTGGCCTAACTCAGGACGAACCTGAATATTACCATGACCTGTTGAGTGACACTGAATATTATGAGGATGTGGTCTGCCCAGCTTGTGATGAAAACTCTCAAAGTGCTGAAATCCGGATGAAGCACTTAAGGTCTAAGGAACATAGAGAGTTGGTGGCGCTACAGCTGGCAGCCGAGAAAGGAGCTCCGAGTGTTTCAAAAAGGCAGAAAAGAAAAAGAAGAAGCAGAAGATAATAACTGTCTAAAATATTAGCACTTCTACCATTCCAGGCGGGACATTACGAAAGGAGCTAAATTAGTTGAAAAACTGGTAAATGTCAAGACAGCCAGTTGGTTGTCAAAGTCCGCACTGCTGGTTCAACAGGACGAAAGTTCAAGCTGCTACATCAAGAAAAAGGCTATGGAGGAGTCACGCTAGCCAGGTGAACCGGCTACCCCAAAGAAATGTTGTTCGGAACGAGTCAAGATCAGAGACTGAATCTATGAACTGTTTCCGCAGAGACGGAACCTGTGAACTGTTTCCACCGAGATTATATTTGTAAATTGTTTTATATGACATTGACTCCACCGAGATTATAGCTGTAATTTGTTTTATAGGAAGTTGAAGATATGTATGTTTAACGGGGACTCTGTAAGTAATAAGCTAACAAGGGAGGATTGTAGTGTATGTACCCGTCTACCTTTAAGGGAACTATTGAATGTAACCGTTCACCTTTAAGGGAACTACTTTAGGTGTGGCACTATTTGTTTGGCTTCTGTATACTGTAATACCGATAGTGACCACACCAGTATATAAGTGTTGTAGCAGGATTTCTGGGGCAGATTCGCCCGGACCTTCGAATAGTAAAGACCTGTTTGTTGTTACTTCTGAAGTCTGTGTATTTATTAACTGCACAACCCACAGACTTTACACCCGACACTGGCATTCAAGCCGAATCAGCCTTGCCAAAAGAACCTACTACACCACCAGAAACTACTACACCACCGAGGCGTTATCCGGACCGAGTCAGGAAGCCTCCAGAGAGACTGACTTATAATTGATTAACTGCAGCAATGTGTAGATGATTGTTCTTGTAACATGTAATTAATGATTACTTAAAATATTATGTACTGGTTGTCTAAAAGGGGAGGAATTGTAGTGTATGTGCCTTTAAGAGCCCCCTGTGTACTGTAATGCCGGTAATGGCCACTCGGGCTATATAAGCCTGTATATTGTGTTGTATCAGTTAGTTCACCTCCAGATTTTGTTCAGTAAACACCTGTGAAACCAACTCCTGCCTTCAGTGTCTCTATTAACACACGGATACAACAGAAACAGTAAATTGTGCTGATCTTGATTGGTCACTGTTGAGGATGATAATTTTGTGATGGTAAAGTGGGTGGTGATGCAAAATCTAGAGTTCATACAGAAGTTAAAATCTTGTATAATTGATTACTGGGCCAATTGTGAGTCTGGCTGAGTGGTAATTTGACTTAGGAGACTAGAATGGGGGAGAGGAATACTTGTGAGTCATTGACGTGAATTTAACTCCTGGATGGGGTAAAGAGAGCCATGTGGCTGGCCTGGAGCGGCAGCAGGCAGGCTCAGTCGACTTTAACAGCAGAGCCTCATTAACTGCACTTGCCGGCTTCCAGACCAAAAATGCCGGGAAGCGGATGTCTGACGTTAAAATCGGGCGCTGAGAAGCCACCACTGAGGATCCGTGGGAACAGTTCCCAGCACCAGGTAAGTGTTACAGGAGAGGAATCCCACTTGGGGTAAGTGGGAGGGGGGGAGAAACCAGGGGCAGGGGAGCCCAAGGTATCCTTGTGGGGCCTGCAGGAGCAATCCTGCACCTCTGGACCCACAAGGAAACTAAAATAAAATACCTTGATGGGTACCTGGCCCTGGCTCATGTACCTGGCATGTTGAACCGGTGGGGAAACCATCCCTGCTCCCCTGCTCTAAGCCGCAGGTTAAATTGCATGTTATCGACATTATCGGACACTGATTTACATATGTAAAGGGAACCACGCTGGCTTGTGACGGGTGTCCTTGTCACCAGCAATTAAAAAAAAATTTGTTCCTGGGATGTGGGCATCGCTGGCAAGGCCAGCATTTATTGTCCATCCCTACTTGCCCCGAGAAGGTGGTGGTGAGCCGCCTTCTTGAATCGCTGCAGTCCATGTGGTGAAGGTACTCCCATAGCGCTGGCAGGGAGGGATTTCCAGGATTTTGACCCAGCGATGATGAAGGAGAGGCGATATACTTCAAAGTGAGAATGGTGTGTGACTTGGAGGGGAACTTGCAGGTGATGGTGTTCCCATGCGCCTGCTTCCCTTGTCCTTCTAGATGGTAGAGGTCGTGGGTTTGGGCGGTGCTGTCGAAGAAGCCTTGGTGAGTTGCTGCAGTGCATCTTGTAGATGATACACACTGCAGCCACGGTACACTGGTGGTGGAAGGAGTGAATGTTTAAGGTGGTGGATGGGGTGCCAATCAAGCAGGCTGCTTTGTCCTGGATGGTGTCGAGCTTCTTGAGTGTTGTTGCAGCTGTACTCATCCAGGCAAGTGGCGAGTATTCCATCACACTCCTGACTGGTGCCCTGTAGATCGTGGAAAGGCTTTGGGGAGTCAGGAGGTGAGACACTTACCACAGAATACCTAGCCTCTGACCTGCTCTTGTGGCCACAGTATTAATGTGGCTGTTCCAGTTAGGTTTCTGTTCAATGGTGACCCCCAGGATGTTGATGGTGGGTGATTTGGCGATGGTAATGCCATTGAATGACAAGAGGTGGTGGCTAGACTCTTGTTTGTTGGAGATAGTCATTGCCTGGCACTTGTGTGACGTGAATGATACTTGCCACTTCTCAGCCCAAGCCTGAATGTTGTCCAGGTCTTGCTGCATGCAGGCATGGACTGCTTCATTATCTGAGGAGTTGCGAATGGAACTGAACACTGTGCAATCATCAGCAAACATCCCCACTTCTGACTTTATGATGGAGGGAAGGACATTGATGAAGCAGCTGAAGATGGTTGGGCCTAGGACACTGCCCTGAGGAACTCCTGCAGCAATGTCCTGTGGCTGAGATGATTGATCTCCAACAACCACAACCATCTTCCTTTGTGCTAGGTATGACTCCAGCCAGTGGAGAGTTTTTCCCCTGATTCCCATTGACTTCAGTTTAACTAGGGCTCCTTGATGCCACACTCAGTCAAATGCTGCCTTGATGTCAAGGGCAGTTACTCTCACCTCACCTCTGGAATTGAGCTCTTTTGTCCATGTTTGGACCAAGGCTACAATGAGGTCTGGAGCCAACTGGTCCTGATGGAACCCAAACTGAGCATCAGTGAGCACAGTATTGGTGAATAATTGCCTCTTGATAGCACTGTCGACGACGCCTTCCATCACTTTGCTGCTGGTTGAGATGGGGCGGTAATTGGCCGGGTTGGATTTGTCGTGCTTTTTGTGGACAGGACATACCTGGGCAGTTTTCCACATTGCCGGGTAGATGCCAGTGTTGTAGGTGTACTGGAACAGCTTGGCTAGAGACGCAGCTAATTCTGGAGCACAAGTCTTCAGCACAACAGCCGGGATGTTGTTGGGTCCCATAGCCTGTGCGCTCAGCCGTTTCTTGATATCATGTGGAGTGAATCGAATTGGCTGAAGACCGGCTTCTGTGATGGTGGGGTCCTCAGGAGGAGGCCGATATGGATCATCCACTCAGCTCTTCTGGCTGCAAACACTTCAGCTTTGTCTTTTGCACTCACGTGCTGGGCTCCGCCATCATTGAGGGTGGGGATATTCATGGAGTCTCTTCCTCCCGTTAGTTGTTTAATTGTCCACCATCATTCACGACTTAATGTCGCAGGACTGCAGAGCTTTGACCTGATCTGTTGATTGTGGGATCTCTTAGCTCTGTCTATAGAATGCTGCTTTCGCTTTTTAGCATGCATGTAGCCCTGTGCTGCAGCTTCCAGGTTGGCACCTAATTTTTAGGTTCGCCTGGTGCTGCTCCTGGCATGCTCTTCTGCACTCCTCATTGAACCAGGGTTGGTCACCTGGCTTGATGGTAATGGTAGAGTGAGGGATATGCCGGACCATGAGGTTGCAGATTGTGGTGGAATACAATTCTGCTGCTAATGATGGCCCACAGTGCCTCATGGATGCCTAGTTTTGAATTGCTAGATCTGTTCTGAATCTATCCCATTTAGCGCGGTGGTAGTGCCACACAACACAATGGAGGGTGTCATCGGTGTGAAGACGAGATTTCAATGCTATCATGGACAGATGCAACTGCGACAGTTTTTCCCTCATGTTGGTTCTCTCACCACCTGCCGCAGGCCCAGTCTGGCAGCTATGTCCTTCAGAACTCGGCCAGCTCGGTCAGTGTTGGTGCTACCGAGCCACCCTTGGTGATGGACATTGAATTCCCCCACCCAGAGTACATTCCTGCTACCCTCAGTGCTTCTTCTAAGTGGTGTTCAACATGGAGGAGTACTGATTCATCAGCTGAGTGAGGGCGGTAGGTGGTAATCAGCAGGAGGTTTCCTTGCCCATGCTTGACCTGAAGCCATGAGACTTCATGGAGTACAGAGTCAATGTTGAGGACTCCCAGGGCCACTCCCTCCAGACTGTATATCACTATGTCACCACCTCTGGTGGGTCTGTCCTGCTGGTGGGACAGGACATATCCAGTGATGGTGATGGAGGAGTCTGGTATATTGGCATGATTCTGTGAGTATGGCTATATCTTGACTAGTCTGTGGGACAGTCTCCCAATTTTGGCACAAGTCCCCAGATGTTAGTGAGGAGGACTTGTCAGGGTCGACTGGGCTGTGTGTGCTGTTGTCGTGTCTGAAGCTGGTGCCAAGGTCAATGCTGGGTGGTCCGTCTGGCTTTATTCTTATTATTGTTTTTCGTAGCGGTTTGTTACAACTGAGTGGCTTGCTAGGCCATTTCAGAGGGCAATTAAGAGTCAACTACATTGCTGTGGGTCTGGAGTCACATATAGGCCAGACCTGGTCAGGATGGCAGATTTCCTTCTCTAAAGGACATCAGTGAAAACGATGGATTTTTATGACAATCCGGTAGTTTCATGGTCACCATTACTGATACTACCTTTTTATTCCAGATTTATTTAATTAAGTGAATTTAAATTCCCCAGCTGCCATTTGAACTCACATCTCTAGATCATTAGTCCAGGCTTCTGGATTACTAGTCCAGTAACATAACCACTATGCTACCGTTCCCAGGTATTAATATTGCAGTTGGCCAGATTGGGGCCTGAAAGGTGTGGGTAAATCCCCGCTCCATTTTAACTGTTAAAATCCACCCCATTGTCTCCATTCGATCTCCTGGACTGGTTCCGATTGCCTGAGGGGGTCGGTGAGGAATTTTCCAGAGTATTTTTTCCTTTATTGGCCCTGGACTTTTCCTCTGTTAATTTGCCTCTCCCACGTGGCTGCGGTGGGTGAGAGGTGGGTTGGGGGCTAGGGAGGGAAGAATAGTTTATTCATGCTGGTCTGGCCATCGTGGTGTGGGCAGGCTTGGTGGATCAGCTAGTCTTCTGTGGTCCGCCAATTTGGTATGTTTGTAGATAACTCAGGAGTGAAAAACTTGTATGAACATAGAAGTGGATGACCAGCTGAGGTTGGGGCTTTTGTATGAATAGAGTTAGATGTGGATGCATGCCAGAGGCTAGTGTGTTAGTTGCATTGGTGGCAATTTTAAAATTATATTTCCCAGACAGGTTCCCACATTTGGGAAGGATAATAGCTAATGTTGGAGATTTCCACATTGGTTCATCTTATTCTACGGTATGCCTGGATCAAGATGCTGATCCATGAAATGTAAAGACAGATGCTTCCATTGACCATTCTTACCTGAATTAAAAACATGTAGATAAGTGAAAGAAATCATGAAAGAGGTTGAGAAAATTTTAGAAGTGGCCTGAAATAAATGAAATGCAATATTTGAACATCCTTGCCATAAAGTAGGTCACATTTAGGTGTATTTAAATATTACCCTATTGCCACATCTTGGAATACATCCTGTATTAAAAAAAACACTGTTGTACTTACCAGACTTCAACCTCTTATCTACATAGAATTGTGCAGTGAAGGGAATAATCTTTTCTCTGTCAGTAAAGGGGTGCCACAATTGCTACATTATATGTGAAGAGTATTTTAACTTATTACAATAGAACAACTTTAAAATAAGGATGCCAGAAAAAAACTCAGAAGAAATATTCCAATGTTAAGCATACTGAGCACCCTCTGCTGCCTAACTCGAGAATGCACTGTGAAGAGGACAATTCAGTGGCAGAGTTCATGGGAATCCTAACACATTGGGTAACAGAGTGGTAGGTCTCAGGTTTGTGTCTGTGATGTTGGTTGTAAAGCTTGTTTATTGGTAAAGTGATGTGAAGGTCACAAGATAATTATAGGCGAGGGAGGCTATTTGACTCATCTTATTTCTTCCACCCAGAAGCACCCTACAGACCCTCCACTGCAGCGTGCAATTGTTTCTTGAATGATTCCAGAGCTATTGCCTCCACTACTCTACCTGGGCTCCATGTATTGGTCACTTTTTAATGTGAAGAAGAATTACATAGGAGTACATAGGATATACAGCACAGAAACAGACCATTCAGCCCAACCAGCCCATGCCGGTGTTTATGCTCCACTCGAGCCTCCGCCCGTCTTTCCTCATCTAACACTATCGGCATAAGCCTCTATTCCCTTCTCCCTCATATGCTTATCTAATCACCCCTTAAATGCATCTATGTGGTAACAAGTTCCACATTCTCACCACCCTCTGGGTAAAGAGGTTCCTTCTGAATTCCCTATTTGGTTTATCTTATATTGATGGCCTCTAGTTTTGCTCTTCCCCACAAGTGGAAACACTCTCTCTGTGTCTACTCTATCAAAACCTTTCATGATTTTAAAGACCTCTATTAGGTCACCACTCAGCCTTCTCTTTTCAAGAGAAAAGAGACCCAGCCTGTTCATCCTTTCCCGATAGGTGTACCCTCGCATTTCTGGTATCATCCTTGTAAATCTTCTCTGCACCCTCTCCAGTGCAACCACATCCTTTTTATAATATGGGGACCAGAATTCCACGCAGTACTCTAAGTGTGGTCTAGCCAGGGTTCGATACAAGTTTAGCATAACTTCGCTACTTTTCAATTCTATCCCTCCAGATATAGACCCTAGTGCCTGGTTTGCCTTTTTTATGGCCCTGTTAACCTGTGTCGATATGTTTAGTGATTTGTGTATTTGTACTCCTAGATCCCTTTGTTCCTCTACCTCATTTAGATTATTATTTTCCAAGTAATATGTGACCTCCCTATTTTTCTTACCAAAATGTAATACCTCACATTTATCTGTGTTGAATTTTATTTGCCAATTATATGCCCATTCTGCAAGTATATTAATGTCTTCTTGTAATTCAAAAAATTCCATTAGGTTGGTCAAGCAAGACTTTCCCTTTTGAAATTCATGCTGACTATTTATTGGCCCTGAATTTCCGACCCCCACGGGTGCGTACGAGGTGTGTATGCGCCCATAGGGGCCGCGCAAGTTCTGGGTTTAGGCAGGCGAAGCGCATGCACTGAAACCCAGCACTTGCGATCTGTCAAGAATTCTCTTGACAGATCCTCTACATCCCCAAGAAAAGTGCCTCTGCGAGTGGAGAGTTGCGCTACTTGCTCAACTTCCGCCCGCTGAAAGGCCATAGAATAGCTTAAGGCCTGCTTTTACCAGCATAAGAGTTTAAAAAAATAGAAAAATAAGATTTTATCACTCACTTATAAATTAAAAACCCTGTCCAATAAGGTAAGGTTATATTAAGCCCCGTTAAAACATTATTAAAAAAAATTTCAAAAAATTAAATTTTTGCTTAACATATTTAATTAACTGCCATTTTATTTAATTTTATATATGTAATGGTTTTTATTTATTTATTTCAGTGTGTTGGTGCATTTTTGCAGTCATCCCCATTCATACTTGTGACAGTTTTGTGCGTACGGAACTGTCAAAAGTATGAACAGGGATTCCCTTCTTCCATTGGTTGAGCTGTCCCATGTGATCCCAGGGGCGCTTGCGAACCACAATAGCCCCTGGGATAGGTGGGCCTCTGCGCATTTCCAAGAGGAGAGGCCCAGGATCAGAAGCCTCGATATCTAAGGAACCAGCAGGTAGGTTCGTAGAATTTTTTCTGATCGGAGGCATCCGCCCGCAGAAAGCCTCCGATCGGAAATTCAGGGCCATTATTATATTTTTTGTTTCTTGATGTTCTTCTATTTCCTCCTTTAGTAGGGATTCCATTATTTTTTCCTACCACCAATGTTAAGCTGACTGGCCGATAGTTCCCTGGATATGTTCTATCTCCCTTCTTAAATATAGGTATTACGTTAGCTATCCACCAGTCCTCTGGCATTACACCTTTTTCTAATGAATTACTAAATATGTGTAGTAATGCCTCTGCTATTTCTTCCATAGATTCTTTTAAAATGCGCAGATGTAATCCATCTGGACCAGGGGTTTTATCCTTTTTGAGTTTCATTAGTTTATTTAGTATATCTCCTCATTTTATTTTAAATGTAGTTAACTCATTACTAGTCTCATCTCCACCTGTTCTATTTCCCTGGTAAATACTTAAGCAAAGTCGTTATTTAATATCTCTGCCATCTCTCCATTGCTGCCTGTGGTATTATCCTGCCCATCCCTTAGTGGTCCTATTCCCATCCTGACCTGCCTTTTTTTATTGATGAGCCTGTAAAATATTTTACTATTTTGTTTTATGTTCCTTGATAATTTAATTTCATAGTTCTTCTTTGCCTTCCTAACTGTTTTTCGGACTTCTCTCCTAATCCCTTCATAGTCTCCCTTATCATGCACTCCCCTGCTGTCCAGGTACTTAATGTATGCCTCTTTCCTTACCCTCAATTTTTCCCTTATGGCTTTATCCATCCACGGTGTCTCATTAGTGTTTAGTTTGTTGTTGTTTATTAGCAGAATGTATTTTTCCTGGACTCTGTTGAATATCATTTTAAAAGTTTCCCATTGCTGTTCTACATCATTGTTTGCCAATACTGTTGTCCATTTTATTTTCCCAAGTTTTCAGCCCCTCAAAATAAGCTTTTCTCCAATCTATTACCCTGGTTTTTGTCATACCTATGTCCTTCTCAATTATTATCTGAAAGTGTATTATATTATGGTCACTATTGCCTAGATGTTCCCCTACTTTTACTTCTCTTATCTGCTCTGGTTGATTCCCCATTACTAGCGACTCCTCCCTTGTTGGGCTTTTTAAATTTTGGGTTAGAAAGGAGTCCTGTACACATTTTAGGAACTCCACTCCCTTATCTCCTTTACCTACCTCTTCTGTCCAATTAATATCTGGGCAGTTGAAATCCCCCATGATTATTATTCTATGGGCTAGAAATTTGGTGCATTTGTGTCTCTCATTAGCGCCCCCGGGGGGCGCTTAACGGGGTGCAAATGACTTTTGACCTGGGCGTAGTGCCATTAACAACACCTGCTAAATTCAGCAGGAGTTTAGCGATGGTGGTAACCGGTAGCGCCCCGCTCCCTTGCGCAAGTGGTGACGATGTCATCACTGTGCGCAGTTCCCCATTTTCACCCCGCCTGCAAAATTGGCCTGCGTCCCCTGAATCTGCACTGGACTATGAGAGCGACCGATTCAGGGGGTGGGAACGGAGCGGCAGGAGGCTCGTGGGGTGATAAGTAGAGGGGAGATGGTGGGCAGGGGAAAATAATAGGCTGACTTACTTGTCGCGGCTCATTGCCTCTTTGAACGCAGGGTCTGTGTTGCGATCTGGCAGCCCGGCATTCCTCTTTTGTGCTGGGCTGCTGGCACGGCACCCCGCTCCCCGGTGGTCCAGGTAGGGCCCCGCAGTGTTGTGGGCTTGGACCCTCCCCTTTAATGAGGGGAAGAGCCTTTCCATGTGACAGCACTATGTGGCCCAATGCGTAGCGCTGCAGAACGCACCGCCCCGATATTCAGGGTTAGTGCTCTAAGAAGGAAGTGGCGCGCTTGAATTAGCAGTCCACCTCCCTCTTGGGGTGCTAAAACTGAATTTAGCGATTGCTGCCGCTATTTCTTGCAGGGCGCTAGCGCCCAGGCAATGTTAGCAACCCAAAATTGTCGCGAACGAATTTTTCTCCCATATGCTTTTTACTAATTTCCCTAATTTGCCTGTATATTTCTTCCTCCACCTCCTTTTCACTATTAGGTGGTTTGTAGACTACCCCTATTAGTGTGATTAATCCTTTATTATCCTTTATCTCTATCCACATGGATTATATTTCTGTCTTGCTGATAGCTGCGTCACTTTTTTCTACTACAGTTATGTTATCCCTAATAAGTACAGCTACTCCACCTCCCCTTTTCCTCTCTCTATCTTTTCTAAATATGTTATACCCTGCAATGTTTAATTCCCAGTCCCGATTTTTCTGTAGCCATGCCTCAGTAATCCCTATTATCTCTGGTTCCTCACAACGCATGATTACCTCCAGCTCCCCTGTTTTATTACGGACACTGTGCATTGCTGTACAGACAGATTAACTCATTTTTAATAGCAATTCCTCTCACTTTATTTTTAACCATCTTTTTACACTCCTGTTCTGTAACTCTATTTATTCCCTGGCCATCAATGTCCTCCCTTACTTTACTCTTTCCTATGCTCTCCTTTCCCATTTTGTTTATATTTAGTCTGGTTTCATTTCTTGTAGATCCCTCCCCCCCTCCCCCCCGTCTTACTATTTTAATGCCTTTGCCACCTCCCTATTTACCCTTTCCTCTAGGTCACGGGTCCCATCCCAGTTCAGGTGGAGCCCGTCCCATCGGTACAGCTCCTTTCTGTTCCAGTACTGGTGCCAATGTCCCATGAAAAGGAACCCTTCTTTCCTACACCAGCCCTTTAGCCACATGTTAATTCTCCTGACCTGACTGTTTTTATGCCAATTTGCACGTGGCTCGGGCAATAATCCAGAGATTATTACCCTCGAGGTCCTGCTTTTTAATTTCGCTACTAACTCCTGATACTCCTTCAGCAGGCGTGTTTTAATGGGGAGGTATTGAATAATTTCTCACTGTTTCGAGTGGTGTGAAGCAGCCAACACAGCCAAAAAAGAGACCAATTTGCGGAAGGCAACTTAAAGAACCGCTATGATCTTTATACTCTCCCAGGGTACCAAAGCATAGAGAAGAAACTTGAAGAACAATTCAATTGAAGAAAGTTTTGCAATACCTCATTTAAAAAAAATCCTGCATTGATTTAGGTTTGACTGTGTTCATTATATTACAACATATACCAGACTATTATGTCAATTTCTGAAATTATTATTTTTAGGTCAGAAATAGTTTTAATCTTTTCACCTTGAAACTGACTGCTCAGTCCCTCCTTTGAATCTCTTGTTTTCCCCCCACATCCTAAAATTTGCTGTGAACTTTCTCATAGCTGCTTCCACTCCGCAGCTGTAACTTTGCCTGACGTGTGACGGAAATCCAATTTATGCGCTTAAATGGGGTTTCTCCCACATATCTGGAACAATTAAGCTGGCAAAGTGGGAGCAGCTCCATGGAAATTCCCAGCCATGGTGCTCATGTTATCCACCTCAGAAAGAGTGAGGGGCCCTGACAGGATTCAAACTCTGGTATCCTATAGGTTGCCTTGCAAGGCTTTTGACAAAAATTAAGGGGGTGAAATTCCTTTTAGCGCACAGATAATGTATGCATAAGAAATGAAACTTTTACTAATTTTTCATGTGCTCAAAGGATTTATTCTGTGCTTCAGAGAAACTTGTGTGCAAATCGGCATAGGGAGAAGCAGATCAGAGAGTTAAATTCGTGGCTCAAAGGGTGGTGTGGGAGGAAGGGGTTATGATTCATGGGGCACTGGCACCAGTACTGGGGGAAGAGGGAGCTGTTCTGTTGGGATTGGCTCCACCTAAACTGGGCTAGGGCCAGTGCCCTGGTGAATTGAATAGCTAGGGCTGTAGATAGGGCTTTAAAGTAAAAAGAGGGGGGAGGGGTCAAGTAAGGGGAAAATTAGAAATCTAAACAGAAAAGTCAAGACAATGGAGCAGTATAGCGATTTTGGTAACGGTAAACAGAGTGTGACAGGAAGGGACAGACAGTTTAATGGTAATAGTGCATCAACGAATAAGGTGAAAGCAGAGAATAATGGTAAAAAGTTAAAATTAAAGGCTCTTTATCTGAATGCATGACGCAATCATAACAAGATGAACAAATTAGTGGCACAAATAGAGATAAATGGGTTTGATCTAATAGCCATTACAGAGGTGCAAGGTGACCAAGGTTGGGAACTAAATATTCCAGGGTACTTCATGTTTAGAAAAGACAGGCAGAATGGAAAAGGAGGGAGGTGTAGCCCTGATAATATAGGATGACATAAGGACAGGAGTGAGAAAGAATCTTGGCTCGGAAGATCAGGTAGTAGAATCAGTATGGGTGGAGATAAGAAACAATAAGGGGCAGAAAACACTGGTGGGAGTAGTTTATAGACCACCTAATAGTAGCTATACCATTGGACAGAGTATTAATCAAGAAATAATGGGAACTTGTAACAAAGGTAATACAATAATCATGGGGGACTTTAATCTTCTTATAGACTGGGCAAATCAAATTAGCAAAAGTAGTCTGGAGGACTAGTTCATGGAATGCATTCAAGACAGTTTCCTAGAACAAGACATCATGGATCCAACTAGGAAACAGGCTATTTTAGAACATGTATTGTGCAATGAGACAGTGTTAATTAGTAATCTCATAGTAAAGGATCCACTGAAGAAGAACGATCATAATATGATAGAATTTCATGTTGAGTTTAAGAGTGATATACTTAAGTATGAAACTAGAGTCTTAAACTTAAATAAAGCCAACTACATAGGTCTGAAGGGTGAGTTGGCTAAGGTAGATTGGGAAATTAGATTAAAAGGTATGACGGTAGATAAGTAATTGTGAACATTTAAAGAAATATTTCATAATTCTCAATTAATATACATTCCATTGAGAAATAAAATCTCCATGGGAGAAATGATCCATCCGTGGCTAACTAAAGAAGTTAAGGATATTAGATTAAAAGAAGAGGCTTATAATTTTGCAAAGAATAGGGAGAGCTTTAGAAACCAGCAAAGGATGACCAAAACATTGATGAAAAGAGAGAAAATAGAATAGAATAAACTAGCAAGAAATATATATTTTTTAAATCGTTTATGGGATTTGGGCGTCACTGTCAAGGCCAAAATATTTATTGCCCATCCCTAATTGCCCTTGAGAAAGTGGTGGTGAGCCACCTTCTTGAACCACTGCAGTCTGTGTGGTGAAGGTACTCCCACAGTGCTGTTAGGGAGGGAGTTCCAGGATTTTAACACAGCGATGATGAAGGAATGGCGATATATTTCTACGTCAGGATGGTGTGTGACTGGGAGGGGAACTTGGAGGTGGTGGTGTTCCCATGCGCCTGCTGCCCTTGTCCTTCTAGGTGAAAGAGGTCGTGGGTTTGGGAGGTGCTGCCGAAGAAGCCTTGGCGAGTTGCTGCAGTGCATCTTGTAGATGGTACACATTGCAGCCATGGTACGTCGGTGGTGGAGGGAGTTTAAGGTGGTGGATGAGGTGCCAATCAAGCAGGTTGCTTTGTCCTGGATAGTGTCGTGCTTCTTGAGTGTTGTTGGAGCTGCACTTATCCAGGCAAGTGGAGAATATTCCATCACACTCCTGATTGGTGCCTTGTAGATGGTGGAAAGGCTTTGGGGAGTCAGGAGGTGAGACACTCGCCACAGAATACCCAGCCTCTGACCTGCTCTTGTTGCCACAGTATTTATCTGGCTGGTCCAGTTAAGTTTCTGGTCAATAGTGACCCCCAGGATGTTGATGGTGGGGAATTCGGCGATAGTAATACCATTGAATCTCAAGGGGAGGTGGTTAGACTCTCGCTTGTTGGAGATAGTCATTGCTTGGCACTTCTGTGGCGCGAATGTTACCTGCCGCTTATCAGCCCAAGCCTGAACGTCGTCCAGGTCTTGTTGCATGCGGGCATGGACTGCTTCATTATCTGAGGAGTTGTGAATGGCGCTGAACACTGTGCAGTCATCAGCGAACATCCCCAGTTCTGACCCTATGTTGGAGGGAAGGTCATTGATGAAGCAGCTGAAGATGGTTGGGCCTAGGACAGTGCCCTGAGGAACTCATGCAGCGATGTCCTGGGGTTGTGATGATTGACCTTCAACCATCACAACCATCTTCCTTTGTGCTAGGTATGACTCCAGCCAGTGGAGCATTTTCCCCCCTGATTCCCATTGACCAGTTTTACTAGGGCTCCTTGATGCCACACTCGGTCAAATGCTGCCTTGATGTCAAGGGCAGTTACTCTCATCTCACCTCTGGAATTGAGCTCCTTTGTCCATGTTTGGACCAAGGCTGTAATGAAGTCGGGAGCCGAGTGGTTTTGGCGGAAACCAAACTGGGCATCGTGAGCAGGTTATTGGTGAGTGAGTGCTGCTTGATAGCACTGTCGATGACACTGTAAGATTCTCAATATTAACTGATGCCCCAAAACGAAAGATAACCCTAATTAAAATGACTTTGGACCCTTGCTAAAACTTCAGGAGTGATAAAAGGCATAACAACAGAAAATGCTGGAAAAACTCAGCAGGTCAGGCAACATCCGTGGAGAGAAATTTGAGTTGACGTTTCGGGTTTGACCCTTCTTCAAAACTGGAGAGAAAAGGAACTAGATCGAAGGCAGGGCTGCGATCGGACAAAAGAATAAAAGAACCAAAAGAAGTAAAAGAGATTAGAAGCTAGACAAGATGGTAATAGGCTGGGATTAGGTGTAAAGTGTACTGGCAGGGCAAAAGATAGCTGCCAGGTGTGAGAGAGAAACAAAAGGAAAGGGGGGGGGAGGAAAGGAGTGGAAAAATATAAGTAAAAATGAAATAGGGGCCGAGGTTATGATCTGAAATTGTTGAACTCGATATTGAGACCGGAAGGCTGCAGAGTGCCTAATCGGAAGATGAGGTGCTGTTCCTCGAGTTTACGTTGAGCTTCCGTGGAACAGTACAAGAGGCCAAGGACGGTGAGGTCCGAGTGGGAATGGAGCGGTGAATTGAAATGACAGGCGACCGGAAGCTCGGGGTCACCCTTACGGACTGAACGGAGGTGTTCCGCAAAGCGGTCACCCAATCTGCGTTTGGTCTCCCCAATGTAGAGGAGACCGCATCGTGAGCAGCGAATACAGTATACTAGATTGCGAGAAGTACAAGTAAATCGCTGTTTCACCTGGAAGGGGTGTTTGGGGCCCTGGACAGTGGGGAGGGGGGAGGTATAGGGGCAGGTGTTACACCTCCTCCGCTTGCACGGGAAGGTGCCAGGCGAAGGGGAAGGGCTGTTTGGGGTGATAGAGGAGTGGACTAGGGTGTCTCGGAGAGAGCGGTCCCTGCGGAATGCTGAAAGGGGAGGGGAGGGGAAGATACGTTTGGTGGTGGGATCACTTTGGAGGTAGCGGAAATGCCGGAGGATGATCCGTTGAATGTGGAGGCTGGTGGGGTGAAAGGTGAGGACAAGGGGAACCCTATCTCGACTTCTCCGTCTCCATCTCTGGGGATAGGTTATCGACCAATATTTACTACAAGCCCACTGACTCCCACAGCTACCTGGACTACACTTCCTCCCACCCCGCTTCCTGTAAGGACTCTATTCCATTCTCCCAGTTTCTCCGCCTCCGCCGTATCTGCTCCGACGATGCCACCTTCCACACCAGTGCGTCAGACATGTCTTCCTTTTTCCGCAACCGAGGATTCCCCTCTACCGTGGTGGACACTGCCCTCGACCGTGTCAGTTCTATCTCCCGCACCTCTGCCCTCACCCCTGCCCCTCCCTCCCGGAACCACGATAGGGTTCCCCTTGTCCTCACCTTTCACCCCACCAGCCTCCACATTCAACGGATCATCCTCCGGCATTTCCGCTACCTCCAAAGTGATCCCACCACCAAATGTATCTTCCCTTCCCCTCCCCTTTCAGCATTCCGCAGGGACCGCTCTCTCCGAGACACCCTAGTCCACTCCTCTATCACCCCAAACAGCCCTTCCCCTTCGCCTGGCACCTTCCCGTGCAAGCGGAGGAGGTGTAACACCTGCCCCTATACCTCCCCCCTCCCCACTGTCCAGGGCCCCAAACACCCCTTCCAGGTGAAACAGCGATTTACTTGTACTTCTCGCAATCTAGTATACTGTATTCGCTGCTCACGATGCGGTCTCCTCTACATTGGGGAGACCAAACGCAGATTGGGTGACCGCTTTGCGGAATACCTCCGTTCAGTCCGTAAGAGTGACCCCGAGCTTCCGGTCGCCTGTCATTTCAATTCACCGCTCCATTCCCACTCGGACCTCACCGTCCTTGGCCTCTTGTACTGTTCCACGGAAGCTCAACGTAAACTCGAGGAACAGCACCTCATCTTCCGATTAGGCACTCTGCAGCCTTCCGGTCTCAATATCGAGTTCAACAATTTCAGATCATAACCTCGGCCCCTATTTCATTTTTACTTATATTTTTCCACTCCTTTCCTCCCCCCCCCTTTCCTTTTGTTTCTCTCTCACACCTGGCAGCTATCTTTTGCCCTGCCAGTACACTTTACACCTAATCCCAGCCTATTACCATCTCGTCTAGCTTCTAATCTCTTTTACTTCTTTTGGTTCTTTTATTCTTTTGTCCGATCGCAGCCCTGCCTTCGATCTAGTTCCTTTTCTCTCCAGTTTTGAAGAAGGGTCAAACCCGAAACGTCAACTCAAATTTCTCTCCACGGATGTTGCCTGACCTGCTGAGTTTTTCCAGCATTTTCTGTTGTTATTTCGGATTTCCAACATCTGCAGTATTTTGCTATCGTGATAAAAGGCATGTTGGGCCTAGCAAGGAGATTCAAGGTCAGAAACAGACTTGGCATTTTAAAAGGGACAAGTTCAGGCATGTTTTGGGAAAAAGGCTGCAACAAAGAAATGGGATCTACCTCTGCAGTAGACAGTTTGAGTATTCGAGATAATCAAACTGTCTGGGGGAACTGTAAACTTCACTCAGCCCCATCAAGAAATTTACATGCTAACAATAGACCCACGGAAGAACAGCCTCACGGAACCCATCCAAAATCATGCATAATACAAATCGTTTCACTAACCTACAAAGAATCTCAGGCCCCACAGGAAACTCAAAGCTTGAGGACAATTCAATACATTTAGATAAGAGCTCAACAGCTCAGGAAAACCATCCCGAAACTACTTCTCACATTTTTAAACTACTTCAACAACTCAGGAAGCCATTCCGAAACCGATTAAACAACTTAAGATTAGGAGGCCCCAATTAGTATAATTGAAAGCCTGTTTTCTAAAGACAGAGAAGTCAAGAAGTTTGAAAGACTCGCCAGGAAGGTTTCAGCAGAACAGTTCAAACAGTTGAAAACAGTTCAGCAAGGTGGGAGTTCAAGGAGTACAGAGAGTTCCAAGTTCGAGTTCAGTAATGCAAGCATCTCGAAGCAGTTCTTTCTCCCTCGAAGAAGAAGAAGTAACACACAAGAAGAAACCAGAGCAACAGTTTCAGTGACCATCGGACACCTCGCGGCAACAAGGGTCTTACGAAACAACCAACCAAACATTACCATCAGCTAACCGGGTAATATTGGGCCACTGCGACCAAAGAAAACCAATCCGGAAGAAAATCGAAGATTCGCAAGTTTTTCCACTCTACAAACTGTCAAGGATTCGTTTGGTGAGCATTATCCCTGGTCCTTTAGAGTCCAACTTAGCTAGTAAGGTGGGATTGGGAGGGGTGAGATATTTTTCTCCTGTAATTTTTCACTCGTGTATGTCGAAGTGTTTCCCCATTTTACTAGCGTGTTATTATTGTGTTGTATTTTCTTTCTCAAACAAAAATCAAAGTTCTTGCACCAAAATCAGTTTGCCTGCTGCACTTTTATCACAACCCCCAAATAAGTCCAAGGTCTAGAACCAAGGGAGTGGGAGCGATTCGAACCGCTCATAAGTCAGAGGTGAAGCTGACCCCACACACCACCCCCTACAACACCTTCCATCACTTTGCTGATGATTGAGAGTAGACTGATGGGGCGGTAATTGGCCGGGTTGGATTTGTTGTGTATGTACCTTTAAGAGAAGAACTGATTCTATACTGCAGTACCGGCAGTGACCACCCCTGTATATAAAGCCATAGCAGGCTTCTGTATTTCAGTCTTAAGTTACCCTCTGTTCAGCTGCAAGCACGAGCAGAGGGAGCAGCCAGACTTTGGAGAGTGGATTAAAGTGGTGGTCCCCTGACCAGGAAGAGGAGGAGAACGTTGGACCACCACCACCAACTCCACCATCATTACATCAACTGAGGTGCCTGGAGAGAGAGGACAGAGGAGGAGAAGGAGAAAGGAGGCCTACATCAACATCAACCAGGGGAGAGGCCTTTCTATCACTGCCTCCCCAATTTGGCCTCCACTTCAGGAGAGGGGAGAGAAACCAACTGCTTGAAAGGAGGGAAGAAAACTTCATCCGGAACATCTACAGGTGGGTGTTATTTGGGGCACTCTCCCAAGACTTTGTATTTTAGGTGGGGGGAGAAAAGAAGAAGCAAGGCCGGATCATCAAGGGGTGTAGTGTGTGTGTGCTCTTGTTAAAAGCTAGGCCACACACACCACTAATTAGCATCCCTTCTATTGCCTGCCCTGGGAGAGCTTGGAGCTGCCCAAGGTGAAGTCTTTAATTTAATTTAATTACATCGTTAAGACCTGTTGCAGGACTAAGCCTGGGCTTCTCCAGCTTTTCCAGGTGAAGACGTCTTCTCCCCCTGCCAGAAGACCACCATCACCAAAGACTTTTTTCCATCGGAGAGTGCAACCCTGCCTACACCCACCCACCATCCTGAGTGGCAACACTGCCCTTTGCGGCCTCCCTCCTTCCCACCCCCCCCACCTCTCTCTCTCTCTTTGTCTCTCTCTGCCTGTCTTTCTAAGGCACCTTAGTTTCATCTATTTTATTAATTGCCAATTGAGCAGAGGGGAGAGGCCACTCTCCCAATTTAAATCAATAAGGAGAGAGGTGTGTCCTCATTTTAATCAGCTCCCTCTGCTCAATAGAGGACAAAAATATATATATATATATACACCGAGGCCATTAACACCTTCAGGCCTGTGACTTGGGGTGAGTGTAGCCCTTAAAAAAAAGCACCCCAGAATGGCGACTGCATCTTCGCCGGTGGCGGGGCCAGCCGGGACCTATGCGAGAGTGGTAGCCACAGCCACAGCTGCTCCCGCTGTTCCTGCTGCCCCGTCACCTTTTCGATTAATAACGAAAAAGCTTGGGGTGAAGAGCTACACTCACCCCACTATGACCATCGAGGCCTGCGTCAAGGCCATGGCTGGGGTTGTCGGCCCCTCAGCCATCGTCGCGGCCTCGAAAATGTATGGGAAGGCTGTGTTCTTCCTGGGGTCGGAGCGGGCGGTGTCCCTGGCTGTCGCCAAGGGGCTCACCGTGGGCGGGACCTTCCTGCCGGTGGATCCTCTCGAGGCCACCGTGCAGAGGATCATTATTTCCAACGTCCCGCCCTATGTTCCTGGTGAGCTCCTCCTTCCCCATTTGCGACAACTTGGGGAGGTGAGGTCGGGGATCACGCCCATCCCGCTCGGCTTCCGGGAGGCCAGCCTTCGCCACGTCTTCTCCTTCCGGCGCCAGCTGTTTATCCAGCTGGCGCGGGAGGAGGACACTGAAGGGGCGTTCGTCGTCCTCCACGAGGGGACCGCCTACCGCGCCTTTTGGACGTCAGACGGTGTGAGGTGCCATGCCTGCAGGGAGGTGGGGCACATCAGGAGGAACTGCCCTGCCTCCAAGGCCACCGGATCATCTCGTGCGGCCGAGGCTGGCGCCGCTGCCGCCGCCCTTCCCCCCGGATCTGCCCGCGCGTCAAGTACGTCTGATGCGCGGTTGACGTCGGGGGCCGATGCCACCAAGGCCTCCGGCGGGGGGGAGGGAGCGTGTCCGGCCGGAAAGAAGGCGCGGGGAAAAAAGAAGCACCTTGGGGCAGGCCCCCCCGTGGATGGTGAGCCCTTGCCCCTTGAGCCCCTTACACCCGCGCTCCTCGCGGAGTTGATCAGGGCAGATGTGAGCGGGAGGGGCCCCGTGCCCGAGCCTGTGGCCGCAACCGCCGCAGCGGTAATGCCAATACCTGCGGCCGGGCTCGGGCCCGAGGAACCCGACAAACCTGCTCCGCCGGAGGGAGTCGAGGAGGAGGCCTTTGCAGACATGGAGGTCTCCCTCGCTCCCTCCGTGCTAAAAAGAAGGCGCGACCCCCTGGATGAGGAGGAGGACCGGGAGGAGGAAGGTCCCTCCGAGCAGGGGGAGTCGTCGCCCGCCGCGGGTACTGCGCCCCCCCCGCCGCCCCAGCGCTGTCGTCATCACCAGCGATCGGCAGGGGTCGCCTGTCCCTCGGGAGGCTGAGGCAGATGTGTCTGTCCAGCACGTGCCTCCCGGGGATGGGGATGAGACCCTGCCCATGGGGGGGGTTGCAGAACAACCCGCGGCAGTAATTGAAGTTGACCTTTTATCGGTGTCGTTACCACTCGCCGGGTCGGGCAGCCTGGGGGCTGGGTCGGGCGAGCTCGAGGACAATGAGCTCGCCCAATGCGACCCGGACGTCTCCCAGGGGATGCTCGTCCTGGTAGAGCTTTTAATTCAAAACCCCCCGTCCGCTGGGTCGGAGGTTGGTGGCGGGGAGGAGGATGGCCCCCTGGCTGCGTCTCTGGTGCCGGACGTACTGGAGGAGCTGGAAATTGTTCTCTCCCCGGTTTCTCCGGTCGTTCCGGCGTCTGAGGCGGAGGGGAGCTCTGAACCGCCGCCGTCTTCTGGCCCGGCACCCCTAGAGGAGCCCAGGGAGAAATCCTCTGCCGCCGATCCTGGGGGTGGGATCCGGGCGGAGGCGGGGCTGGCTGGCGCGGCCGAGTCGTTCGCTTCGCACTGCGCGGCGGACGGGTCGGCCGCTGGTAACGACCCCCTGGAGGAGGATGGGGACTCGGTGATGGGCACGGAGGACGATTCGGACTCCAGCGCCGACGTGGCGATGGATGACCTCGTGCCCCTTGCCGAGTCTCCCCTCATTTCCGTAAGGGAACTCCGGGATTTTATGGCCACGTGCCTGGGTCAGCGCAATAAGGTCCGGCTGGCCCTCGACAGGTGGTCGGAGCTGGCGCTGCTCATCGATTCCGTCCGCGCCGCCGTTAAGATCTTGGGCGCGGATGAGGGTGTGAACCCGCTCGAGCTGCGTCGGCTCACAACGTTTCTCACTGGGCTGCTGAGGAAGTGGCGGCGGACCAGCGGCTGCGCTTCCTCGCCCCGTTAGGTGTAGGTAGAGGTTGCACTATGCTTCTGACATGAAGATAACCATAGCCAGCCTCAACATCAACGGCAGCAGGGAGGCGCGCCGCAGATTCAATAACTTCTCGGTCCTTCGGGACGGGAAGTATGCGGTGTGCTTCCTGCAAGAAACCCACACCGTTCCGGGAGACGAAGCCACGTGGCTCCTGGAGTGGCAAGGAGGGGTCAGCATGAGTCACCTCTCCAACAATTCCAGCGGGGTGGCTATCTTGCTGGCCCCGCATTTTCAGCCGGAGATCTTGGGGGTCAAGGAGCACGTGCCGGGCCGCTTGCTCCATGTCACTGTTCGCCTGGGGGGCGTGCCGCTCCATCTAGTGAACGTGTACGCCCCTCAGACCAGTGCGCAGCAAGTGCGCTTCTTCGAAGAAGTGTCCGCTCTCTTGGGCTCCATCGACGTGGGCGAGTGCGTCATCCTCGGGGGGGATTTTAACTGCACCCTCGAGGCGAGGGACCGTTCGGGTCCCCCGCGAAGCCCGGCGGCGATGGAGAAGTTGAGGGACCTGGTTGGGTCCTTCGACTTGGTGGACGTCTGGCGAAATCTCCACCCCGACTCCAGCGCCTTCACTAGCGTGAGGTCTGGGGGAGGAAGGTCCAGAATCGACCGCCTCTACATTTCCCGGGCGTTCGTCTCCTGCGTTCCGGCAGCTTCCATGCGGCCGGTGCCGTGCACGGACCACCACCTGGTGTGGGCGGAGCTCGCTCCGCTGCGCGCGCGGGGGGGGTCCGTGTACTGGCATTTTAACAACCTGCTGCTGGAGGACGCATGGTTCCGGGATTCGTTTCGTCGATTCTGGGCCGACTGGAGAAGGAAGCAGGGGGGCTTCCCCTCCTTGAGGCTATGGTGGGATGTGGGCAAGGCTCACATCCGTCTCTTCTGTCAGGAGTATGCGAAGGGGTCGACCAAGAGGCGGGAGGCCCGGGTCGGGCGGTTGGAGAAGGAGGTGCTCGACCTGGAGTCCCGTCTCGGTCAGGTCGTCGAGGACCCGGCCCTGCGGAAGGTGTACGAAGAGAAGAAGGGCGCGCTGAAGGACCTGCAGCTCGTCGGGTCCCGAGGCGCGTACGTGAGGTCGCGGATCCAGCTCCTGCGGGACCTGGACCGCGGCTCCCCCTTCTTCTACTCGCTGGAAAAAAGACGGGGGGTCCGTAAGCAGCTCTTGGGGCTGCTGGCCGACGACGGATCTCTGGTCTCGGATCCGGAGGGTATCAGCGCGGAGACCCGCGCCTATTACGGGGCTCTGTTCTCTCCGGATCCGTCCAGCGAGGATGCGCGCAGAGTTTTGTGGGAGGACCTGACGAAGGTTGGCCCGGAGGGCGCCGAAAAATTGGACGCTCCGCTAAGTCTGGCGGAGCTGACCGGCGCCCTCCGCCAGCTCTCTAGGGGAAAGTCCCCGGGGCTGGACGGGCTGACCGTGGAGTTCCACAGGGCGTTCTGGGACGTCTTGGGGGGCGACTACGCGCGGGTCCTGGGGGAAAGTTTGGCGACCGGGGAGATGCCCCTCTCTTGGCGCAGGGCGGTCATTGTCCTGCTGCCTAAGAAGGGCGATCTCCGCCTCCTTAAGAACTGGCGCCCGGTCTCCCTCCTCAGCACGGACTATAAAATCTTTGCCAGGACCATGTCTGCTCGCCTTGGCACCGTGCTGGCCCACATGATCCACCCCGACCAGTCCTACACGGTCCCGGGCCGGACCATCCACGATAACATCCATCTGGTCCGGGACCTGGTCCACCACTCCCAGAGGGCTGGTCTGTCGGTCGCCTTCCTTTCCCTGGATCAGGAGAAGGCGTTCGACAGGGTGGATCACGAGTATCTCTTCGGGACTCTGCGCGCATTCGGGTTCGGGACGCATTTCGTCGCCCGGATCCGACTTCTGTACGCCGCCGCGGAGTGTCTGATTAAAGTTAACGGGTCCTTGACGGCGCCCCTTCGCTTCGGGAGGGGGGTGCGTCAGGGATGCCCCATGTCCGGTCAGTTATATGCCATTTGCGTGGAGCCTTTCCTGCGCCTCTTGCGGAAGAGGTTGACGGGACTGGCTCTGCAAGGGCCGGGCGTGGAGGTGGTCCTCTCGGCTTACGCCGATGACGTGCTCCTCACGGTCACGGATCCCGCTGACTTGCGGAGGATGCGGGAATGCCAGCAGATTTACTCGGACGCATCCTCTGCCAAGATCAACTGGGAGAAATGTTCCGGACTCCTGGTGGGTCAGTGGCGGGTGGACTCCCTGCCGGAGGAGTTCAGGCCTTTCGCCTGGAGCACCACGCACCTCCTCTATTTGGGAGTCTACCTTAGCCCTGCCGAGGACGCTTGGCCGGCGAACTGGCAAGAGCTGGAGGCCAAAGTCACCGCTCGCCTAGGACGCTGGACAGGACTGCTCCGAGTGTTGTCCTACAGGGGTCGAGCGCTGGTCATAAACCAGCTGGTGGCCGCCATGTTGTGGTACCGGTTGGTCACTTTGATCCCTCCCCCTGCGTTTGTCGCCAAGATTCAGAAGAAGCTCATCGACTTCTTCTGGGACAAAAGGAAGCACTGGGTCTCTGCCGCGGTTCTGTGTCTCCCGCTTAGGGAGGGCGGTCAGGCGCTGGTGTGCCTTCGCACCCAGGCTGCGACTTTCCGTCTTCAGACGCTGCAGAGATACCTGTACGTCGAGAATCCTCCGAGATGGTGTGCGCTGGCGACGTTTTTCTTCCGCCAGCTGCATGGCCTCAATTACGACACGCAGCTCCTGTTTGCGAAAGTGGGCAGCAGGCGTGCCGGCCTGCGGGAGCTGCCTGTCTTCTACCAGGAACTACTATGGGTTTGGAACTACGTCGCTTCCAGGCGGAGCTCTCCCCCGTCAGGAGCGGCGGCTCTCCTTCGGGAGCCGCTGCTCAGGAATCCGCACCTCCACGAACACGGATTCGGGCGGCTGGCGGAGGGTAGGGCTGTGGCTGGCAAGGTGACCAGAGTCGGGGACCTGCTCGATGGCGGAGGAGCGGGCTGGATGGCGCCGGAGGAGCTGGCGCAGCGCCTGTCCTGGGCCAACGTCCAGCTCGCGG
This sequence comes from Somniosus microcephalus, assembly GCF_052327205.1. Taxonomy (NCBI): domain Eukaryota; kingdom Metazoa; phylum Chordata; class Chondrichthyes; order Squaliformes; family Somniosidae; genus Somniosus; species Somniosus microcephalus. The sequence continues at coordinate 180,995,323 of NC_140991.1, read as the reverse complement.
TCGAAACCATCGAATCGGTAAAAGCGGCACTGGGCCCCGACTCCACTAGGTGTATCGAGGCGGCTCAAGCACGTGGGGCGATCCCGTCCGAGCTTACCCCCGTTCGGACGGAATTCCTCATCGGCGCCCGGCCCCGAAACTCCCCTCGGGAACCGGCGCCTCACAACTTGAGCCGTCTCGAGGAAATACCCTCCGTGCCTTTTCATTCCGCGCGGAGGGGTTTCCTGTACGGGCTGCTCCTGCACACTCTCCACTTTGCCATCTTCGTCTACCGTCCGGACACGCCTTGGCGTGGCGTTTTGCCGACCGGCGGTAGCGGAGGTCCCCAATGGAGGGCTCTCTATGCGGGAGTCCTCCCTTGTTCCATCGGGGACTTGGCCTGGAGGGTGTTGCATGGAGCGGTCCCGTGCAATAAGGTTTTAAGTAGGTTCACGGACTCCCAGGCCGCCTGCATTTTTTGCGGCCTGGAGGAGTCCGTGTTTCACGTTTATATGGATTGTGAGAGGTTGCAGCCCCTCTTTCACTACTTGAAGGGGCTGCTCCTCGATTTTTGGTTGCACTTCAGTCCCACGCTCTTGATCTACGGTCACCCGGTGCGGAGGGGAGCGGACAGGTTGGAGGACCTCCTTGTGGGCCTGCTCCTGGGCCTGGCTAAAAGAGCCATCAATTGGTCCAGGCAGCGGGCGGTCGAGGGGGTCGTCCAGCCGGATTGCCTGCATCTCTTCCGCGGCCATGTTCGCGCCCGGGTGGCCCTGGAGATGGAGCACGCGGTGTCCGCCGGTGCGCTTGAGTATTTCCGTGACCGGTGGGCGCCGCGGGGACTGGAGTGCATCATCAACACGGAAAACCAAATTTTAATTTGATTTGTTAAGCTTTAGTTGAACTTTTGTTTATTTACAGTCGAATTGGTTTTTTTTTGGGTCCAAATAAAAGAGTACCCTCTGTTTAGCTGCAAGCACGAGCAGAGGGAGCAGCCAGACTTTGGAGAGTGGATTAAAGTGGTGGTCCCCTGACCAGGAAGAGGAGGAGAACGTTGGACCACCACCACCAACTCCACCATCATTACATCAACTGAGGTGCCTGGAGAGAGAGGACAGAGGAGGAGAAGGAGAAAGGAGGCCAACATCAACATCAACCAGGGGAGAGGCCTTTCTATCACTGCCTCCCCAAATTGGCCTCCACTTCAGGAGAGGGAGAGAGGGGAGAGAAACCAACTGCTTGAAAGGAGGGAAGAAAACTTCATCCGGAACATCTACAGGTGGGTGTTATTTGGGGCACTCTCCCAAGACTTTGTATTTTAGGTGGGGGGAGAAAAGAAGAAGCAAGGCCGGGTCATCAAGGGGTGTAGTGTGTGTGTGTGTGTGTGCTCTTGTTAAAAGCTAGGCCACACACACCACTAATTAGCATCCCTTCTATTGCCTGCCCTGGGAGAGCTTGGAGCTGCCCAAGGTGAAGTCCTTAATTTAATTTAATTACATCGTTAAGACCTGTTGCAGGACTAAGCCTGGGCTTCTCCAGCTTTTCCAGGTGAAGACGTCTTCTCCCCCTGCCAGAAGACCACCATCACCAAAGACTTTTTCCATCGGAGAGTGCAACCCTGCCTACACCCACCCACCATCCTGAGTGGCAACACTGCCCTTTGCGGCCTCTCTCCTTCCCACCCCCCCACCTCTCTCTCTCTCTTTGTCTCTCTCTGCCTGTCTTTCTAAGGCACCTTAGTTTCATCTATTTTATTAATTGCCAATTGAGCAGAGGGGCGAGGGCTCCTCTCCCAATTTAAATCAATAAGGAGAGAGGTGTGTCCTCATTTTAATCAGCTCCCTCTGCTCAATAGAGGACAAAAAAATATATATATACACCGAGGCCATTAACACCTTCAGGCCTGTGACTTGGGGTGAGTGTAGCCCTTAAAAAAAGCACCCCAGAATGGCGACTGCATCTTCGCCGGTGGCGGGGCCAGCCGGGACCTATGCGAGAGTGGTAGCCACAGCCACAGCTGCTCCCGCTGTTCCTGCTGCCCCGTCACCTTTTCGATTAATAACAAAAAAGCTTGGGGTGAAGAGCTACACTCACCCCACTATGACCATCGAGGCCTGCATCAAGGCCATGGCTGGGGTTGTCGGCCCCTCAGCCATCGTCGCGGCCTCGAAAATGTATGGGAAGGCTGTGTTCTTCCTGGGGTCGGAGCGGGCGGTGTCCCTGGCTGTCGCCAAGGGGCTCACCGTGGGCGGGACCTTCCTGCCGGTGGATCCTCTCGAGGCCACCGCGCAGAGGATCATTATTTCCAACGTCCCGCCCTATGTTCCTGGTGAGCTCCTCCTTCCCCATTTGCGACAACTTGGGGAGGTGAGGTCGGGGATCACGCCCATCCCGCTCGGCTTCCGGGAGGCCAGCCTTCGCCACGTCTTCTCCTTCCGGCGCCAGCTGTTTATCCAGCTGGTGCGGGAGGAGGACACTGAAGGGGCGTTCGTCGTCCTCCACGAGGGGACCGCCTACCGCGCCTTTTGGACGTCGGACGGTGTGAGGTGCCATGCCTGCAGGGAGGTGGGGCACATCAGGAGGAACTGCCCTGCCTCCAAGGCCGCCGGATCATCTCGTGCGGCCGAGGCTGGCGCCGCCGCCCTTCCCCCCGGATCTGCCCGCGCGTCAAGTACGTCTGATGCGCGGTTGACGTCGGGGGCCGATGCCACCAAGGCCTCCGGCGGGGGGGAGGGAGCGTGTCCGGCCGGAATGAAGGCGCGGGGAAAAAAGAAGCACCTTAGGGCAGGTCCCCCCGTGGATGGTGAGCTCTTGCCCCTTGAGCCCCTTACACCCGCGCTCCTCGCGGAGTTGATCAGGGCAGATGTGAGCGGGAGGAGCCCCGTGCCCGAGCCTGTGGCCGCAACCGCCGCAGCGGTAATGCCAATACCTGCGGCCGGGCTCGGGCCCGAGGAACCCGACAAACCTGCTCCGCCGGAGGGAGTCGAGGAGGAGGCCTTTGCAGACATGGAGGTCTCCCTCGCTCCCTCCGTGCTAAAAAGAAGGCGCGACCCCCTGGATGAGGAGGAGGACCGGAAGGAGGAAGGTCCCTCCGAGCAGGGGGAGTCGTCGCCCGCCGCGGGAACTGCGCCCCCCCGCCCCCCCAGCGCTGTCGTCATCACCAGCGATCGGCAGGGGTCGCCTGTCCCTCGGGAGGCTGAGGCAGATGTGTCTGTCCAGCACGTGCCTCCCGGGGATGGGGATGAGACCCTGCCCGTGGGGGGGGTTGCGGAACAACCCGCGGCAGTAATTGAAGTTGACCTTTTATCGGTGTCGTTACCCCTCGCCGGGTCGGGCAGCCTGGGGGCTGGGTCGGGCGAGCTCGAGGATAATGAGCTCGCCCAATGCGACCCGGACGTCTCCCAGGGGATGCTCGTCCTGGTAGAGCTTTTAATTCAAAACCCCCCGTCCGCTGGGTCGGAGGTTGGTGGCGGGGAGGAGGATGGCCCCCTGGCTGCGTCTCTGGTGCCGGACGTACTGGAGGAGCTGGAAATTGTTCTCTCCCCGGTTTCTCCGGTCGTTCCAGCGTCTGAGGCGGAGGGGAGCTCTGAACCGCCGCCGTCTTCTGGCCCGGCACCCCTAGAGGAGCCCAGGGAGAAATCCTCTGCCGCCGATCCTGGGGGTGGGATCCGGGCGGAGGCGGGGCTGGCTGGCGCGGCCGAGTCGTTCGCTTCGCACTGCGCGGCGGATGGGTCGGCCGCTGGTGACAGCCCCCTGGAGGAGGATGGGGACTCGGTGATGGGCACGGAGGACGATTCGGACTCCAGCGCCGACGTGGCGATGGATGACCTCGTGCCCCTTGCCGAGTCTCCCCTCATTTCCGTAAGGGAACTCCGGGATTTTATGGCCACGTGCCTGGGTCAGCGCAATAAGGTCCGGCTGGCCCTCGACAGGTGGTCGGAGCTGGCGCTGCTCATCGATTCCGTCCGCGCCGCCATTAAGATCTTGGGCGCGGACGAGTGTGTGAACCCGCTCGAGCTGCGTCGGCTCACAACGTTTCTCACTGGGCTGCTGAGGAAGTGGCGGCGGACCAGCGGCTGCGCTTCCTCGCCCCGTTAGGTGTAGGTAGAGGTTGCACTATGCTTCTGACATGAAGATAACCATAGCCAGCCTCAACATCAACGGCAGCAGGGAGGCGCGCCGCAGATTCAATAACTTCTCGGTCCTTCGGGACGGGAAGTATGCGGTGTGCTTCCTGCAAGAAACCCACACCGTTCCGGGAGACGAAGCCACGTGGCTCCTGGAGTGGCAAGGAGGGGTCAGCATGAGTCACCTCTCCAACAATTCCAGCGGGGTGGCTATCTTGCTGGCCCCGCATTTTCAGCCGGAGATCTTGGGGGTCAAGGAGCACGTGCCGGGCCGCTTGCTCCATGTCACTGTTCGCCTGGGGGGCGTGCCGCTCCATCTAGTGAACGTGTACGCCCCTCAGACCAGTGCGCAGCAAGTGCGCTTCTTCGAAGAAGTGTCCGCTCTCTTGGGCTCCATCGACGTGGGCGAGTGCGTCATCCTCGGGGGGGATTTTAACTGCACCCTCGAGGCGAGGGACCGTTCGGGTCCCCCGCGAAGCCCGGCGGCGATGGAGAAGTTGAGGGACCTGGTTGGGTCCTTCGACTTGGTGGACGTCTGGCGAAATCTCCACCCCGACTCCAGCGCCTTCACTAGCGTGAGGTCTGGGGGAGGAAGGTCCAGAATCGACCGCCTCTACATTTCCCGGGCGTTCGTCTCCTGCGTTCCGGCAGCTTCCATGCGGCCGGTGCCGTGCACGGACCACCACCTGGTGTGGGCGGAGCTCGCTCCGCTGCGCGCGCGGGGGGGGTCCGTGTACTGGCATTTTAACAACCTGCTGCTGGAGGACGCACGGTTCCGGGATTCGTTTCGTCGATTCTGGGCCGACTGGAGAAGGAAGCAGGGGGGCTTCCCCTCCTTGAGGCTATGGTGGGATGTGGGCAAGGCTCACATCCGTCTCTTCTGTCAGGAGTACGCGAAGGGGTCGACCAAGAGGCGGGAGGCCCGGGTCAGGCGGTTGGAGAAGGAGGTGCTCGACCTGGAGTCCCGTCTCGGTCAGGTCGTCGAGGACCCGGCCCTGCGGAAGGTGTACGAAGAGAAGAAGGGCGCGCTGAAGGACCTGCAGCTCGTCGGGTCCCGAGGCGCGTACGTGAGGTCGCGGATCCAGCTCCTGCGGGACCTGGACCGCGGCTCCCCCTTCTTCTACTCGCTGGAAAAAAGACGGGGGGTCCGTAAGCAGCTCTTGGGGCTGCTGGCCGACGACGGATCTCTGGTCTCGGATCCGGAGGGAATCAGCGCGGAGACCCGCGCCTATTACAGGGCTCTGTTCTCTCCGGATCCGTCCAGCGAGGATGCGCGCAGAGTTTTGTGGGAGGACCTGACGAAGGTTGGCCCGGAGGGCGCCGAAAAATTGGACGCTCCGCTAAGTCTGGCGGAGCTGACCGGCGCCCTCCGCCAGCTCTCCAGGGGAAAGTCCCCGGGGCTGGACGGGCTGACCGTGGAGTTCCACAGGGCGTTCTGGGACGTCTTGGGGGGCGACTACGCGCGGGTCCTGGGGGAAAGTTTGGCGACCGGGGAGATGCCCCTCTCTTGGCGCAGGGCGGTCATTGTCCTGCTGCCTAAGAAGGGCGATCTCCGCCTCCTTAAGAACTGGCGCCCGGTCTCCCTCCTCAGCACGGACTATAAAATCTTTGCCAGGGCCATGTCTGCTCGCCTTGGCACCGTGCTGGCCCACATGATCCACCCCGACCAGTCCTACACGGTCCCGGGCCGGACCATCCACGATAACATCCATCTGGTCCGGGACCTGGTCCACCACTCCCAGAGGGCTGGTCTGTCGGTCGCCTTCCTTTCCCTGGATCAGGAGAAGGCGTTCGACAGGGTGGATCACGAGTATCTCTTCGGGACTCTGCGCGCATTCGGGTTCGGGACGCATTTCGTCGCCCGGATCCGACTTCTGTACGCCGCCGCGGAGTGTCTGATTAAAGTTAACGGGTCCTTGACGGCGCCCCTTCGCTTCGGGAGGGGGGTTCGTCAGGGATGCCCCATGTCCGGTCAGTTATATGCCATTTGCGTGGAGCCTTTCCTGCGCCTCTTGCGGAAGAGGTTGACGGGACTGGCTCTGCAAGGGCCGGGCGTGGAGGTGGTCCTCTCGGCTTACGCCGATGACGTGCTCCTCACGGTCACGGATCCCGCTGACTTGCGGAGGATGCGGGAATGCCAGCAGATTTACTCGGACGCATCCTCCGCCAAGATCAACTGGGAGAAATGTTCCGGACTCCTGGTGGGTCAGTGGCGGGTGGACTCCCTGCCGGAGGAGTTCAGGCCTTTCGCCTGGAGCACCACGCACCTCCTCTATTTGGGAGTCTACCTTAGCCCTGCCGAGGACGCTTGGCCGGCGAACTGGCAAGAGCTGGAGGCCAAAGTCACCGCTCGCCTAGGACGCTGGACAGGACTGCTCCGAGTGTTGTCCTACAGGGGTCGAGCGCTGGTCATAAACCAGCTGGTGGCCGCCATGTTGTGGTACCGGTTGGTCACTTTGATCCCTCCCCCTGCGTTTGTCGCCAAGATTCAGAAGAAGCTCATCGACTTCTTCTGGGACAAAAGGAAGCACTGGGTCTCTGCCGCGGTTCTGTGTCTCCCGCTTAGGGAGGGCGGTCAGGCGCTGGTGTGCCTTCGCACCCAGGCTGCGACTTTCCGTCTTCAGACGCTGCAGAGATACCTGTACGTCGAGAATCCTCCGAGATGGCGTGCGCTGGCGACGTTTTTCTTCCGCCAGCTGCATAGCCTCAATTACGACACGCAGCTCCTGTTTGCGAAAGTGGGCAGCAGGCGTGCCGGCCTGCGGGAGCTGCCTGTCTTCTACCAGGAACTACTATGGGTTTGGAACTACGTCGCTTCCAGGCGGAGCTCTCCCCCGTCAGGAGCGGCGGCTCTCCTTCGGGAGCCGCTGCTCAGGAATCCGCACCTCCACGAACACGGGTTCGGGCGGCTGGCGGAGGGTAGGGCTGTGGCTGGCAAGGTGACCAGAGTCGGGGACCTGCTCGATGGCGGAGGAGTGGGCTGGATGGCGCCGGAGGAGCTGGCGCGGCGCCTGTCTTGGGCCAACGTCCAGCTCGCGGTCGAAACCATCGAATCGGTAAAAGCGGCACTGGGCCCCGACTCCACTAGGTGTATCGAGGCGGCTCAAGCATGTGGGGCGATCCCGTCCGAGCTTACCCCCGTTCGGACGGAATTCCTCATCGGCGCCCGGCCCCGAAACTCCCCTCGGGAACCGGCGCCTCACAACTTGAGCCGTCTCGAGGAAATACCCTCCGTGCCTTTTCATTCCGCGCGGAGGGGTTTCCTGTACGGGCTGCTCCTGCACACTCTCCACTTTGCCATCTTCGTCTACCGTCCGGACACGCCTTGGCGTGGTGTTTTGCCGACCGGCGGTAGCGGAGGTCCCCAATGGAGGGCTCTCTATGCGGGAGTCCTCCCTTGTTCCAACGGGGACTTGGCCTGGAGGGTGTTGCACGGAGCGGTCCCGTGCAATAAGGTTTTAAGTAGGTTCACGGACTCCCAGGCCGCCTGCATTTTTTGCGGCCTGGAGGAGTCCGTGTTTCACGTTTATATGGATTGTGAGAGGTTGCAGCCCCTCTTTCACTACTTGAAGGGGCTGCTCCTCGATTTTTGGTTGCACTTCAGTCCCACGCTCTTGATCTACGGTCACCCGGTGCGGAGGGGAGCGGACAGGTTGGAGGACCTCCTTGTGGGCCTGCTCCTGGGCCTGGCTAAAAGAGCCATCAATTGGTCCAGGCAGCGGGCGGTCGAGGGGGTCGTCCAGCCGGATTGCCTGCATCTCTTCCGCGGCCATGTTCGCGCCCGGGTGGCCCTGGAGATGGAGCACGCGGTGTCCGCCGGTGCGCTTGAGTATTTCCGCGACCGGTGGGCGCCGCGGGGACTGGAGTGCATCATCAACACGGAAAACCAAATTTTAATTTGATTTGTTAAGCTTTAGTTGAACTTTTGTTTATTTACAGTCGAATTGGTTTTTTTGGGTCCAAATAAAAGAGTACCCTCTGTTCAGCTGCAAGCACGAGCAGAGGGAGCAGCCAGACTTTGGAGAGTGGATTAAAGTGGTGGTCCCCTGACCAGGAAGAGGAGGAGAACGTTGGACCACCACCACCAACTCCACCATCATTACATCAACTGAGGTGCCTGGAGAGAGAGGACAGAGGAGGAGAAGGAGAAAGGAGGCCTACGTCAACATCAACCAGGGGAGAGGCCTTTCTATCACTGCCTCCCCAATTTGGCCTCCACTTCAGGAGAGGGAGAGAGGGGAGAGAAACCAACTGCTTGAAAGGAGGGAAGAAAACTTCATCCGGAACATCTACAGGTGGGTGTTATTTGGGGCACTCTCCCAAGACTTTTTATTTTAGGTGGGGGGAGAAAAGAAGAAGCAAGGCCGGATCATCAAGGGGTGTAGTGTGTGTGCTCTTGTTAAAAGCTAGGCCACACACACCACTAATTAGCATCCCTTCTATTGCCTGCCCTGGGAGAGCTTGGAGCTGCCCAAGGTGAAGTCCTTAATTTAATTTAATTACATCGTTAAGACCTGTTGCAGGACTAAGCCTGGGCTTCTCCAGCTTTTCCAGGTGAAGACGTCTTCTCCCCCTACCAGAAGACCAACATCACCAAAGACTTTTTCCATCGGAGAGTGCAACCCTGCCTACACCCACCCACCATCCTGAGTGGCAACACTGCCCTTTGCGGCCTCCCTCCTTCCCACCCCCCCACCTCTCTGCCTGTCTTTCTAAGGCACCTTAGTTTCATCTATTTTATTAATTGCCAATTGAGCAGAGGGGCGAGGGCTCCTCTCCCAATTTAAATCAATAAGGAGAGAGGTGTGTCCTCATTTTAATCAGCTCCCTCTGCTCAATAGAGGACAAAAAAATATATATATACACCTAGGCCATTAACACCTTCAGGCCTGTGACTTGGGGTGAGTGTAGCCCTTAAAAAAAGCACCCCAGAATGGCGACTGCATCTTCGCCGGTGGCGGGGCCAGCCGGGACCTATGCGAGAGTGGTAGCCACAGCCACAGCTGCTCCCGCTGTTCCTGCTGCCCCGTCACCTTTTCGATTAATAACAGAAAAGCTTGGGGTGAAGAGCTACACTCACCCCACTATGACCATCGAGGCCTGCGTCAAGGCCATGGCTGGGGTTGTCGGCCCCTCAGCCATCGTCGCGGCCTCGAAAATGTATGGGAAGGCTGTGTTCTTCCTGGGGTCGGAGCGGGCGGTGTCCCTGGCTGTCGCCAAGGGGCTCACCGTGGGCGGGACCTTCCTGCCGGTGGATCCTCTCGAGGCCACCGCGCAGAGGATCATTATTTCCAACGTCCCGCCCTATGTTCCTGGTGAGCTCCTCCTTCCCCATTTGTGACAACTTGGGGAGGTGAGGTCGGGGATCACGCCCATCCCGCTCGGCTTCCGGGAGGCCAGCCTTCGCCACGTCTTCTCCTTCCGGCGCCAGCTGTTTATCCAGCTGGTGCGGGAGGAGGACACTGAAGGGGCGTTCGTCGTCCTCCACGAGGGGACCGCCTACCGCGCCATTTGGACGTCGGACGGTGTGAGGTGCCATGCCTGCAGGGAGGTGGGGCACATCAGGAGGAACTGCCCTGCCTCCAAGGCCGCCGGATCATCTCGTGCGGCCGAGGCTGGCGCCGCCGCCGCCGCCCTTCCCCCCGGATCTGCCCGCGTGTCAAGTACGTCTGATGCGCGGTTGACGTCGGGGGCCGATGCCACCAAGGCCTCCGGCGGGGGGGAGGGAGCGTGTCTGGCCGGAAAGAAGGCGCAGGGAAAAAAGAAGCACCTTAGGGCAGGTCCCCCCGTGGATGGTGAGCCCTTGCCCCTTGAGCCCCTTACACCCGCGCTCCTCGCGGAGTTGATCAGGGCAGATGTGAGCGGGAGGGGCCCCGTGCCCGAGCCTGTGGCCGCAACCGCTGCAGCGGTAATGCCAATACCTGCGGCCGGGCTCGGGCCCGAGGAACCCGACCAACCTGCTCTGCCGGAGGGAGTCGAGGAGGAGGCCTTTGCAGACATGGAGGTCTCCCTCGCTCCCTCCGTGCTAAAAAGAAGGCGCGACCCCCTGGATGAGGAGGAGGACCGGGAGGAGGAAGGTCCCTCCGAGCAGGGGGAGTCGTCGCCCGCCGCGTGTACTGCGCCCCCCCGCCCCCCCAGCGCTGTCGTCATCACCAGCGATCGGCAGGGGTCGCCTGTCCCTCGGGAGGCTGAGGCAGATGTGTCTGTCCAGCACGTGCCTCCCGGGGATGGGGATGAGACCCTGCCCGTGGGGGGGGTTGCGGAACAACCCGCGGCAGTAATTGAAGTTGACCTTTTATCGGTGTCGTTACCCCTCGCCGGGTCGGGCAGCCTGGGGGCTGGGTCGGGCGAGCTCGAGGATAATGAGCTCGCCCAATGCGACCCGGACGTCTCCCAGGGGATGCTCATCCTGGTAGAGCTTTTAATTCAAAACCCCCCGTCCGCTGGGTCGGAGGTTGGTGGCGGGGAGGAGGATGGCCCCCTGGCTGCGTCTCTGGTGCCGGACGTACTGGAGGAGCTGGAAATTGTTCTCTCCCCGGTTTCTCCGGTCGTTCCGGCATCTGAGGCGGAGGGGAGCTCTGAACCGCCGCCGTCTTCTGGCCCGGCACCCCTAGAGGAGCCCAGGGAGAAATCCTCTGCCGCCGATCCTGGGGGTGGGATCCGGGTGGAGGTGGGGCTGGCTGGCGCGGCCGAGTCGTTCGCTTCGCACTGCGCGGCGGACGGGTCAGCCGCTGGTGATGACCCCCTGGAGGAGGATGGGGACTCGGTGATGGGCACGGAGGACGATTCGGACTCCAGCGCCGACGTGGCGATGGATGACCTCGTGCCCCTTGCCGAGTCTCCCCTCATTTCCGTAAGGGAACTCCGGGATTTTATGGCCACGTGCCTGGGTCAGCGCAATAAGGTCCGGCTGGCCCTCGACAGGTGGTCGGAGCTGGCGCTGCTCATCGATTCCGTCCGCGCCGCCGTTAAGATCTTGGGCGCGGACGAGGGTGTGAACCCGCTCGAGCTGCGTCGGCTCACAACGTTTCTCACTGGGCTGCTGAGGAAGTGGCGGCGGACCAGCGGCTGCGCTTCCTCGCCCCGTTAGGTGTAGGTAGAGGTTGCACTATGCTTCTGACATGAAGATAACCATAGCCAGCCTCAACATCAACGGCAGCAGGGAGGCGCGCCGCAGATTCAATAACTTCTCGGTCCTTCGGGACGGGAAGTATGCGGTGTGCTTCCTGCAAGAAACCCACACCGTTCCGGGAGACGAAGCCACGTGGCTCCTGGAGTGGCAAGGAGGGGTCAGCATGAGTCACCTCTCCAACAATTCCAGCGGGGTGGCTATCTTGCTGGCCCCGCATTTTCAGCCGGAGATCTTGGGGGTCAAGGAGCACGTGCCGGGCCGCTTGCTCCATGTCACTGTTCGCCTGGGGGGCGTGCCGCTCCATCTAGTGAACGTGTACGCCCCTCAGACCAGTGCGCAGCAAGTGCGCTTCTTCGAAGAAGTGTCCGCTCTCTTGGGCTCCATCGACGTGGGCGAGTGCGTCATCCTCGGGGGGGATTTTAACTGCACCCTCGAGGCGAGGGACCGTTCGGGTCCCCCGCGAAGCCCGGCGGCGATGGAGAAGTTGAGGGACCTGGTTGGGTCCTTCGACTTGGTGGACGTCTGGCGAAATCTCCACCCCGACTCCAGCGCCTTCACTAGCGTGAGGTCTGGGGGAGGAAGGTCCAGAATCGACCGCCTCTACATTTCCCGGGCGTTCGTCTCCTGCGTTCCGGCAGCTTCCATGCGGCCGGTGCCGTGCACGGACCACCACCTGGTGTGGGCGGAGCTCGCTCCGCTGCGCGCGCGGGGGGGGTCCGTGTACTGGCATTTTAACAACCTGCTGCTGGAGGACGCATGGTTCCGGGATTCGTTTCGTCGATTCTGGGCCGACTGGAGAAGGAAGCAGGGGGGCTTCCCCTCCTTGAGGCTATGGTGGGATGTGGGCAAGGCTCACATCCGTCTCTTCTGTCAGGAGTATGCGAAGGGGTCGACCAAGAGGCGGGAGGCCCGGGTCGGGCGGTTGGAGAAGGAGGTGCTCGACCTGGAGTCCCGTCTCGGTCAGGTCGTCGAGGACCCGGCCCTGCGGAAGGTGTACGAAGAGAAGAAGGGCGCGCTGAAGGACCTGCAGCTCGTCGGGTCCCGAGGCGCGTACGTGAGGTCGCGGATCCAGCTCCTGCGGGACCTGGACCGCGGCTCCCCCTTCTTCTACTCGCTGGAAAAAAGACGGGGGGTCCGTAAGCAGCTCTTGGGGCTGCTGGCCGACGACGGATCTCTGGTCTCGGATCCGGAGGGAATCAGCGCGGAGACCCGCGCCTATTACGGGGCTCTGTTCTCTCCGGATCCATCCAGCGAGGATGCGCGCAGAGTTTTGTGGGAGGACCTGCCGAAGGTCGGCCCGGAGGGCGCCGAAAAATTGGACGCTCCGCTAAGTCTGGCGGAGCTGACCAGCGCCCTCCGCCAGCTCTCTAGGGGAAAGTCCCCGGGGCTGGACGGGCTGACCGTGGAGTTCCACAGGGCGTTCTGGGATGTGTTGGGGGGCGACTACGCGCGGGTCCTGGGGGAAAGTTTGGCGACCGGGGAGATGCCCCTCTCTTGGCGCAGGGCGGTCATTGTCCTGCTGCCTAAGAAGGCCGATCTCCGCCTCCTTAAGAACTGGCGCCCGGTTTCCCTCCTCAGCACGGACTATAAAATCTTTGCCAGGGCCATGTCTGCTCGCCTTGGCACCGTGCTGGCCCACATGATCCACCCCGACCAGTCCTACACGGTCCCGGGCCGGACCATCCACGATAACATCCATCTGGTCCGGGACCTGGTCCACCACTCCCAGAGGGCTGGTCTGTCGGTCGCCTTCCTTTCCCTGGATCAGGAGAAGGCGTTCGACAGGGTGGATCACGAGTATCTCTTCGGGACTCTGCGCGCATTCGGGTTCGGGACGCATTTCGTCACCCGGATCCGACTTCTGTACGCCGCCGCGGAGTGTCTGATTAAAGTTAACGGGTCCTTGACGGCGCCCCTTCGCTTCGGGAGGGGGGTTCGTCAGGGATGCCCCATGTCCGGTCAGTTATATGCCATTTGCGTGGAGCCTTTCCTGCGCCTCTTGCGGAAGAGGTTGACGGGACTGGCTCTGCAAGGGCCGGGCGTGGAGGTGGTCCTTTCGGCTTACGCCGATGACGTGCTCCTCACGGTCACGGATCCCGCTGACTTGCGGAGGATGCGGGAATGCCAGCAGATTTACTCGGACGCATCCTCCGCCAAGATCAACTGGGAGAAATGTTCCGGACTCCTGGTGGGTCAGTGGCGGGTGGACTCCCTGCCGGAGGAGTTCAGGCCTTTCGCCTGGAGCACCACGCACCTCCTCTATTTGGGAGTCTACCTTAGCCCTGCCGAGGACGCTTGGCTGGCGAACTGGCAAGAGCTGGAGGCCAAAGTCACCGCTCGCCTAGGACGCTGGACAGGACTGCTCTGAGTGTTGTCCTACAGGGGTTGAGCGCTGGTCATAAACCAGCTGGTGGCCGCCATGTTGTGGTACCGGTTGGTCACTTTGATCCCTCCCCCTGCGTTTGTCGGCAAGATTCAGAAGAAGCTCATCGACTTCTTCTGGGACAAAAGGAAGCACTGGGGCTCTGCCGCGGTTCTGTGTCTCCCGCTTAGGGAGGGCGGTCAGGCGCTGGTGTGCCTTCGCACCCAGGCTGCGACTTTCCGTCTTCAGACGCTGCAGAGATACCTGTACGTCGAGAATCCTCCGAGATGGTGTGCGCTGGCGACGTTTTTCTTCCGCCAGCTGCATGGCCTCAATTACGACACGCAGCTCCTGTTTGCGAAAGTGGGCAGCAGGCGTGCCGGCCTGCGGGAGCTGCCTGTCTTCTACCAGGAACTACTATGGGTTTGGAACTACGTCGCTTCCAGGCGGAGCTCTCCCCCGTCGGGAGCGGCGGCTCTCCTTCGGGAGCCGCTGCTCAGGAATCCGCACCTCCACGAACACGGATTCGGGCGGCTGGCGGAGGGTAGGGCTGTGGCTGGCAAGGTGACCAGAGTCGGGGACCTGCTCGATGGCGGAGGAGCGGGCTGGATGGCGCCGGAGGAGCTGGCGCAGCGCCTGTCCTGGGCCAACGTCCAGCTCGCGGTCGAAACCATCGAATCGGTAAAAGCGGCACTGGGCCCCGACTCCACTAGGTGTATCGAGGCGGCTCAAGCACGTGGGGCGATCCCGTCCGAGCTTACCCCCGTTCGGACGGAATTCCTCATCGGCGCCCGGCCCCGAAACTCCCCTCGGGAACCGGCGCCTCACAACTTGAGCCGTCTCGAGGAAATACCCTCCGTGCCTTTTCATTCCGCGCGGAGGGGTTTCCTGTACGGGCTGCTCCTGCACACTCTCCACTTTGCCATCTTCGTCTACCGTCCGGACACGCCTTGGCGTGGTGTTTTGCCGACCGGCGGTAGTGGAGGTCCCCAATGGAGGGCTCTCTATGCGGGAGTCCTCCCTTGTTCCATCGGGGACTTGGCCTGGAGGGTGTTGCACGGAGCGGTCCCGTGCAATAAGGTTTTAAGTAGGTTCACGGACTCCCAGGCCGCCTGCATTTTTTGCGGCCTGGAGGAGTCCGTGTTTCACGTTTATATGGATTGTGAGAGGTTGCAGCCCCTCTTTCACTACTTGAAGGGGCTGCTCCTCGATTTTTGGTTGCACTTCAGTCCCACGCTCTTGATCTACGGTCACCCGGTGCGGAGGGGAGCGGACAGGTTGGAGGACCTCCTTGTGGGCCTGCTCCTGGGCCTGGCTAAAAGAGCCATCAATTGGTCCAGGCAGCGGGCGGTCGAGGGGGTCGTCCAGCCGGATTGCCTGCATCTCTTCCGCGGCCATGTTCGCGCCCGGGTGGCCCTGGAGATGGAGCACGCGGTGTCCGCCAGTGCGCTTGAGTATTTCCGCGACCGGTGGGCGCCGCGGGGACTGGAGTGCATCATCAACACGGAAAACCAAATTTTAATTTGATTTGTTAAGCTTTAGTTGAACTTTTGTTTATTTACAGTCGAATTGGGTTTTTTTGGGTCCAAAGAAAAGAGTACCCTCTGTTCAGTAAATACCTGTTATTATTGTTCTCCTGCAGTCCGTGTATTATTTATACTCGGACACTACAGGATTTGTCCTGCTTTTTGTGGACAGGACATACCTGGGCAGTTTTCTACATTGTTGGATAGATGCCAGTGTTGTAGCTGTACTGGAGCAGCTTGGCTAGAGGCGCAGCTAGTTCTGGAGCACAAGTCTTCAGCACGATAGCCGGGATGTTGTCTGGGCCCATAGCCTTTGCTGTATCCAGTGCGCTCAGCCGTTTCTTGATATCATGTGGAGTGAATCGAATTGGCTGAAGACTTGCTTCTGTGGTGGTGGGGACCTCAGGAGGAGGCCGATATGAATCATCCACTCGGCACTTCTGGCTGATGATGGTTGTAAATGCTTCAGCCTTGTCTTTTACACTCACGTGCTGGGCTCCACCATCATTGAGGATGGGGATATTCATGGAGCCTCCTCCTCCCGTTAGTTGTTTAATGGTCCACCACCATTCATGACTGGATGTGGCAGGACTGCAGAGCTTCGATCTGATCCATTGATTGTGGGATCGCTTAGCCCTGTCTATAGCATGCTGCTTCCGCTTTTTAGCATGCATGTAGTCCTGTGTTGCAGCTTTCCCAGGTTGGCACCTCATTTTTAGGTACGCCTGGCGCTGCTCCTGACATGCTCTTCGACACCATTCAGGATAAAGCAGCCCGCTTGATTAGCACTCCATCCACCACCTTCAACATTCACTCCCTCCACCACCAGCGCACTGTGGCTGCAGTGTGTACCATCTACAAGATGCACTGCAGCAACTCGCCAAAGCTCCTTAAACAGCACCTTCCAAACCCGCGACCTCTACCACTTAGAAGGACAAGGGCAGCAGACACATGGGAACATCACCACCTACAAGTTACCCTCCAAGCCACACACCATCCCGACTTGGACCTGTATCGCCGTTCCTTCACTGTCGCTGGGCCAAAATCCTGGAACTCCCATCCTAACAGCATTGTGGGTGTACCTACACCATATGGACTGCAGCGGTTCAAGAAGGCGGCTCACCACCATCTTCTCAAGGGCCATTAGGGATGGGCACTAAATGCAGGCCTAGCCAGCCAGTGATGCCCGCATCCCATCAATGAATAAAAAAAACAACTCATTATTGAACCAGGGTTGATCCCCTGGCTTGATGGTAATGGTAGAGTGAGGGATATGCTGGGCCATGAGGTTACAGATTGTGCTGGAATACAATTCTGCTGCTGCTGATGGCCCACAGCGCCTCATGGATGCCCAGTTTGGAGCTGCTAGATCTGTTTTGAATCTATCCCATTTAGCAAGGTGGTAGTGCCACACAAAATGATGGAGGGTGCCCTCAATGTGAAGACGGAACTTCCTTTCCACAAGGGCTGTGCGATGGTCACTCCTGCCGATACTGTCATGGAGTGATGCATCTGCGACAGGTACATTGTTGAGGACGAGGCCAAGTATGTTTTTCCATTGTGTTGGTTCTCTCACCACCTGCTGCAGGCCCAGTCTGGCAGCTATGTCCTTTAGGACTCGGCCAGCTTGGTCAGTAATGGTGCTGCCGAGCCACTCTTGGTGATGGACATTGAAGTTCCCCCACCCAGAGTAATTTCTGTGCCCTTGCTATCCTCAGTGCTTCTTCCAAGTGATGTTCAACATGGAGGAGTACTGATTCATCAGCCGAGGGAGGGCGCTAGGCGATAATCAGCAGGATGCTTCCTTGCCCATGTTTACCTGATGCCATGAGACTTCATTGGGGCTGGAGTCAACATTGAGGACTCCCAGGGCCAGCCCCTCCGACCTTGCCTCCACTTCTGGTGTGTCTGTCCTGCCGATGGGACAGGACATACCCAGGAACGGTGATGGAGGAGTCTGGGAAGTTATGATTCTGTGAGTATGACTATGTCAGACTTTTGCTTAACTCGTCTGTGGGACAGCTCTCCCAATTTGGATCAAGTCCCCAGATGTTAAGGAGGAGGACTTTACAAGGTTGACTGTGCTGGGTGTGCCTTTGTTGTGTCCAGCGCCTAGGTCGATGTCGGGTGGTTCATCCTGTTTTATTCTTAGTATTCTTCATTGTACAGCTGTTTTGTACAACTGAGTGGCTTGTTAAGCCATTTCAGAGGGCAGTTAAGAGTCAACCACATTGCTGTGGATCTGGAGTCAGATATAGGCAGGACCAGGTAAGGACAGCCCATGAATAACAAACATTCGCATCTCTTTTGTATCCACATGCTGAATTTAATGTAGTCAGCAGCATGTTGAAACAGGGCATGCTGTGACCTTGGTTATAGAATGCTGAGCTAAAGACTGGCTGAGCATTTATCAGATTTTCTGTAAGTGCATGCAAAGAGCCTGTGATTAAAATAAATTGAGTGCTGTTGTCACTTTTACTGCTACTGTTAACAGGGTGCTAATATTTGTGGTTGTAAGTCTAGGACAGGGTACAACTCATCAATGGCTTGATTAGTAAGATGTAACCTTCTCAGATATTGTTCCTCATTGAGGTTAAGGTATTTTGACCATCTGTGGTACATGACATAATAAAACTCACTATGCACTTGGTTTGAGCATAAAGCAAGGCTTTAATCAACTTGTTTCAGAACATGGAAGTCTAGTTGTATCTCACTAGCTCCTTGTCTTACAAAATCTCCCTGAAAAGCTGGGGCCCACGCCCGAGTATTTATACTCCTTGGACGACGCCATCAGCTGGCCGTCCAGCGTTATTTCATAAGTAGTTTCTTGATGATGAGATTTATAACATTCTTCCTGCCTAAAAGATTTGGAAGTCCGACGACTTCCTCTTAACGGATTAGGCGGACCACAAATAGCTGCAGTCTTTTAGATTTTTGTTTATGGCCAGAAGGCACATCTCCCCGGACCGTGTCTTGGTCCCTGGGCCGCTTGATCTGTACCGGTGGATCGACAGGGCCCGTGTTGCTCTGATCGACCCGAGGGAGGCAGGGGAGATTGTGACTCTGTGTGCGGGTCCCCACAGGCGAAGAACTGGCTTCGTCCCGTTGGTTAGCCGGGGATTGATCGGCGTCCTGGCCCGGGGTGGCCATCCCACGGGGAGCGCTCGGCTCCCCGAGTGGATCCGGCCGGGCAGCCGGCAGATCCCTTGATGTCCCAGGCAGGGCGTCATCCTCAAGGGAGTGCAGAGTGTCGGCCTCATCCCCGTGGGTCCCTCCATCAGTTGGGTCCGCGGAACCGGCCGGACAGGGAGCCAGGTCCTGGAGCGAAACGGTGGACTCCCGGCCATCCAGGTACCGCACGTGAGCGTACGTGGGGTTGACGTCCGTAAGTTCTACCTCGTCGACTAGAGGATCGGTTTTCGACGATCGGACGAATCTTCGGAGCAGCACGGGGCCAGGAGCTGCCAACCATGACGGTAGAGACGTCCCATGGGTGGAGTGACGCTGGAAGCTGAAGAATCGCTCGTGAGGTGTGACATTGGTAGAAGTAGAAAGGAGAGACCTGATGGAATGCAACGCGTCAGGGAGCATAGTTTCCCACTGCTGGTCTGGTAGATTGCGTGACCTCAGCGCAAGATGAACAGCGTTCCAAATGATAGCGTTGTATCTCTCAACCTGTCAGTTACCAATGGGATGGTACGGTGTCGTTTTACTTGTGGCGATTCCCCGTTGGGAGAGATAACTTTTGAGTTCGCTTGACATGAAGGAGGGACCCCGATCAGAGTGGATGAAATTGGCCGTACCACAAAGGGAAAAGACTTGATCAAGGCATTTGATCACTGTGGAAGTAACCATATTGGGACAGGGGAAAGCAAAGGGAAAGCGTGAATATTCGTCCACCATAGTCAGTAAGTAGGTGTTCCGCATTGAGGAAGGCAATGGCCCTTTTAAGTCAATGCTGAGTCGCTGCATAGGGTGTATGAGCGAGCCATCCGATGGACGGAAGAATTGCTGTTTTAACTCCGCACAAATTTTACAGGAGGAACACGTTCTTTTCACACCTTCTGTAGAAAATGGGAGATTTTTAGATTGCACAAAGTGCAACATATGGGTAACACCAGGATGGCATAAGTCAGTATGAAGAACCGCCAGAGTTGAAGTTGACACAGAGCAGAATGACCGCGTGAGGGTATCTGGGGCCACATTCTCTTTGCCGGGTCGATAATGTATGGTGTATCCAAGGGCAGCCAATTCCATCCTCCCGAGTTGTATTTTGTTATTCTTGATCTTAGTGCGTTTCCAGTTATCCAGCATAAAGATCACGGAGCGCTGATCGGTTATAAGTGTGAAATGGCGACAAGTGAGAAAATGACTCCATTTACGTACCACTTCGATGATGGCCGTAGCCTCCTTCTCAACAGGAGGATAATGGAGCTCGCTACCCTGCAAAGTCCTGGACAGAAATGCAATGGGTTGACCACCTTGATTCAAGATAGCAGAGCTCGCCACATCCGATGCATCGCACTCGACCACGAAAGGAAGATTTTCATCAATGGAATGAAGCGTGGCTTTTTCCAGTTGTCGCTTGAGGAGGTTGAAAGCTGAAATAGCCGATGCCTCCAATGGAAATGACTGTAGAAACAGGGGGGTACTGGGGTTATTGTCTCTGGCCAGTCAGAAGTATCTGAGCTGCTCCAAAGCCCCGTGCGGTTTCAAATCGCTCCCCTTTTTCTGGTTCTGACCGCCGGACTTATTTCAGTAGCGATATAGACAAAATGAGACTCGTGGTTGGGTGCAAAGAAGAACAGTATTTATTGAAATAAAGAATAAATTGAAAATAATGATGAATACAGCACACTTTTGCTTACTACAGCACACCTTTGCTTAATACAGCACACCTTTGCTTAATACAGCACACCTTTGCTTAATAAAGCACTCTTTTGCTTAACGGGAGGAGAAACGGACACATCGAGGGAAAATTGACTAAAATTACAATTTAACAAAATTCCCCTTTAATTCCCACCCCTAATACCTATCTATGTTGCCTTGTAATGGGCCAGAAAGTTTTATGCTCACCAGTGAACACCTGCTCCGTGCCCCTGTGGTCTGTCTTAGATTCTACACCGCCCCGAAGTAGAGATACCCCAGTAATTCAAAAGTAACTGCTGGTATTCCACTTCTTTGGGTGGGCTGTTGAGCTGTTCTTCTTGTAGGCAGGGCATCGGAGGCAAGGCAGCAGAGAGAGAGAGAGTGGCTTCCTGAGGGACTATCTTTATACCCTATTGGGAGCCGTTATCTGCGCGCCCAAATCTGGATGTATCTGGGCTATACAAAAGGGACCGAACTGCCCCCATTGACTGTACTGGGTTTGAATGTGTTACCCATTCATTTAACTGGTTTGCGACCAGTTTGAAATGTCCCACTGATTTCTCAAGTGTTCAGTCAACAGCACTCAAGTGCTTTGTAAACAATCCATTGTCCTGCGGTCACCGCCCAACCGCAACTGATTGACAGCTTTAAGTACTTAAGCCCTTGAGTCAACATCATAGAGGGCTGGTAAACAAACAACCCTTTGTCCTGTGAGTGAAACTTCCAAAACTGCAGTTGATTGACAGTTTCAAGTATTTCATGCATATTCGCACAGGCTGGTGTTTTTTTCAAATCCTTTGTCAGCCAGGGATGGGAGATATACAAGCAGGCTTTCTTTGTCTTCTGCCACGAGGCCTGACAGCCATTTTTGATGCCCTGGGTTTTTAATGTATATTCCACCCAGGTTTTCTTTAATCAAAAATAATCTTCGGGGGCTGTAGAAATTTTCTGAAATTTTTGCGAAACCTTACATGACTTAGCGTGAAGCAGGGACTGGATCTTGTCGGAGAAGTGGGGTATCCATTTTGTATAATAGGCGAACATGCCGAGTGCCCGATGAAGAGAGCCGAGATTCATGGGGGGAGGGAGCTCCTGAAGCGGACGAAGTCGCTCCGGATCCGGTTTGATGACACCTTTGCCCACCCAGTAGTCAAGGATGTTGACTGATGGTACTGATTTCACAGATTTGGACTCATTTAAGGTTAAGTTGCGACGACGGAGAACGTCAAAAAATTTCTGGAGGTTGTTCCTTCTGGTCATGACCAGCAATGGTGATATTATCCAGATATGGAAAGGTGTCCATTAAGTTCTCCTGTTTGACTAGGCTATCCATTGCCCGTTCAAAGACGGCCACCCCATTGGTGACCCCAAATGGAAGGCGACAAAACTGGTAAAGCTGACCATTGGCCTCAAAGGCTGTATACTTTTTGTCAGAGTCCTTTAACGGTACTTGATGATATGTGCTCTTTAAATCAAAAGTTGAAAATACCTTGTAGTTGGCAAGGTTATTGACCATGTCATCGATGCGTGGTAGTGGGTAGGCATCCAAGTCGGTATACTGGTTAATAGTTTGCGAGTAATCGATGCAAAGATGTTTCTTGTGTTGCTTCAGAGGAGTTTTAACAATGATGACTTGAGCCCGCCAGGAAGATGAACATGGCTCAATGATACCGTCAGCTAGAACGCGAGAGATTTCTGCCTCGATAAAAGCTCGATCATCTTGGCTGAAACATCATGATTTAGTGACTATGGGCTTACATCAGGGGGAAAGATTGGCAAACAAGGAGGGCTCGTCGAGCAAAGCCACCGAAAGCGCACAAAACGGTACTTTGGAAATAGTAAGCTCTGGTTTTGACCCTCCAAACTCGAAAGTGAGTCCTTTGTGTTGTTTCTGGAAATCCTGTCCCAGGAGCACATCACTGCATAGGTTCTTGAGCACCCCGAGCCGCGTGGAGAAATAACTGCGGCCATTGAGGATAAGGTCGACAAGACAAAAGCCGGAAGAATTGGTGGTCAGTGTTGTTAGAGCCATTGCAATTTCTCTGTCCAAGGGGTAAATACGCAGTTTTAACTTACTGACAGCCCACTCACTAATGAAGCTGTCAGAGCTGCATGATTCGATTAGTGCACTCAAAATGTGTCCATTTACCGAAACCTTCATGGCTGCATGGGACAGACTTTGGGGAAAAACAGCTGTGATGGGAGGAGGGACAGTTTTACCCTTGACAGCTGTAACCCTAGTAGTGGTTCTTGGGGGAGGAGCAGTTTTATAGATTGCAGCTGTAACCTTAGTAATGGCTCTTGGGGGAGGAGCAGTTTTATAGATAGTAGCTGCAAAACTAACAGGAGCTCTCGACCGGTATACCTTAGAAAAGTGGCCTTTCTTACTGCAATGATTGTAGGTTGCGTTACGAGCAGGACAAAATTTCCTATAATGGAACGCACCTCCACAGAAGAAACACTTCCTTCCGGATTGCCAAGATGCCGCTAGGGCGGGGTCGTCATCAGTGTAGGTTTCTAGGGTAGGGTTGCCATCAGCCAGGTTGGAGTCGTCATCTGTGAGGGCTTCCACCCGAGGCCTATCGAAGGAGTCACTAAAAGTGATAGCAGCAGCCCGTGCAAGTGGTGAAAGATAGGTATCTGCATTCCTCTTTGCTAAGTCCAGAGAGCATGACTGGTCATAGGCAGCCTGTAACTTGAGGGTTTTATTCTCCAACAGATGCTGACATATGAAGGGAGACGCAATCCCATTAATAAAGGAATCACGAATTAACTCCTCTTGGTACTGCTCAGCTGTAACAGCTTTAAGATTACAATCCTTGCTGAGCCTGCGAAGTTTCTGAAAGAATTCGTCAAGTGATTCCCCGGGTTGTTGTCGAGTTGTGGCCAGTAGATGCCGAGCAAAAATTTCATTTGGGGACTTGACATATAGCTGCTGTAGTATTTGGATAGCGGCGTCATAGTCTACATAGTCTTCGATATAATCAAACACATGAGGGGATACATAATTCGCAAGTATCTCTAATTTATCAGGAACATTTTCACCACACACCATGAGGAAGTTGCTGAAAGTACGATACTAGTGTTTCCATACCTTAGCAGCTGTAAGTGAATTCGGGTCCAGGTCGAGATGGGCAGGGCTGAGTAGTTTCTCCATGATGGATCGATTACTTGTCTGAGTTCCCTTCTACAGTTCGAGTCGTAGCTGGCTGTTCCCGAAATCACCCAAAGCGTGGAGTCGATATCAAGTTGATTAAATTGACGTAATAAAACTCACTACGCACTTGGTTTGAGCATAAAGCAAGGCTTTAATCAATTTGTTTCAGAACATGGAGGTCTAGTTGTATCCACTAGCTCCTTGTCTTAGAAAATGTCCCTGGCAAGCTGGGGCCCACGCCCGAGTATTTATACTCCTTGGACGGCGCCACCAGCTGGCCGTCCAGCATTATTTCATAAGTAGTTTCTTGATGATGAGATTTATAACAGTACATATACTGCTTTGCGTAGTAGCAGGTCCTGTGGGTCTTTGCCCTCGACTTAAAAATTCTCATTCTTGTTTTCAAATCCCTCCATGGCCTTGCCCCTCCCTATCTCTGTAATCTCCTTCAGCTCTACAACCCTCTGAGATATCTGAGCTGCTCCAATTCTGGTTTCTTGACACCCCCGGTTTTGATCGTTCCACCACTGGTGGCCATGCCTTCTGTTGCCTAGGCCCTAAACTCTGTAATTCCCTCCCTAAACCTCTCCACCTCGCTACCTCTCTTTCTTGCTTTAAAATTTACCTCTTTGACTCAGCTGCTGGTCATCTGCCCTAATATCTCCTTCTGTGGCTTGGTGTCAGATTTTGTTTGATGATGCTCCTGTGAAGTGCCTTGGGATGTTTTATTACGTTAAAGGTGCTATATAAATACAAGTAGTTGTTGTAGCCTTTATCCTCCCTGACCAGCTTCTGTTGCTCTTGTTCCTCTTTCTCATCCAATGTACCCAGTATAGTGGGACTTGGTGATGCATCTGTGCTGATGTGTGTTCAGAAGCAGTTAAATCACTCCTTGCAATGCCTTCTGCTCTTTCTGTCCTGGGCCCTGGTGATTCTTTTAACTGACTTAATATCATCATTATAGTGGATAACATTATCATGAAGTGGACAAAAAGACGAACATAAGCAAATTTGCTCATCTTCCTTAACCTGATGTTGAATAAACTGAAAATGGTTTATGTAGTGTTTTTACTTTCTCATGTAATAGTATGGATTACCCTCCCAGAGGAACTTTCATTGAAGGGATAATTACTAGTCCTAGCCCCTTTAGGGCTACCCCAGATCAGGTGTATTCCCCAGGTGATCACTTTCAACTAAAGTTTGAGGTAGCCGAATCCTAAAGACGTTTAATTGGTTCTAAAGGTCCAGACTATCTCTCCCTAAAGGAAAAGAACAACCTGAAGATGTTACCATCCTCCAGATAGCACTTTTAATAAGTTTAGCTAGACTGTAATGTTCTGGATATTATGAAGGTCCGGAAAGCTCCCCCAGAACTCTGCAACTCCTCACCAAAGAGCGTACAGAGATTGAGTTCGCGAGTTTGATACAGAAGTCTTATGTGAGACAATTCTAAAAATATATAGATTTATTAAAGAACCGACATGTAATTTACAGTTGGTGAGTCAATCGCAACATTAACAGTTCCAAAAAGAGCAATCTTACAATTCTATTATCAGAGATCCTGTAGGGGGTGGCCGTGTGGGTGGTGTTGCTTGGCACGTATGTGCACCCAGTCAGTTATGCCTCTGACTGTTTTGTGAGCGGTTCGAATCACTCCCACGCCCCTGGGTTCTAGACACCGGACTTAGGTACAAGGCAGCGGTACAGAGAAGACTCGAGTAGACAGGTGGTTGGATGTAAACAAAACCAAGATTTTATTGAAGAGGAAAACTTGATACAATCTTATGGAAAAATTACTAGTGTACACTTCTACAGGCAAAATTACAAAAGACGAATAATAAACTATACTTCTACAGGGAATGGGGAACACACGGCACATCGAGGGAAAACAACTATCTTAACAATCCCCTTATCCTTATCCAACGCCCTATACCTAACTAGATTAAGCTATGAGGGGTCAGAACTTCATGCTCACCAATCAAAAGGGTCTGTTAGACTCAAAACAGCGGTTGGGTTCGGGGTTCGCTCCTGGTGCTCTCTGGAGCCTGCCATCATCATGTGGTTTTCGGGCGCTGCAAGGGCGTTGTCCAGGTTCGCGTACGCCAAAGTTAAACTCTCTGTTTGGGCACTTTACCTTGCAGGTATGATTCTTCATCGACAGCCGCCAGTTTGAGTTAGTGTGCAGATATTCGAAGGTCGGCCGAGGCTGAAGACCCGATGATTCGAAGCCTCCCCTCGGTTCATCTCCTCAGTTGGTCTTCTTCAGGTGGCCTGCCCTTCGGTGGTCTTCCCTCCTCCCCTCACCGCGTCCCGCCTCGCCTGGCCTGAATTGTCCGTGTCCGCCCGACCCGGTGCCGGGGCGATTCCAGATGGAGTGGGAAAGGGCACGGGCAAAGGCCAGGGGGTAAGCGCGGGACGGGGAAAGAGTGGCAGCCACGAGGGCGAGGGGCCGAAGCGCAGCCAGCACACCAACCAATGAATGCACCTGACGATCTAACTCCTCCGATTGCTACCCGGGGGCCTTCAATTATACCTTCGTCGAAAACCTTTATCTGCGTGCCAAATCAGGTTAGTTCTTTGTTTTAAATTTGGCGGGCTAGCTTAAAATAATGGTAGCAATCCATACTAACTGGTTTTAGATGGCCGGTAATCACATCTACCGGCCCGATAATTGACTTGTATTGTCATGAAAGTTCCTTGATGGGCCTGTCCAGCCTCGATGGCTGTGTTAATCTGTTTCTGATAATATATGTAGATTGTTTGATGGCCTTAACTATAGGCCTAAACTGAATTTAGATTTTGTCTCCAATTCGGTCTAATGCATAACTCAGAGTCCTGTCTCGTTTCAAAATACAAAGTTTCTCTTCACAGAAAACCTGCAGCTTTGGTTTCAATTTCTCCAAGCTGTCTGCGTTGCAGAATCAATTTTAAAATCCCACAGGCTTTCTGCCATGAGGCACGGACGCCATCTTGGGTACCCTTTTTGATTTAAAATGTCCACGCAGGGTCCCGTTTATTAATAACAGCCTTCGGGGAAATGCAGAAATTTTGCAAATCTTACAGTCACCCCTGTGATACTAAAACTTGCTTGAAGTATCATACTTTTAAGGTGAGCAAAATTTTTCTGACCCTCCACAGTCAACCTTCCCCTGTAATTATCCATCTAATGTACCCACAACACATGCACTTCCCATTCCGTGAAAATGTAGTGTACATCAGCACACAGAGAGTAAAATTACAGCCTTTACACAAACACCCAAGCATGGAGGGGGTCCAACACCCCTGCACCACTTGGTACATATATCTTTATTAAACCGCGTCGCAAAAAAACAACAAAAGAAAAACCTTTAATTAAAAATAACAAACACAAAGAAACAATAATCCTTTAATCAAAATACAGGGGAAAAAACTTAAACCGGCGTATCTCCCTCCACCTTTACATAATGTTCTTTCCAAATCCTCTGGTTTCGGAATTCTGACCTTTTCCCTTATACTGAATACAAACTAAATACAACACTATCCCTAACTGGCAAACCACGAGAATGTGGGAAGCCAGTCTGATCCACGAAGGGACCTCTACATTTTTGAAAATGTTCCACCAGGGTGGAGTCACAATATCCAATATCTTAGTCCCTATCTCTACTGTTTTCTGTTCAAGTGTATAAAAATCTTTCTGCGAAACTACAACGGCTTTGAGTATTTTGGTAAGGCGTTCAGGGAGAGGGGGAATTTCGTAGCCAAAGTGCGCTACGTACTTCTGCAAATTCGTAAAATTCTCCTTCACAGTGAGGTGAACAGTGGAGGGTTCAGGAATGGGGACAAATTGCTCCTGGGCCACTTGAACTTCTGCCTTGGGTTTAAAACAGAAACTGCTGTCACTAACCAGACACCAGCTATGCTGTCCATGCTGGTAGTGGGACGCGCCGGTGGTGACACAATATGTCCCATCCCCTATATATGCTACCTGCGGGGGAACATGGCCTTGTGCCATTGCCTCCATGATACAATTTATAGGCTTCGCGTCAGCAGCTCTGAACCCACACTGTGGTTTCGAATAGGCATTCAAGTGCTGGGGACACAGGATTATGTGTGCTCCCCGGCTTCGGCACCCTGAGAGGTCAGTACCTGTCATAGCGTGCTCCCACTTAATGACGTAAGGCAGGACCGCTGTGAAACGAATGTGTGCACCCCCTTGAATGACTCCAATGTTCTCCACCCTGTATACCGGTGCGGGTCGGGCTGTCCTACCCATGACCGGCATCCTAACTACTACTCCCATGATTATGTGGTTGGACCGTCCACAATCCACGGGGACTGGATAGGCTTCAGAGGCTAGCCGGAGTTGGCACGGGCTCAATGCATTCTCAAAAGGGTGGAGGGCTGCGAGGTGCTTGTTGCTAATCCAGGAGGGGACCAAACCTTGTTTTAAATCCTCCAGATTACTGCGGCCCTCACCCAGTAACCACGCCCCGCATAACACACACACCTCATTCTGTGCAGCTTGGTCGGAAGCATTTCTGTCCTCCCTTATGAGAGCATTTACCGTCTTTGCGTGCTTTTCCAACTCGGCTATGATCTCTTTTAAATGGACCGTCATGGCCTGGTCCTCATGCAACTCCGAGCCCACTACCTTGTCCTCATCCAGCAATATCCTCTTTAACTGTGTTTTTAAATCGTTTATCTGGGTCTGCAGCTCTATGTCATCTAAACTGTTGATGACAGAGGACCCAGTATTAAACACAGTAAAAACATCATTCCATACTCCCCTTCTTTGCCTCCCTGCATTACCCAAAAATTCTCGGTGTGTGGTGTAGAGTTCGGTCTGGTCCACGTGGGGAAAATCGAACTCGTAACATTTCTTGAACATGTCCTTCAATAGGGCCAGGTATAACTGCTTTGTTTCTTTGGGGCACCACTCCGGTAAATGTACCTCGGTGAGATTTAAAATCATGGAGGCTACCACGTAGTGTACCCCCAAATACAGCATCTGATCGGTGGGGACTAGTACCAACCCATTCCCTGGTCCCTTGGTGGTGGTGGGGCAACCTTCCCTGGATAACCTCACCGCCTGCGCCATGGGCGGGAGCTTACCGGGGCGGGTTACCAGCTCAGTGGCGTTGACTGGGATCAGGGAGAATGGGATTGCGCACGCCTTCAGGCTGGTGTCCCACCTGATCCCATCCCTGGTGTCTTGCCACTGCCGGTGGAAAATAATGGATATGCCTGCAGGACAGACCTTCTCTGACCCCCACATACAGATGTAAATCCCTTGATCCGGCTCCCACCACTTGTCCCAACACACGCTTAGTCCTCCATGAGTCCCGGTAATTGTCCGATGGGTGTTGTTACCCGGTGTTGTTACCCAACCGTTCCCATTCGACTTCAGGGTTCCTCATGTCCTTGCTCAACTTCCTGAGCCACCACCACCTATCCAGTGGAATGTGTCCTTTATACGTCAAACATATTGGCCTAGAAATTCAGTTGCGTTCGCCAGCCGCTAACGCCATAAGAGGGGTAGATTTGCAGCGCTAGGCACTTAGCGCCCGGGCGCAGAACGATCTGCGCCTACGCCCAACTTCAGTTGACATTTAGCGCCGGCGCAAAGTGTTTGCGCCCGCTCAGCTGCGCGCGCAGCTTATGACGTCATTTCGTCGTGCAACGCTGTTTGTGCGCCCCAAACCGGAAATTCAGTGGCGCCCGGCCAATGTGGGCGTGGCGCTGTTAAGAACTGTGAAGTGGAACGCAACAGAGGCCCTGTGGGCCTCGGGGAGCGCTAATTAAAGGGCACTTTCACTGACCTATAAAGCCCAGCCATTTTGCTGCAATGACTTCAGTGCTTTGGATTTCTGGACAGAGACCAAGGAACAGAGCTTACTGATTTGGGACAACATAGGAGAGGTATTTTTGGCTTCTGGCCAGAGCTTGGAAATTTGAACCATTGTGATTTAACTGTTTGCAAGTTTATTATGGGGGCTGTATGGGGTTCCAACCCTCAGTTCCAGCATTATGTGCGAAGGGCTCGCAGACGCTGTGTGAGAGGGCCAGCCATGCCTAGACGCAGAGGGGCCATCAGACGTCGGCAACGTAGGCCTTACCCACTCAGGGAATACCGGCAGCAGGTGTCCTATCTCACCATGACTGCCGCGCATTGTGTTAAGAGGCTGTGCTTCAGAAGGGAGGTGGTTGCAGAGATCTGCCAGCTGCTTCACAGAGATCTGCGTCCACAGCTGATGTGCAGGATGTCTCTCTCGGTGGAAGTGAAGGTCACGGTGGCTCTGAACTTTTATGCAAGCGGCTCCTTCCAAGCCGCTGCTGGGGACATAGCGAACATCTCCCAGTTCGCCGCGCATCGCTGCATCCGGCAGGTCACCGATGCCCTTTTCGCGAGGAGACACCAATTCATCTCCTTCCCCATGACCCTAGAGAGGCAGGAGCAGCGTGCAGTCAGATTTGGCAGGATCGCGGACTTCCCCATGGTGCAGGGCGCCATTGACTGCACGCATGTGGCTATGCGGGCACCTATCGACAATGCCGAGAATTACCGCAACCGGAAGGGCTACCATTCCCTCAATGTACAGCTGGTGTGTGACCACAGGCAGCGCATCCTAGCTGTCAATGCCCGCTTTCCAGGAAGCAGCCACGATGCATTTATCCTGCGCCAGACTACTGTGGCTGACATGTTCGAGGCACAGCCTCCACCAAGGGGATGGCTTATTGGGGACAAGGGCTACCCTTTGTGTACATGGCTCATGACCCCGCTCCGCGCGCCCAGGACCCCTGCGGAGGAGGCATACAACGAAAGCCATCAAGCCACAAGGAACATCATAGAGCAAACGATTGGCGTCCTCAAGCAACGGTTCCGCTGCCTGGATCGCTCTGGCGGATCTCTACAGTATTCGCCGGATAGAGTCTCCCAGTTCGTCGTCGTTTGCTGCATGCTGCACAACCTGGCTATCCGCAGGACTCAGGCACTGCCACCTCACGTTGGACCACCACCTCAGGTGGACGAGCAGGAGGATCATGAGGAGGAGGAGGAGGAGGAGGAGGAGGAGTACCAGCCCAGGAGGGAGCCACAAGGTCCAAGGGCCGTCCGCCGGCGGCTTATTGAACGACACTTCTAGGCCCCCTGTCAGGGAATGGCTTGTGGCAATGAACGCACCTGAATGCAGCCGCTCCGCAAGCCCTCAGCCGCTTAACGCAACAACCACTGGAAACATGACACCTGGACAAGCTGAATAAATAAAAAGCTTTATTTAACAAACTCAGGGCCCTTCCCACATGAAACAGAAAAACAGACAAGACCCCCAAAAAACAGTCACAAAAATATCTCACTCCCACAACCTGGGGAGGAATAACAAAACTTGCCCATCCAATTGGCCTTCATCCTCGGCCTTACCAAAATAAGCCCCCCCCACAACACAAACACCCCCATATAAAAAAAACCGTTGCCAACACACTACTGGGTGTGCCGAGAGGGCGAGTCCTTGTGCAGCCTTGTGCGGCCCCTGCCCGACCTGTTGCTCCGCCTCAACCTGGGCCCTGTGGGTGTTGCAAGGCTGGGGGAAGGCTCCTGAGGGGCAGAATGCGTGACGGCAGATGCCCTTGGGGGTCGGCCGAGACGAGGACCGGCCCTGGAGGGGCCGGCTGCTGACTGCTGCAGCTGTGGCTGGGCAGCATCAGTGTCTGCAGCAGCTTGTCGCACCTTGGCTGGGGGAGTTGCAGTGGCGGCTGCAGCA
This sequence comes from Somniosus microcephalus, assembly GCF_052327205.1. Taxonomy (NCBI): domain Eukaryota; kingdom Metazoa; phylum Chordata; class Chondrichthyes; order Squaliformes; family Somniosidae; genus Somniosus; species Somniosus microcephalus. The sequence continues at coordinate 180,964,435 of NC_140991.1, read as the reverse complement.
ATGGGGGCAAGCTGGCTGATGCCAGGCGCTCGCTGGTTGCCAGAGACACTGGCACTCGGCCGGGCTGGCAGTGCAGCAAGCGCAGCAATCTGGTGGAGGCCAGACCGCTGTGCTGCAGCAGGGCGGTGGGTGCCCTGGCGATGCTTCCGCGACACAGCGAGTGTGGCAGAAGTGAGTGCCCGAACTGCCCTGGTCTGTGCCCGCATCAGATCAGTGAGTGTCTGCACGGCACCACTCATGAACTCGCGACTCGCGTCCTGCGCTGCCGCGAGTTCCTGGACACCCCTGTCCTGTGCTGCCGCGAGTTGGTCGACACCCCTGGCCTGTGCTGCCGCGAGTTGTTCGACACCCCTGGCCTGTCAGTCCCCGAAAGCGGCCACACTATGAGCCAGGGACTCAATGGCCTGAGGCAACTGTCCCACAACCCCCATGAACTCCTTGTGGCGGCGCTCAGAATCCGTGGACATTTCATCTAGGAGGCGCACCTCCTGGGCGAGGACCGTCTCCGGACTGGAGGCCGGACTCTCCCTCTGGGGAGAATGCCGCCGTTCTGCCCGACCCTTCCCACATGCCTGGACGCCACTGGGCCCAGGAACTGGCCTTCCCTGCAACACTTGCCCCCTCTGGGGAGAAGGCCGCCGTTCTGCCCGACCCTTCCCACGTGCCTGGACGCCACTGGGCCTAGGAACTACACCCCCCTGCAGCACTTCCCCCTGGCTCTCCTCCAGGCAAGACGTCTCCCCTCCATTGCCATCCCCTGGCGCGGATGAGGCTTCGCCCGATGTGCCGCCTTCCTGTTGGTCCTCGTCGTCCTCCTCTTCCGAGGGACTGGCACTCTCAGCTTCAAGGACCTCCTCCTCACCAGCTGAAAGCAGGAAGGCACAAGAGTAGCTTTAGAGTGAGGACAGGGCGTCAGCGAGGGAGGCATGAGTGGTGGCATTCAGCGCATTGGTCGGACAGTGGCAAAGGATGTAGATCTGATGCGCTAGGGGAACGAGAGAGGTCCAAACGGTCATGTCCTTACCATTGGGTCGCAGCACAGGGTCGGCATCTCCAATGGCAACAGGGCCAGTCACCCGGCCACGCATGAGTCGAGCCACACTCTCCTCCAGCTCACTGAGCTCCTGGAACTGGGCATGGCCTCCCCCGGTGACATTCTGGCTCTTCAAATTCCAGGCCAACTTGGCCTGCAAGAGAAAGGACGGCCTCTAAGTACATTGTGGTGGCCTGTTGTTGTGTGCACTGCCTCCCATGGTCGAATGGCTTGGCCAGTGTGTTAAGTGCAGAAAGTGCTATTGAGGATCATGCCAGTGCCATAGCTGCGGGAGGAGGGCTGGCCATTAGGCCTTTGAGGTCCCTTTGCCCATAATGTGAGGTGCACATGCAAGGATGAGGAGGACACTGGAAAGGGTACTCACCTTGACCATCCGAGTGAGGTTGTTGTACTTCTTGCGGCATTGGTCACCAGTCCTGGGGACATCGCTGTTGACTGACACCCTGTGGGCGATTTTCCTCCAGGCTCTCCTGTACTGCCTCCTGGGAGCCTTCTTGCCACTGTCCGGGCACAAGATCTCTTTGTACCTTTCCAACCCCCTAACCAGCACCCTCAAAGCATGCTGGGAGAAGCGCTGCGCTTGTTCACGGGCCTTCTCCATGGCTTCAGGCGCTATTTGGGTCCACCAGCAGTGTTCAGGCCTAGCTGCAGGGCTCCACTATCCAGGGCGTGGCTGCAGACCAAGTCGACCCTTCCCCCTTTAAGAGCTGGCCGGCGTCAGGGTGTCTGCTGTCAATCAAAACATGACCGCACCTGCGCTGCGCCCGGCCTCGGCGTTATCAGTCCGCACCGCCGGCTTAGCGCCTAAAGATAGGAGTGCAACGCCAGTTTCAGCGCTCGCCCAAACTCTTGGCCAAATCTACTGAATTTCGGCGAACTGACCTGCACTTTCCGGCGGGCGCTAACTTTAGCGACCGCCCGACTTTACCGCCCCAAAAGTGGCTATACTGAATTTCTAGGCCATTCGCTTTCCAACGGTGACGCTGACCCTCGTGGTAACGACTCGTACCCAGGGGCACAGGAGGGAGGCTTCCCCTACGTGAATCCGGTTTGGCTGGAGTACGGAGACAAATTGGACCCCAACCATCCTGGCCACCTTCCCTCGTGGAAGTAAACGGCGGTCTCCTCCGCATCCTGTTCACCGCTCCCATCGATCGCCAGGGGCGCCTTGTCTCCCGAACACCCGTAGATGTGGGAGTCCTGGATGTCGCCCCTCCTCTCCGCACTCATCCCGATCAGGGCGAATAGGATCACGATCCATTCCATCCCGACAATCTTTTCTGCAAAAAGATGTAAAAACATGCAGCCAGGTCCCAAAGAGATTCTCTGGCTTGGTGAAGCATGGTCGGGTCCCACGACCTCGATCCAAAGATACACTCTTAACAGACCACTTACATAAAACTACCCATCATCTTATTCAACTTAAATTATAAACGCCCAAACTTAAGCCAAATAATTACACCTTACCTAAACCTTAACTTAAACTAAAACTATATACATCCGCCGCCCGACTCCGGGCGGCCAGGCTAATCCCTGGTCGGATTGAGGCTCACCACTACCCCCGGCATGACTGCACCGTCCTTGACTGTTGGTCCCTCGCAGCCCGTGGCTGCTGGCTGAAGAACTCTGTCCTTGGACCTCTCCCTGACTTGAGAGGCGGCCCTTGGTACCTGGAGGGCTGGTGACCATGGCTTTCTCGGCTGGGGCGTCCGTGGGGACCTTCTAGGGGCTTTGACGGGTGGGGCTGTCTTGGCCGCTGGGCCGTTTACCCAAACTGCTGCTCCCCAAGGCTTGACCCCTCCCGAAAGTGGGCTGGGGGCAGGTAACTTTTCACAGCCTGCTGCTGCGAGCTGAGAGTCTCCGCCCCCAGGTCCTATGGCTGGGTCCGGGGCGGGGTTTTTGACCTCAGGTCCCTCCCGCTCTACACCTGGGTTAGGGGTGGGGTTTTCGCCCTCAGGTCCCTCCCCCTCGTCTGGATCCCAGAAGAGTGGGGGGGGTGTCCCAACCGATGGGCGGGATGGTCCCTCCCTTCAAACAAGCCACAGCGCCTGCCTGTGCAGTCTGTGAACTCGCTCCTGCTGCAGGCTGAGGATCTATATCCTCAGACCTTTTCCTAACTGGCTGCTTTTCCCTTTCAGGTGTAAACAGCTTACACTGGTTGATGTAACCAGCGGCTTGTTTTAAAACCTGTGCTGAAGGCTCGGCCGCTGCCCCGAGCGGACCTTCTAGGGGCTCCCCTTTCTCTTTCCTCACCGGGACGGTCTTACAGACGGGATCTTGGGTCCGGACCCGCTTTAGGTCCAGGGCCAAAACTACCCCCTGTGTGCCTCCCTTGTCCCGGACTGCGGCTTCCGGACCTGCCCGATAGGGGTCCCGGGACTCTCCTTCCCCAGCCTTATCTATGGCCCTTTCTCCAGCGCGCACGGTCAGACCGAGGAATTTCACCTCCTGCTGGCCGATCTGCGCCTTCTTGGGATTTCCCTTGAAACCCTTCCGTCCTAACAGCTCCAGCAGTTCGGCCAATAGCGGGCCATGCTCCTCCTTCGAATCAGTGAACAGGAGCAGGTCATCCACATATTGAACCAACTGTCTAGCTTAGCTAAAATCCTTCAAACTGTCGGCCATGCACTGATGGAAAATGCTGGGGCTGTTGTGGAAGCCCTGTGGCAAACAGTTCCACGTGTACTGTTGCCCTTTAAACGTAAAGGCAAACTTGTACTGATCCTCCCTCCTTACAGGGATGGACCAAAACCCATTTGAAATATCCAGCACCGTGAAACTGGTCGCGGATGCTGGAATACTCCCGATAAGGTCGGCAACTGCTGCTACTGTGGGTGCGCAGGCTGGGATGTTGCTATTGAGCACCCGATAGTCCACCGTGGCCCTCCAGGAATTGTCCGGCTTTCTGACCGGCCATAACGGAGAATTCACGTGGGTTGCTATCGGCCTCAGAACTCCCTGCTGCACTAACGAGGACATGGCTGCTTCCATGTCTGGCTCTGCTTCCCTGGGGAAGTTATACTGTTTCTGTGGTCGGGCCATGGGGTCCCCGTCTACGCTGACCTCAAACCCTGTGACCCTCCCGCAGTCATGCTTGTGCGTGGCAAATGTGGCCAGGTGGGCCTGCACAAATGCCTGGAACTCCGGTGGGGTGTTGCTGACCATGAGCCTGAGGTTATAATCCCCTTCCCTTCCTTACCCGGGATAACTACGATCTCACCGTTCTTTACTTTTCCTGCCCCCCAAAGGCAGTGATTCCTCAAATCCACTAGGATCCTGTGACCTACGATAAAGTCGGCCCCCAGGACCCCGCTTCCATCCTCCATGTCCCATTTCATCAGGACACACGTCCACTTGGAGCGGAGCAGTCCTATCTGAATGGCGAGCGGGATGGAAACCGAGCCAGCCTGTTCCCTACCCGTGAACCCCGATAGACTGTATGGGACCCCACTGGAGAGAGGTGAGGTGATGGGGTTAGCTGAGTAGATCACGGTGCGCGATGCCCCCGTGTCCAACAGATAGGTCCCTGTCACCTTTTCCACCTCCATCTCCAAAAGGGGTCTCCTCCACTAATCACATCGGAGCGAGCACAGATAAACAGGCTGCGCTGGCTCTAGTCACAGCTGTGGGTTGGATGGGGCTGACGGGGTGAGAGCACCGGTGGTGGCTGCTACTCTCCCCTGGCCAGTCAGTAAAGACCTCATGGCATCCAAAAGTGACTCGACCTCTGCGGAAGGGGTCCCTACCCCCACCTTTTGGGCTGGGGCTGTGGGATGGTTTCCCTTGTTATCCTTCCAAGGGTTCTTACACTCCTTCCGCCAGTGACCATCCTTCCCACACCCGTAACAATTGGTCTTAGTGTTGGGGGTTTACTCCCTTCCTGGTGCCATTCCTTTCTATTCTGCACTCCTGGTTTTACCTCATGCACCTTCCCTTTGGGTGGGTGTGCATCGGTTCCCCTGCCGTTTTTGTAGGCTAGGGTTAGCTGCCTAATTACCGTGAGCTCTGTGGTCTGGGGATCTTTGGGGTCGAACCAGGCTTCTGCCTTGGCCCGGACCTGTGGCAAGCTGTTCGCCACCAGGCAATGGAGCCAATGCGTCAGGGAATCCCCGTTCAGGAATGTCCGGCCTGGCGTCCCCGGGCAAGCTTTCCAGTACACCAGCCACAGCCGGTCCGCAAAAGCCTGCGGGGTTTCCCCAGAAAGCTGGTTCGTCTTCTCCACGTGGGAGAAGGGACTTCTCTCATCCATCCCCATGGCCTCTAGCACCGCATCCCTAAGCTCCTCATACCCGCTCTGCCCCCTTTTACACTTGTCAGAGAGGGATTGGAGGAGATTACTCTCCAGGGAGAATAGCAGCATTTTGGCCTTCTCAGCGTCATCGCAGTCGTTGATGCTGGTGGTCTGCTCTATTTCCCTCAAGTGGCTCAAATGGTCTCCATTTGCGGAAAGCTTCGGGAGATGGTTGACCATAACCCTGAGCTGTTGGGTATTAAAGGGTAACACGAACTGGTTTTGGAGGGGTCCCTCATTGTCGCCATCGGCGGGTGGGCCGAACCTCCGATGCCGTGCTGGGCACATCGGTCCTGGCTCTGGCCTCTCGGGCGGGGGTTGCTCTACTTCCGCCTCCACCTCTGGCTCCGCTTCGGGTTTCACCACCGGTTCCACCCCCCCTTGCTGCCAAACCTCGCTGAAACTTGGCGCTACGGGTGGTGGCCGTGAGGTCTCCTCCCTCTCAACCGGGTCGTCCCTAGGCACCACCGGTGACGTTGGAACTGTCCTCCCCTCGTTACCCATAAAATCTGCCTGGCCTACCTTTGGGCTTATGAGGCATACCATGCCTTTTGCCCTCCGGAGGGCCTGGCTCAGATTTTCTATCCTCTCTTTACAGGGGCTGTGGTCTGCCTCCTCAAACCCCTGTTCATTTGCTAGCTTATAAGCGGCTTTTACCTCCTGTACTTTCTCTTCCTGTTCCCTGGTCTGCCTTGCCAAGCGGGCGTTTTTCTCCCGCAACCGTAACTCATTTCCCTTAGCCTCGGTGACTTGGCACTGTAGGTATTCCAACTGGGCCTTGTGTTCTCCTACTAAATGTACTCTCTCTTGGTTCAAAGCCTGCAAAGCTACTAATAACTTCTCCCCTGCGAGAGCCTTATCCCGGATCTCCAGGGCTGACTCTTAACTTGACTGCCTGTGCTGCAACGAGCCCATCCAAGAGCTGGACCTGCTTTTTAAAGCACATCAGCCAAACTGCCTTCTCTAAAGACTTCTTGTGTTCCTTTCCCTCTGTCCACTTAGCTGCTGCATCTATCGGACGCCCAGCCCTTAACAGAGTGGTGATCCACTTCTTAGTGATATTCACCTTGCTAAACACATAATCAGAAATCCTTTCCTCCATCACGGTTCGCTCATCCGAACCATTGTCTACTGTATCGCCACCTTGTTGCCGGTGTCCTGCCGTGGTCGCCTTTCCTGTAGGGGGTGGCCGTGTGGGTGGTGTTGCTTGGCGCGTACGTGCACCCAGTCAATTATGCCTCTGACTGTTTTGTGAGCGGTTCGAATCGCTCCCACGCCCCTGGGTTCTAGACACCGGACTTAAGTACAAGGCAGCGGTACAGAGAAGACTCGAGTAGACACGTGGTTGGATGTAAACAAAACCAAGATTTTATTGAAGAGGAAAACTTGATACAATCTTATGGAAAAATTACTAGTGTACACTTCTACAGGCAAAATTACAAAAGAAGAATAATAAATTATACTTCTACAGGGAATGGGGAACACACGGCACATCGAGGGAAAACAACTATCTTAACAATCTCCTTATCCTTATCCCACCCCTATACCTAACTAGATTAAGCTATGAGGGGTCAGAACTTTATGCTCACCAATCAAAAGGGGTTTGTTAGACTCGAAACAGCGGTTGAGTTCGGGGTTCACTCTTGGTGCTCTCTGGAGCCTGCCGTCATCATGAGGTTTCTGGGCACTGCAAGGGCGTTGTCCGGGTTCGAGTACCCCAAAGTTAAAGTCTCTGTTTGGGCAATTTACCTTGCAGGGATGATTCTTCGTCGACAGCCGCCAGTTTGAGTTGGTGTGCAGATATTCGAAGGTCGGCCGAGGCTGAAGGCCCGATCATTCGAAGCCTCCCCTCGGTTTGTCTCCTCAGTTGGTCTTCTTCAGCCGGTCTTCCTCAGGTGGTCTGCCCTTCGGTGGTCTTCCCTCCTCCCCTCGTTGCGTCCCACCTCGCCTGGCCTGAATTGTCCGTGTCCGCCCGACCCGGTGCTGGGGCGATTCCAGATAGAGTGGGAAAAGGGCACGGGCAAAGGCCAGGGCATAAGCGCGGACGGGGAAAGAGCAGCAGCCACGAGGGCAAGGGGCCGAAGAGCAGCACCAGCACACCAACCAACGAACACACCTGACGATCTAACTCCCCTCAATGCTACCCGGGGCCTTCAATTATACCTTCGTCGAAAACCCTTATCTGCGTGCCAAATCAGGTTAGTTCTTTGTTTTAATTTTGGTGGGCTAGTTTAAAATAATGGTAGCAATCCATACTAGCTAGTTTTAGATGGCTGGTAATCACATCTACCGGCCCAATAATTGACTTGTATTGTCATGAAAGTTCCTTGATGGGCCTGTCCAGCCTCGATGGCTGTGTTAATCTGTTTCCGATAATATATGTAGATTGTTTGATGGCCTTAACTATAGGCCTAAACTGAATTTAGATTTTGTCTCCAATTCGGCCTAATGCATAATTCAGAGTCCCGTCTGGCTTCAAAATACAAAGTTTCTCTTCACAGAACACCTGCAGCTTTGTTTTCGATTTCTCCAAGCTGTCTGCGTTGCAGAATCCATTTTAAAATCCCACAGACTTTCTGCCACGAGGCACAGACGCCATCTTGGGGACACTTTTTGATTTAAAATGTCCATGCAGGGTCCCATTTATTAATAACAGCCTTCGGGGAAATGCAGAAATTTTGCAAATCTTACAATCCTTACTCTCAAATCTTAACTTTGCTACAGTTTTACAGTTCTTATTTTTATTCAAGATATCTACCAAAATCAAATACAGTGTCATAAATCACAACTTCTACAAGAAGTAACTCAGGAAGTACTACTGAACGGCCAGCTGAGGGCGCCGTCCGAGGAGTATAAATACTCGGGTGTGGGCCCACCTTGACCAGAGACAATTTGGAAACAGGAAGCTAGTGACTACTAACTAGACCTTCATGTTTTGTTACAAGTCGATTAAAGCCTTGCTTTATGTACAACTAAGTGCGTAGTGAGTCTTTATTATGTCATACAGTACCTTGATCCCCGAGATACAAAGTGTTGTAGACTTACAGAGCCACCTCTGAAGCCTGATAATCGCTTTGCCCCTTTACAGCAAATCTATTATCCCATTTGAGAGCTCAATATTTATACCCTTTTCCAGTGGTATTCCCTTTAAAGTTTTCTGCTGATGTAAGCTAATTATCTCTAGTCATTTTTCTGCTGACTTCTGCAATTCTTAGTCACCTCAGCTGGTAGCAATACAGACTTGTGTCTCTCCTCTAGGTGTTTGAAGCTTACCATAAAAAAACAGTGTAAGAGCAGGTGCATTTCATTTGATGTCATTTTTACTAAGGCCTTCTATTTGTGCCTCTTTACGAAGTGTAATTTAGAACACCTTATACAGGGTGAAGCATTGTTTTGTTCTGAAAGATTCAGACTGTCAGGAGCCTTTAATCTTCTGTTTCAATAAAGTTATTGATTCAGTGTCAACAACTATCATATCTCAATAGCCATAATTCTATTACAGGTTTAGATTGTTGAGGTTTCCAGATTTCCAGACCCAGTTTGTCATGTTTTAATAAGGCCAGAATTCTTTCATAGAATGGTGTATTTTTCTGAATAGGTTATGTGGCCTATTCCTTCACATCGTAACATGGACAGAAATGTGCTAATGTTTCATAAATGCCAATGCAACAAACGGTAGAAATATTATTGTATGAATGCTCAAAGTGCTCATATCAAATTTCTTTCTCTGCTGCTTCAATGCAGGTGTTAACCCATTTAAAGTAGTGGAGAGAGGAATTTGGTACAAACATGTTCAGTGTATGAGAACATGACTGACTAATTTTACACTCAAATGACTGCACATTGACACTCACTTCGTGTGCACCTTAACTCTTGTGTTAGCCGTGGCTCGGTTGGTAGCACGCTCACCTCTGAAACAAATGGATGAATTTTAAATTTAACGTGTTATCTTGCATGGTTCCATCTCAGCAAAGTCACTACATCTCCTTCCAGTTTCACGGCCTTTGTCCATGCAGTAATGTCAGAAGTATTCCAGTACTTTATCCTTGGTTCCCACTTCTCTTCATCTGCATGCTTCTCCTTGGCAAAATTATCTGTAAGCATAGAGTCAACTTTTAATTGTACATTGATGACATCCAGCTTTACCTCTCTGCATTTACTTTGGATTTCACCACCTCTCATGTGTCTGATATTAAACCCCTCAAAAAAACAACCAGAACAATAACACTCCAGCTTGGTGTTGATAAAACCAAAGCTGTCCTTTTCAGTCCTGACAATACCTCTGTGCCACTTCCCTGGACTCCATTCACCTCCCTGGATGCTATCTGAAACTTAGGGCTGGATTTTGCCAATGGGGAGCTTTTGGAGGCGGGACTCCCACTTGTCGGGTTTCAGTCCCGGCTCCATCAACTTCTGGCCAACCAACGCTATTTTCCCTTGATTGACATTGTTAAGCCCGCCCAGCGGGCTTAGCAGGCCAATTAAGGGAAAGCCGGTTACACAGAACGTCTACGTATGACGTTTCATTTGACAGATGAATTGTCATCGTTTGTCAGCTTTGTGAAGCTGTCAAACACTAACATTCTCTGTAGTTTGATGAGTTCTTGAATTCAAGACTCATCAAACCTCTTTATTTAGCAGAAATTAGATGGTTGCTGCATTGGAGAATGCAGCGGTCATCTGTCATCTCTGCTGTGGAGGTGTGAGCCTCTCCGCATACCCAACTCTTGAAGCCTGCAGGAAGAAACAAAGGTAAGTGAACTTTTACTAATACTTTCCACTTACTTCACATACTCACCTCTCCACACTTGCACCCATCACTTACCTCTACAGTGCACTTTTGCACCCCTCCGACCACCGCAGACCCACTGCTCGCCTCAGTGACCCTGGCGGGGTTTGGAGCCTTCGGGAAGCCTGCACTTTTGTGGGCAAAATGGGGATGATCCTCTTATCTGCCTTTTAACTACCTGTTAACAGGCAGATAAGTGGCACTGATCCCCATCCCACCTCCAAGGAGACGGGACCCGGCGCGGGTCGGCTACCCACCTCCTGGCAAGATGGCACGGAGGCGGGGTGGGGGCGGGTTGGGCACCCGCCCCCAGATTCTGCCATTTTCCAAGCAGTCCCACCTCCATACCCGCCTCCTCAGGGCTGGCAAGATCGTGCCCTTAGGCTGGAGATGTGAAACCTCACTGTATGATTTGACCCCAAGTTAAGCTTCCTGCCTTAAATCTGATCTGTCACCAAGACTGCATTCTTCCCCTTTTGGAATATTGTGCACCTCTGTCTTCACCGTCCCTTCACTGCTGCCGAAACTTAGTCCATGTCTTCAACATCTTGATGAAAGCCCTTCTTGCCAGAGTCCTGGCCTCTACGTTGTGTGTCCAATTATGGACATCACACTTTAGGAAGGACGTGAAGGCTTTGAAGAGGGTACAGACAAGATTTACTAGAATGGTTCCAGGGATGAGGGATTACAGTTATGTGGATAGACTGTAGAAGTTGGGGTTGTTCTCCTTAGAGCAGTGAAGGCTAACAGTTGATTTGATAGAGGTGTTCAATATCATGAAGGATTTAGATAGAGTAAATAAAGAGAAACTGTTTCCAATGACTGAAGGGTTGATAACCAGAGGGCACAGTTTTAAGGTGATTGACAAAAGAATCAGAGGCAACATGTAGAAAAACTTTTTTATGCAACGAGTGGTTAGGATTTGGAATGCACTGCCTGATAGGGTGGTGGATACAGATTTAATAATAGCCTTCAAAAGGGAATTGGATAAATATTTGAAGGAGAAAAAAATTGCAGGGATATGGGGAAAGAGCGGGGAAATGGGTCTAACTGGATTGCTCTTCGAAAGAGCCGATGCAGACTCGATGGCCGAATGGCCACCTGCTGTGCTGTATTATTCTATGATTCTATAGCCTACAACATATGCAGAATACTGAGACCACGTACCAAACCCCATCACCCCCATTCTTGCTAAGGTACATTAGCTTTCTGTATCCCAATGAATTGATGATAATATCTTCATTCACATGTTGAAACCCTCCATAGCTTCAACCTACCCTACCCCCATAATCTCCTCCAGTTGTATGCCCCTGTACTTCATCCTCCTTTCATTGGGCACTCGCCTACTTCTTGTTCCACATTGCCTTGGCTGCATTATTGGCGGCTGTCTCTTCAACCACTAGGCCCCATTCTCTGGAGCTATCCTCAAATTTCCTCCACCTTGCCACCTGTCTTTCTGCCTTCAAAAGCCTACTTAAAATCCTTCTCTTTGACTGTGCTATTATGCCCCTTCCCTAATCCCATTCCCTCTCCCTTTTCTTTCATGCTTGATGCCCACCTTTTTGTAAAAGCATCTGAGACATTGTTCCCTACGTGAGTAGTGCTATATGAGTGCAGCTGTTGTAAGTGATGACTAAAGGGTCAAATTCAAGGCAATTTTCCCTGTCGCAATCATGTCTGTCTGCTGTACTGGCGGTTTAAAATATATGGCATTAAGTTTGGCCATGATTTGAATAAAATTATCCTTCTTTTTCTTGTTTGCAAGAACTGAGATGGACGTGTGGCAGGGGGCTAGTTCATACATGCCAATCATCTGACAATCAACTGACAATCAGCACTTCAACCCATGTCAGCTTGTCAGCGTCTCACAAGAAAATCAATGTTTTCACTGGGATTGAAGCTTGTTGGCATTAACTGATCAGACCGTTTGAAAGGTGGGAATGCAGCCTGTCAGAAGTAATCAGTGAGACTGAAGGCTGCTAAAACCAAACTGGTTGGAGGGTGGGAGTGGCTATCAGAACCAATTAGATCCTGCCCATTCTCTAGCTTCTCATGTTAGCTCACTTGAGAAGTTAGACAATGGGCTCTATCTTGCTGGAAGAACAATGGTGTGTTAATGACACACGCCATTATTAATGCGCAAATCAGGCAGCAAATTCAGGGGATTAAGAGCTATACCACGAGTTGCGAATCTCCAGAACTCGCTGGTCAATTTACATTGCTCCGCCGTTTGTTTTGCACAAACAGCATCTCACCCTTAGCCTCCCTGTTATTTTTAAGAACTTGCTGGATTTTCACATTAATTGTCCATTAAATGCGCTGCAGGAAGTTAAGTTTGGTAATGAAGAGTGTAACTACCTTTTAAACGACGTGATAATTGTTAATGCAATGCCAATCAACCTCTCTGGCCCAGAAAGGGAACAATTTAATGGTTCAGTCTCATTCTTGCATGTAGTCAATTGTTGTTAGAGATTTTTTAAAATGCCAACCTTTTCTTACTTTTCCTTTCTGACTCTTTTTCTCTCTCTCTTAATCGAATCTTTCTTTCCCTCTCTTTATTTCTCTTTCTGTACCTGATTTGAAGCAAATTCACCCTCAATAACTCACCCTCCTTTCCATCATTTCTCTGTTTCTTTCTCAATCCTTAAATCTCTTTGGTCAAGGAGCTACATTGTTGATCTCACTGTTCACCAAGGTCCTAGATGCCCTGTTGCCCTCACCACGCTGTTATCAGCTCGCACTTCCAGCAATTTATGGCACAAATTTTTTTTGAGTTTAAGGTTGCAGAAAAAGTCCAACTAAAGGAGCGCACCACGAGATGCACCGCTCCAACAAGGTCTGGCCCAATATGTATTGATTCAATAAACCCAAACCGCTGTAATATTGTCTAGGGGCTACTTGTTGAAACTGTCCTTGGCTTGGATATTTATTCATATGAATGTACAGCGCTAATCTTCTCACAATAAAATGTAAATAGGAGCTGAGTCTTTTTTATATTTGTTTGTTTGTGGAAAGTTCTCTGAGAAGGCGGTGGTTGTTTTTGTAACTGAGTGACTTGCTAGACCATGTTAGAGGGCAGTGTATTGTGGGTTAGGCTGGGTAAGGGGAGTTAGTTCTTTGCCCTGAAGGCATTAATCATCGGTGAACAAACTGGGTTTTTACAACAATCCAGCAGCTTTCATGGTCATTTTTCTGGTTCTAGTCCATAAAATTGCCAGATTTATTAAATTAATTTCATAATTAGAACTCATGACCATACAATTCCTAAACCATAATCACTGCACTATTATACCCACCTTGGCTAACTTTATTAAATAAGTGGGTGTGCAAGAAAAGTGACATAATGCTGATAGAAAGCAGTAATTAATTTTCCATCCATGCTTAGTCTTCATATCCTTTTAAAAGTAACAATTATTTGGGAAAAGTGTGTGAAAAAGTTGATTTTTATTTGCTAAGTCTTTGGTAAAGGTCACTGTGACAAAATGAAACATTTTTGCCTCCTTTTAATATAGTGGCTGTTGCTTTGAATCCACTCGTACTACACAAAAGGGACAATTTTCCTACCCCATTCTCTGCCATGATAGATCCACTTACAAAATAGTCTCACAAAGTAAAAACTCCATAGTGTTTAATGTGTTTTGCAGATGCATTTGCCTCTTGCATTTCATAAACTTCTTCTTGCTGTTGTGTATGTGCAACAATGCTCTGCCATTGTTGAAAGAATAACACTAATGGGTGGCTGCATAGCTTACTAACAAACTGTATGGGTACAGAGGTCCATTAATGTGACCTATGAGAAAACTAATGCACCTCCATCAGTACCAAGGGCTTTTTTCCTGGGGTGGCACTGCAGGATCATTGCTTTCAGAGGTGGTGCCCCTGTCATTTGTGCAGGGCTACATGATGGCATAGAAGTGCTTACTATCTGGTAGCTATTGATCATGAGGAGAAGGAGGTTTAGTGAAATGTGGTGCGTTACCCTACGCATGCTACTGCTACAGGCCATCTCATCATGAAGCCTACTAATCTCTCTGAGGCATTTATGAGCTGTTGGAATCACTCCTTTATTACCCAAATCCCTCAGTAAAGTGAAACCAAGCATGGGAAGCACATGACAGCCACCAAGACAGAGAAATTCACAGCTCACTAGAGGAAAAAGCACTCGCAAAAGACATTAAACATGCAAACTGTGGTAAACCACTGTTTGTATTCCTGTTTGTCCTGTTTGTATTCCACTGTGTACATGCCTGGACATGCCTCGGCTGACTCCTCCCACAGGTCCTAGTATAAAGGTGACTGCTCCCCAGCCCGTTGTATCCTGGACCGGTCGACCACTCGAGGCAGACCTCCATTCTGTTGTTAATAAAAGCCTTTAGTTACTCTTCTAACTCTCAGTCTTTTATGAGTAATTGATAGCGCATCACAAACCATATGCCCTAAACATAGAATGAAATGCATTCACTTAACTGTATGTAATAAAAAACAGAGTTTACTGGAAGATCCAAGCAGCAAAGTCCCTGTCTCACACACCGGTCTCCCTGTCTGCAGTGCTTTCTCTGCTGCTGGCTCTATGATGCATTATTGCCCTTTTGCTCTTCCATGACTTGCTGCTACTCATCATTCAAACACCTGACGAGACCTTTGCACATAGCAATATAGTGCAACAGGCAGTACACCGCTATCATTTCACAGAACTTCTCTGGCTCATATTATAAAGCCCACCTGACCAGTTCAGGCATCTAAAGTGTTGCGTTAGTACTCCAAATATCTGCTCAAACGAGTCCTGTTTTGCCCATGTATCTAGAAACATAGAAGATAGGAGCAGGAGTAGGCCATTCGGCCCCTCGAGCCTGCTCCGCCATTCAATGTGATCATGGCTGATCATCCAAATTCATAACATAAGAACATAAGAAGTAGGAGCAGGAGTAGGCCATACGGCCCCTCGGGCCTGCTCCGCCATTCAATAGGATCATGGCTGATCCGAATCTAGACTCACGTCCACTTCCCTGCCCTCTCCCTGTAACCCCTAATTCCCTTATCTGCTAGGAAACTGTCTATCTCCGTTTTAAATTTATTTAATGTTGCAGCTTCCACAGCTCTCTGGGGTAGCAAATTCCATAGATTTACTACCCTCTGAGTGAAGAAGTTTCTCCTCATCTCAGTTTTGAAAGGGCAGCCCCTTATTCTAAGATTATTCCCCCTAGTTCTAGTCTCACCCATCAGTGGAAACATCCTCACCGCATCCACCCGATCAAGCCCCCTCACAATCTTATATGTTTCGATAAGATCGCCTCTCATTCTTCTGAACTCCAATGAGTAGAGGCCCAACCTACTCAACCTTTCCTCATAAGTCAACCCTCTCATCTCCGGAATCAGCTGAGTGAACCTTCTCTGAACAGCCTCGAGAGCAAGTATATCTTTTCTTAAATATGGAAACCAAAACTGCACGCAGTATTCCAGGTGTGGCCTCACCAATACTCTGTATAGCTGCAGCAAGGCTTCCCTGTTTTTATACTCCATCCCCCTTGCAATAAAAGCCAAGATTCCATTGGCCTTCCTGATCACCTGCTGCACCTGCATACTAACTTTTTGTGTTTCATGCACCAGGACCCCCAGATCCCTTTGTATTGTAGCACTTTGCAGTTTCTCTCCATTTAGATAATAACTTGCTCTTTGATTTTTTCTGCCAAAGTGCATAACCTCACACTTTCCAATATTATATTCCATCTGCCAAATCTCTGCCCACTCACTTAGCCTATGTCCTTTTGCAGGTTTTTTATGTCCTCCTCACTCACTGCTTTCCCTCCCATCTTTGTATCATCGGCAAACTTGGATATGTTGCACTCGGTCCCTTCCTCCAAATCGTTACTATAGATTGTAAAGAGTTGGGGTCCCAGCACTGACCCCTGCGGAACACCACTAGTTACTGATTGCCAGCCCGAGAACGAACCATTTATCCCAACTCTTTGTTTTCTGTTAGATAGCCAATCTTCCACCCATGCCAGTATATTACCCCCAATCCCGTGATTTTTTTATCTTGATCAGTAATCTTTTGTGTGGAACCTTGTCAAATGCCTTTTGGAAGTCCAAATACACTACATCCACTGGTTCCCCTTTATCCACCCTGTATGTTACGTCCTCAAAGAATTCGAGCAAATTTGTCAAACATGACTTCCCCTTCATAAAACCATGCTGACTCTGTCCTATTAAATTATGTTTATCCAAATGCTCAGTACCCGGTCCCCGCTTTCTCCCCATACCCCTTGATCCCTTTAGCCTTAAGAAATATATCCAACTCCTTCTTGAATATATTTAATGAATTGGCCTCGACTGCCTTCTGTGGTAGAGAATGCCACAGGTTCACCACTCTCTGGGTGAAGAAATTCCTCCTCATTTCTGTCCTAAATGGAATACCCCTTATCCTTAGACTGTGACCCCTGGTTCTGGACTCCCCGACCATCGGGAACATCCTTCCTGCATCTAGTCTGTCCAGTCCTGTCAGAATTTTATAAGTTTCAATGAGATCCCCTCTCATTCTTCTAAACTCTAGTGAGTGCAAGCCCAATCGACCCAATCTCTCCTCATGCATCATTCCTGCCATCCCAGGTATCAGCCTGGTGAATCTTCGCTGAACTCCTCCCATGGCAAGAACATCCTTCCTCAGATAAGGTGACCAAAACTACACACAATACTCAAGATGTGGTCTCATCTGTTCTCTTTTGAGATACAGGAGGTCAAGTTGGTCTTTGCCAGTAGCGCGAAACAGGCTCATAGCAAATCGCCAGCCTGTTTTACACCATGCTCGATTTTCTTATTCATTGGGCTGGCAATTGGCTTTGATCCTATTTCACACAACTGGTAAAGACCAATTTCATCCTGACTCTTTTGCAGTCCTCATCCTCGGCGATTCAAATCTCCATCTTAACTTACCTCTGATTTCACTGTCCTCCCTTAACCTTTCCTTTCATATAAGCTCTCCTACCCATATGCACGGCCACCCAGTCAACCTTGCCATCTCACGTGGCCTCTCCGCTCCCATTGTCTGGATCACAGACAAGGCCGTCTCCAACCACTTCCTTGTATCCTTCACGACTCACTTCCCCCTTTCAACCCCACTTCCTTCTGAATTTACCCCTTGAAAATATGTTTTGCCGATGCATTTGCCACTGAAATACCACTGAGGGCCTCTTGATGGTACTGTTGAACACAACAACTGCAAGGTCTGTGGTGCAACTGATGGGGACTTTGTGGTACTGCAGCTGTTAGTAAATTATTGGAAAAAAAACTTGCCATGTTGAAAGGGGATGAATACGCTTACAAAACAGTCTCACAAAGAAAAAAGTCCATAGGGTCAAATGAAGGCTTTCTGTGCAGTTCTCAGTTCTTGTCTGGGAATTTTATTTGGGGTGCGGGAGGGGCAGTGTGGGGAGGGAGGGAGCGAGGATACAAATAATAACTATCGACTGGAATGATTGAACATATATATTTGTTAAATTTATAAACTAGATACATCTTATGTGGAAAAGACTAACTACATTTCAATACATTTCATAATTAGATTTTTAAATAGTTTCAAAGATAGACTGAGTAACACAATGGGCTGAATAGTGCTAATGTTGTAATTCCTGATTTCAGCCCATGGAAATTTTGCATTCCAAAGTGATGTATTGCCTTTAATAACCACATAAGTTAATGAAAACACTGTGTATAACTTGTAATTATTTCCCTGTAAAAGATTTTCACCATTAACCTTTTGCTTTCATTGCTATCTATATATTAAAAAAAGAATGATATCATAAAGCTGGCAAAACTAACTATTAGCTGTTTCATGTCACTGAATTTAATAGCAATGTTTGGCTTCACATAATGATAACTGTATAAAGGCAATCTATTAGGTTTATAATCTCTTTTCCACATAAAATGTAGCTAGTTTATAAATTTAACAGAAATAGATAATATGTCCAGTCAATAGTTATTACTTCTCTCTTCCCCCTCCCCAAACAAAATACCTCATCAAGAATTGAGAACTGCACAGAAAAATTTGAAGTAAAATAGGATCCAATGCAAACATTCATCATGGCAAATACAGTGATCACAATCAATCACAGAAAGCTTAGCTGCTTGTAGGAACAGCATGACGATCACTGGCCAGGGGATTGCTGGGCATAGTGAAGGATGGAGGTCATGGTAGATCAGTTAGTGGCTTGTAAGGGGAAAGGCAGAGTAAATGAGCTGTGGTGCACCTAGACAAACTGTGACAGAGATATCAAAAATTGTATTGAACAAGCACTGGAACGCGTGAACTATCCTCCAGTGCACCATATCTTTAATATCCTCTACCCATTCATTCCATTCTGCTGAGCGCACTGGATACAGCAAAGGCTATGGGCCCCGACAACATCCCGGCTGTCGTGTTTGCAACCATCTTCAACCAGAAGTGCCGAGTGGATGATCCATATTGGCCTCCTCCATCACAGAAGCCAATCTTCAGCCAATTCGATTCACTCCACGTGATATCAAGAAACGGCTGAGTGCACTGGATACAGCAAAGACTATGGGCCCCGACAACATCCCGGCTGTCGTGCTGAAGACTTGTGCTCCAGAACTAGCCGCGCCTCTAGCCAAGCTGTTCCAGTATAGCTACAACACTGGCATCTACCAGACAATGTGGAAAACTACCCAGCTATGTCCTGTCCACAAAAAGCAGGACAAATCCAATCTGGCCAATTACCGCCCCATCAGTCTGCACTCAACCAGCAGCAAATTGATGGATGGTGTCGTGCTAATGGGGCACTGATTCAGTAGCGCTGGGGTGAGGCGAATCCAGCGCCGCACACCAAATCTGGGCCCTCCCGTAGTGCCGCCGCTAACAGTTACCACTGGTGACTTCAATGCCAGGGTGATCGTGACATCAGTGAGCATCTAACTGGGTGCCCGATCTGCCAAATTCATTTTCGTCCCCTGCCTTAGCGCCTCGCCCCGACAGCGGAGAGGAGGTGTCAAGCAGGCGGATGCCGGCTCCAGGGGCGCTACTTAAAGGGATCATGAGTAATGAGCCGCAGATGTCAGGTTAGTGCAGTTTCACTGCTTCCGTGTCAGTTTGAGATTGCGCAAGTTTAATTCAGTCATTTAAAGTTTCTTTAGCTTCAGGAGTGTTGTGGCTACTAAAAATTAGTTACATTTATTCTGACAACATATCAAAGTGCTACACTTGGTTACATTAATAAGGTCTGTACTGGCAGTCGACCTCGCCCTCCAGGATCTACTGCGGAGGCAGCGCAGGCAGCGAGAAAGACTGGAACATGTGGCCAAGGGGAGGAGGAGAGCCATGAGGGCTCTCAACAGGAGGCCTTACCCTCCGAGGGTATTCCAACAGCACTTCTCCTACCTTCAATGAAGCGAGGAGCAGTGTATTAGAGGGCTCCGCATCACCAAAATGGCGGTCACAGAACTCTGCCACCTCCTCCAAACAGACCTCCAGCCTCACACCAGGAAGCCTTAAACCTCAGATGCCTTTTCCTCACCATATCACATTATCCTCCTAGGCGCAAAGTTGAAATGAGAGTGATCACAAAATATTGCAAACTCCATGAATAAATTTATGCATAAACATATCACAATCATTCCAACAACTAATGACCCTTGCGCCTGTCATAGTTGAATAGCTGTCATTGTGTGCAAGGCGTGAGATGTGAATGTGAGTGTTGGTAGGTAGAGATTGTTGGTGTGTGAGTGCTGGGGGCAGTGTGTGAAGCTTGTGGTACAGATGGTGGTATGTAGCATTTGTTGAAGCATTCAATCACCCTGATCACCTGACTGAGGTGGATCTGCGCTGAGCACACCTGCTTCAGTCCTCCTGCTCCTTCTCCTTGTTGTGCTTCTGTAGGGGGTGGTGTGTGTGCCCAGTCAGCTCTGCCCCTGACTGTCTCTGAGCGGTTCGAATCGTTCCCACACCCCTGGGTTCTAGACACCGGACTTAGGTACAGGCGGCGATACAGAAATAGAGTAGACAAGTGGTTTGGTACAAGAAAACCGTAATTTTATTAAAAGGCACAACAATATTACAATACTGGAAAAATCACTAGAATAATTACAGGCATATAAAGTTACACTTAGTTGGGAATGGAGAACACACGGCACAATGAGGGAACAATCACGTTAATAATTCCCCTACCCTTGTCCCACCCCCAATACCTAACTAGATTGAGCTAAGAGGGGCCAGGGATTTATGCTCACCAATGGGGTTTCCTTCACAGTTCGAAACCTGTCGATTAAGCCGGTTGTGGTTTTGGGTTCGCTCTTTGTGTCCTTTAGGGCCTGCCGTCGTCACGTGGTCCCAGGGCGCGGCGGTGGAGTCGTCCGAGTAAAGTACCCCCTTTTCCTCAGTTTAAAGAGTAAAGTCTTTGTTGGGTACTTTACCTTGCAGAATGGTTGTTCTTCTGGTGGTGGTCTGGTCGTTGGATTTCGTTGCGGCTGGGCTCGGTTGGTGGCCTTCGGGGTCGGCTCAGTCGTGTAAGGCTGCGGTTGCGGCCTAATTGTCCTCAGTTGTTACCTTGATCTTGCTATTTGGCTTCGCTCCTCATCGTGCCCCGATGGTTAGTCCTCTTCTGCCGTGCTGCCACTCGAGCTTGCTGTTTGGCTTCGTTCCTTATCGTGCCCCGATGGCTAGCCCTCTTCTGCCGTGCTGAGCATCCTGAGCTACCGGTGGGCCTATAATAATACAGGTTCTCCATTCCCTTATCTGCACGCCAAATCAGGTCAGTTCTTTGTTTAATTTTGGCGGGCTTGTCTAAAGTGTTTACAGTCATTCACCTTAACGGCTTTGGGGCGGTTGTCTCCTTGTTTTAACGGCTTCAATATCCTGGCTGTTTGTCATTTATGAATGTTTAATCATCTTTTCCTGGCTTGGTGGCTCCTTTGAGCGGTTACCGATTATGTATGCAAAAAGTAAATGGCCTCAAGATTACGTCTATCCTGAGTTAACTGTTTCGAGATGAAAGATGCATATTCTGTGTTTACCTAGCTGTCTGGCTTTAGAAAAATGACAAAGTCTTCCACACAGATCCATGCATGTTAGGTTTCGTTTCAGGATTTGAATGGGCCTGCTTTTGCAGGGCCTTGCCTTTTAAACTCCTGCGGGCCTCGGTCACAAGGTTTCAGAAGCCATTTTCTTTCGGGTACCCTTTTTTAATAACTTGTCCATACAGGGTCCCTTTATCCATTACTTTTGGGGAATGTGGGAATGTTGAGAACCCTACACTCCCCCCTGTTGATACTAAACTTGCTTTAAGTATCATCCTGACAAGGTGAGCAAAATTCCCGACCCTCCATAGTCAATCTTCCCTTGTAATTACCTATCTATGATCCCATGACACATGCATTTCCCATTCTTTAAAATGTAGTGTACATAAGCATACAGAGACAGAATACAGCCATTTACACACATCCAAGCATGGAGGGGGACCAACACCCCTGCACCACTTAGTACACATACACTTTATTAAAAATAACACGTCGAAAATCTTTATTAAAAATAACAAAATGCAAAGAAGAAAAAAACAATCTTTAATCAGTAGCACACAAAAAAATTCAAAAAGGTGTATCTCCCTCCACCTTGACATAATGTTCCTTCTAGGTCCTTTGGTTTCGGAATTCTAGTATTTGGCTTTTTCCCTTGCACTGAGTGCACACTAGGTACAACAGTATTCCCAGCTGGCAAACCACGAGGATGTGGGAAGCCAGTCTAATCCATGAAGGGACCTCTATGTTTTCAAAAATGTCCCACCAGGGTGGAACCACAATATTCAATATTTTGGCCCCTATCTCTACTGTCTTCTGCTCCAGAGTGTAGAAATGTTTCTGTGAGACTATTACTGCTTTGAGTATTTTGGTAAGATGTTCTGGGAGAGGGGGGATTTCATAGCCGAAATGTGCTACATACTTTTGTAGGTTGGTGAAATTCTCTTTTACAGTGAGGTGAACAGTGGAGGGTTCAGGAATGGGGATAATTCGTTCCTGGGCCACTTGAACTTCTGCCTCGGGTTTAAAGCAGAAACTGCTGTCACTTACCAGATACCAGCTATGCTGTCCATGCTGGTAGTGGGGCGCACCTGTGGTGACACAATATGTCCCACCTCCTATATATGCTACCTTTGGGGGAACATGGTCTTATGCCATTACCTCCATGGTACAATTTATAGGTTTTGCGCCAGCAGCTCTGGTTTTGAATAGGCATTCAAGTGCTGGGGACACAGTATTATGTGTGCTCCCTGGCTCCGGCACCCCGAGAGGTCAGTACCTGTCATAGCGTGCTCCCACTTTATGACATAAGGTGGGACCGCTGTGAAACAGATGTGTGCACCCACTTGAATGACTCCAATGTTCTCTATCCTGTATACTGGTGCAGGTCGGGCTGTCCCACCCATGACCGGCATTCTTACTACTATACCCATGATAGTATGGTTTGAACGTCCACAATCTACTGGGACTGGGTAGGCCTCAGAAGCTAGCCGGAGTTGACACGGGCTTAATGCATTCTCAAATGGATGGAGGGCTGCGAGGTGTTTGTTGCTGATCCAGGAGGGGATTAAACCCTGTTTTAAATCCTCCAGATTACTGCGGCCCTCGCCCAGCAACCATGCCCCGTACAGTACACATACCTCGTTCCGTGCAGCCTGATCTGAAGCATTTCTGTCCTCTCTTATGAGGGCATTTATAGGCCTAGAAATTGGGTATAGCCCCGCTTGAGGTGTTAGAACTGGCGCTGCGCAAAGTTTATAGCCAGATGAAACTTATCGCCGCCTGGCGCGATATTGGGTCGCATCGCCCCCAAAGGGGATTGAGGCGCGAATTCAGACATTGCACGGGCCTCCTAAGGCGCAAAACTTCCGGCGCTACCCAATATCGGCGCGGACGGGCGCAGCGCAGGTGATCTCAATTATCGATAACCACGAGACTTCCAGGCACTGGCCGGCTCTTAAAGGGGTGGGTCAGTCAGCCTCAGCTTCCACACTCAATGCCCTTTAGGCCTCAGAATCGGCGCTCTTCCTTCTCTGGTGCAAAAAACTTGGTCAGGATGGAGAAGGTGAGAGAGAGCAGAGCGCTTCAGCACTGAGGCCCTGGACCAGTTGGTGTCCGCAGTGGAGTGCCGTCGAGATGTTCTGTATCCTGACAATGGCAGGAGGCCGAATCAAAAGGATTACCGCCGAGCTTGGAGGGATGTTTCTCAGAGGGTCAACTCCAGCAGCATGGCGACCAGGAGCCCTGTTCAGTGCAGGAAGAAATTCAATGACCTCACTCGGGTCGTTAGGGTGAGTGGTGTTTATGCAAACTTCTGATTCCCTCCATCTGCACCTGACTTCACGCACCCTCTTGCCATGATGCCCCAATGGCCATCTGTCAGCAAGCACCCATGGCCCTTTCTGGGCACACACATGCACACTTGACTCAAGGCATCATATAAGGGCTCTTGCACCATGGGGGGCATGAGATGCTCTCTCAAGGCATCATGTAAGGGCTCTTGCACCATGGGGGGCATGAGATGCTCTCTCAAGGCATCATGTAAGGGCTCTTGCACCATGGGGGGCATGAGATGATCTCTCAAGGCATCATGTAACAGAGCTTCCCCTTCTTTCCCCTGCAGTCCAAGCTGGCGACGATCCAAAAGGACCAGCGTCGAACCGGTGGCGGACCTCCACAAGTGGTCACTCTCACGGATCTCGAGGAGAGAGTGCACCAGATTCTTGGAGGACGTCTGAGTGGTCCTGTTACCACTGCAGCTGCCGACCCCCTTCTCGACAGCGAGGGTAAGGCTCTCACCTTTTTCAGCTGTCTCCTTCCACTTGGTCCCCCCACCAGCATGCTTTCTCAGTGTGCAGCCATGTCAGAGCCTTGCCGCCAACCTGATCACTTGCTAAAGCCACTCTTCCACCTCCCTGCTTTCAGATGCTGCATCACCAACTCGGGATCTGCGCCCTGAAGCTGCCAGTGCCAGTGCCTCCAGAGGCGAGGATCAGGAGGAAGCCGGAGCATCCGTTCCAACTTCAGGGGAGCGTACACATCTGCAGACTGGGGATAGTAGTTCCCTGGAGGGGAGTGGGGGGGGTGGTCTGCTGATGAGCCAGTTGCCGGAACAAGCGGCATGCAGCAGCGCGGGGGGGGGGTCGGCAAGTTCGGCCACTGGCTCCCCGGAGGGCAAGGCAGGGAGTGAGCTCAGGCACACTGAGCTGATGGCTGCAGTGGGGAGGATGCCTCAGTCGATAGAAACACTGGCAAAGAGTGTGTTGGACTTTGGAGCAGCAATGGAGAGGACTGTAATGTATATACCTTTAAGTGGGGAACTATCTTTTACAGCTCATGTATACTGCAGTACCAGCAGTGACCACACCTGTATATAGCCCTGAGTAGTAATCTGTACAGATCAGTTCAACTGTGAGCCACGTTGAGTAAACACCTGTTGTTACCGTTCTCCTGCAGTCTGTATCTTATTATACACGGACGTAACATTGGCGACGAGGCAGGTTCGAACCTACCTGCAACTCTGCACCACCTCCCGGGGATTCGTTCCTGGAGATCAGTGGATTGGAGGTCAAGGCCAGAGACTTGGGTGTCGACCACGGGCAACCGCCCAGTCATCCAGCAGAGACTCGAGAATTGCGGGGGAGGCCGTCGAGAGCCAGGCTTGGCTTTCCAGTTGAGGTGGTCCAGCGAAACGGGCTGGCAACAGGTAGTGCGCAGACCCTTCCCGGACAGCGGCGGGCTAGAGCCTGACCGAGCGGCACAGCAAAGGGCCGAGCAGCGTCGACGGGGGAGAGAGAGAGATGGCAGAGCACACAGAGCGCAGCCGGTGTTCAGGGGCCGAGCAGCATTGGAGAGAGGGAGAGAGAGACGCGCAGAAACCCGCGAGGCACCGCCATTGCCATGAAAACCGGCAGCAGCGGGGGAGGAAGGAAAGCGTGGGAGACGCCATTTTAAGCCATTGGGAGACGCCATTTTAAACCACACCCAAAATGCCGAAGAGTGGCAGTATCACCGCATTTGACAATGAAGTCGAAGGTTGGACTACATATGTCGAACGAATAGAGGTGTACTGCAAGGCAAATGAGGTGTCAGATGACAAGAAAGCGTCGGTATTGTTAAATTTAATGGGTGCAAAGACGTATGGTTTATTACGAAATCTAGTAACCCCAACGAAGCCAATGGAAAAGAGTTTTGAAGACATAGTAACGATACTAAAGGAACATTTAAACCCCACACCGCTGCTGATAGCAGAAAGATTCAAGTTTCACAAACGGAACCAGCATAAGGATGAAAGCAATGCTGATTATTTAACAGAACTGCGCAAACTATCGAAACACAGCCAGTTTGGAGCGGGACTGGCAGATACCTTAAGGGACAAGTTTGTGTGTGGGCTTCAAAGTGAAGGAACCCAGAAACGGCTTTTATCTGAAAAGGACCTTACGCTGGAAAAGGCTTTCAGCATTGTGGTATCATATGAAGCAGCAGCACGGGGCGCTGCAGAGATACAACAGAGACCGCAAGAATATGGCACAAACGAAATGTCATATGGAACAGAGAAGTGCTATCACTGCGGCAGAACAACACACGACCAGAATGATTGCTGGTTCAAAGACAAAGTGTGCAGACAGTGTGGAAAAGTAGGACTCATACCACGAGTCTGCAGGTCGGGAAAGAAAACCAGCAATAAGAAACCTATCAAAGAAAAGTACAAGAAGGTACATAAGATGACGGAGAATAGTTCAGACGAACAAAAGAGTGATAATGACTCCGAAAGCAGGGAACTGAGTTGTCTGAAACTACATAATGTGATCACGACGGAGGATCACCGAACCATTTGGGTCACTCTCAAGATAGCAGGAGTCCAGGTAAAGATGGAATTGGACACAGGATCAGCCCTAACAGCCATAAACCGATGGGACTATGAGCGGCTATTCTCACACATACCCTTGAGAGGCACAAAAATTATTTTGAAGACGTACACGGGGCAAAAAGTCTACCCCAAAGGAAAAATAAGGGTGACCGTTATATGTAATGGTAAGGAAACACCAAAACTAGGCCTGTATGTATTGCAAGATGGAGGACCACCATTACTGGGACGTGAATGGATCCGGAAAATACAACTGGATTGGCATTCCATACAGGCACTGACTGTGGCTGACAAAAAGGATGACGACGTCACACCTGGGCGACTGTCAAAGATCCTAACTGACGCAAAAGAAGTGTTCCAGCAAGGACTCAGAACATTAAAAGGCATGACAGCGACGATTAAAATTGAAGAAAACGCAAGCCCAAAATTTTTTAAAGCCAGACCGGTACCTTATGCGATCCGACCAGCCGTCGAAGCAGAGCTGGAGAGGCTGGAACGTTCAGGTGTACTGTCCAAGGTAGACTGGAGCGAGTGGGCTACTCCCATCGTCCCTGTGATTAAAAAGTCATTGAGCAGCACGCCTGGGGAACCAAGGAAGGTTCGCATCTGTGGGGACTTTAAGGTAACAGTGAACCCGGTCCTTCACACCGTACAATATCCACTTCTACGGATTGAATATATTTTCGCCTCGCTATCTGGAGGGAAACGCTTCACTAAGATTGATCTGGCCCAGGCGTATCTGCAAATGGAGGTAGAAGAAACATCAAAAAAATACCTCACAATCAACACCCATGAAGGTCTCTACCAATACAACCGGCTGGTATTCGGGGTAGCATCAGCTCCGGCTATTTGGCAGAGGGCAATGGAACAAGTCCTGCAAGGAATCCCAGGGACCCAGTGTTATTTGGACGACATCCTGGTCACGGACGAAAATGACAGTGATCACCTTGCCAACCTGGAGCAGGTGCTCACTAGATTGCAGGAATATGGGCTCCGAGCTAACCGCCCCAAATGCGAGTTTTTTAGAAAACAGATCTCGTATTGTGGTCACGTTATCGATAAAGAGGGGTTACATAAGTCCCCAGGGAAGATTGAGGCAGTAGTCAAGGCTCCAGCACCGGAAAATGTGTCACAACTGAGGTCGTTCCTCGGGCTGGTAAACTACTACCATAAGTTCTTGCCAAATTTGTCTACAATACGACACCCACTGAACACCCTACTGCAAACTGGGGTGCCATGGAAGTGGAGTGACGAATGTAGACGAGCTTTCCAGAAGAGCAAAACACTAATCACATCGAAAGAGGTATTGGCCCATTACAACCCAGCATTACCAATTCGGTTGGCATGTGATGCGTCACCCTACGGCATTGGAGCGGTGCTGTCGCACAAATTCTCGGACGGCTCAGACAGGCCAATAGCCTTTGCGTCACGATCACTAACCTCAGCTGAGCGTAACCACGCCCAGATTGACAGGGAGGCCCTCAGCCTAGAGTGGGGAGTGAAAAAGTTCAATCACTATCTGCACGGGCAGAAATTCACCTTGCTGACTGATCACCAGCCTCTTGTCTCCATTTTTAATCCGAAGAAGGGCGTTCCGGTGATGACTGCGCAACGACTACAAAGATGGTCACTTTTTCTAGGGGCGCACCACTATGAGATTGAATATAAGGGCACGAAACAGCATGGAAATGCTGATGGGCTATCACGCCTGCCACTGCCTACTGCGGAGGAAGCACCAGCAGTGGATCCTATTGAAATATTCCATTCGACTATAGTTGAATACCTACCGGTAACTAACGCTTGTATCGAAATGGAAACCCGAAATGACCCGACACTGTCTCGGGTATATGATTTGACGGTGAAGGGATGGCCAGCACATGGCGACTCACTGTTGCCAGCATTCTCGACAAGGAGAGAACAGCTGTCAGTGTGCTGGGGGACCTTGATGTGTGGATCCCGAGTGGTAATTCCACCCAAGTTAAGGGATAGAGTGCTCAATGAGCTTCATGAAGGTCATCTGGGAGGGGTAAAAATGAAAAGCCTAGCCAGGGCTTATGTGTGGTGGCCGGGAATCGATAAACAAATCGAGGACCTGACCAAGAGCTGCTCAGGATGCCAGAAAGTCCAAAATGCACCACCACAGGCCCCTCTACACCCATGGGAGTGGCCCTCATCTCCATGGCAACGGGAGCATATTGATTTTGCTGGTCCATTCATGGACTCAATGTTTTTAATAGCCGTGGATGCGCACTCGAAATGACCTGAAGTCATCAAAATGTCCTCCACCACCACGGAGAAAACTATTGCAGTCCTACGGACCATTTTTGCCAGGAATGGCTTGCCAGAACAGATTTGCTCCGACAACGGACCACAGTTTGTGTCCGAAGAGTTCTGGAGGTTCTTGAAAAAGAATGGGGTAAGGCATTACACATCCGCCCCGTATCATCCAGCCACAAATGGATTGGCTGAGAGGTTCGTACAAACCTTTAAGAAGGCAATAAAGGCTATGTACAATGACAACATTCCGCTGCAGCACAAGGTGGAAAATTTCCTGTTCGCCTACCGGAATGCGACACATGCAGTCACCAACCAGGCCCCAGCCATGATGTTCTTTAACCGAAGGTTAAGATCTCGCCTGGATTTGCTCAGACCAAACGTACGAAGAGATGTTGAGAGTAAGCAATTCCAGCACATCCATGAGAAGCCAACAAGGAGCTTCAATGTAGGGCAACCAGTCTTGGCCCGCAACTACCGAACAGAAAAATGGCAGCCAGGAACGATATGCACACGGCAGGGCCCACTAATGTACACAGTGGACGTTGGGGAGAGCATCGTGAGATGCCATGCTGACCAGATCCTAGAGTCACAGGAACAAGTCAACCCCATGCCTCGCCCATACGTACCTGGTGATGAACCCGACGTACAGGTCGCATCTACCCCAGAAACAGTAGCATCGGAAGCTGATGAACCAACCGACGACAGGGGGCCTGAATCGCCTCCGCACCAAGAGCAAGACACTCGGGAAAGGCGCTATCCAGAAAGGATCAGGAAGCCTCCCCAAAGACTGAATATATAAATAGACTATTTTCAGCTAATGTTGCATGTTAAAAGTGTTAATTGTAATTAGTTTGATATTTAATTGTTAAATGAGTGTTATGGTACTGTTAATCTAAAAGGGGAGGAATTGTAATGTATATACCTTTAAGTGGGGAACTATCTTTTACAGCTCATGTATACTGCAGTACCGGCAGTGACCACACCTGTATATAGCCCTGAGTAGTAATCTGTACAGATCAGTTCAACTGTGAGCCACGTTGAGTAAACACCTGTTGTTACCGTTCTCCTGCAGTCTGTATCTTATTATACACGGACGTAACAAGGACTGTCCAGGGCTTCGGGGCAGCAATGGAGAGGACTGTCCAGGGCTTCGAGGCTGCAATGGAAAGGACTGTTCAGAGCCTCGGACAATCCCTGGAAAGGTCTGTCCAGGGCTTGTCCGAGGCAGTGGAACGGACTGCTCCGGCCTTGTCCGAAGCAATGGAAAGAACTATCCAGGGCTTCTCCGAAGCACTGGCACCTGCTACACAGGTCCTCACTGCTGCCACGCAGTCACTTGCTGGCCTCGTCCACACCCAGATTGAGGCAACGCGAACTCTCACTGCAGCCACCCTATCTGCATCAGCTAGGATCACCCCGGGCCCTTCCAGTACCATACAAGGCCAGGAATCAGTAGAGCAGGCGATTGTGGCGGTTGAGCCGAACTGGCCCCCTCAGAGAGCCAGTGTGTCGTCCGACCATGGTGCAGGTGTCCTCTCTCGGCAGGTGACCATTGCTCATGCCACCACTGGTACGTCTGCAGTGCAGCTGCCACCACCTGCAGGGCACACTGCTTCCAGCCATGCTCAGATCAAGCAGCCTGCGTCCGCACCCTCCAAGACCAGAGGTCTGCCAGGCCGTCCCTCAGGGGCTTCTGTGATTCCACACAGTCAGCAGGCTTCCCCCAGCCTTGACCCTGCCACTGGGGTTCAATTACGTAGGAGCAGCAGGGAGGGAAGGGGCCGACCGCGAAAGAGAAGTCCTTCTCCATCAAGGGGCCAGCAGTAGAGGGAGGTGCTGAGACGTTTCTTTGGCCAAATTGAAGGACTCCCTCACCTGTTGTGATCGTTGGAAATGGTTTGTTTAGTTTTGCCGAAGAGTTAACTGTTATTTTGTTAGTTATGGTTTCTGTTGACATGACGTTGTTATGCTGGAAGGAAGGACTTTTGTGACAATAAAGAAAAGTTTTAATTTGCAATGGTACACGCACGGTGGCATAGTGGTTAGCACTGTTGCCTCACAGCGCCAGGGACCCGGGTTCAAATCCGGCCTCGGGCGACTGTCTGTGTGGAGTTTGCACATTCTCCCTGTGTCTGCGTGGGTTTCCTCCGGGTGCTCCGGTTTCCTCCCACAGTCCAAAGATGTGCGGGTTAGGTTGATTTGGCTATGATAAATTGACCCTTAGTGTGTTAGGGGATTAAATACGTGGGGTTACGGGGATAGGGTGGGATATGTGTCGGTGCAGGCTCGATGGGCCAAAATGGCCTCTATCTGCACTGTGAGGATTCTGTGATTCTGTGATTCTGTAACTATTTACAGTCATGCTGGCCTTCAGAGCCTTTCAAAGATCCGCAGTGCGCAGGACGAATGACACCCATCATTCCGCCAGAGGGGCCTGGAACCGAGTCCTGATGAGCCTCTGACGGATGGCCCTTCCACTTGCAGGAGCCCTCCCATCTTCCTCCTCCTCCTCCTCCTCCTCCTCCTCGTCCGCATGCTCCTCCTCGTCCGCCTGCTCGTCCTCGTCCGCCTGCTCTGCTGGACCTTGAGGGACAGTTGGCATTGGCTGGGTGCGTCGAATTGCCAAATTGTGGAGCATGCAGCAGACGATGACGATGTGACCCACTTGCTCCGGCGAGTACTGCAGGGCTCCCCCCGAATGGTCCAGACAGTGGAAACGCTGTTTGAGTACACCAATAGTGTGCTCTACAATGTTCCTGGTCGCCTGATGGCTGCTGTTGTACAGCTCTTCTGCTGGGGTGGCGGCCAAATGGAGTGGTGTCATGAGCCATGGGCAGAGAGGATAGCCCTTGTCCCCAAGAAGCCAGCCTCGTGGGCGAGTCGGCCCCTCAAAAAGGTCACAAACTGAGGTCTGCCGCAGGATGAAGGCATCGTGGCTGCTCCCTGGGAATTGGGCGTTGACTGCCATGATCATTTGGCGGTGGTCACAGACCAGCTGCACATTGAGGGAGTGGAACCCCTTGCGGTTGCGGAAGTCCTCAGGATTGAGCAATGGCGCCCGCAAAGGCACGTGTGTGCAATCAATCGCCCCCTGCACCATGGGGAAGTCCGCAATAGCAGCGAAGCCCTGTGCGCGCTCCGCCTGCTTCTCCAGGCTCAGAGGGAAGTTGATGAATTGACGCCTTCGCCTATAAAGGGCAGCTGTAACTTACCGGATGCAACAATGGACTGCAAACTGAGAGATATTCGCAATGTCCCCAGTGGCTGCCTGAAAGGATCCGGTGGCATAGAAATTGAGGGCAACAGTCACTTTAACGGACTCCGACAGAGAGGTCCTGCACCGTAGACGCGGCTGCAGATCCTGAGCAAGCAGGTGGCACAGCTCAGTTACCACCTCCTTCCCGAATCGGAGCCTTCACACACACTGCTCCTCTGACATTGCAAGGTATGAGACCTGCTGCCTGAATACCCTCGCAGCGTACCCTCGGATTGGCCGACCTCCATTGCCCCTCCTCCTTCTGGCCAATCCCGGCCCTCTCTCCCGCCATCTCTCTGCCCTTTCACAGTGTCCGGCCATGAGGACGTTGCCATCCAAAGCAGCTCCCATACCGATGCCAGTCGGTCCAAACGCTGTTAGGTGTAGCGCTCCAGCTGCTACGGACAGGTTTGAAGGTCCCAAGTATTCTAAGACTAAATTCCAAAAAATCTGCTCCACAGTAGCTCACCAACTCTCTCCAGCAACGATCACAATGAACAGGCCAAGTGGCTGCAGCTTTTATACTAGAGCTGTCCCTTTTAAATAGCGCCCCCGACTACGAGAAGGGCCTGGTAGCGTTCCATTGAACTGTCACTAACAGCGCTAGGCGCAAAGGTTCCGGGCGCCACCCAATATCCGGTCCGGGGCGCCAAAAAGGCATTGCACACTGAAATGACGTCATGATCTGCCTGCGCCCGCGGGCGCGCACAAAGAGTTAGCGCCGGCGCTAAAACAATACTCAATATGGGAGGTGGCGCAATATTCACTGCGCCCGCCCGAACATTGGGTAACGCCCCAATTCTCGGGCTCTTTAGGCGCTAATCGCTGGCGCTACCAACCGATTTTCTAGGCCATAGTCTTTGCGTGCTTCTCCAGCTCAGTTATTATTTCTTTTAAATGGACCGTCATGGCCTGGTCCCCATGTAACTCTGAGCCTACTACCTTATTTTCATCCATTAGGATTTTCCTCAATTGTGTTTTTAGACCGTTTATCTGTGTCTGCAATTCTATGTCATCCAAGCTGTTTATAACAGAGGATCCTGTGTTAAACGCTGTGAAAACATAATTCCAGGCTCCCCTTCTTTGTCTCTCCGCATTACCAAAAATCTCATTGTGTGTGGTGTACTGTTCGGTTTTGTCTTCATTGGCAAAATCGAACTCGTAGATTTTCCTAAACATCTCTTTTAACAGGGCCTGGTATAGCTGTTCTGTCTCTTTGGGGCACCACTCCAGTAAGTGTACCTCGGTAAGGTTTAAAATCACGGAGGCTACCGCGTAGTGTACCCCCTGGTATTGCACCTGATCCGTCGGCACTAGTACCAGCCCATTCCCTGGTCCCTTGGTGGTGGCAGGGCACCCCTCTCTGTGTGTCCTTGCTGCCTGGGTCGTGGGCAGGGGCTTTCGGGGGTGGGTTACAAGTTCAGTGGCATTGACTGGGATCGAGGAGTATGGGACCGCGCACGCCTTCAGCCTGGAATCCCACTTCACCCCCTCCCCGGCATCTTGCCATTGCCGGTGGAAAATGATGGATATGCCTGTGGGGCAGACCTTCTCTGACCCCCACATACAGACATAAATCCCCTGATCCGGTTCCCACCACTTGTCTCAGCACACACTCAATCCCTGTGAGGCCCTGTAATTGTCCGATGGGTATTGTTCCCCAACCGTTCCCACTCAACTGAGGGGTTTCCCATATCCTTGCTCAGTTTTCTGAGCCCCCACCACCAATCCAAAGGAATCTGTCCCTTGCATGTTAAACATACACGTTTCCCTACGGAGACGCTGACCCTTGTGGCAACGACCTGTACCCTGGGGCACAGGAGGGAGGCCTCCCCATAAGTGAACCCGGTCTGGCTGGAGTACTGAGTCAAATTGGACCCCAGCCACCCTGGCCACCTTCCCTCTTGGAAGTAGATGGCGAGCTCCTCCACATCCCGTTCACCACCCCCTGCGGTAACGATCGGTGCTCTCTCTCCTGAGCACCCATAGACGTGGGAGTCCTCCACGTCACCACGCTTTCCAATGCTCATTCCTATCAGGGCGAGTAGGAGTACGCCCCCCTTCATCTTGAAATCCTCTCCTGCAAAGAGACACAAGAGCATATAGCCAGGTCCCAAGGAGATACTCTGGCTCGGGTGAAGCATAGTCGAGTCTTGTGACCTCGACTCAGTACCAACATTCTTAACAATACTACTACTATTTAAACTACCAATCACCTTGTTTAAACTTAAACTAAACACCCAAACTTTACAATATCACACTTAAATTACCTAACTATGTACATCCGCTGCCCGTCTCCGGGCGGCCAGCCTAATTCCTGTTCAGGCTGCGGCACACCGCTCCGTTAGATGTGACCGCAATGTCCTGTAATTTCGGTCCCTCACAGCCTGTGGCTGCTGGCTGGGGACCTCTGTCCTTAGATTTACCCCTGACTCGTGAGGCTGCCCCTTTAAAATGGGGAGCTGGTGACCACGGTTTCCTTGGCTGGGGCGTCCGTGGGGACCTTCTGGGGACTTTGGCAGGTGAGGTTTTTCTAGCTGGTGGTTCTTTAACATGAGCCACTGCCCCCTCCTGTGCGGTCTGTGGGCTTTCCACTACTGCTGGCTGGGGATTTTCCTCCTCAGGCTTTACCTCTCCTGAACCTGGGCTAGGGGCAGGTAACTCTTCACAGCCTGGTGCTGCAGGCTGAGGGTCCCCGCCCTCAGGTCCCACTTCACCTAAACCTGGGTCGGGGGCGGAGTCTCCGCCCTCAGGTCCCACCTCACCTAAACCTGGGCCAGGGGCGGGGTCTCCGCACTCGGGTCCCACCTCATCTAAATCCCAGAAGAGTGGGGGAGTGTCCCAATCAGTGGGCGGGATGGCCCCTCCCCTTAAGCAAGCCACAGCGCCTGTCTGTGCAGTCTGTAAACTTGCTCCTGCTGCAGGCTGAGGATTTCTATCCTCAGACCTTATCCCAAATGGCTGTTCTCTCCTCTCGGGCTTAAACAGTTTACACTGATTAATATGGAACCATTTGGTGCGCCGAGGCATCTTAATGGCGTATGCCATGGGGCTGGCCTTGCCTACAATGCTGTAGGGCCCCATGTATAGCGGTTCTAGACTTCCTACCCGAGCAAAATTCCTCACCATAACCTGATCCCCTATTTCCCACTCATGGTGTTTTCAGGGTTCTAACAGCAATCGGTTACTTTGATGCTGCTTTCCCATGTTCCCAGCCGACTGCCCGTGGACCTGCTTAAAGTGCTCAAAGAGGTTCCTGGCGAACCTGTCCCGGTTTACCTCCCTGAGCTGATCTTCTGTGAGCACCGGGGCTAGTACATGGGTGGGGGTCCGCATAACCCTGCCAGTCATCAGCTCGTGCGGGGAGTACCCGGTGCTTTTGGACTGGCTGGCCTGGATCCCCATCAGGACCAACGGTAGGACCTCTGCCCATTTACTAGGCGAATCCACCGTCTCTTTCCTCAGCCTTTCCTTCAGGGTCCTGTTCATTCTCTCCACAATCCCTGATGACTATGGGTTGTGGGCAACGTGCCACTTCCCCTCGATGCCGAGCAGCATAAGGGTATTCTGCATGACCTGCCCGGTGAAGTGACTTCCTTGGTCGGACTCCACGTACTGTGGTAGCCCCCATCGTGAGAACACTTCCCGGACCAGGGTCCTGGCTGTACCCAGAGCTGTGGCTGTTCTGCAGGGGATGGCTTCTACCCATTTCGTGAACACATCTACCAGGACTAGGCAGTACTTATAGCCTCCCTGGGCAGTGGGCAGGTGCCCGATGTAGTCGACCTGGATCGACTGCCACTGTCCCTCTGCCCTCCAGATGTGTCCCATAGGTACCTTCCGTTTGTGGGGTTCAGGGTTATTGGCAGCGCACACCAGACAGCCAGCGCAGAACTTGTGGACATCTTCCCTGAGTCCTGGCCACCATCCTGCCTGTTCCACCCGCTGCCAGGTGGTCTCAAGCCCGGGATGCCCTGCTCCTGGACCCTCATGGGCCAGTTGAAGGAATTCCCTCCGGTGCTACCTATTGTTCTCCCCTAAACAGCATGCCTTCTTTCACGGAGAGGGCCGTTGTGCCATACGGGCCCTCTACCCTTTTTCCCTCAGTCACTTCACTGAGGACTTACTTAAGGATGGGGTCTTGGGTTTGGACCGTCTTGAGGTCCGGGGCTAAAGCTACCCCTGCACTCCCTAGTGTCCCATCCCTACCCCTGACTGCTGCTATGGGTCTGGATCCATATGGGTCCATGAAAGTGCCTGTACGGGCACCCTCCTTAGCTAGCATTTCAGCCTGCTGGTTGCCCTGACTACGGGGTTCTGTGGAGAAATGGGCTTTCACCTTATGGATGAAAACCTCCCCTTCCTCCCCCACTGCTGCTAAGATTTTCTCCAGCAGGGGTTTTATTGTGAGGGGTCTCCCGTCGGCGGAGGTGTATCCGCGGCGGGACCAGATGGCCAGGTACCCCGTACACGAATTGCACGTGAACAAACTGTAGGATTCGCAAAATTGAACTTTATATTATAAAGGGTCGAATGGCAGAAGAGGCCATGATTTTAAAGACTATTTTAAAAGAAGCCTAGAAAAAAGGGGCATTCAAAATGGCCGCCAGACCCCGTGACCAACTTATTGGGACACTTTAAAATGGTTCCTGCAGTCCTCAGACAGCTTTGTGGATTCAGCCCACAGGATGTTCTGGAAGCCGTTTCTGAGAGAACGAAACCAAACACCCACATTATACATATAGATTGGATGCAGATCCAGTCAAGAGCGGCCTGTAGATAAAGGCCATCTAAATGTTTAACCAGACAAAAGGGAACAGTTTCATATTCATGAGAAGAGCATCAAGGGCCCGTTAAGGACATCACCAAGACATTAAAAACAATGAAGGTCATTCCAGACCAGAGATGGCCCATTACCGGCCATCCAAGAACAGTTTAAAATATAATAACTACCCCGTTGAGCTCCCAGCCCGCCAAAATTAAAACAAAAGACTAACCTGATTTGGCGCGAGATAAGGGCTTCTGATGAGAAGTATATCTGGGAACCCAGGGGTAGAAAGAATGCATCGTGGGGAACGGGAGGAAGCCATAGACGAAGCCATCGTGGTGCTACCATCGTATCGGTGGCATCATCGCTAGAAGAAGGAGAAGAAGACAGTTCGAGCCAGCGTCCCGCTCCAGGGTAAAACATCGGGAGATCATCGACCAACCCCAGGCCGTTGACGAAATGAGAGGCCATCGACCCACTCCTGCTCGGGAGAAGAGACAATTAAAACCGACTGAAGAAATGATGAGGGCCAGCCCAAGGCTCCTCTGACTGGGGTCGAGCAAACGATCCCCGACCCCGCCGACATCCAGACCAGTCGGTGTCCAGCCATCCCCGACCCCCACCTCAGGAGAGAGGTGTGGCGCAGTTCGCTGAGGCTCCACCAACCACGTGGAGACGGGACGCCTGAAAGGATCAAACGCAGACCTGTTTCAAAACCTTACACTTCCTAGTTGGATTGGTGAGCATGTTTCTGGCCCTTCATAATCAGTTCGAGATAGGTTTAAGAGGGTGGACATTTAAGGGTATAATTAACATGAGTTGTTGTCCCTTGATGTTCCGTGTGTTTTCCCCATTTCATGATGATCTTTGTAGAGTATAGTGGGCTAGAAATTCAGTGGGCTTTGCGCCCAGTTTCCGCCCAAATAGGGTTTCTGCGCCAGTGTAAGAGGGTGCGCTGATATTCAGCGCTGCGGTAATGGCGGCGGTAGCCGGTAGCGCTGCGCCGACACCGATGACGTCATCGGTGTGCGCAGTGCCCCGGTTCCGCCCCGCTTCCGGCCCAAACCCCATATTTAGTTGCGGCCGCCTCTTCTGCAGCGGCCGCAAACAGCGATTGAAAAACGGGGCCGTACTGCTGCGCTACTGGGGCGCTTTAAGGTGGAGGTGCGGCCGGCCGCTTTTTCGGCGGCCGCCTGCCCGCACCTCCTTCCCCGGCCTCCTCCACCACCTCCCCCGCGGCATTGCCGGCTGCTTTCCGCGAGCCCGGCACTTCTCTGTGGTGCCGGGCTCATTTGCCGGCACAATCCAGCGGTGATCTCCCCGTTGCAGGCACCTCCACCTTAAGAGAAGGAGGAGGCCTGCAGTACCGCAGCCCGCCGCACTGCATCGGGTGGCGCAGCGGCACTTAGAGCGCTGAAATTCAGTTTCAGCGCCCCAAGCGGGGGCGGGCACACCCTGGAATAGCGGCCGGTTCCGACTTGGGGCGCAAAAAGTGAATATCGGACGGTCGCACATGGCTCCGCGCCCAGCGCTAACTTTTGGCCGTTAGCCAGCTGGCGGAGCCATAGTGAATTTCTAGGCCAATATGCCTGCATTTGCCTTAGTTAGTATTGTGTCGTTATGATTTGTGTGTGTTTTCCCCTCCCATGTACCCTCTTATTTGCATGCATTTTGATTTTGTTTTACATTATGCAATAAAATTCCATTTCGTTTCATCAAACTTGGTCTATAAGAGTTTTCTCTACATTGTAGTTCCTGCCCCAAAGTCCAGAGTATAGAATCTAAGGGGTGAGTGGGTCGAACCACTCACGGTTTTACTGTGCAAGAGAGAGAGGCCTCCAGAGAGAGAAACCTCTGCGATCTAAAACCCCTTACAAACTGTCCGAGCAAATCGTGCACGGGGTGGGGAAGATTTCGGGGTGTGTAACTACGTACACTACCGCGGACAGTTCAGCCTGCTGGGCGCTCATGGTGCTGGGGAGCTTAATTGCCAGGGCAATGTTCGCCGCTGGGTCATAAATTCCACCCCCTGTGAGTCGCTCACCAGCAGATACTGTGCTGGAGCCGTCCACATAGATTTTGCGGCCCCTGGGGTGTATCCCGGCCCGTAAACCTATGTCCACTTCCCAAACCCCTTCTATGGAACACCGGTGGGCTGTTCCAGGATATACCAAGTTGGCTGCGAGCTTTGGCTCGCAGAACCCTTTCCCTTTTAGGTCCATCTGTGAGAGAAGCAGGGTCCAGCGAGCAATGCGGGCACTGCTCACTGTCCCATCTTTGATTCTCCCATCCAGGAGCATCTGGGTGGGTGTGTGATGGGTGAGGAGGGTGATTGGAGAGGTGCCTGTGAAGATCAGTGATCTTTTCACAGCCCAATGCATGGCCAAGAGGTGCCTCTCACAATTGGAGTAGCTCTTCTCCACATCCGTGAGTATCCTGGAGGAGTAGACCACCGGCCTCAGCCTGCCATGCCGCTCTTGGAGCAGCATAACACTCAGGCTGTCCCCACTGGCTGCTACCTCCAGGAAGAACTCTTTTCCCCATCTATGGCCCCTAGAGCTGGTGCGGTCTGCAAGTCCTCCTTGAGCCTGACAAATGTTGCCTGGCAACCCTCATCCCACGCCAACTCCACTCCCTTGTGTAGGAGTCGGAGCAGAGGGGCTGCTGTGGCTGCATAGTCTTCAATAAAGTCTCAGCAGTACCCGGTTAGTCCTAGCCACGATCTCACACCCGTGACTGTGTTGGGGACTGGTAACTCCTGTACCGCTTCCCTTCTAGCCTTATCTATGGCCCTTTCCCCAGCGCGTACAGTCAGGCCCAGGAATTTCACCTCCTGCTGGCCGATCTGCACTTTCTTTGGGTTTACTTTAAAACCCTCCTGCCTGAGCAGCTCCAGCAGTTCGGCCAGTAGTGGGCCATGCTCCTCTCTCGAATCGGTGAATAGGAACAGGTCATCCACATACTGTAACTGCTGCCTGGGCTGGCTAAAGCCCTTTAAACTGTTTGCCATGCACTGGTGGAAGATGCTGGGACTGTTGTGGAATCCCTGAGGCAAACAGTTCCAGGTGTACTGTTGCCCTTTAAAAGTAAAGGCAAACTTGTACTGGTCCTCCCTCCTTAAAGGGATGGACCAAAACCCGTTGGAAATATCCAGCACCGTGAAAGTGGTCGCGGATGCTGGGATACTTCCTATCAGGTCGGCAACTGCTGCTACCGTGGGTGCACAGGCTGGGATGTTGCTGTTGAGCACCCGATAGTCCACCGTGGCCCTCCATGAGTTGTCCGGCTTTCTAACCGGCCACAGTGGAGAGTTTACGTGGGTGGCTATCGGTCTCAAGACCCCTTGCTGTACTAAGGAGGACATGGCTGCTTCCATGTTTGGCTCCGCTTCCCTGGGGAAGTTATACTGTTTCTGTGGTCGGGCCATGGGGTCCCCGTCTACGCTGACCTCAAACCCGTTGACCCTCCCACAGTCGTGTTTGGGTGTGGCAAATGTGGCTAGGTGGGCTCGCACAAATGCCTGGAACTCCTTCGGGGTATTACTGACCATGAGCTTGAGGTTATAACCCCTTTAGGCTTCATGGTGCACAGGGTCCCCTTCCCCTCTTTCCCTGGGGTGACTACTACTCCGCCTTCCTTTCCTGTACTTGCCCCCCATAGGCAATGATTTCTTAAATCCACCAGGATCCCGTGGCCCACGATAAAGTCGGCTCCCAGGATCCCTTTTCCGCCCTCCACTTCCCACTTCATTAGGATACAGGTCCACTTAGAGCGGAGCATACCCAAATGATTGGAGAGCGGGATGGAAAATGAGCCGGCCTGTTCTCTGCCTGTGAATCCCACCAGACTGTATGGGACCCCGCTAGATAGAGGTGAGGTGGTGGGGTTAGCTGAATGGACCACGGTGCATGATGCCCCCGTATCCAACAGATAGGTCCCCTTCACCTTTTCTATCTCCATCTCAACGAGGGGTCTCTTCCATACATTGTACCGAAGGGAACACAGGTAAACAGGCTGCACTGGCTCTAGTCAGGGCTGTGGGTTGGATGGGGCTGACGGGGTCAGAGCTCCGGTAGCGGCTGCTACTCTCCCGTGGCCAGTTAATAGGGACCTCATGGTGTCCAAAAATGACTCGACCACGGCAGGAGGGATTCCTGCCTCTGCCTTTTGGGCTGGGGCTGTGGAATTCTTTCCCTTGTTATCTTTCCAAGGGTTTTTGCACTCCTTCCTCCAGTGTCCATCCTTCCCACACCCGTAGCAATTGAGCTTTGTGCTCGAAGGGTTATTCCCTTCCTGATGCTACTTCTTCCTACCCTGACCGGGTTTTACCTCATGCACCTTCCCCTAGGTGGGTGTGCATCGGTTCCCCTACCATTCTTATAGGCTAGGGTCAACTGTCTGATCGCCGTAAGTTTGGTTGTCAGGGGATTCCTAGGGTCGAACCAGACTTCTGCCTTGGCGCGGACCTGTGGCAAGCTGCTTGCCACCAGGAAATGGAGCCAGTGGGTCAGCTGATCCCGGTTCAGGAACACCCGGTTAGGTGCCCCAGGACAGGCACTCCTGTACACCGGCCATAACCTGTCCACGAAAGCCTGCGGGGTTTCCCCTGTGAGCTGCACTGTCTTCTCCACACGGGAGAAAGGACTTCCCTCATTCATCCCCATGGCCTCCAGAACTTCATCCCTGAGCTCCTCATACACGCCCTACCCCCTCTTACACTCATCAGAGAGGGATTGGAGGAGCCTACGCTCCAGGGAGAATAGCAGCATTTTAGCCTGCTCAGCATCATCGTTGATGCTGGCTGCCTGTTCCACTTCCCTGAAGTGGACCAAGGGGTCCCCTTTCTCAGTGAGCCTTAGGATATGACTCACCATAGCCCTAAGCTGTTGGGTGCTGTAGGATAATACGAACTTATTTTGGAGGGGTCCCTCTTCCTCGCCATTAACGGGTGGGCTGAACCTCTGATGCCGGGCTGGGCACATCGGTCCTGGTTCCAGCCTCTCTTGCGGGGGTTTTTCCACCTCCGCTTCTACCCCTGACTTCACCCCACCTTGCTGCCAGACCTCGCTAAAACCTGGCGCTGTAAGGGTTTTTTTGCTAGGTCTCTCTCTCTGGTGAGACCTCTCTCTCTTTTCACAGTAATTTACCGAGTGGTCCAACCCACTCACTCCTTAGGTTCTGTACACTGGACTTTGAGGCAGGAACTACAATGCAGAGAACACTCTGTAGACCAAGTTTAATGAACATAAGAACATAAGAACATAAGAAATAGGAGCAGGAGTAGGCAAATTGGCCCCTTGAGCCTGCTCCACCATTCAATAAGATCATGGTTGATCTGATCCTAACCTCAAATCTTCTATCACTCTCCATCCCACCCGAACCCATGTGATCTCCCGGGAGAGGCGAAAAACCAGATAAAAAACCCAATGGCCAATTTGGGAGAAAAAATCTGGGAAATTCCTCTCCAACCCATCTAGGCGATCGAAACTCTTCCAGGAGATCACTCTGTCCCTATATTTGCTATAGTACTTACCTTCTGTAAAGGCGATCTCCACCCCAGCCAGGAACAGGAATAAAACCATCTCCTGAAATCTAACACAGAATTAGAACACAAGAAGTAGGAGCAGAACCAGGCTACACGGCCCCTGGGCCCGCTCCACTACCCACAGGGCCATGACCATTCCGAACCTAGACTCATGTCCAATTTCCTGCCCGCTCCCCGTAACCCTTAATTCCCTTTACTTCTAGGAAACTATCTATTTCTGTTTTAAATTTATTTAATGATGCAGCTTCCACAGCTTTCTGGGGCAGCAAATTCCACAAACCGACCACCCTCTGAGTGAAGAAGTTTCTCCTCATCTGAGTTTTGAAAGAACAGCCCCTTATTTTAAGATTATGCCCCCTAGTTCTAGTTTCACCCATCATTGGGAACATCCTCACCGTATCCACCCAATCAAGCCCCTTCACAACCTTATATGTTTCAATAAGATCGCCTCTCATTCTTCTGAACTCCAATGAGTAGAGTCCCAATCTACTCAACCTCTCCTCATATGACCACCCCCTCATCCCCGGGATTAACCGAGTGAACCTTCTTTGTACTGACTCGAGAGCAAGTATGTCTTTTCTTAAGTATGGACACCAAAACTGTATGCAGTATTCCAGGTGCGGTCTCACCAATACCTTGTATAACTGCAGCAATACCTCCCTGTTTTTATATTCTATCCCCCTAGCAATAAAAGCCAACATTCCATTGGCCTTCTTGATCACTTGCTGCACCTGCATACTAACTTTTTGAGTTTCGTGCTCCAGGACCCCCAGATCCCTTTGTACGACAGTACTTTCCAGTTTCATGCCATTAAGACAATAACTTGCTCTATGATTTTTCCTGCCAAAGTGCATAACCTCACACTTTCCAGTATTGCATTCCATCTGCCAAATCTCTGCCCACTTACTTAGCCTGTCTATGTCACGTTGCATGTTTTTTATGTCGTCCTCACTCACTACTTTCCCTCCCATCTTTGTATCATCTGCAAACTTTGATATGTTACACTCGGTCCCCTCCTCCAAATCGTTAATATAGATTGTAAAGAGTTGGGGACCCAGCACTGACCCCTGCGGAACACCACTAGTTACTGATTGCCAGTCTGAGAATGAACCATTTATCCCAACTCTCTGCTTTCTGTTAGAGAGCCAATTCTCCACCCACGCCAGAATATTACCCCCAATCCCGTGATTTTTTATCTTGAGCAATAATCTTTTGTGTGGCACCTTGTCAAATGCCTTTTGGAAGTCTAAATACACTACGTCCACTGGTTCTCCTTTATCCACCCTGTATGTTACTTCCTCAAAGAACGCAAGCAAATTTGTCAAACATGACTTCCCCTTCATGAAACCATGCTGAGTTTGTCCTATTAAATTATGTTGATCCAAATGTCCCGTTACTGTCTCCTTAATAATGGACTCTAACATTTTACCAACCACAGATGTTAGGCTAACAGGTCTATAGTTTCCAGCCTTCTGCCTACTGCCCTTTTTAAATAAGGGTGTTACATTAGCAGTTTTCCAATCTGCCGGGACCTTTGCTGAGTCCAGGGAGTTTTGGAAAATTATTACCAATGCATCCACAATCCCTACCGCCACTTCCCTCAAGACCCTAGGGTGTAAGCCATCAGATCCAGGGGATTTATCTGGCTTAAGTCCCATTATTTTACCAAGTACCACTTCCTTAGTGATTTTAATCGTATTTAGCTCCTCTCCCGCTAGAGCTCCCTGTTTGTCCAGTGTTGGGATATTCTTAGTGTCCTCTACCGTAAAGACTGATACAAAATATTTGTTCAGCGTTTTTGCCATCTCCATGTTTCCCACCATTAATTTCCCAGTCTCATCGTCTAAGGGACCAACATTTACTTCAGCCACCCTTTTTCTTTTTATATAACTATAGAAACTTTTGCTATCCGTTTTTATATTTTTTGCTAATTTACTTTCATAATCTATCTTCCCTTTCTTAATCAATCTTTTAGTTATTTTTTGCTGTCTTTTAAAGACTTCCCAATCTTCTATCCTCCCACTAGATTTGGCTACCTTATATGCCCTTGTTTTTAGTCGGATACTATCCTTAATTACTTTACTTAGCCACGGATGGCTATATTTTCTTTTACACCCTTTTTTCCTCAGTGGAATATATATTTTTTGGAAGTTGTAAAATAACTCCTTAAATGTACACCACTGATCATGTACAGTCTTACCCTTTAATCTATTTTCCCAGTCCACTCTAATCAATTCCGCTCTTATACCTTCATAGTCTCCTTTATTCAAGTTCAGCACGCTTGTTTGAGATCCAACCTTCTCACCCTCTACTTGAATATGGAATTCAACCATGTTATGGTCACTCATTCCAAGGGGATCCTTTACTAGGACATTTTTAATTAATCCTGTCTCATTACACAGGACCAAATCAAAGGTTGCTTGCCCCCTGGTCGGTTCAGTTACATACTGCTCAAGAAACCCATCCCTAATACACTCAATGAACTCATCCTCAAGGCTGCTCTGCCCAATTTGATTTGTCCAGTTAATATGATAGTTAAAATCCCCCATAATTATAGCTGTTCCCTTATTACAAGCCTCAACTATTTCCTGATTAATACTCCATCCAACAGAGTTGCAACTGTTCGGAGGCCTATAGACTACGCCCACTAGTGTTTTTTTCCACTTATTATTCCTTATCTCTACCCAAAGTGTTTCACTATCCTGCTCCTTTGACCCAATGTCATTTCTCTGTATTATAATGATTACTTCCTTTATTAACATAGCCACCCCACCTCCCCTCCCTTCCTGCCTGTCCTTCCTGATTGTTAAATAACCTGGTATGTTTAATTCCCAGTCATGGTCACCCTGCAGCCATGTTTCTGTAATGGCCACAAGATCATACCCATATGTAGTTATTTGTGCCGTTAACTCATTCATTTTGTTACGAATGCTACGTGCATTCAGATAAAGAACTTTGAAATATGTTTTGTGACACTTCATTCCTGTTTTTTCCCCTTTTACTACTTTACCTTTTACTCCATACCTTCTGTCCCTTCCTGACACGTTCTGTTTTTTAATTTCCCCACTGCTACCTAAGTCTATGACCTTCTCCATTGTCATT
The DNA here is from genome assembly GCF_052327205.1 of Somniosus microcephalus. Lineage (NCBI taxonomy): Eukaryota > Metazoa > Chordata > Chondrichthyes > Squaliformes > Somniosidae > Somniosus > Somniosus microcephalus. The sequence goes on along the minus strand of NC_140991.1, from coordinate 180,919,467 downwards.
TCTGTTATTTGCTCTCCAGAAACCTTCCCCCCACTAATTAGTTTAAAGCCCTCTCTACAGCCCTAGTTATATGATTCGCCAGGACTCTAGTCCCAGCACTGGCCAAGTGGAGTCCGTCCCAACGGAACAGCTCCCTCCTGTCCCAGTACTGGTGCCAGTGTCCCAAGAAGCAAAACCCATTTCTCCCACACCAGTCTTTGAGCCACGCGTTTAACTCTTTAATTTTATTTATCCAAGCCAAATTCACTCGTGGCTCAGGTAATAACCCAAAGATTATTACCCTTGAGGTTCTGTTTTTTAATTTGACCCCTAGCTGCTCATACTCCTTTAACAGAACCTTCTTCCTTGTCCTTTCTACGTCATTTGTACCAACATGGACCACGACAACTGGATCCTCCCCCTCCCACTCCAAGTTTCTTTCCAGCCCAGAAGAGATGTCCTTAATCCTGGCACCGGGCAGGCAACACAGCCTTCGGGACTCCCGCTCTTGACTGCAGAGAACCCTATCTATCCCCCTAATGATACTATCCCCTACCACTACAACATTTCTTTTTACTCTCTCCACTTGAATGGCCCCCTGTACCACGGTGCTGTGGCCAGGTTGCTCATCCTCCCTGCAGTCCCCGCTCCCGCCCTCACAGGGAGCAAGAGCCTCAATCCTGCTTGACAAGAGCAAGGGCTGCGGTTCCTTCAACACTACATCCTGGATCCCTGTACCTTCCTCACTCGTAGTCACACCGTCCTGTCCCTGACCACGGACTACATCTGCAGTAATTAATTTCATAGGTGTGACCACCTCCTGAAACATAGAGTCCAGGAAGTTCTCCCCCTCCCTGATGTGTCGCAGTGTCTGAAGCTCGGTCTCAAGCTCTTTAACATGGAGCTTGAGTTCCTGCAGCAGCAAACACTTATCGCAAATGTAATCACCGTGAGTCTCAATGGGGTCCACCAGCTCCCATATTTCGCAACAGTGACACATCACCTGTTCACCCATATCTGTGTAATTAATTAAATTTCTTATTATTAGTTATGACGACCCTCTGCCCCGATATAGATGATAATATTACATCACTATTTAATAGGACTTACCAACTTAAAGGTATAGAAAAGAAGGAAGGAACCTACCAACCAGCTGATCACCAACCTCCCTCGTGGAAGCTGTCTGGGGGACCTGTCCGGTTGAATTGTCTCACTGCTCCACGTCCGCAGTGTTGGATTAGCCTGAGAGAGGGAAGCAAAACAGAGCAACAAGCACCCCCTCACCTCCCACTTGCCCGAACTCTGCCACTTACCAAAGTCTGCTTAAACTCAATGCGATTGCACTCAGCCTGCAGCTCCAAGCCCGCCCCTTTTTATACCCGGATTCTACTTCCAGTTTCAACTCCCCAACAGCTTAATTTACTCTAAAAAATTTAACTTACTTCAAATAATTCACTTTTTTACTCACTAAAATTCAGTAAATGCACTTAAAAGACTTTTTCTGCCACTTACCAAAGTCTGCTTAAACTCAATGCGAAGTGAAATTTTATTGCATAAAGGAAAAATTGAATGTGAGCCACTAAGGTACATGGGAGGGAAAAACAAATCATAATACAGTACTAACCAATATATCCACAGGCATATTATACTTTACAAGGTTCACCATGAAATAGGGAAACACACGGAACATCGAGGGACAACAACTCATTGTTAATTATCCCCTAAAATGCCCACCCGCTAAACCTAGCTAGATTAGATTATGAGGGGCCAGAAACATGCTCACCAGTCCCAGTTAGAAAATAGAGGTTTTGAAGTCTGCATTTTGGTCCTCTCAGGCGTCCTGTCTCCACGTGGTCAGCGGAACGCAGCGGGCTGCGACACACTCTTTTCTCCCTCGAGGTAATGGACACGGGCAGGCTGGATGTTAGCAGGCCTGGACGTCGGCGTGGAGAGAGCCCATCTGTTTGACCATGTTCATAAGGTTTCCTCTTGGAGGGTCGTTGTCTTCTCGTCTCATCAATGGCCTGGGGTTTGTCGATGATCTCCCGATAGCTACCCCGGGTCTGGACGTTGACTCAACCTGAACCACCAATGGCTACTCTGAGTCTTCAAAACGTCTCCGATCCCAATCTTCTACTGAATCATCTTCTTCTTCCGAGTCTGAGCGGCCTCTCTACCAAACCTGAACTCCTAACCGAACTACACCTTCTTCGGACCCCCGAACGATCTCTCGAAAATGATCTCTACAATGCTCTTCTTGCTCTTCCGCACTGCTCTCTCTCTGAACTCTCCTAATGGCTACCCCAGGTCTCCAGTTATACTTCTCATGGAGGCCCTTATCTCCCGCCATATCAAGGTTAGTCTTTGTTTAAATTTTGGCGGGCTTGTAGCACAGAGGGGTAGTCATTGTGTTTAAAGTACTTTCGGGATGGCCGGTAACTGCCATCTCTGGTCTGGAATGACCTTGTATTGTCTTTAATGGGTCTTGATGTCCCCCTTTGAACTTGAAGCTGTTTTCCTTTGCCTGGGTAAACATTTTGATGGCCTTTATCTACAGGCCGATCTGATTGGATCTGCATCCAATCCATATGTATGGGGTTCTGTCTGGTTTCGCATTCTCCGAAATTGCATTCCAGAACTTTCTGTGGGCTGAATCCACAAAAGCTGTCTGTGGACTGCAGGAACCATTTTAAAATGTCCCAAAAAGCTGGTCACGGGGTCTGGCAGCCATTTTGTGTGCCCCTTTTTCTGGGCTTCTTTTAAAACAGTCTTTAAAATTAAGGCCTTTTCTGCCAATAGACCCTTATAGGACAATGTTCAATTTTGCGAATCCTACAGCGCTGCGGGTGGTGGTCGCGGGACCTCCTGTTCCTCAACTGGGTCGCCCCTTGGCACTACCTGTGGTGTCTGAACCGTTCTCCCCTCGTTCCCTGTAAAATCCGCCTGGCCTGCCTTCAGGCTTATGAGGCACACCATGCCCTTTGCCTTCCTTAGGGCCAGGCTCAGATTCTCTATTTGTTCCTTGCAGGGGTCATGATCTGCATCTTCAAACCCCTGTGCGCTTGCCAACTTATAGGCTGCCTTTACTTCTTTTACTTTCTCCTCCTGCTCTCTTACTTGTCTCGCTAGGCGGGCGTTCTTTTCCCGTAACCTCAAATCATTACCCTTGGCTTCAGTGACCTGGCACTGTAGGTATTCCAACCTGGCCTTATGTTCCCCCATTAACTGTACCCTTTCCTGGTTTAGGGCCTGCAATGCTACCAGTAACTTCTCCCCTGCTAGAGCCTTGTCCTGGACCTCCAGGGCTGACTCCCTTATCTCGGCTGCCTGTGCTGCAACGAGCCTGTCCAAACGCTGGACCTGCTTCCTGAAGCACATCAGCCAGACTGCCTTCTCTAGGGATTTCTTGTGCTCCTTCCCTTCTGTCCACTTAGCTGCGGCATCTACCGGACGCCCAGCCTTTAACAGATTGGTGATCCACTTCTTCGTGATATTCACCTTACTAAACACATAATCAGAAATCCTTTCCTCCATCATGGTTTGTTCTTCCGAACCATTGCCTACTGTATCGCACCCCTGTTTCCAGAGTCCTGCAGCGGTCGCCATTTCTGTAGGGGGTGGTGTGTGTGCCCAGTCAGCTCTGCCCCTGACTGTCTCTGAGCGGCTCGAATCGCTCCCACACCCCTGGGTTCTAGACACCGGACTTAGGTACAGGCGGCGATACAGAAATAGAGTAGACAATTGGTTTGGTACAAGAAAACCGTAATTTTATCAAAAGGCACAACAATATTACAATACTGCAAAAATCACTAGAATAATTACAGGCATATAAAGTTACACTTAGTTGGGAATGGAGAACACACGGCACAACGAGGGAACAATCACATTAATAATCCCCCTACCCTTGTCCCACCCCCAATACCTAACTAGATTGAGCTAAGAGGGGCCAGGGATTTATGCTCACCAATGGGGTTTCCTTCACAGTTTGAAACCTGTCGATTAAGCCGGTTGTGGTTTTGGGGTTTGCTCTTTGTGTCCTTTGGGGCCTGGGTCGTCACGTGGTCCCAGGGCGCGGCGGTGGAGTCATCCGAGTAAAGTACCCCCTTTTCCTCAGTTTAAAGAGTAAAGTCTTTGTTGGGTACTTTACCTTGCAGAATGGTTGTTCTTCTGGTGGTGGTCTGGTCGTTGGATTTCGTTGCGGCTGGGCTCGGTTGGTGGCCTCCGGGGTCGGCTCAGTCGTGTAAGGCTGCGGTTGCGGCCTAATTGTCCTCAGTTGTTACCTTGACCTTGCTATTTGGCTTCGTTCCTCATCGTGCCCCGATGGCTAGCCCTCTTCTGCCGTGCTGCCACTCAATCTTGCTGTTTGGCTTCGTTCCTTATCGTGCCCCGATGGCTAGCCCTCTTCTGCCGTGCTGAGCATCCTGAGCTACCGGTGGGCCTATTATTATACAGGTTCTCCATTCCCTTATCTGCGCGCCAAATCAGGTAAGTTCTTTGTTTAATTTTGGCGGGCTTGTCTAAAGTGTTTACAGTCATTCACCTTAACGGCTTTGGGGCGGTTGTCTCCTTGTTTTAACGGCTTCAATATCCTGGCTGTTTGTCATTTATGAATGTTTAATCGTCTTTTCCTGGCTTGGTGGCTCCTTTGAGTGGTTACCAATTATGTATGCAAAATGTTAATGGCCTCAAGGTTACGTCTATCCTGAGTTAACTGTTTCGAGATGAAAGATACATATTCTGTGTTTACCTAGCTGTCTGGCTTTAGAAAATGACAAAGTCTTCCACACAGATCCATGCATGTTAGGTTTCATTTCAGGATTTGAATGGGCCTGCCTTTTGCAGGGCCTTGCTTTTTAAAATCCTGCGGGCCTCGGTCACGAGGTTTCAGAAGCCATTTTCTTTCGGGTACCCTTTTTTAATAACTTGTCCATACAGGGTCCCTTTATCCATAACTTTTGGGGAATGTGGGAATTTTGTGAACCCTACAGCTTCTCCTTGCTGAAGCAGCTACACAGCCAGCATTGCTAAGGATGAGGTGCTGCAGTATCAATGAACCTCCCCTTTAAGTACTGGGAAAAGCCTGTGGCGATGGTGACTTGAGATTAGACTGCACCCAATATTGGTCAGGAGTGGTTAGGATCTGGAATGCATTGCCTGAAAGGGTGGTGCAGGCAGATTCAATTGTGGCTTTTAAAAAGGGAATTGGATAAGTACCTGAAGGAAAAGAAATTGCAGGGCTATGGGGAAAGGGTGGGGGAGTGGGGCTAGCTGAAATGCTCTTACAGAGAGACGGCACTGGCTCAATGGGCTGAATGGCCTCCTTCTGTGCTGTAACCATTTTATGATTCTATGATCTATCCTATCAATGCCCCTCAGTGTTACATGTTTCAATGAGATCACCTCTCATTCTTCTAAACTCCAGAGAGTGTAGGCCCAATCTGCTCAGTCTCTCCTTATAGGACAACCCTCTCAACCCAGGAATCAATCTAGTGAACCTTGGTTGCACCGCCTCTAAGGCAAATATATCCTTCCTTAGATAAGGAGACCATAACTGTGCACAATACTCCAGGTGTGGTCGCCCCTCATACCTTGGCTTTATTTAAGTTTAAGACTCTAGTTTTGGACTTAAGAATGTCACTCTTAAACTGAATGTGAAATTCTATCATATTATGATCACACTTCCCCAGAGCATCCTTTATTATGAGATTACTAATTATCCTGTCTCATTATATAAAACAAGATCGAAAATAACCTGTTCCCTTGTTGACATATTGTTTGAGGAAACTGTCTCAAATGCATTCCATGAACTTGTCCTCCAGACTCCCTTGCCAATTTGATTTGCCCAGTCTATATGAAGATTAAAGACACCCACGATTATTACATTACCTTTGTTGCAAGCTCCTATTGTTTCTTGATTAACACACTGTCCAATGGTATAGCTACTGTTAGTGGGCCTATAAAGTACTCCCACCACTGTTTCCTGCCCCTTGTTATTTCTTATCTCCAACCATACTGTTCTACTCCCTGATCTTCCGAGCCAAGAACCTTTCTCACTACTGTCCTTATGTCATCCTTTATTAACAGGATCCTTCCTTTTCCATTCTGCCTGTCTTTTTGAAATGTCATGTACCCTGGAATACTTAGTTCCCAACCTTGGTCACCTTGCAACCACATTTCTGTAATGGCTATTAGATCATACACATTTATCTCTATTTGTGCCACTAATTATAAATATGAGACCACACCTGCACAGTTTTGGCCTCTTTACCTGAGAAAGGACATACATGCCTTAGAGGCAGTGCAACAAAGGTTCACTAGATTGATTCCTGTGATTAGAGGGTTGTCCTATGAGGAGAGATTGAGAGTTTAGAAGAATGAGAGGTGATCTCATTGAAATATATAAGACTCTGAGGGGGATTGACAGGGTAGATGCTGAGAGATTGTTTTCCCTGGCTGGAGAGTCTAGAACTAGGGGGCACAGTCTCAGGATAAGGAGTAGGCCATTTAAGACTGAGATGAGGAAGAGTTTCTTCACTCAGAGGGTTGTGAATCTTTGGAATTCTCTACACGAAAAGGCTGTGGCTGCTGAATTGTTAATTATATTCAAGGCTGTGCAGGGTTCTCAAAATTCCCACATTCCCCAAAAGTTATCAATAAAAGGAACCCTGAATGGACAAGTTATTAAAAAGTGTATCCGAAAGAAACCTCGTGACAGAAGCCTGCAGGATTTTAAAAGCAAGGCCCTGCAAAAAGCAGGCCCATTCAAATCTTGAAACAAAACCTAACATGCATGGATCTGTGTGAAAGATTTTGTCATTTCTAAAGCCAGACAGCTAGATAAACATAGAATATGCATCCTTCATCGTGAAACAGTTTAACTCAGGATAGACGTAATCTTGAGGCCATTAACTTTTTTGCATACATAATCGGTAACCGCTCAAAGGAGCCACCAAACCAGGAAAAGACGATTAAACTTCATAAATGACAAACAGCCAGGATATTGAAGCTGTTAAACAAGGAGACAACCGCCCCAAAAGCCGTTAAGGTGAATGACTGTAAACACTTTAGATGAACCCGCCAAAATTAAACAAAGCACTGACCTGATTTGGCGCACAGATAAGGGGTGAAGAACCAGTATAATTGTAGGCCCACTGGTAGCCAAGCTCTCTTCCTCTCTTCCTCTCCTCCCTTCCCGCGCTGCTCAACACCGAGGACGCCTATTACAACACCGGGTGCCAAATGCGGGAGGAGAACGGGATCCGACTCAACACATACAGGACACACGGGGCCGCAAGCGGGCGGGCGAGACGAGACAAACGGCAAGACCGACAGGCAGAGAAGGGCAGCGTAAAGAAGCATTGGGGATGAGCGGGCACACACCCCGGTAAATGGACGTTCGATGCATGGGTAGAAGGAGCAGCTGACGACCACGAGCACCGCAGTAACAAACTCAAGCCAACACCATAGACCGCCAACCGAACCCCAACCGCAACAAAGCCTTCGACGACCAAACCACCACCAGAAGAACAACCATTCTGCAAGGTAAAGTACCCAACAAAGACTTTACTCCCTATCTCTAACGGAGGAAAAGAGGGTACTTTACTCAGACGACCCCACCGCCGCGCCCTGGGACCACGTGGGGATGGCAGACCCCAAAGGACACAAAGAACGAACCCCAAAACCACAACCGGCTTAATCGACAGGTTTCAAACTGTTAAGGAAACCCCATTGGTGAGCATAAATCCCTGGCCCCTCTTAGCTCAATCTAGTTAGGTATTGGGGGTGGGACGAGGGTAGGGGGATTATTAATGGCCCAGAAATTCCAGAACGGGGCTTGCAGCGCGTGCAAGCCCCGTATTTACACTTACCCCGCGCTACTGCCGATCAGCTCCAGGGACGCCTGGAATTGGTGTTTCCAGAAGAAGAATCCCGGGCAGCGTATGACGTCACGCCGCCCAGGAGTGCAGCCAGCGCGAAGTCAGGAGTGTGCAGTGCAAGTGAGACACGCCCCTTGAGGCCTCAGTTTCACTGGACATGCCCCCAATGTTTCTGTCAAGCTGCTAACCATTTTTACATGCAAAGCAGCAGTTTAAATAGGTTTTTGGAAGTTTTTTGAAGATTTTGGTAACTTTCATAAACTTTTTTAAATGTTTACATTATTTTGAGTAATCTGAAGTAGTTTTAAAGAGAATTAAAGCAATTTAAAGACTTTTAAAAGCCCTAAAAGAATTTTTTTAATTCCATTTATTTATTTAGCAATGTCGTCGTCATACGTGTCTTCACACTGTTCCCTTTGGGGAACTGTATGAAGTGGTGGAAGGATTTATGGCCATGATTAACGCTCATTCCGTGACCGTAACCATCTTTGAACCAGCCATTAGGGCGGTTAGTCCTATGGCGGGAGGGTTTTACGGGCTCCCACAAGCTATACAAGGAGGGGGGCCACCCACACCCACGGACGCAAATATCCCACTGGATGTCAACCCAGAATTTAGAGCCGGAGCTCCGACTCCACTTGCCGGGACTGTCTGGAGCGGGGTTCGAAACCCTACCCTGATCTGGCCAGCGGCGGGGATCCTACCGCTATGACAAAGGCCCAATCCAATTAGCAACGTGAAATGGCAGCATAGGGCTCCAGTCACGGGGAGGGAAAAGGCGCAGGAAACGTATGGGTGTCACCTTTTGTGCGGAGTGGGCCTTTTGCGTAGCAGTAAGCATCCCCGCCGCTGGGCCAGAAGGAGTAGGGTTTTGAACCCCACTCCAGATAGTCCCGGAAAGTGGAGTCGGAGCTCCAACTTTAAATTCTGGGTGGACATCCAGCGGGATGCTTGCGTCCGTGGGTGTCGGTGGCCCCCCCCCCCTCAGATGGGTTGTGGGAGCCCGTAAAACCCGCCCGTCATAGGACTAACCACCCTAATGGCTGGTTCAAAGATGGTTACGGTCACGGAATGAGCGTTAATCACGGCCATAAATCCTTCCACCACTTCATACAGTTCCCCAAAGGGAACAGTGTGAGGATACGTACGATGATGACCTCTTGCGCAATGCACCTCCTTGGACCCTCAGTCGCAGATGCGAGGGGGCAAGTTGTGCAATTGTTAAATTTTTTATTTTATTGACATGTAAAATGTTGGCCCAGTAATTCCCTTCCAAATGCGCTAGTACGGTCGGGGTACTTACGCATCTGGCCGGATGAAATGCCAGTTTTCAGCATGCACAGTGCATGTGGGGAAAACCGGCATTTCCTGTCCTCTGAACGAAGGGGTTCAGAGGCAGAACGCGTGCGACTGCACAGGCAGCGCGTGCGCAGTATAATTCGCCGCTTTCATTAATGCTTTCAGTGAGGTCCAGTCATTACAACTTACACATGAAAAAAGCATGGGTACAGTTGCTCCAGAGGCTGCGGAGGAAGATATTTCTTATCGTGGAGCTTCTGAAAGTATGTATGTCTGTATATATTCCTTTGCGTGTTATGTATATATTCCTTTACTTATGTGTATGAATGTATTATTTAATTATGACTTTCAGAGAAAGTAACTTATTGGAAAATCATAATTAAAAATATACATTCATACACATTAGTAAAGGAATATAAAACATACATACATATACGTAAAGGAATATATGTGGACATACATACATAACTCATTCTCACATTCCATTCACACAGCCACAATTGCTCCTTCTACCTACCGTTCTGAAAACCCGTTTAAAAAAAAAAAATTAAAGTTTAAAACTTAGTTAAAATTTCTTAAAATAACTTCCCTCCCTTTCCCAAACCTAAATATTGCATTTCATAAGCTCCTCCATAAAATATATCTCCTTCCCCAGCCAATGAACAACTTTACACTTGCTTTTTTTAAGTGCAAGCTCTAGGGACTTACCCTCACTGAATCCATCAGTGAAATCTACAAAGTTCACTGCGCAAGCGCTGCCTGTGCAGTCGCACGCGCTGTGAATAGACCTTGGGTCTGGAAATGCCGGCGTTCCCCGCATGCGCTGTTCCTGCTGAACGCCGGCATTTCCAACGGCCAGATGCGTGAGTAACCCGACCGTACTCACGCTTCTGGCCTGGAATTTCTGGCCCAATGTGTTTGTTCCCTCGATGTGCCGTGTGTTCCCCATTTCCAAATAAGTGTATTTTTATATGCCTGCAATTATTCTAGTGATTTTTCCAGTGTTGCAATATTGTTGTGCCTTTAATAAAATTACGGTTTTCTTGTACCAAACCAGTTGTCTACTCTATTTCTGTATCGCCGCCTGTACCTAAGTCTGGTGTCTAGAACCCAGGGGTGTGGGAGCTGTAGTGTCCGTGTGTAGATAAAGACACTGAAGACAGGAGTTGGTTCATAGGTATTTACTAAGCAAGTCTGGGGGGGGGTTCTAAAGGATATACACAATACACAGGCTTATATAGCCCAAGTGGCAATTACCGGCATTACGCACACCTGGGGCTCTTAAAGGCACATACACCATAATTGCTCTTAAAGGCACATACACCACAATTCCTCCCCTTCTAGCTAACTAGTACATCATATTTTAAGTAATTATTAATTACATGTTATATGCAAAATAATATACATTGCTGTATTAATTAATTATAAGTTAGTCTCTCAGGAGGCTTCCTGACTCGGTCCGGATAACGCCTCGGGGGTGTAGTAGTTTCTGGTGGTGTAGTAGGTTCTTCTGGCAAGGCTGATTCGGCTTGAAGGCCAGTGTTGGGTTCATCGGGCTCCAGTATCACCGGATCGGAGGTAGATATGGGTATCTCTACTTCATCGTTAGATGTATAGAGTGGTGGTGTAGGTTGTCCCTTTTCGGATGACTTGATGATTTGGTCAGTATGGCGCCTTATTATGCTGTCTCCGATGTCCACGGTATACATCAGTGGTCCTAATCGTGTGCAGATAGTTCCAGGCTGCCATTTCTCGGTACGGTAGTCCCGGGCCAAAACCGGTTGGCCTATCTGGAAGGCCCTAGTTGGCCTTTCATTCATGCCTTGAAACTGCCGGTTCTCCACGTCCCTTCGGATGTTGGGCTTGACCAAATCCAGCCGGCATCTTAGGTTTGTATTGTAGAACATCATGGCGGGAGTTTGGTTTGTAACCATATGTGTTCCATTCCTATATGCAAATAAGAAGTTATCCACCTTGTGCTGAAGTTTTATGTCTTCATTACCCATGGCCTTTATGGCCTTCTTAAAGGTCTGGACAAACCTTTCAGCCAATCCATTGGTGGCAGGATGGTATGGGGCGGACGTGTAGTGCTTTACCCCATTGTTCTTTAAGAACTTTCTGAATTCTTCGGACACAAATTGCGGTCCATTATCAGAACATATCTGTTCCGGCAGCCCATTCCTGGCAAATATGGTCCTTAATACTGTGATGGTTTTTTCCGTGGTGGTGGAGGACATCTTTATTACCTCCAGCCACTTGGAGTGTGCATCAACTGCGATTAAGAACATTGAGTCCATAAATGGACCAGCAAAGTCGATGTGCACCCTTTGCCAGGGAGATGAGGGCCACTCCCATGGATGTAGAGGGGCCTGTGGCGGAGCATTTTGGATCTTCTGGCATCCTAGGCAGCTCTTGGTCATGTCTTCGATGTCTCCATCGATACCTGGCCACCATACAAATGCCCTAGCTAGGTTCTTCATTTTCACTCCACCCAGATGCCCCTCGTGAAGCTCCTTTAGCACTTTATCCTGGAGTTTGGGTGGAATCACCACTCTGGATCCACACATCAAGGCTCCTCGGCACACTGACAGCTGTTCTCTTCTTTGCGAGAATGCTGGCAACAGTGGTTCGCCATGTGCTGGCCATCCCTTCATTGTTAAATCGTAGACCCGTGAGAGAGTAGGGTCATTTCTGGTCTCCCTTTCAATGGCAGAATTTATCACCGGTAGACATTCCACTATGGTAGAGTGGAATATCTCTACTGGGTCTACTGTAGGTGCCTCTTCTATCGTTGGCAACGGCAGGCGCGATAAACCGTCAGCATTCCCATGCTGTTTTGACCCTTTGTATTCAATGTTGTATTGGTGTGCCCCTAGAAAAAGGGACCACCTCTGTAGTCTTTGTGCCGTCATAATGGGGACACCTTTCTTAGGGTTGAATATGGAGATGAGGGGTTGATGGTCACTCAGCAAGGTAAATTTTTGTCCGTGTAGGTAATGGTTGAATTTCTTCACTCCCCATACCAGGCTGAGTGCTTCCCTGTCTATCTGGGAATAGTTACGCTCAGCTGAGTTCAATGAGCGTGACGCAAAAGCTATCGGCCGTTCCGAGCCATCAGGGAATCTATGGGACAATACCGCTCCTATGCCGTAAGGGGATGCATCGCACGCCAGTCTGATTGGTAGTGATGGGTTGTAATGAGCCAAAACTTTCTCGGATGTGATTAAGTCTTTACATTTATGGAAGGCACGTTTACAGTCTTCGTTCCATTTCCAAATCACTCCTGTGTGTAGAAGATCATTAAGAGGGTGCAGAATAGTTGATAAGTTCGGTAAAAATTTATGATAGTAATTTATTAATCCCAGGAATGACCTTAATTGTGAAACATTTTCAGGTGCTGGGGCTTTTATAACTGCTTCAATTTTTTCAGGTGACTTATGCAACCCTTCCTTATTAATTATGTGGCCACAATATGATATCTGATTTTGGAAAAATTCGCACTTGGGGCGATTTGCTCGTAGGCCCCGTTCTTTCAGCCTAGTGAGCACCTGCTCCAAATTGGCAAGGTGCTCGTTGTCGTTTTCTCCTGTTACAAGGATGTCGTCTAGGTAGCATTGAGTCCCCGGAATCCCTTGCAGGACTTGCTCCATAGCTCTTTGCCAGATAGCTGGAGCTGATGCTACTCCAAAAACCAGTCGATTGTACTGGTACAGGCCTTTGCGTGTGTTTATTGTGAGATACTTTTTAGAGGTCTCCTCAACCTCCATCTGTAGATATGCCTGTGCCAAGTCAATTTTTGTGAAACGTTTCCCTCCGGATAGTGAGACGAAAATATCTTCTATCCTCGGAAGAGGATACTGTACCATGTGAAGGACCGGGTTTACAGTCACCTTAAAGTCCCCACAGATGCGAGTTTTTTTCTGTTCCTCAGAGTTATTTTTCAATGTTTTATTCATGACTGGAACGATGGGTGTTGCCCATTCGCTCCAATCTATTTTGGATAATACGCCTGCCTTTTCCAAATTCTTCAGCTCTGCCTCGACTGCCGGACGTATTGCGTATGGCACCGGTCTTGCCTTAAAATTTTTTGGAATTGCTGTATCTTCCACTTTTATTGAGGCGGTGATGCCTTTCAAGGTTCCTAGTTTCTCTTGAAACACTTCTTTGGCGTTGGCCAAGATGTCTTTTAATCGTTCAGGTATGATGTCATCATTGTTTTTTTCCTTACTGGTCACCGTCAGTGCCTGAATGGAGTGCCAGTCTAAACGTATCTTCCTTATCCATTCACGTCCCAACAACGGTGGACCACCATCTTGTAGAATGTATAAATACAACTTTTGTATTTCTTTGCCGTTGTATACCACAGTCACCCTTATTTTTCCTTTGGGGTAGGCTTTCTGCCCCGTATATGTTTTTAAGATAATGGATGTGTCTTTTAGAGGTATATGCGAAAATAGCCTCTCGTAATCTCGTCGATTTATTGCGGTTAGAGCTGATCCTGTATCTAGCTCCATTTTAACTGGGGACCCTGCTATTGTGAGGGTAACCCAAATGGTTTGGTAATCCTCTTTGGCAAGTACATTATGTAATTTGAGACAGCTTAGTCTCTTGTTTCCGGAGTCGCTATCGCTATTCTGGTCTTCAGAGTTATTGTCCGTCATCATTTGTACCTTCCTGTACTTTTCTTTATTGATTTTTTGTTTTCTGTCAGTGGATTTATTTTGTCCAGATTGGCATACCCGTGCAATGTGTCCAATCTTACCACATTGCCTGCATGCTTTGCCCTTGAACCAGCAGTCCCTCTGGTTGTGGGTGGATCTGCCGCAGCGATAACATCTTCCGAACTCCTGTGTCATTTTATGGGTGCCGAAGTCTTGTGTCTCTTGTTGTATCTCTGCAGCTCCTTTTGCTGCTGCTTCGTATGATACAGCCATACTGAAAGCTTTGTCCAATGTTAAATCTTTTTCAGAAAGCAGTCTTTTTTGTGTTCCTTCACTTAAGAGACCGCAAACAAATTTGTCTCGAAGATAATCCAATAGTCCTGCTCCGAATTGGCAGTACTTTGATAGCTTTCTTAATTCGTTTAGGTAATCAGCGTTACTTTCATTCTTGTGTTGATTTCTCTTGAAGAACTTGAATCGTTCCGCTATCAGCAGCGGTGTTGGGTTTAAATGCTCCTGCAGGGTATCAACAATTTCTTTAAAAATCTTGTCCTTTGGTTTGGCTGGAGTGATTAAATTTCGTAACAGCCCGTATGTCTTTGCGCCCATTAAGTTCAGAAGTACTGAAGCTTTTTTTTCATCTGTTATTCCATTTGCAGTGCAATAAACCTCTACTCTTTCCACGTATGTGGTCCAATCTTCTATTTCGCCATCAAAAGCCTCAATATTACCAGATTTAGGCATTTCAGAAAAGATATGGCGCTTCCCGCGCTTTTTTTTTTTCTCTGTAGCAACGATATGGCGCTTCCCGCGCTTTCCCGCCGCTGCTACCGATAACAACGCTGTTTTACTGTGGTTTCCGTTTATTCACTGTTGGAGACTTGTTCCCGACGGAGGTCTAAACACTGACCTGCTTGCCGCGCCGGCCGTCTCTCGAGTGCACCCTCCCAGTCCGTTATTGCTTGCCTCCGATTTCGCTGCCTGTCTCAGCTGTAGAGCCCGCCGCTGGAGCTCCAGCCTGATGCCCAGGAAGGATTAGCGCAGTACCTGTCACCAGCTTGGCCAGCTGGTGAAACCACAGTTTCTCTTACTTCCTTGAGTCTTCTGGACGCTGGAGGAATCGATGTCCTTGAGGTGCTGCCGAATTGCAGGTAAGTCCGTTTCCACTTCGTCGCCACTATAGTGTCCGTGTGTAGATAAAGACACTGAAGACAGGAGTTGGTTCATAGGTATTTACTAAGCATGTCTGGGGGGGGGGTTTCTAAAGAATATACACAATACACAGGCTTATATAGCCCAAGTGGCAATTACCGGCATTACGCACACCTGGGGCTCTTAAAGGCACATACACCATAATTGCTCTTAAAGGCACATACACCACAGGAGCGATTCGAACCACTCAGAGACAGTCAGGGGCAGAGCTGACTGGGCACATGCCACCCAGCTGAGATAGATTTTTGGATGCTAGGGAAAAGCAAGAGATATGGCGATCAGGCGGGAAAGTGGAGTTGAGGTCGAAGATCAGCTATGATCTTATTGAATGGCTCCTAATTCTTATGTTCTTAGGGGGAAATATTTGGTATAGCCTGTTTTGGGGCGCTAACCTCGTAATTTTAGCGCCCCAATAAAGTTAGCGCCCCTACCCCGTAAATTCAGTAGTAGTGCCCCAAGAAGGAGGCGGGGCGCTACTGGAAGTTCTCCACCTCCTTCTTGGGGCGCTACTACTCAATGTCCCGGTGCTACATGCAGCAGCGCCACACGCAGCAGCACACAGCGCCACGTCATTGCAGAAGGGGAGGGGCCTAGCACTGCGCGCACTGGGGCCCTGCCGGACCACCAGTTGATCGTTCAAAATCAAATATTGAGAAATTTCAACTTTAAAATGTTTTAAGCATTTGAGAACCTCTTTAAAAGTGTTTGGACTTCAAGACCTGGTTGAAACTTATTTAGATGAGAGGGAAATTGATTTTTGTTTCTGTTTCTTCCAAAATCTTATTCAAAACTATGTGGGGAAAAAAGTGTTTTTAACACTCATTTTTTGTGAAAGGTGCATTAAAAATCTTTAAATTCTTTCAAGTCTCTTTTCAACTTTGACAGAAGTTGCTCCAAGTTTCTCTTTCCCTCTTCAACGCTGTCATTAAACATACAACAAAAAATAATAAAATAAACTCTAATTCCAAACAGAGCTTAAATAAGAAAGTGAACAAAGTGGTTAAACTTCCTAAGAAGACGGTGAGGTTATGTATCCCCAGCCTTGGCGACGAGTTGGGATCAGTTTTGGAGAAGTTTAAGTTATTAAACTAGTTTAAGTTATTAATTTAATAAAGTAACAACAGTTATTATTCTCCCAGCTCTTAATTTAACCCACTACCCTAACTCAGAGAGCAAAATAAACTGTAATACTCACCAACCAATCACCAACCTGCTGTCCTGCGATGCCTCTGCGGCTCTCAGTGAGTTTATTTATTTAATTATTTAATTAAAATGGAATTAAAATTAGGTAGAAAGCTTTTGTTAAAGAAAAACAAATTACTTACTGTTTACTCACTGGATTTACCGAGACTCAGAGCTTCTCCTTTGTGCTTTCCATGTGGTCATTTTTTCAGATGTTCCCTTTCGTTGGTTTCACTGCCTGCTCATCTTAAACTAAGTTTTAAAGTAGTTATTAATTATTCTGAATATTTATTCAACGATTTATTTATAGGTAAGCTAAGAAAAAAATGTGTGTAGTAAATTAAATACTTAGCTCAATTTCCTCCGAATATGACGTCACTGTGCTTTTTCTCTGGGTTTGTTTCACTGCTGCGAGGCTCCATTTAATCTGCTCCGGTTCCCGCTCTTTTACTTGTAGGTTGCCAGTTGTAATGCCTGTATGGTATCGAAAATTCAAATGTTTGTTTATGCCATGCTAAAAGCAGTATGAATGTCAGCAAATTTAATAAAAGCTGGTAATCCTGAGTATGTCATCGTTCACAATGTAAAGTTCTTTTTATAGCAGAATTTAGTCCACAAAAAGCAGGACAAATCCAACCCGGCCAATTACCGCCCCATCAGTCTACTCTCAATCATCAGCAAAGTCATGAAAGGTGTCATCGACAGTGCTATCAAGCAGCACTTACTCACCAATAATCTGCTCACGATGCCCAGTTTGAGTTCCGCCAGGGCCACTCAGCTCCCGACCTCATTACAGCCTTGGTCCAAACATGGACAAAGGAGCTGAGTTCCAGAGGTGATGTGAGAGTGACTGCCCTTGACATCAAGGCAGCATTTGACTGATTGTGGCATGAAGAAGCCCTACTAAAACTGAAGTCAATGGAAAACGGGGGAGGGGGGGGGAGGGGAAACGCTCCACTGGCTGGAGTCATACCTAGCACAAAATAAGATGGTTGTGGTGGTTGAAGGTCAATCATCACAGCCCCAGGACATCACTGCAGGAGTTCCTCAGGGCAGTGTCCTAAGCTACAACCATCCTCAGCTGCTTCATCAATGACCTTCCCTCCAACATAGGGTCAGAAATGGGGATGTTCACTGATGACTGCACAGTGTTCCGCGCCATTCACAACCCCTCAGATAATGAAGCAGCCTATGCCCGCATGCAACAAGACCTGGACGATGTTCAGGCTTGGGCTGATAAGTGCCAGGTAACATTTGCATCACAGAAGTGCCAAGCAATGACTATCTCCAACAAGCGAGAGTCTAACCACCTCCCCTTGACATTCAACGGTATTACCATCGCCGAATCCCACACCATCAACATCCTGGGGGGTTACCATTGACCAGAAACTTAACTGGACCAGCCACATAAATACTGTGGCAACAAGAACAGGTCAGAGGCTGGTTATTCTGTGGCGAGTGTCTCACCTCCTGACTCCCCAAAGCCTTTCCACCATCTACAAGTCACAAGTAAGGAGTGTGATGGAATACTCTCCACTTGCCTGGATGAGTGCAGCTCCAACAACACTCAAGAAGCTCGACACTATCCAGCACAAAGCAACCTGCTTAATTGGCACCCCATCCACCACCTTAAACTCCCTCCACCACCGGTGTACCGTGGCTGTAATGTGTACCATCTACAAGATACACTGCAGCAACTCGCCAAGGCACCTTCGGCAGCACCTCCCAAACCCGCGACCTCTTCCACCTAGAAGGACAAGGGCAGCAGGCGCATGGGAACACCACCACCTCCAAGTTCCCCTCCAAATCACTCACCATCCTGACTTAGAAATATATCGGCAATCCTTCATCATCTCTGCGTCAAAATCCTGGAACTCCTTCCCTAACAGCACTGTGGGACTGCAGCGGTTCAAGAAGGCGGCTCACCACCACTTTCTCAAGGGCAATTAGGGATGGGAAATAAATGCTGGCCTTGCCAGCGATGCCCACATCCCATAAACAAATTAAAAAAAAAAAATTCTTGCTAGTTTTCTCTCTTCTATTTTCTCCCTTTTCATCATTTTTTTGGTCATCTTTTGCTGGTTTCTAAAGCTCTCCCTATTCTTTGCAACATTATAAGCCTCTACTTTTAATCTAATATCCTTAACTTCTTTAGTTAGCCACGGATGGATCATTTTTCCCATGGAGGTTTTATTTCACGATGGAATGTATATTAATTGAGAATTATGCAATATTTCTTTAAATGTTCACCATTACTTATCTACCGTCATACCTTTTAATCTAATTTCCCAATCTACCTTAGCCAACTCACCCTTCAGACCTATGTAATTGGCTTTATTTAAGTTTAAGACTCTAGTTTCATGCTTAAGTATATCACTCTTAAGCTCAACATGAAATTCTATTATCTTATGATCACTCTTCTTCAGTGGATCCTTTACTATGAGATTACTAATTAACCCTGTCTCATTACTCAATACATGTTCTAAAATAGCCTGTTCCCTGATTGGATCCATGATGTCTTGTTCTAGGAAACTGTCTCGAATGCATTCCATGAACTCGTCCTCCAGACTACTTTTGCTAATTTGATTTGCCCAGTCTATAAGAAGATTAAAGTCCCCCATGATTATTGTATTACCTTTGTTACAAGCTCCTATTATTTCTTGATTAATACTCTGTCCAATGGTATAGCTACTATTAGGTGGCCTATAAACTATTCCCACCAGTGTTTTCTGCCCCTTATTTTTTCTTATCTCCACCCATACTGATTCTACTACCTGATCTTCCGAGCCAAGATTCTTTCTCACTCCTGTCCTTATGTCATCCTTTATTATCAGGGCTACGCCTCCCTCCTTTACAATTCTGCCTGTCTTTTCTAAACGTGAAGTACCCTGGAATATTTAGTTCCCAACCTTGGTCACCTTGCACCTCTGTAATGGCTATTAGATCAAACCCATTTATCTCTATTTGTGCCACTAATTTGTCTATCTTGTTACGATTGCATTATGCATTCAGATAAAGAGCCTTTAATTTTAACTTTTTACCATTATTCCCTGCTTTCACCTTATTTGTTGATGCACTATTACCGTTAAACGGTCTGTCCCTTCCTGTCACACTCTGTTTACATTTACCGAAATCACTACACTGCTCCATTGTCTTGACTTTTCTGTTTAGATTTCTAAATTTCCCCTCACCCCTCTTTTTACTTTAAAGCGCTATCTACAGCCCTAGCTATTCAATTTGCCAGGGCACTGGCCGCAGCCCAGTTTAGGTGGAGCCCATCCCAACGGAACAGCTCCCTCTTTCCCCTGTACTGGTGCCAGTGCCCCATGAATCATAACCCCTTCCTCCCACACCACTCTTTGAGCCACGAATTTAACTCTCTGATCTGCTTGTCCCTATGCCAATTTGCACACAAGTTTCTCTGAAGCACAGAATAAATCCTTTGAGCACATGAAAAATTAGTAAAAAGTTTCATTTCTTATGCATACATTATCTGTGCGCTAAAAGGAATTTCACCCCCTTAATTTCTGTCAAAAAGCCTTGCGAGGCAATCTATAGGATACCAGAGTTTGAATCCTGTCAGGGCCCCTCACTCTTTCTGAGGTGGATAACATGAGCACCATGGCTGGGAATTTCCACGGAGCTGCTCCCACTTTGCCAGCTTAATTGTTCCAGATATGTGGGAGAAACCCCATTTAAGCGCATAAATTGGATTTCCGTCTCACGTCAGGCAAAGTTACAGCTGCGGAGTGGAAGCAGCTATGAGAAAATTCACAGTAAATCTTAGGATGTGGGGGGAAAACAAGAGATTCAAAGGAGGGACTGAGCAGTCAGTTTCAAGGTGAAAAGGTTAAAACTATTTCTGACCTAAAAATAATAATTTCAGAAATTGACATAATAGTCTGGTATATGTTGTAATATAATGAACACAGTCAAACCTAAATCAATGCAGGATTTTTAAAAAATGAGGTATTGCAAAACTTTCTTCAATTGAATTGTTCTTCATCAACAGAGTTGGGATAAATGGTTCATTCTCGGGTTGGCAATCAGTAACTAGTGGTGTTCCGCAGGTGTCAGTGCTGGGACCCCAACTCTTTACAATCTATATTAACGATTTGGAGGAGGGGACCGAGTGCAACGTATCCAAGTTTGCTGACGATACAAAGATGGGAGGGAAAGCAGTGAGTGAGGAGGACATAAAAAACCTGCAAAAGGACATAGACAGGCTAAGTGAGTGGGCAGAAATTTGGCAGATGGAATATAATGTTGGAAAGTGTGAGGTTATGCACTTTGGCAGAAAAAATCAAAGAGCAAGTTATTATCTAAATGGAGAGAAACTGCAAAGTGCTACAGTACAAAGGGGTCTGGGGGTCCTGGTGCATGAAACACAGAAGGTTAGTATGCAGGTACAGCAGGTGATCAGGAAGGCCAATGGAATCTTGGCTTTTATTGCAAAGGGAATAGAGTATAAAAGCAGGGAAGTCTTGCTTCAGTTATATAGGGTACTGGTGAGGCCACACCTGGAATATTGCGTACAGTTTTGGTTTCCATATTTAAGAAAAGATCTACTTGCTCTCGAAGCAGTTCAGAGAAGGTTCACTCGGTTGATTCCGGAGATGAGGGGGTTGACTTATGAGGAAAGGTTGAGTAGGTTGGGCCTCTACTCATTGGAATTCAGAAGAATGAGAGGCGATCTTATCGAAACATATAAGATTGTGAGGGGGCTTGATCGGGTGGATGCAGGGAGGATGTTTCCACTGATGGGTGAGACTAGAACTAGGGGGCATAATCTTAGAATAAGGGGCTGCCGTTTCAAAACTGAGATGAGGAGAAACTTCTTCACTCAGTGGGTAGTAAATCTATGGAATTTGCTACCTCAGAGAGCTGTGGAAGCTGCGACATTAAATAAATTTAAAACGGAGATAGACAGTTTCCTAGCAGATAAGGGAATTAGGGGTTATGGGGAGAGGGCAGGGAAGTGGACGTGAGTCTAGGTTCGGATCAGCCATGATCCTATTGAATGGCGGAGCAGGCCCGAGGGGCCATATGGCCTACTCCTGCTCCTACTTCTTATGTTCTTATGTTCTTATGTTCAAGCTTCTTCTCTGTGCTTTGGTACCCTGGGAGAGTATAAAGATCATAGCGGTCCTTTAAGTTGTCTTCCGCAAATGCCAGCTCTGAACAGGGATTAAAAACACTTTGAGGGAAAAATTCGGTTGGTTAGCATCTCCCGTTTGCGCCTGATGGAGGCGCTAACTGGGTGCTAATGAAGTAGTGCCGGGGCGAGGCGAATCCAGCGCCGCACGCCAAATTCAGTAGCCCCTTAGCGCCGCCACTAACACTTAGCGCCTGGGCCTTTAGCGCCAGGCAAGTTGTGCAACGCTCACTCAGCGCCCGATCTGCCAAATTGATTATTGCTCACTGCCTTAGTGGCAGTCAAAGTCACCGTCGCCCTCAATTTATTCACCAGCGGTTCCTTCCAGTCTGCAACAGGAGATATAGTGAACATCTCGCAGTTCGCTGTCCATCGTGGCATCCGGGAGGTCACAGAGGCTTGCTACAGTAAGAGAAGGGACTACATTTCCTTCCCCATCACCAGAGAGAAGCAGAACGAGCATGCATGTGGCTTTGCCAGGATAGCAGGATTCCCCATGGTGCAGGTCGCCATTGACTACACCCACGTGGCTTTGCGGGCACTGCATAATAATCCTTATTAACCGCAAAGGCCACCACTCACTTAATGTGCTGTTGATGTGCGACCAGACAGCGAATCCTCAATGTGAATGCCCACTGCAGCCACGATGCCTTCATCCAGCACTCTTCCAGCTACCATGTCAAGCTCACGGCTGGCTGCTCGGAGGCAAGAGCTATCTGCTCTCCACCTGGCTCATGACTCCCCTCCGCAACCCTAGCACTCGTGCTCAGCACTCATATGATGAGAGCCAATATGCCACCAGGAACATCATCGAGCAGACCATCGGGGGGCTCAAGTAACAGTTCTGCTGCCTTGACCGCTCGGGAGGAACTCTCCAGTACTCACCGGAGCAGGTATTCCATTTCGTGGTGGTCTGCTGCACGCTCCACAACCTGGTCATCATGAGAGCCCAGCCCTTACCACCAGGGATTGCAGGACCACCTCAGGAGAAGGAAAAGGGCGAGGAGGAGGAGGACGAGGATGAGGAGGAAAAGGAAGATGAGGAGGCGGAGGAGGAACAGGAGCGAGGGAGGAGGCAGCCACTCAATCGGCATTCCGGAAAGGCGGTCCGTGACTACCTCATCAGACTGTGGTTCCAATAAATTAAACCCCAGATCCCCGTTGCTCACCACATCCCCATCATTCCATTCATTTCATCTATATATATAAAGCGGCTCTTCTGTCTGTCCCGATGTCTGTCTGTCCGTTCTCTATACGTTTGAAAGTTACAGAGCGTACCGACGCGCGCGTCACCTCAAAAGAAAGCTTGCGATTCCGGACCGGTCATAGGTGTATTTACGTTTCAGCCGGACAAAAATCCCGCCCGCGGTATCCCAAAAACTTTCAGCGTTCCGCTCATTAGCATCTCATTAGCGACCGTGTGACGTTGAGGCCCACCAATCGGACGGCGGGTTCCTTCCTACAGTTGAGTGTCGAGTGACTCGACGATTGACCAATCCTACGCTTCGGTGACCTGACCGGTCGACCAATCGGTGCGTGTGTGGGCGGGCCTTATCCTTCTGAACCGAGGTGAGTGGCCGCCATCTTGATTTTTCACAATTTTTTCCCCCACACTTTCTGTGTGTTAGGGAACTAAGGTAAATATTTTAATGATGTGTTAGGGAATTAAATAACAATTTAATGGGGGGGGGGAGAGCCTCGGGAAATCGCGGGGGGGGGGAGAGCCTCGGGAAATCGCGGGGGGGGGAGAGCCTCGGGAAATCGCGGGGGGGGAGAGCCTCGGGAAATCGCGGGGGGGGGAGAGCCTCGGGAAATCGCGGGGGGGGAGAGCCTCGGGAAATCGCGGGGGGGAGAGCCTCGGGAAATCGCGGGGGGCTCTCGCCGCCCGCACGGACCGCGCATGCGCCGCCCGCCCGCCCACAGCGGCCGCCCATCAGCCGCGCGATACGCGGGGGACCTCAGCTCCGGACCTCAGGCGCTAGGTAGGGGGAGGGGCCGGAGAGAGGGACGGGGGGAGGGGAGTGGGGGAGGGAGGGAGACAGGGGAGGGAGAGGAGGGGAGAGGAGGGGATAGGACAGGGAGAGGACATGACAGGGAGAGGGGGGACACACAGGGGCAGGGAGACCAGCTGGATAAACCCATTCTCACACAAGCCTGGTCAGAAAATCATTCTACATGTAATCAGACTTTGGAGCTACAAGATACACCACAGTGAAAAATCTGGAATGCTCAGGCACTCTACAGCAGTATTAAGACTTACAACCTTCAACACTGAACTGAAATGGCAGCTTTTCTTTCTGCGGTGCCCAAGTTTGAAAATAAATTGAAGCAAATCATCAGCTCCGGACCTCAGGCGCTAGGCAGGGGGAGGGGCCGGAGAGAGGGACAGAGGGGAGTGGGGGAGCGGGGGAGTGGGGGAGGGGAGGGGTGGGCGATTGGAGGGAGGGAGGGAGAGGAGGGGACGGGGAGAGGACATGACAGGGAGAGGGGGGACACACAGGGGCAGGGAGACCAAGCGCCCCAAAATTGCCCTCGCAACGCAGGGCTCCCCAGCTAGTTGAATATATTTAAGGTGGAGATAGACAGAATTTTTGAATGATAAGGGAGTCAAGGGTTATGGGGAGTGGGCAGGGAAGTGGAGTCGAGGCCAAGATCAGATCAGCCATGATCTTATTGAATGGCGGAGCAGGCTTGAGGGGCCAAATGGCCTACTCCTGCTCCTACCTCTTATGTTCTTATGTCCTTATGTATTCCTGTCGCAGGCCATATCACAGCGCAAAGCTGAAATAAGAGACACCACAAAAACATCCAAAGCCAATTAATACATTTATCAATAATCAATGAACACATATTTACAACAAAAATATTAACTATTCACCCTTGTGCAATCCCTTAGTGCCTCTCGTTACTGTGCCTTTGCCTACTCTAGTGCTCCTACGAAGTGTTGGCCCAATGGCTGCAGCACAGCTGGTGGAAGGCTGCTGAGTGCCCATGCGGGAGACTTCAGAAGGCCTTGCAGGATGCCCTCAATCAGCTCTGGGCCTGGAAGGCCTGGCTGTAGACTGCAACACCTTAGCATGGGCGGCAGCAGTCTGAGATGGCTGGCTGACAGGCAGCAACAAGAGCAATGGCAGAGTACCAGTGGTGAGAGCAGGAATGCTGTCATCCTGAGAGAGGACAGCAGCTTCCTGCTCCACTGACCCACTGCCACTCCCCCGGGGGCAGCACCTCAGCATCCCTAGCAATCTATTGCAGCACAGATTGCTGGTCTGCTGTGACATCGTGAACGCCCCGGCCGACGATGGTAGACCCAGCCACGATGGCAGCAGTCAGAGCTTGCATGATACTGCATGAGAGCAGAGAGCAGAGAAATTGGATGCCACCAAGCATAGACTTCATTACAGCACTAAGACATTGCAGCGCTTCCGCCTGTGCTGCAATGGAAGCTGCCAGATCACCCATCACGCGTGGCATGAGGTCTGGGTCGCCACGGTCTCTCTGGGAGTCGACCATCCTTTGCAGACTGGAAATGATGGGCTCCATGGTGTGTGCAGAGCCTTGTGCAATGTTGGAGGTGGACTACCCCACCCTCCTTTTCATTGCCGAGAGGCTCTCGGGCACCCATGCCATTGCACCTATCATCTCCGTGTGCATGCTCATCACCCTTCTTCTAAAGGCCTCCCCATCGAGGTCCTCATCTGAGTCCTGTGCAGCAGAACTCGCATGCGAACTCGCCCTCCGGTGAGCTGACCCCCGAGCTACCCTTTCCCCCTGGCCTTGCTGCAGCCCACTTGTTCCCGGTGCCTCACCCTGTGCAGATCCCACTACTATACTAGCCTCTAAAGAATGCGTAGTGCCATTATCTGAGCTGGTGCCCGCGGGTGAGACATGCAATGGCGCAATGTGTTCTTCCCCCTCTTCTCCTGTCTTGCTCTCTATGGTCCCCTCAGGGACAGGCTGCTCAGGTGCTTGCTGATTATCAGAAAACATAAAGGCACAAGAGTTGGCTTAAGGTGAGGGGGGGGTGGTAGGAAGGGAGAAAGGCATGCATACAGAATGATTAGCTGGAAAGTGCGAAACGCTTGTGGGGTGAGGGGGAAGTGGGATGTGAGAAGGAGTAGGGAGCAACATACTGTTGTTGTCCCCAAGGGGGTCAATGTCACTGGTGGCCACGGCGCTCACCACCTGGTGCCCAATAATCTGCAGCACTCTATTCTCCAGCTCAGACAGTAGTTGGGTGTCAGTTTTCCCCCCGCCTGTGCGCTCCTGCTCCCTCCCATTGTGAGCCACCTTGGCCTGCAAGAGAAAGGAAATTGTGTGAGTGAGTGTGGAGCAATGTGTTTTGGTAATGTGCCTGCCATAGTTGAATAGCTGTCATTGTGTGCAAGGTGTGAGATGTGGGTGTGAGCGTTGGTAGGTAGAGATTGTTGGTGGGTGAGCACTGGGGGTGTGGTGCTTTGGGCAGTGTGTGCAGACTGTGGTTCAGACGCTGGTATGTAGCATTTGTTGAAGCATTCACTCACTCTGACCACCCGAGTGAGGTTGTTAAATTACTTCCTGCACTGCGTGTGGGCCCTGGAGACCACAGTGCTCCCCGAGATGTGCTGCGCTACCTCCCTCCACATGGTGTGGAAGACTTGCGGTGAGGGCCTCCTGCCACTTGCCGGGTAAAGCACCACCCTCCGTCTCTCCACAGCGAACACCAATGGCTCCAATGCTTGATCACTGAATCTGCAGGCTCGCTCCCTCAGGCGTGGATCTGCCATCAGTACAGCTGCTTCAGTCCTCCGGCTCCTTCTCCTTGACCTGCTGTTGCTTGCTGAGGCAGCTGCACAACCAGCAATGCTGACTCTTAATGCCAGCAATTGCCGATTTTGAGTCAAGTATGTGCCCCCTTTTTAAAGGGGCACAACTAATAAAGACTGTAAATTAACAAAAAAGGTTTTAAGGAAACTTAACAAATCAAATTAAAATGTTATTCCATGGGGTGATGATGTGCTCCAGCCCCTCCAGTGCCCACCAGTTGCGGAAGGCCTTGAACGTGCCGATGGATACCACATGCTCCATTTCCAGGAACATCTGGACGCAAACGTAGGTATGGAAGAGAGGCAGACCATTGGGCTGAACGACCCCCTTGACCGCCCACTGCCTGGACCTGTTGATAGCCACCTTGGCCAGGCCCAGGAGCAGTCCCACGAGGAGGTGCAATGCGGAGAATGAGGTTCTTCAGCATCAATGAACCTCCCCTTTAAGAACTGGAAAAAGCTTGTGGCAAGCATGACTTGTGATTAGGCCGCACCTGATATTGGTCCACCATTTGATTGTAACGCCAATGAGCTTGGGCTTAAAGACTTGAATTAGCGCTTTAATAATTTCTTTGAGCAGTGAGCATGAATTTTGCGTGCAGCCTAAAGCATTAGCGCCTGGTGCTAATTTTCCAACTTTTCTAATTGTACCGCCCATTCCTGGGCTATAATGAATTTCTAGCCCTATATGTCAACTGACATTAACATCCAGTTTTTTCACAAATTATGGACATATGCTCAATGTTATGTTTTAACTATTTGTTCTGTGATCAGATTCCATTATACTGCTGACCACAAATTTAATTAACAGCAGTAACTTCTAGAAAGCCAGGGCAGTGGCTGAGCTCCACATGTTCATATCGTTTTTAAACATGTGCTTCAGTTTTAACTGAACAGAATAATTCTGAACCAAAGATAACATAGAAATGACTTGACATACAGTATTTGACTTTTCCAACTTCCAACAGAAGGGTGTTACCGGGGAGTGGATGCCACAGTGAGTTGGCAGAAAATGAGGTTATGGCAGACTTAGGTCAGCACTTAGAGGATGTGGGCCCACGACACAAAAGAAAATCCCCATTATAGTACTAAATTGGCAATCTCACTTTGAGTGCAAGAAAGGGAAATGTCACACGTGAGAAGTGCGAGACACTGCCCTCAGACTGGGTTTTAGGAATATTGGGTTGGATTTTATGAATTAGCGTTCTCGGCACAGATCAGGAATTTGGGCCCAGAGATCAGTGTGCCTCATATGATTTTCCTTCTATTTGATTCAGGCGGATTGTTGCAGACTCCAAATGGAAACTCCTAGTTCTGTCCATTTTCTTTTCATTTGTGAAAGTAAAGGCTTCGTGCTCTACCTGGTCTAAAATATATGTGGGGAAGGATTTGCCAGGGTAAATAACTCTTTCGAGTTCTCCTTGTGAAATAATTTGACTATGTATGCTGATCTGTGGAGCTTCACATCATAGCGAAGTTGGCATCTTGCAATAGATTGCCATACCTATTCCCCTTCAGGTGTTGCGGAAAACAATTAACAATCCCATGAATTGTAGA
The DNA here is from genome assembly GCF_052327205.1 of Somniosus microcephalus. Taxonomy (NCBI): domain Eukaryota; kingdom Metazoa; phylum Chordata; class Chondrichthyes; order Squaliformes; family Somniosidae; genus Somniosus; species Somniosus microcephalus. Next base: position 180,891,740 of record NC_140991.1, on the reverse strand, counting down.
TCTCAGCGAGAAGGCCCAATACAACTTCTGTGAAACTTTGCTGCCTTTGCTCGGGACTTATATTCAACCATCTTGCAGCACCAGTTTGAGGCACAGTCTTCTGCACAAAGTATAATGAGTCACAAGACTAATTTACATTTTATTTTTATCATTCTTGTAAGATTTTTATTTTCTTCCTTTTTTTTCCACTATTAAAATCTCCTCACAGCACATATCTTCTTCAACCAAGCGAATAGCCTGGAGACCTTTGTCCAGGCCTTCACCATTGCCACTGCTGGGTAAAGCCTTGAGTGACGCAGTCTATTTTTCAACTCACTCTGTGAAGAAGTGCCTAGTCTCTTCATGGTGTTTGCTCATTATAGCATGGTTGTGATAGAAAAACTCACTGAATGGAAAACTGTAGAACTGTCAGAAAGAAAGTTTTGCATTTTGCATTTATATGTCCCAAAATGCTTTGCAACCAGCTAATTCCTTTTGAAATGCAGTCACTGTTGTTATATAGGCAAACATGGCAGTCAATCGTTGCACGGCAAGATCCTGCAAATGACAAATGAGATAAATGATCAGTTAATCTGTATTGGTGTTGTTGGTTGAAGGATGAATGTTGTCTAGGACTCTAGGGGAATTCCATGCGGGTTCTTTGAATAAGTGCCATGTGACCTTTTATATACATCCGGTTCTGTGTCTGACCATTCCATGACACAGAGCCGTGGAACTCCTCCGTGCTGCCTCTTTTTATGTCTAATTTTAACTGTGCTCAGATTCAATTGCACATTATTCTGCCAGGGTGAATTATATCACAATTCTTTTGTACCAAGCACGAACAAATGCAAATAAAGCTGTCATAGAACCAAAAGGTATGAAATCAGGATCAATATCTTTCTGCATGTCAGAAATATGATCAGAAACATCCATAGCGCAATGAAATGGTTCGGTATGTACTTCCCCAATGCTTTAATCACTATGTCACTGAGCTACAGATTCCCAGAAGCCAAATTCAAACCCGAAGTTTGACTTACCTCATTTCTTGCCTGAAGCAGATAGTTGATTCTGAATATTTTGCTTTTAACAGGACTTCCTTGTAAATTAGCTCTTGGCTCAACAATTTTATACTGTCTAACTATCACAGCAAATTAAAACCCAGCCTATTCAACCTCTTATGTGATTTCTGTTTGCCAGTGATCAGTTCCTCAAAATAGAACAGTCAGGACTGTCTCAGGGCAAGAGCAATATAATTCTACACACGGAATTTATAATAATTTAAAGTTCATCTATATGGTAGACAGATGCTGAATAGATTGTGACCCCACATTGAAACTCACCTTATTACTTTCATGCATAAATGTGAAAAACCTATCTTCCTGATTATAATAAAATGTATCAGCATAGATCCCTCGCAAACCTATTTAACCCATTCCAGCAAGAAAAGCAATCTACAACTTCCTCAATTTACTTCTAATTTGGGTAATGGGCCCGAAGCTTGCTTTGGAACTTCCCCAGTACAGAAATTCAATACATATTTTGCAAGAAAAAAATAAACACTCTGGGCTTAATGGCTACACGTTTTTAGATTTATTTTTCCTCATATTTTCCTTCTGACATCTCCTATTCCATCTTCCTTGAAGATGTTGTTTTAATGAAACTGGCTGCTACAGGAAACTCTCTTTTAACCGGCAAAATTCAGGAGTAGGTTCAGGTAAGTTTTACTATATATTAGTGGCTGTGTAACCGGGGTTCCTGGATCTGTGGCTGTGTAACAGGCACTCCTGGATCTGTGGCCGTGTAACCGGGGTTCCTGCACCTGTGGCCGTGCAACAGGGACTCCTGAATCTGTGGCTGTGTACGGGGCTCTCGTACCTTGGTAAGTACACCTCTCTGTAATCCAGACTTTTTGATCAACCGGCACCATGCCAGTCTCATCAGTGCCGGATAAAAACGAGTTTCCTGTACATAGATTTACAAAGAATCTACAGCATAGAAATAGGCCATTTTGCCCAACTGGTCTATGCCGATGTTTATATTGCACACATGCCTCCTCCCACTCTAATTACCTCTTCCCATCCTACCCCCATTTCCCTCTATTCCCTTCTCCCTCACATATGCATCAAGCTTCCCCTTAAATGATCACTGCTCTCCAAGCTCCACATTCTCACCACCCTCTGTGTAAAGGAATTCCTCTTAAATTCTTTATTTGATTAGTTAGTGGCTATCTTATATTTATGCCCCCTTGTTCTGGACTCATCCACAAGTGGAAACAGTTTCTCCGCATCCACCCTACTGAACCCCTTCATAATTTGAAAGACCTCTATCGGGTCCCCTCTTAGTACTTTTTCCAGAGAAAAGAGTCCCAGCCTGCACAATCTTTCCTGCTAGTTGCATCCTCATAATTCTGGTAACATCCTTGTAAATCTTTACTGCACTTTCTTCAGTGCTTCAATATCATTTTTGTAATATGGAGATCAGAACTGTACACAATACTCCAAGTGTAGTCTAACCAAGGTTCTAAATAAATTTAACATTTTAACACATCACTATTTTCTTTGTAGATCAATTCCCTTATGAAGATGGCATGTTTTCTGCACTGCCATTGGATAATGCATCTTCCTTATACTTTTCCAAAATAGTTCAAGTAAATATTTTTTCCTCCCCTCAATTTAGGAGCAAACAATTAGTGCTGTGCCTAATCAGCGAGTTGTAAAACTGCAATGTAAAGGGAAACACCACTTCTGACAGCATGCTAACCTCTGGCTGGCTTTGCTTCATATCGTACTTCATGTGGCATTTCAGAATGAAAAATTATAATAACTGATCTTTATACTGTAGTGTTTTGGGATTGAGGGCAGGCTGTAAGCTTAGAACAGAGCACAGAGAGGCCATTCTGAAATCTATTCTGATCCCAAATCATTCCACAATGTAAATAGGATTACAAGTCAGCCAGCTTTGGTGTACAATTTTAGTAGCACAGAGGAACTTTGCCGCATACCCACGATGCAAGAGTAACAAGTTAATTATGTTGGTGAGATTCATTAGTGGTACCATTATTAAATGTCATTATTAATGTAGCCAAATGAAAGGTTACACTTTATATGTTAATTTCATTTTCTCTTTCTGAAGCTGCCCACCTGCTGTGCTTTGCTGCCATTTTCTGTTTTTGACATTATTGATGTGCCCCACACCACAGTGGTGGGTTGCGTTCCTGATTACAATTCATCTATCAGTGGAAAAATGAAAGCACAATTAAGGCGGCTCTGCAAATGAGAGAAAAAATCAGTGGGCAACAAAAACAGCGGCAGTCTTGTGAACCTCTGAGTAATCTTCTTAAAAGTGGCATTGACAGAGGCCTGGGAGCAGAGGAAGGCCTAGACTGTAGAAACCTAACTAAAAAATGAGGCTGGAGGGAAATATGTTTAAAAAATAGTAAAGGTGATGATCATGTATTCTCTTTATATAGTGGCCCATTTGATAATTCAGTCAGGGTCTCAATTTAATATCTCACCTGAAAGATAGCAGGGGTAATTTTGACTTTGGGCGATTACGTGAAATGGGCAATATCGATTCAGCCTCCCTGTTATAAATCTCATCATCATCAAGAAACTACTTGTGAAATAACGCTGGACGGCCAGCTGGTGGCGGCATCCAAGGAGTATAAATACTCGGGCGTGGGCCCAGCTTTCCAGGGACATTTTGTAAGACAAGGAACTAGTGAAATACAACTAGACTTCCATGTTCTGAAACAAGTTGATTAAAGCCTTGCTTTATGCTCAAACCAAGTACGCAGTGAGTTTTATTACGTCACTCCCGTTATACATCTCTCCCGATTTTCACTTCTATTGACTTCATTATTACCTTCAAGAATAGATTTTCTTTTCATTCGGTGAACAATTAGGTCTGCAATTCATACAATGCACAAACCAATTACTTAGAATTGACTTGTTACTCCTGTAATTCTGCAGTTTGTGGATGGATTCTGGGAAGCATCCATGGTGGCATCGGGCATTATGATGCCTGATGTGTAAATCACAAACTTTGGTGGGGCATAAGTTCAATTGTTCTATAAAGCCATGTAGTCCGTGATATATGGGGGTAAATTTCCTTGCTGTTTTCGATGTATTTATGGTGTATAATTGAGGCAAGTAAAATTTTGTGGTGGGAAATTCAGGCAGAAGCCGTTTCCTCTGACTTATTGCTATAAAATTACTCACCCACCACAAGTTTTCTCGCACGTCTCGGCCCTTCCTGCGACCCCCCACCCCCCCGCTGAGTCCCGTGTGCCCTCATATACATATGTAATAATGAGAGCAAGTAGCGCTGCAGCGTTGCGTTTCACTTCACTCAGGGTAAATTAGACTGAGAATGATAAGGCGTAGCTGCTGTCAGGATCAGCTGAGCCAGGTGGAAGTGAGGAATTTCTGAACCTGAGATGTGTGGAGAGTTTCATTAGTGATTTCTGCAGTTGGGAAACACTTTTTAAAGCAAGTGTTTTTCCATTCTGCCTGCAGACCTGTACTTGCTTTTCACTGCTTCTGTCAGGATCAAGTCACCGGCAGATTTTCACCTCTCCCCACCCCCTAACCTACTAATGTCCTTCAGGGAAGGAAATCTGCTGACCTTACCCAGTCTGGCCTCTATGTGACTCCAGACCCACAGAAATGTGGTTGACTCTTAACTGCCCCCTGAAATGGCCGAGCAAGCCACTTACTCAAGAAGGCGCCATGAATATGGAGTCTCCAGAGAACACAACTGCTACACCAGCAAAGACATGCCAATCCAAGCCAACTTAAACAACCTACCATCAACCCGTCTCAAATCTAGAAGGCCATTTTGGACCGTCGTTGAAGCCCTTCAGCGATCTCCCCTCAACCTTGATGACCGATGGCGAAATGTTTGGAAGAACTGCGACATACAGAATGGATTCCTTATAAAGGACCTCACAGTACAACCTGAAGGATCAAACCTTCCTCGCAAACAGTGGACAACCATCAACCACCTCAGAACTGGTCATGGTGGATGCTGCCACCTTCTCCATTGATGGAAGATTAAAGCATCCCCATCATGCGACTGTGGAGCTCCTAATCGGACCCTGGAGCACATCATTGAACACTGCCCTCAGAGGAAATTTGCAGGCAGCCTACAAGATATCCAGGCTGTTACACCGGAAGCTTTGGCCTGGATATCCAACTTAGATATTGACATTTGATTTGCTTTGCTACTACCATAAGAAAGAAGAAGAAGGCAACTCACCACCACCTTCTCAAGGGCAATTAGGGACAGGCAATAAATGCTGGCCTTGTTGGTGATGTCCACATCCCATGAATGAATAAAAAACACACAGACAGGGCTTCTCGGAAGCAGGGATGTCATTCCCGATGGGCATTCCCTTGTATGTTATTATCATGGTGCTGGAGGAACATTTAAGGAGGATGCAGCCCACCTGATATTCCCCCCATAGAATATACAGGCTGCACAGGCCATACATGGATCTTACTGAGAAGATGTGTATAAGGAGTCAAAGGGCAGCTGTCACCTACTGCATGAGGACCTGTAGTTACACTCCTCTGCCCTCACTGCTCTCACTCTCTGTGGCTATAAAGCAATCACACACTTAACTTTTATGGCGCCAGCTAATTTCAGGCAACCACAGACGATATCAGACGATTGGCCAATTGTAGCTTGCTTCCTGTCTCCCAGAGTTGAACAAGCTCAGCATAAACTAAGGAACAAACCTAGGACCTTCCTGGTCTGTACGACTCAATACCACTGAGTCCTTGAAGGAATGGTTGATTTTTTTTAACATGAACATATAAGGTACAGTACAACTACTACTACTGACAGGATGTTGTTGGTACTGCATTTGATGCAATAGCATTACTTTACGTGATGTAGTGGCCACTTATAACAGTGAGAGCGGTGTGCTTATTAAAGCATTAACAATATGACATTTCCATCTATAATGAACTGGCTGAAAGCAATTTTTCAGTGAGTAACCTGATTACTGAAGTGGACTTAATTTGAGTGTGTAGTTTCCATTTACAGCTTCTGAAAACTGTGTAATCTTGTTTAGCATGCATGTTATCCTCTCTTTCTACCATGTACCATCCTGACATCTAAACATTAATCCTGAAAATGCCAAGACAGAAGCTTCAAGAACAATATGAACTTGTTTCATTTGGGAAGTAATATATGTAAACGGATACTTTTGAACCGCTATTGTTTATTTAAAGTTAAATGAGTATCATCCTTATAGAGTAAATTATTTTATTGAAAGAAATACAATTTAAGAACATAAGAACATAAGAAATAGGAACAGGAGTAGGCCATACGACCCCTTGTGCCTGTTCCTCCATTCAATAAGATCATGGCTGATCCTCAATCTCAACTCCACTTTCCCACCTGATCCCCACATCCCTTAGAGTCCAAAAATCTATCGATCTTGACCTTGAATATACTCAACGACTGAGCCTCCACAGCCCTCTGGGGTAGAGAATTCCAAAGATTCAGCACCCTCTGAGTGAAAAAATTCCTCCTCATCTCAGTCCTAAATGGCCGACCCCTTATCCTGAGACTGTGACCCCTGGTTCTAGACTCCCCAGCCAGGGGAAACAGCCTCTCAGCATCTACCCTGTCAAGCCCCCTCAGAATCTTATATGTTTCAATAAAATCACCTCTCATTCGTCTAAACTCAACAACAACAACAACTTGTATTTATATAGCGCCTTTAATGCAGTAAAATGTCCCAAGTTGCTGCACAGGGGTATTTTAAGACAAAACATTTGACACTGATCCACATAAGGATAAATTAGGGCAGGTGACCAAAAGCTTGGTCAAAGAAGTAGGTTTTAAGGAGCGTCTTAAAGGAGGAAAGAGAGGTAGCGAGGCAGACAGGTTTAGGCAGGGAATTCCAGAGCTTAGGGCCGAGGCAACAGAAGGCACGGCCACCATAAGGTTGAGCGATTATAACCAGGGATGCTCAAGAGGGCAGAATTAGAGGAGTGCAGATATCTCGAGGGCTTGTGGGGCTGAAGGAGGTTACAGAGATAGGAAGGGGCAAGACCATAGAGGGATTTGAAAACAAGGATGAGAATTTTAAAATTGAGGCATTGCTTAACCGAGAGCCAATGTAGGTCAGCGAGCACAAGGGTGATGGGCGAACGGGACTTGGTGCGAGTTAGGACACGGGCTGCCAAGTTTTGGATGACCTCAAGTTTACGTAGGGTGGAATGTGGGAGGCCAGCCAGGAGTGCATTGGAATAGTCAAGTCTAGAGGTAACAAAGGCATGAATGAGGGTTTCAGCAGCGGATGAGATGAGGCAAGGGCAGAGACGGGTGATGTTACAGAGGTGGAAGTAGGCAGTCTTTGTTATGCTGCGGATATGTGGTTGGAAGCTCATTTTATGGTCAAATATGACACCAAAGTTGTGAACAGTGTGGTTCAGCCTCAAACAGATGTTAGGTAGAGGGAGTCAGTGGCTAGGTAACGGAGTTTGTGGCAGGGACCGAAACAATGGCTTCAGTCTGAATTAAAGGATTCAACTGAAGGCTTTTAATCACTAAGAACATTGCATGTCTTTCCACATCGGATTCGTCTGGCAGAAATGACTCATACAGCTCTTGAGACCTTTATATGACAAAAGACAGGGGCGGAGCCAATACATACAATAGGAAAAAGGGGGCGGTACACACAATACAATGCAGGTAAAACACAGGGGCTGATGAAGGCATATATTTCATCACATTCACCCCTTCTACAGATTTAGTCTGTCCGGGGGTGTGATAGTTCTTCCTGAACGTCGCAACAGTACCTCGGGTTCCGACCGGGAGTCCGTGGTGCCCTCCTGGGCATACCCCTGTGCTGGGGGTGTTGCAGGTACTTCTGGGGGTGGTGAGGATACCTCTGGGGATGGTGGAGGTTCTTCTGGGGGTGGTGAGGATGGGTCGTCGTCGCTTCCTGCCGAGGCAAGGTCCTTTATGGACACGGTGTCCTCACGCCCGTCGGCGTGCTTGACGTACGCGTACTGTGGGTTTGCGTGGAGTAGGTGTACTGCCTCCACGAGGGGATCCATTTTGTGGCCCCTCACATGCTTCCGTAATAGGACTGTCCCTGGGGTGGAGAGCCACGAAGTTAGGGGCACTCCTGAGGTTGATTTGCAGGGAAAAACAAACATCTTCTCGTGAGGAGTGGCGTTAGTAGCAGTACACAGTAGCGACCTTATCGAGTGGAGTACGTCTGGGAGGACCTCTTGGCAGCGGGAGGTAGGGAGGCCTTTAGACCTTAGTGCTAAGGTGACTGCCTTCCACACCGTCGCGTTCTCCCTCTCCACTTGCCCATTACCCCGGGGGTTATAACTAGTGGTCCGACTCGTGGCTATCCCCTTCGACAGCAGGTATTAGCGCAGTTCGTCGCTCATGAACGATGCCCCCCTGTCAGTGTGGATGTAGTTAGGCATGCCGAACGTGCAAAACAGGCTGCCGAGGCACTTGATGACCGTGGCACTGGTCATGTCTGGGCAGGGGTAGGCGAATGGGAAGCGGGAGTACTCGTCCACAATGTTGAGAAAGTACACATTGCGGTCGGTGGAGGGGAGTGGTCCCTTGAAATCTAAGCTCAGGCGCTCGAATGGCCGTGTAGCTTTGATCAGGTGGGCTCGGTCGGGCCTGAAAAAACGGGGCTTGCATTCCGCACAGGTGCGGCAGTCCCTGGTCATAGACCAGACCTCCTCGATGGAATAGGGCAGGTTACGGGATTTTATAAAGTGGAATAGCCGGGTGACCCCCGGGTGGCAGAGGCCATTGTGGAGGCCCTGTAGCCTATCCCCCTGGATGCTGGCACACATCCCTCGTGATAGGGTGTCGGGGGATTCGTTGAGGGCCCCCGGCCTATACATTATGTTTGTACTCAAACATGGAGAGTTCGATCCGCCACCTGAGAATTTTGTCGTTCTTGATCTTCCCCCTCTGTTTGTTGTTAAACATGAAGGCTACCGACCGCTGGTCGGTAAGCAGGGTGAAGCGTTTGCCGGCTAGGTAGTGCCTCCAGTGCTGCACTGCCTCCACTATGGCCTGGGCCTCCTTCTCTACCGAGGAGTGCCTGATCTCGGGCCCTTGGAGGGTTCTTGAGAAAAAGGCTACGGGCCGCCCATCCTGGTTGAGGGTGGCTGCTAAAGCGAAGTCGGACGCATCGCTTTCGACCTGGAAAGGGATGTTTTCGTCCACTGCCTGCAGCGCGGCCTTCTCAATGTCGTGTTTAATGCTGTTGAAGGCGGCATGGGCCTCAGCCGTGAGCGGGAAGGACGTTGATTTCAGGAGGGGACGGGCCTTGTTGGAATAATTGGGGACCCATTGGGCGTAATAGGAGAAAAACCCCAGGCACCTTTTCAGGGCCTTGGGAGTGTTTGGTAGGGGTAGCTCCCGTAGGGGGCGCAATCGGTCGGGGTCCGGACCGATTTCCCCGTTTTCCACCACGCAGCCCAGGATACAGAGGCGCGTGATGTTAAAGACACACTTATCCTCGTTGTAGGTGAGATTGAGTCTGAGGGCGGTTTTCAGAAATCTCGCGAGGTTCGAGTCGTGGTCTTGCTGGTCGTGGCTGCAGGTGGTGACGTTGTCTAGGTATGGATAGGTGGCTGTTAACTGGTTCTCATCGACCATGCGGTCCATCTCCCGCTGGAAGACCGAGACCCCATTCATTACCCCAAAGGGGACTCTGAGGAAGTGGTAGAGGCGTCCGTTCGCCTCGAAGGCGGTGTATGGACGGTCCTCCGGCCTAATGGGGAGCTGGTGGTATGCCGATTTTAGGTCGATGGTGGAAAACACCCGGTATTGTGCGATTTGGTTAACCATATCCGCTATGCGGGGCAGAGGGTAGGCGTCTAGCTGGGTGTATAGATTAACCGTCTGGCTATAATCTATCACCATCCGCTTCTTTTCGCTACCCTTAACTACTACTACCTGGGCGCGCCACGGGCTGGTACTGCATTCAATGATACCCTCCCGCTTGAGTCTTTCTACTTCCGATGCAATGAACCGTCTGTCCTCCCAGCTGTACCGCCTACTCTTGGTCGCTATGGGTCGACAGTTGGGTGCGAGGTTGGCGAACAGAGAGGGCGGCTTGACCTTCAGGGTAGCCAGACCGCACACTGTGAGGGGCGGCTGGGACCCACCGTAGGTGAGCGTGACACTTTGGTGGTGGCACTGGAAGTCCAGACCCAAGATCATGCTCACACAGAGATCTGGCATTATCAATAGTTTAAAATCTCTGTAATCAGTGCCTTTTACCGACAACATAACCGCGCAGAAACCTGTAATTTTTGAGGTATGGGTCTTATCAGCCATGGCGATTTTGCCCTGTGTAGGGACTATCGTTAGTGAAAGTCGTTTTACCAGGCTAGGATGAATAAAGCTTTCGGTGCTCCCGCAGTCAATCAAGCATTTAACCTTGTTCCCGTTTACCTCTATGTCCATCATCGATCTAGACAACGGATGCGGCCTGGATTGATCCACCGTGATCGAGGCCACCAGTGGGTCCTGAGGTCCGTGTAGTCGGGACAAGATGGTGGACTCCATGAGGGTGGACAAGATGGCGTCCAAGATGGCCGCCCCCACGGCGCGCACGCGGCGGTGGCGGAGTTGGAGGCGGGGTTCCCTCTGCAGACTTTGCTGAAATGTCCTTTCTTCCCGCATTTAAAACAGGTGGTGCCCTTCGCTGGGCACAGATGCCTGGAGTGTTTGTCCTGGCCGCAGAAGTAGCATTTCGGGCCCCGATGCATCGCGGCAGTAGTGGGGCTCCTGGGTGGAGGCTGGGGCTCCGATGGTGCTGGGCTGGCCTGAGACCTGGGAGGTGAAGATGGCTTCCAAGATGGCGGCCCCCACGGCGCGCACGAGGCAAGGGCGGAAACCTGATTGGAGGGATTCAAACATGGAATTGCGGGAAAGATGGGTACGGATTTGGGAGGCGACAACTTTGGAGACGAAAGGGAGGTTGGAGATGGGGCGGGAGGTTGCAAGGATGGAGGGATCAAGGTTTGTTTTTTTGAGGAGAGGGGTGATGACAGCAGATTTGAGGGAGAGGGGGACAGCACCTGAGGAGAGAGAACTGTTAACAACATCAGCTAACATGGGAGCCAGAAAAGGAAGTTGGGTGGTCAGCAGTTTGGCGGGAATAGGGTCGAGGGAGCAGGAGGTGGGACTCATGGACAAGATGAGTACAGACAGGTCATGAGGGGAGATAGGAGAGAAACTGGAGAAAGATGTGAGTTTAGGGCTAGGGCGGGGCGGGGGGGAACCTTAGAGGAAGTTTGGCCCAGTGGGCTAGGGGAAGGAAGGGAAGTGGCAGAGGCAGCTGAACGGATGGTCTCAATCTTACAGACAAAGAAGTCCAAGAGCTCCTCACACTTGTTATCGGAGGTGAAGGTGGAGGAGACAGGGGAGAGGGGTTTAAGAAGACGGTCAGCAGTAGAGAATAGGAGCCGCGGTTTATCTTTGCATTCCAGAATGATTCTGGGATAGTGAGCAATTTTGGCAGACAGGAGCAGGGCCCGATAATGCTTTATGTGGTCCAGCCAGATCTGGCGGTGAATGGCTAAACCAGTTGTCCACCATATCCGTTCGAGTCTGCGTCCCTTGGACTTAAGGGAGCGAAGATGAGAGCCCTCCCAGGGGGAATGGCCAGGGTGAGAGAGGGTAATTGTTTTAGTAGGGAGTAGGGCATCAAAGATAGTGGTGAGGGTGTGGTTGTGCAGACACGTCATGGTGAATCGAGGGCCAGAGGTTGGGCAATTGGGATTTCATAAGTGCAGTTGTAAGAAAGTTGGGAGAGAGTTTTTTCCAGGGGCGGACACAGAAGCAAGTAGGGTTGAGGGGGGGGGTTGAAAGGGGGATGTGGGTGGAGAGCGATACAAGGAAATGGTCAGAGATGGCCTTATCTGCAATTGACACGATGGGAGTAGCGAGGCCACGAGAGATGGCAAGGTCGAGGGGATGGCCGTGAATATGGGTTGGGGAGTTTACATGGAGGGAGAGACTTGTAGTGTATGTAACCGTTCTACCTTTAAGAGAACTATTGTATGTAACCGTCCACCTTTAAGAGAACTATTTTAGGTGTGGCACTACTTTATCCTGGCTGCTGTATACTGTAATACCGACGGTGACCACACCGGTATATAAGTGCTGTGGCAGAATTTATTGGGCAGATTCGCCCTGACCTTCGAATAGTAAAGTCCTGTTTAAGTTACTCTTGTAGTCTGTGTATTACTTCGCTATACAACCCACAGACTTTACAGTGGCGACGAGTTCAATCTTACCCTGCGGCAACAATACTTCTGAAGAAGTAAACGAGCGTCGAGAAGAGGCACCCGCCCTCGTCGTTTTGCTGAGAGAAAACTCGAGTCTGCAGACCAAGAAAGGAGGAAGATTTCAAACACGAAGTCTTCCATCAGCAACAGGCACGGATTGTCCCTTCTGCCACGGTGGTGAGTGAGCCGATCAACACGAGAAGCAAGTCGGCCACGGTGACTGTGAGTAAAGGGAAAATAGAAACAAATAAACGGAGGATAAGGGCGGTGCACTCGACCACGGTCGAGGGGGAAAGGAGCCGGACAGAAGTCGGGCCCAGAGGCGCTGAGACTGGGGCAGCGTGGAGCAGAAGCCGCAGTACAAGCGGGCTGGGGAGCGTCGTGAGACGACTAGACCGCGACGGCGAAAAAGGCCGGACAAATACCGCGACCACGAGGCGCTGCGACCGGGACCATAAGGCGCGGGGAGATATAAACATAAATAAGCCACGGAGAACTCAGCCACAGCCGGGGAGGAAAGCACCGGACTGCGAGAAGCTAGGAGGCGCGATTGGGGTGAAAAAGGCCAGACAGTGACTGAGGCCATGAAGCGCTGCGACCGGATCGTAAGGCGCGGGAAGAGATAAAAATAAATAACCCGCGGAGAATGCAGCCGCAGCCGGGGAGGAAGCACCGGACTGCGAGAGGCTGGGAGGAGCGATTGGGTGAAAAAGGTCGGACAGTGACCGAGGCCACGAAGCGTTGCGACCGGGATTGTAAGGCGCGGGAAGAGATAAAATAAATAAATCGCGGAGAACTCAGCCGCAGCCGGGGAGGGAAGCACCGGACTGCGAGAGGGCTGGGAGGCGCGATTGAGAGCCGCGCGAGCGGGAGAGACAGAGCCCGAGCGAGAGCCGCGCGAACGGGAGAGACAGAGCCCGAGAGAGAGCGAGCGAGAGAGACAGAGCCCGAAGAAGACTGAGCGAGATCCAGCCCAGCGGCTGAAACTGTTCACCGTCAACGGGTTGTACCCAGCACCGGAGAGACAGAGCCCGAGCGAGGGAGACTGAGCGAGATCCAGCCAGCGGCTGAGACCGTTCGCCGTCAACGGGTTGTACCCAGAGCCGGTTGCCCGGCCGAGAGAAGGGAACGCGCTGAAGCCGAAGAGCAGGCTGCGAACCCCGAAAGCCAGCGGCCGTCGCCCGAGGGAAAAGCTTACCCCTCCCGCCAGGGGAAGAAAAGCGGGAACCGCCATCTTGAAAGTGGGCGGGGAAAGAAGATAAGCGCGGGAAACCGCGGGAAGCCGCCAGTAGGCGGAGAAAAAGACAGAAGCGGGAACCACCATTTTGAAAGGGGCGGGGAAAGAAGATAAGCGCGGGGAAACCGACATCTTGGAAAAAAAAAATTTAAAAAAAAAAAGAGTTAAAGAAATATTTCGTTGTTGTTTATCAGGGAGGTGAAGATGCCTAAGCGTGGTAACATCAACGATTTCGATTCCGAGGTAGAAGATTGGGCCACGTATGTAGAACGCATTGAGATATATTATGAGGCCAATAAAATAGAGGATGATGATAAAGCTATAACCTTGCTAAACTCGATGGGGGCGAAGACATACGGGCTATTGAAGCATCTTCTAGCACCAGTTAAACCGGCGGATCAAACCTTCGATAATATTGTTGCTGTTCTGAAGGATCACTTGAACCCCACACCGCTGATGTTGGCGGAACGATTCAAATTTTATGCGAGAACGCAACGGAAAGAGGAAAGCAACGCGGAATACTTGGTCAAACTGCGTAGGCTAGCGAAATACTGCCAGTTTGGAGGAAATCTGACAGAGGCATTGCGAGACAAGTTCGTGTGCGGGTTGTCGAAGGAAGGAACGCAAAAGTGACTGCTCGAAGAGAACGACCTTACACTGGATAGGGCTGTCCTTATTGCAGCATCACACGAAGCCGCAGCGAAAGGAACTGCGGAAATGCAGCTGAAGGCAGCGGTCCTCAGTGTGGATCAAATTACTTCGGGTGCAACGAAATGTTATCGTTGTGGGAAGACAACACACGACCAGAACCAATGCTGGTTTAAAAACCAGGACTGTAGGAAATGTGGCAAACTGGGTCACATAGCCAAAGTATGCTGGTCAGGGAAGAAGACCAACAACCAAAAAAAAAAGCCATCACAGGAAAAGTACAACAAAGTACACAAGGTGGTTGAGAAGAGTTCAGATGAACAGAATTCGGATTCAGACCCAAGCGGCCACGAACTGGGTAGTCTGAGAATTCATAATGTGAGTAAGGAAGCTGACCTACAAACTATCTGGGTCATGCTAAAAATAGCCGGAGTCCAAGTGAGAATGGAATTGGACACTGGATCAGCCCTATCAGTCATAAATCGAAGGGATTACAACCGGCTATTCTCACATATACCCTTGAGAGATACCAAGTTCCTATTGCAGACATACACGGGGCATAAAGTATACCCCATGGGAAAGATAAGAGTCAAGGTGAGAGACAGGGGCAAAGAACACCCCGGAATGGACTTCTATGTACTACCTGAGGGAGGACCACCACTTCTAGGACGGGAGTGGATCAAGAAAATAGACATGGAATGGCACTACCTCAAAGCAATAACGAGTGAGGACTCGGGGCAGACAATCAGCTCAGACTCTGAAACGGATGACGATAAGACCAGCCCAAGCATGAAAGACAAGTCTAAAATGAACTTGCTGACTAAGGTTGGTAGAACGAATGTGGGCATAAAGGCTTATGCTCCAGAGGAGAACAAAGTTTCAGAACAGAATTCCTCTGAACAACAACAACATAGCTTGACAGAGAATTCTGAGTCTGTTCAAGTTACAGACATATTACTGAGGAACATCGAGCTCGAACGCAAACTTATTTCAGATTACGACAGCAATTAGAACAATTGAATTGCCGTCTCGAGCAAGAGATGAAAGCAATGAAAAAGTTCTATGATACCGAATGGGAGAATCTGGAAGGACAACAGAAGCAGCTGGGGAAGAAAAGGGAGCAGGAGCACACAAACCGTCTGCACGAGGAGGCCAAACGAATCAAAGCTGATTCGGCTTCTGAAGGGGCGTGCTCCAATCCGGTGGAACAAGATGTGCCGCAACTGAAGGCGCTGGTTAGCAGGTTGCAGGCAGAAAAAGCTGAGTTGGTCGACATGACTTCCGAGTTCCTACTGAAGTTGGGTGCAGCATCACCGGACGATTCATTTGTGGAAATTCGAATGATGGGGGCTGCGGATGATGGCGAAGTAGAAGCAGCAAAGGAGCCCCAGGACAAGGTTCTAAACAGCCCTGCAGCTAATGGAAAAGGGATGAGGACAGAAGAGTTAACAGTCAGCCAACTCCTCCAGGGCAAGGTTATAAACAGCCCTGTAGTTAATGGAAAAGGGATGATGGCAGAAGAGTTAACAGTCAGCCAACTCATTCATATGCTGAGGGATAAAACTCTAAAATGGGAAAAACTTAAATACGAGCCTCAATCTTCAAAGGGAAGGGAGCTCTCAAAAGTCATTGGAAGAGCTGAGGTGGCAACCCAGACTGAGAAGTCTGCAGCAGAACAGCCCTTGGATGCCAAAAGTACGCTGACGCACGGCAATGTAGAACAACAGAATACTGAAACAGCTACTTCGGTAGAGGGATTGAATAGTCCGATCAATCAATCTCCGAATGAAGTTGAAGTATTGAAATCACAAATGAGGTCATTAGTAAAAGACTTGCAGGAAGCCCAGAAAAAGCAGGATGAATCTGAACGCATGATGAAGTCTCTTCAGGACAGATGTCGGGATTTGGAACAAAAGTCGGCTAACGTCCAGCTGGGTAAGGAGGAAATAGAAGACCCTCTCGCTGGCCTAGCTCAGGACGACACCGAATATTACCATGATCTGTTGAGTGACACTGAATATTACGAGGACCTGGTCTGCCCAGCTTGTGCCGAGAACTCCCAAAGTGCCGAAATCAGGATGAATCACTTAAAGTCTAAGGAACATAGGGAGATGGTGGCGTTACAGCTGGCAGCTGACAATGGAGCCCCGAGAGTCTCCAAGAAGCAAAAAAAGGAAAAGACGAAGCAGAAGATGATAACCATCTGAACCATTATTACCTCTACCCGATCACACACGTGGTCCCCCGAACGGAGCCAAATCAGTTGGAAAGTAGGAAAATTTCCCAAGGCAATCCAACTGTTTTTTGTTTGTTTTAAAAAGTCAGCAATGCTGGTTCAGAAGTGATGGAAGTAAAGCTGTTAAGTCTAGGGAAGGACTATGGGATGAGTCCCTCTAGCAAGGTGACCCGACTACGCCACGGAGGCGTGGTCCGGACCGAGTCAAGAAGATCAGAGACTGAATCTGTGAACTGTTTCCCGTAGAGACTGAATCTGTGAACTGTTTCCGCAGAGACTACCTCTGTGAACTGTTGTAACATGAAGTTGGATATGTTATGATGTTATGTTAATGGGGAATAAATATGTTGTAAGCTAAAAAGGGAGGATTGTAGTGTATGTAACTGTTCTACCTTTAAGAGAACTATTGTATGTAACCGTCCACCTTTAAGAGAACTATTTTAGGTGTGGCACTACTTTATCCTGGCTGCTGTATACTGTAATACCGACGGTGACCACACCGGTATATAAGTGCTGTGGCAGAATTTATTGGGCAGATTCGCCCTGACCTTCGAATAGCAAAGTCCTGTTTAAGTTACTCTTGTAGTCTGTTTATTACTTCGCTATACAAACCACAGACTTTACAAGACTAAGGGAGGATAGGAGGCTAGTGAACTCAGCAGAGAGAGATGAATTGAGATGGAGGTTGAAATCACCGAAGATGAGAAGGCGTTCGGTGCAGTGGCTGAGGGAGGAGAACAGTGAAGATATCTCAGTAATAACATGTTTATGGTACTTGGGTGGGCAGTAGAGAACAAGAATTTTAAATGAGAGGTGAGAGGGGTGGAATAAGGTGAGATGCTCAAAGGAGGAAAAACTGCTGGAGGAGTAGTGGGACAGACCAAGGTGTGATTTGGTGATGAGAGCCGCAACGTCACCACAGTGGTCTGGGCGGGGCAAGTGGTGGAAGGTATAGCCAGGTGGGGAGGCTTCATTTAAGGGTAAGGTGTCGTCACCCCTCAACCAAGTTTCCGTCAGGGCCATGATATCGAGGCAGTCATCCACGATAGGCTCATGGATGGCAAGAGCCTTATTTGCAAGTGAATGGACATTCTGGAGGGAGATGCGGAGAGGGTCGGTGATGGCTGCCCCACTGCCAGCATCCACAGGGTCAGCACTGGGGGGGGGGTGGATGAGTTGGATGGGGAGCAGATTGGCAAGATTTGCCCCCAGTGGGCATGCTGGGCGGGAAGGTCGGCAAGAGAGTAGGATGGGACAGTTGGGGTTGCTGCTCGTAAGACGGCAGTGACAAGTGCCTTGATGGGCCCTTCGTAGGATGCCAAGAGAGGTACAGAAGGAAGCTGTGGGCTTATCTAAGAGGGAGTCAAGCCTGGGACGGCGGCAGGAGAGTAGGAAGGTCGAAGAGTAATGAGGTAGGGATTTGGGAGGACAGAGTATCCGAGAGAGGAGAGATGAAAGGAGGCATGACGACAGGAGAGTGCGGTCAGGGAGGGATAGAGAGAAAAGGAAAATAGGGGGGAAATATTGAATGGTTTGTGTCCAGAGCGGCAGCTAAAGTGCACATGCAAATGGACACGGGAAAAGCTCAGGTTACATAGGCCTGTTTAAATGTAGTAATTAATTGGATACATATTTCTTGGTAGCAGGGAATAGGTTGGGTACAACATTAGTAGGGAGACCAGGGTCAAAGTCAGAGGTCCCGTGGAAGGACAAAGCTGACGTAAGCAGAATGGGGCTGGTACGGAGCATCGACGAACCGCTGTCCAAAGCGGGCGAGTGAAGTCTAGAAGCTATTTGAAGGTTAGAGAGTTCGAGGATGGAGGTAGTTGCTGTAGGAACGAGAGTCGGTAGCGATGCAATAAGATGATGGCGAAATTGACGCAAGTTGGAGGTCACCGTAGATCAAAGCAGCGAAGAAAAAGTAAAACCATAACCAGTGACCAGCAAAGCTGAAAACCGGTAGAACGAGTCACGAGCAAGTGAAGCAGCAGCTGCAAGCTTGAAGCCAGTTCAGCAGAGACACAGCCGGAAGTTTAAAGATAAAAATCCAGAGAGTGTAGGATATTTCTATCCACTAGTAAAACCATGCATGTATCGTGTCTTAATAGTTCAGAAAATTCCTCACACTTTCAAGGCTGTGTTCAGTTCAATTCAATTTTTTAATACTTTATAGCTGCAGGGTAAGAATTCACTATTCACTATTCGGCTGGGTGGGACTGCACTTGCCTGGTTCCATTCTTATCTATCTAATCGTAGCCAGAAAATCACCTGCAATGGCTTCTCTTCCCACTCCTGCATCATTGCCTCTGGTATCCCCGAAAGATCTATCCTTGGCCCCCTCCTATTTCTCATCTACATGCTGACCCTCGATGACATCATCTGAAAACACAGCATAAGTTTCAACATGTACGCTGATGACACCCAGCTCTACCTCACCACCACTTCTCTCGACCCTAGATGGGTCGGAGAGGAATTTCCCAGATTTTTTCTCCCAAATTGGCACATTGGGTTTTTTATCTGGTTTTTCGCCTCTCCCGGGAGATCACATGGGTTCGGGTGAGATGGAGAGTGAAAGTAGATTTGAGGTTAGGATCAGATCAGCCATGATCTTATTGAATGGCGGAGCAGGCTCGAGGGGCCGATTTGCCTACTCCTGCTCCTATTTCTTATGTTCTTATGACCCCTCCACGGTCTCTAAATTGTTGGACTGTTTGTCCGACATCCAGTACTGGATGAGCAGAAATTTTCTCCAATTAACTATTGGGAAGAGCGATTTTCTTCAGCATCTGTCTGAGGCTGAACCACACTGTTCACAACCTTGGTGTCATATTTGACCCTGAAATGAGCTTCCAACCACATATCCGCGGCATAACTAAGGCTGCCTATTTTTACCTCCGTAACATCGCCACATCGCTCGTCTCCACCCCTGCCTCAGCTCATCTGCTGCTGAATCCCTCATCCATGCCTTTATTACCTCTAGACTTAACTATTCCAACGCACTCATGGCTGGCTGCCAACATTCTACCCTATGTAAACTTGAGGTCATCCAAAACTTGGCTGCCCATGTCCTAACTCGACCCAAGTCCTGTTCACCCATCACCCCGTGCTCGTGACCTACATTGGCTCCCAGTTAGGCAACGCCTCGATTTTAAAATTCTCAACCTTGTTTCAAATCCCTCCCTGGCCTTGCCCCTCCCTATCTCTGTAATCTCCTCCAACCCCACAACCCGCCCCATCCCCCCCCCACCCCCAGAGATATCTGCGCTCCTAAAATTCTACCCTCCTAAGCATCCCTGCCTAAACCTGTCTGCCTCTCGACCTCTCTTTCCTCCTTTAAGACGCTCCTTAAAACCTACATCTTTGACCAAACTGTTGGCCATCTGCCCTAATTTCTCCTCAGGTGGCTTGGTGTCAAAATTTTGTCTTATAACACACCTGTGAAGTGCTTTGGGACATTTTACTATTTTAAAGCCACTTTATAAATACAAGTTGTTGTTGTTATAGGAAAGGATGTCTTGGTTTATTTTAACAGCAACTTAAAAAAAAGCCAATTAATAATTAATATTTTTTGAACAATAGATTTGCTAATCATTTCAATCATTTTTTTTTTTACAGATTTTCACAATCCTGCGGCACAGACTTGCACATGATACAACCTGACCTGATTCTCCGACTTTTGCTCTGTACCTTCAATAGAATGGGCTCTCTGCTCAACCAGAACGTGTGCAGGGAGGCAGACCTCAGTGCTGGTTGGTTGACAACGGGAAAATTGGGGCATCCAGCAGCTCATAAAGGGACACAGCTGGCCCTTAAAGGAGAGGCGTTTTCACCAGGAGTTGGGAGTTGCAACATACTGATTGGATTTGTTGTGATGATGGCAACGAGGAAAATGCCAACTTTCAACCTCAATACTTTGGAGGTGCTGAGGTGCAGTAAAGGAGGATTTCCCCTTTCAGGACAGAAGGCCACCGCTTTCTTTCTCGAAACCAGAGGCTTAGGCACCCTGGGAAGAGATGGCTCAGCAAGTCAACACATGAGGAAGAAGTTCTGTGAGATCGGAAGAAGTCCCAAGTTAAGTTTACTCAATGATGTGTATATGCAAAGTCACCTTTCACAAAGGTGTGGCCCCAAAGTAACTGTCCATTATATTGGTGAGTAGCTGCAAAGTTTACACACTGAATTGTCCCCTTGGTACTACACATTCTTATTCTATAGAGGCCACATGGTGCATCGACAAGGAGGCACACAGTTTCCATACACAGAGCTCTTCACAGGTCATCCACAAAAGAGAACTTTTCAGTGTGCAAATTACAGGGAGAAGTCAGGGCCAGGAAGGGATGTGTTGAAGACACAGGGATGTTGGTTCGATTGCTCATTCACAAACTAACATGTTTGTCAATGTTGCCACACGGTAGGGAGTGAATACGTACAGGTAATGACCAGCACTGGAGAAAGTGAGTTAGGACACATGACCCAGCAAGTATCCTCCATGTGTTATGATTCTTCATACTGGCAATGCCTTACCCAATCCCCATAGCAGGGCATACATGTGTTACTCACCTGCATGATGCCTTAAAATCATATCATTTTATTTGTCTTGCAAGCCATTGTCTGAGGGTTGCATTCTAAATATTACTTATTTTCTTTTTCTGTAGGTCCTTCCCAAGATGAGTACCCAGAGGGATTGCTACCAGTAGCACCAACACCTCAAAGAATGTTGCAGCAGGCACTCCACCTATCTGGAACTAACACTAGCACAGATACACATACCCTGGAAAGAATAGTCAGTGGTTTGCAGGTAAGGACACAATTAAGGGTGAACAAGTGGAGGTGGCAGGAGAGGAAGAGAAGCAGATGGCCAGGCTGTGAGCCCACACTGTCTTCCAGCAGCCTGGGCAAGGGATTGGTATCCTACTAGACCTGCCCTCATAAGGCAGTTAATAGAGCAGTAGAAGGCATTCAGAATATCCTGAGTCATATTCAGAATGCTCCTGAGTCCGTCATCAGCATCTGTCAAAGAATGTGCAGCAGTGCACTTTTTGTCATCACTGTCGTTCTATGGGAAGGATTTATTCAAATGTTGGGTATCATGGAGCAAGTGGCATCTTCACAGCCCTGGGTTTCACTGACTGGGTGATTGTTAAGGACAAGCAGTGAATGTTGCCATCACCCACATTGGAGACACGCTGTGGATTCTCTGATGCAGAATGCAGGCCAGGCAATTCAGAGCCCCAGTCTGCAGGGAATGGAACAGAAGGGTCCTATGAAGTGGCCTCCTATCAAGAAGACCACACAAGTTTCCACTTACTTTCTTCCACTGCCTGGCCAGGTTGCAATTCTTGGGTATCTGAAAGGTAAAGGGCACAAGGGTAAGGGTTGTGGTGAGGAAGGGGGGAAAGTAAGAGGTGCATATTTACACCATCTGCAGCTTGTAAGTCAGAAGAGATTGTGGGATGAGGGGCAAGTGGGATGTGAGAAGAAAGATTAGGTATGAGGATACTCTCATCTTCAATTGTTTCAAACCCGCCACTGGCCACTGCCTCAGCAATGACCGTTCCAATAATGGCCAGCACCGTCTCCTCCATGGGGCTTAGGACTTGCAGACGCGCCTCTTCCCCTCCGGTTAGTTCCTGCTGCCTCCAGTTGTGTGCCACCTTGTCCTGCAAGAGAGAGGGAAGTGCGTCAGTGAGTGCCCTGCAGTGGCTGGAGCAGGGGCTGGGAGTTGTGCAGGAAGTGAATCTGACCTGGGAAACAGTGACGAATGGCAGAACATGGGAGAGAGCGGGCTCTTCTTACTTTCTCCTCTCCCCTCACCACAACCCAACCCTTGTCTTGTTCCTTTTTCATTTCAGATACCCAAGAGCTGGAACATTCCCAGTCAGTGGAGGAAGAGGAAGAAAACATTGAAGATGAAGCGACATGGTCACTCGATCTTACACACGCAGCCAGCAGGTCAGAGACTGACACTGTGAGTATTTTAGAGGCTAGGATAGAGGAGGAATCTGCAAGTGGTGAGACACCGGGCACAAATGCACAGGAGCCATAGCGGGGGGAAAGACAGCGCAGGTGCCAGCTCGCTGGACGGGAAGGTCACACACTACTTCTGCTGCAGAGGAGTCAGATGAGAACTTCGATGGGCCAGGCTACAGAAAAAGTTTGATGGGTGTACATAACCAAATGCTTGGTGCACTGGAAAGCCTGCCAGAAAGCCTGCGCTCAAGGTCAAGGAGCATGGAGGAGTCCAGCACCAACTTGGCACAGGGCTTTCGCAGAGCTTGGAGCTCATCCTTTCCAACATGGAATAGATGGTCACCTCCATCAGCACGCCTGTGGAACCCACCATGATGCAGTGTCTGATGGCTAATGTCACAGCTTCGGTTGCAGCACAAACAGCTTCCATCAAAGCTCAGATTGCTGCCATCATGGCTCTGGAGACCACTGTTCAAAGGGGCTTCCAGGGTGTCACAGCAGTCCAGCAATCTGTCCTCCAACAGATTACTAGGAATGCTGAGGTGCTGCCCCAGGTTAGTGGCAGTGCCAGTGGCTCCATGGAGCACAAACCCGCTGTCCTCTCTCAGGATGACAGCATTCCTGCTCATACCCCTGGCATTTTGGAACCCTAAGGGGATTCGTAGCACCCAAAAAACGGGCACTACCAAGCCCACATTCACCCTCATTATCCCTAAGTTTTTGGCCTTAACAACCTAGGTCCACCAGCTCGAGTTGTGAAAGATCATGGGAGTTATTTTGGCCAAAGGGTGAAAACAGGTGCTAATTGGGTGCTGTGCTAATAAGATGCGCCTGTTTGATGGTCTGGATTTAGTACTTAATTTTGGTCCTAATTGCTGATTGCCATAATTTGAATTTGCCTGGAGGTGATAAACCAGACACCTGCAGGTTTAGCACTCAAGTGCTGATTAGACGTAATTTTCGTGAAGCAGTTTATGTGGGCTCCTCCCATCCACTTCCACTGAAGTTGTGGAGGGTGCTGGCTGGCACACAGTGGCACATTGCAGGATGGCTCAGAAACCAAGGGAGAGGGTGTAGAGGTTCTTGGACATGGCACTGGAGGTCCTGGTTGTTATGTATTGTGTGTTCTCCTCCCACCTGCGGTGGCGCTGTCACAGCAGATACATGGTTGGGTGTTCTCTTGGTTAAGTTTAGCTCTCTTTGTTCGGAACTCTCCAGAACTTTCCTTTCCTTCCGGAATAAAGCACTTCATGTTTGAATCTCTGGGTTCTGAGTTCTAATTGTGTCTAGGTAGAAAGGTACCAACACAACAATGTGGCGACGAGGATCGTATGAATCTGCGTTTTGGGAACTTTCTTGTTTTCGACTACAAAACACTCGGAACAGAGATTGCAGCATCACATTAACATTACGGGTGCAGTGAGTAAACAGAAATTTTAATTTGAAACGTGCGATGGCTACTATATTAGGAAACATCGGTGATTTTGATGAAAATGTGGAGCAATGGAGCGCTTATACGGAATGTTTTGACTATTTTGTATTGGCGAATGCAGTGGCAAACAAAAAGGTCATGCCTACCTTTTTGAGTGTAATGGGGCTGAAGACATTCAATTTTCTTCGCATCCTTGTGCAGACAGATAAGCCAGGAACTAAAACATATAAGCAACCAGTGGAAATTCTTGGAGCACATTTTTCACCAAAACCTCTGGTTATTGCTGAGAGATTTAGATTTCACAAACGGAATCAAGAGGAGGGGGAATCAGTGACGATGTTTATTGCTGCTTTAAAAAGGTTGTCAGAACACTGCCAGTTCAAGGAGGTGCTGAAGGACACCATTAGAGACAGACTTGTGTGTGGTCTGCAAAATGCAGCCACGCAGAAGCGCCTTCTTACTGAGGACAACCTTACTCTTGAAAAAGCCATTGAAGTTAGTGTCTCCATGGAGATGGTGGAAAAGGAGGCTCACCAGTTGAGTTCAACAGGGAGAGTTCACAAGGTGTCATCTGAGCCTAAAGGTGCACGGAACGGCACATGTTACTGTTGTGGGAAAACGGGCCATCACGCTAATGACTGCTGGTGTACGGAGCTGGAATGCCGAAATTGTGGCAAAAAGGGTCACATTGAACGCGCCTGTAGAGGTAAAACAAGAACAGACAGAGCTGGGAAGCATGGAAGCAAAATGTCTGTATTTGGACAAGAGAGGAAAAAGAGTGTTCATTCAGTGCAGTATGATGGAACAAGCAAAACAGAGGGGAGCGACACCTCTGAGGAGGAAGAGGTGCACATACTGACGGTTGCAGGTCATTCAAATGGCTACTGGGTGTCACCACTGGTGGAGGGACAATCAGTGCGGATGGAGGTGGACACAGGCGCGGCTGTGTCCCTTGTTTCAGACACTGTCTACAACAAAATGCTAAAGCATCTTACCCTTCAGCCAACAAACATTGTGCTAAAGACGTACACCAGCGAACCTGTGGTCATGAGAGGCGCCATTGAGGTGACAGTTAAATTGAACGGACAGACTGCGAAACTGCCACAATATGTGGTAAAGGGAAATTACCCATCGCTACTGGGACGTGCGTGGCTAGAGAAAAAAATGCTGGACTGGCCTGCAGTCCGCATGATGTCAAAAACGGAGTCAGGTCTAACTGCAGTGTTAAACAAACATGCAGAACTCTTCAATGGGGAACTTGGGAGCATGAAAAAGATCAGCGTGAGACTGGACATTAAACCTGACAGCAAGCCGAAGTTTCACAAAGCCCGACCTGTACCCTATGCAATTAGGCCAAAAGTTGAGGCTAACTTGGAGGCCTTAGTCGAGAATGGAGTCCTGGAGCCTGTGAGCATGAGCAAATGGGCCACACCCATTGTTCCTGTCCTGAAAAAGGATGGATCTGTTCGAATCTGCGGGGATTTTAAAGTGACTATTAACCCGGTGCTGTCTGTGGAACAGCACCCTCTTCCCCTCATTGATGGTCTTTTTACGGGCCTGGCCGGAGGGCAAAAGTTCAGCAAAATAGACTTATGCCAGGCTTATCTACAAATGCATGTCGATGACAAATCAAGGGAGCTGCTGACAATTGTGACACACAAGGGGCTATATAGGTACTGCCGCCTTCCGTTTGGAATTACGTCGGCCCCTGCTCTATTTCAAAGGGCAATGGATCAGATTTTGAGTGGACTGCCAGGAGTCCAGTGCTACCTGGACGACATCCTTGTCGCTGGGACAAATGAGGAGGATCATCTTCTGAACTTGGATGCGACACTACAACGACTGAAAGAGTACGGACTCAGAGTTCGTAAAGACAAATGTGAATTCTTTCAGTCTTCAGTTGAGTACCTGGGGCATGTGATTGATGCTACTGGGCTGCATAAGGCGCCGTCAAAGGTCAAGGCGATTGTGGAGGCCCCAGCACCCCAGAATGTGAGCCAGTTACATTCATTTCTGGGGCTACTTAACTACTATGGGAAGTTTATTCCAGACTTAGCAACATTGCTGAAGCCGTTACATTCGTTGCTATGTCAAGGCAAAACATGGAAATGGACTGAACTGTGCAACGAAGCTTTCGCCCAAGCAAAGAAAGCATTGCTGAAATCGGAGGTCCTGACACACTTCGACCCAAAGCTACCCGTGCAGCTAGCATGTGATGCGTCACCATATGGTGTGGGAGCAGTCATATCCCACATCATGCCTTCTGGTGAAGAGAAACCTATCGCATTCGCATCACGCACCTTGAACAAGGCCGAGAGTAACTATGCACAGATTGAGTGCGAGGCCTTGGGAATCGTTTTTGGAATTCGAAAATTTCATCAGTACCCGTTTGGGAGAAGGTTCACTCTCCTGATGGACACCGTCCATTGACTTCAATCTTCGGGCCCCACACCAGAATTCCGTCTCTTGCTGCAAGCAAGATGCAAAGGTGGGCTTTACTGTTGTCAGGACATACATACGACGTCAAATATCGCAAATCAGGCTTGCACGGCAACGCAGACGGTCTCTCGAGGCTACCCTTGCCTATTACTCCCCCAGAGCCTCGTCAGATAGACATCTTCTCCTTTAGACAAGTGGAGGGAGCACCTGTCACGGCAGTTCAGGTGCGAAGGTACACCCGCAATGATCCAGTCCTGTCTGAGGTAATGGACGATGTCATTCGAGGGAGAGCTATAGGAGATTCTCCTAGTTTGAAACCTTACGTTTCAAAAAAAAAATGAGCCCTCCGTCCAGGCAGATTGTCTTCTTTGGGGACGCCGTGTCATCATTCCGCCACCTCTGAGGGAACCTATACTGCAACAACTTCATACAGGCCACAGTGGGATGGTTTGGATGAAGGAAATGGCAAGAAGCTACTTCTGGTGGCCAGGTCTCGATGGAAATATTGAGGAGAAAGCCAAAACATGTTCCCCATGTCAAAGGGTCCGGAATGTTCCACAGCTGGCAACCCTACACCCCTGGGATTGGCCTGCAGAAGTGTGGCAGCGAGTACATGTGGACTTCGCTGGTCCTTTCGAAGAGAAGATGTTTATGGTGGTTGGGGACGCTCGTAGTAAGTGGCCGGAGGTCGCTGTGATGAGGTCTACCATGGCAGAGAAAACAATTGAGAAACTTGGTGAGATGTTCAGCCGTTATGGCTCACCGGAACAACTCGTAAGTGACAACGGTCCACAATTTGTATCACAGGAGTTTTCAACCTTCCTGCATGTGAATGGTGTCCAACAGATCAGGTCTGCACCCTATCATCCCTCTACTAACGGCCTGGCAGAAAGGTTCGTGCAAACTTTGAAGCACGCCTTGAAGGCATCGCAAGGTCAGGGCTCAATCCACCAACGTCTGAACAGCTTCCTGTTGTCCTACAGGAACGAGCCGCATGCCAAAACCAAAACTTCCCCCCCCTTCGCTCATGATGAAGAGGCAGTTGCGGACAAGGGCAGAACAGGTTGTCCATTGTCAACAACAAGCTCAAGTTGAAAAGAGAGAGAAAAGAGCCAAGGAGAGACGGTTTCACCCTGGAGAGCACGTCCTAGTTCGAAACTACAACACTGGACCGAAATGGGTTCCTGCTACGGTGATCGCGCAGACGGGCCCTGTGTCTTACACGGTTGAGACTGCCGAGGACGTCGTCTGGAGAAGACACACAGATCAATTGTTGCTAGGAGCAGAGACAGCCACAGAGGCCCCAACGGCTGGTTGCCCTGAACTGTTTCCGGATGATACCGCAAACCAGCATCCTTTGCCACAGTGCTCTTCTCCAACACAGGAAGTCATAGAGACTGTTCCACCTGTGCAAACTCCTGACTTTCGACTGACACAGGCACCTTCTCCATCCAGGCCTTTGTCAATGCCTACTGCTGTGGAAGCCAGCGATGACCGCCGGTATCCTGTCAGAGAGCGGCGGCCTCCAAGACGCTTGGATCTGTAGGCTTAGTGACTTACCCACAAGACTGGGGCAGAATAAACCCCAGGGTAAAATCAGGGTTGAGGCAGTCTACCTCTACCCTTGGTTAGTTGAGTGCATTGAAAGTAACTTACCTGTTGAAGAATAATGTGGACCTTTCATTTAAGAGGGGAGGAATATGTTATGTATTGTGTGTTCTCCTCCCACCTGCGGTGGCGCTGTCACAGCAGATAAATGGTTGGGTGTTCTCTTGGTTAAGTTTAGCTCTCTTTGTTCGGAACTCTCCAGAACTTTCCTTTCCTTCCTGAATAAAGCACTTCATGTTTGAATCTCTGGGTTCTGAGTTCTAATTGTGTCTAGGCAGAAAGGTACCGACACAACACTGGTGGAGGAGGTCCAGAGCAGGAGGGGTGTCCTGTACCCGCAGGGGGGAAGGACGCCACCTCGCCCTCCTGTCCCTCTCTCCTGCAGCAGCTGGTGCTGCTCTTCCTGGCCTCATGTCCTCCTCCCATTCATCATCCAGACCAAGAGGGATCCCTAGCAAGATGCCCATGATCAAGCACTCCCTTTCTTCTGGTGACTCCTATAAGGTGGAGTAGCACAGCACTTACTCTTTTTAGGTGATGCTCTCAGAAGATTTGTGGAATAAATGTTGCTCGAGTGTTTGTGAAACCTTGAAAAATGTCCCAGAAAGTCTCCCGATGTGTTTCAGAGGTCCTCTTTGTAGTGTATGTACCTTTAAGAGGAACTATGTTTTTGAAGCCCCTGTATACTGTAGTACCAGTAGTGACCACTCGAGTATATAAGCCTGTGTAGCGTCTTGTGTTTTTTAGTTCACCTCCAGACTTTGTTCAGTAAACACTTGTTAAATCAACTCCTGCATTCCGTGTCTCCATTAACACACGGATCTAACAGTGGCGACGATTTAGAAACGAACTTACCTGCAATTTGGCAGCACCTCAAGGGGATCGATTCCTCAGACGAAGGTCGAAGCCAGAAGCAAGAAAAAAAAACAAAAAAACTGTGGTTTCACCAGCTAAACGGGCTGGTGGCAGGTAGTGCACTGATCCTTCCTGGGCTGCGGCAGGCTAGAGCTCGATCGGGTGGCTCTGCAACGGTGCCGGGCAGCGAGTCGGGAAGCAGAAGCAAAGAAAGACAGAGGGTGGAGCACTCAGGGGGCGGCCGGTGCTGCAAAGCAGGTCGGCGTTCGGACCGAGCAGAGGGAGGGGAAAGTCCCAGAGGGTCCACTCAACGATGGGAACGGTTCTCCAAGTAACGGAGAAACTATTGAAGAGATATATATTTAAAAAAAGAAATAGAAATACCGCGAAAAGCTGCAGGTCGCAA
This sequence comes from Somniosus microcephalus, assembly GCF_052327205.1. Lineage (NCBI taxonomy): Eukaryota > Metazoa > Chordata > Chondrichthyes > Squaliformes > Somniosidae > Somniosus > Somniosus microcephalus. The sequence goes on along the minus strand of NC_140991.1, from coordinate 180,862,622 downwards.
CAGGAACCGCGGTGAACAGCATTGGCAGCAGCGGCAGTGGCGGGAAAGCGCGGGAGGTGCCATCTTAACTCGGCGGGGAAGAGAGAAAAGCGCGGGAGGCACCATTTTGATCCATCGGGGACAGAGGAAAAGCGCGGGAAGCGCCATTTTAGATTTTCAAGATGCCTGAGACTGGCAATATTACTGCTTTTGATAGTGATATAGAAGATTGGACCACATATGTGGAAAGAGTGGAGGTATATTGCAAGGCGAATGAAGTAGCAGATGATAAAAAGGCATCGGTACTTCTAAATCTGATGGGCGCAAGGACATACGGGCTGTTACGAAACTTGATCACTCCAGCCAAACCGATGGACAAGAATTTTAAGGAGATTGTTGATACCTTACAGGAGCACTTAAACCCAACACCGCTGCTGATAGCGGAACGATTCAAATTCTTCAGGAGGAATCAGCACAAGAATGAAAGTAACGCTGATTACCTCACCGAATTACGAAAGCTGTCAAAGCGCTGCCAATTTGGGGCAGGACTGGCAGATTCTCTACGAGACAAATTCGTCTGCGGTCTCCTAAGCGAAGGAACACAGAAAAGACTACTTTCTGAGAAAGATTTGACACTGGACAAGGCTTTCAGTGTGGCTGTATCATACGAAGCAGCAGCAAGAGGAGCTGCAGAGATACAGCAAAAGCCACAGGACATTGGCACCCATGAAATGACACGGGGTTTCGAGAGATGTTGTCGGTGCGGCAGATCCACCCATGACCAGAAGGACTGCTGGTTCAAGGACAAAGCATGCAGGCAATGCGGAAAGATGGGACACATTGCACGTGTATGCAGATCTGGAAAAAAATCCGCTGACAGTAAAAAGGTCAATAAGGAAAAGTACAGAAAGGTACAAATGATGACGGACAGTAGCTCCGAAGACCAGAAGAGCGATAGCGACTCCGGAAACAAGAGACTAAGCTGTCTCAAATTACATAATGTAATTGCCAAAGAAGAATACCAGACCATTTGGGTTACCCTCACGATAGCGGGGTCCCCAGTCAAAATGGAGCTAGATACAGGATCAGCTCTGACCGTCATGAGTCGACGGGATTACCAGCGGCTATTTCTGCATATACCTTTAAAAGACACATCCATTATCTTGAAGACATATACGGGGCAGAAAGTATACCCCAGAGGGAAAATAAGGGTGCCTGTTGTATACAACGGCAAGGAAATACAGAAGTTGTATTTATACGTTCTGCAAGATGGTGGTCCACCGTTGTAGGGACGTGAATGGATCAGAAAGATGCGTTTAGACTGGCACTCCATTCAGGCACTGACGGTGACCAGTAAGAAAAAAAATGATGATGACGTCATACCTGGACGATTAAAAGAAATCTTGGCTAATGCCAAAGAAGTGTTTCAACAGGAACTAGGAACCCTGAAAGGCGCCACCGCCTCAATAAAAGTGGAAGATGCGGCAATTCCCAAGTTTTTAAGGCAAGGCCGGTGCCACACGCAATTCGTCCAGCCGTCGAGGCAGAGCTGGAGAATTTAGAAAAAGCAGGCGTGTTATCCAAGATAGATTGGAGCGAGTGGGCAACACCCATCGTCCCGGTCATGAAGAAAACGTTGAATAATGATAAATCTGAAGAACAGAGAAAAGTTCGCATCTGTGGGGACTTCAAGGTGACTGTAAACCTGGTTCTTCACACGGTACAGTATCCTCTTCCAAGGATAGAAGATATTTTCACCTCACTATCCGGAGGGAAACGTTTCACCAAAATTTACTTAGCACAGGCATATCTACAGATGGAGGTTGAGGAGGCCTCTAAAAAGTATCTCACGATAAACACACACAAAGGCCTGTACCAGTACAATCGACTGGTTTTCGGAGTGGCATCAGCTCCGGCTATCTGGCAAATAGCTATGGAGCAAGTCCTGCAAGGGATTCCGGGGACTCAATGCTACCTAGACGACATCCTTGTAACAGGAGAAAAGAACAACGAGCACCTTGCCAACTTGGAGCAGGTGCTCACGAGGCTGAGAGAACGGGGCCTATGAGCAAATCGCCCCAAGTGCGAATTTTTCCAGAAACAAATATCATATTGTGGCCATGTCATTAACGAAGAAGGGTTGCATAAGTCACCTGAAAAAATTGAAGCGGTCGTAAGGGCCCCAGCACCTGAAAATGTCTCACAATTAAGGTCGTTCCTGGGATTAATAAATTATTATCATAAATTTTTACCAAACTTCTCTACGGTTCTGCACCCTCTTAACGCACTGCTACAAACGGGAGTAGTTTGGAAATGGAGCGAAGACTGTAAACGTGCCTTCCATAAATGCAAAGGCTTGATCACGTCCAGGGAAGTGTTGGCTCATTATAACCCATCACTGCCAATCAGACTGGCGTGCGATGCATCCCCTTACGGCGTGGGAGCGGTATTATCGCATAGATTCCCTGATGGCTCGGAGCGGCCGATAGCTTTTGCGTCACGCTCATTGAATTCAGCTGAGCGTAACTATGCGCAGATCGACAGGGAGGCACTCAGCCTGGTGTGGGGGGTGAAGAAATTCAACCATTACCTACACGGACAAAAATTTACCTTGTTGACTGACCATCAACCCCTCGTCTCCATATTCAACCCTAAAAAGGGTGTTCCCATTATGACAGCGCAAAGGCTACAGAGGTGGTCCCTTTTCCTAGGGGCACACCAATATGACATAGAATACAAAGGAACAAAACAGCATGGGAATGCTGACGGGTTATCGCGCCTACCGTTTCCAACGGTAGAAGAGGCGCCTACAGTGGACCCAGTGGAGATGTTCCACTCGACCATAGTGGAATGTCTGCCGGTGACAAATTCTACCATTGAAAAGGAAATGAGAAATGACCCGACTCTCTCACGAGTCTACGATTTAACGGTGAAGGGATGGCCAGCACATAGCGAACCACTGTTGCCAGCATTCTCGCAAAGAAGAGAACAGCTGTCAGTGTGCCGAGGAACCTTGATGTGTGGATCCAGGATGGTGATTCCACCCAAACTCAAGGATAAAGTGCTAAAGGAGCTTCACGAGGGGCATCTGGGTGGAGTGAAAATGAAGAACTTAGCCAGAGCGTTTGTGTGGTGGCCAGGTATCGATGGAGACATCGAAGAAATGACCAAGAGCTGTCTAGGATGCCAGAAGGTCCAAAACGCCCCACCACAAGCCCCTCTACATCCATGGGAGTGGCCCTCATCTCCATGGCAAAGGGTACATATCGACTTTGCTGGTCCATTTATGGACTCAATGTTCTTAATCGCGGTGGATGCACACTCCAAGTGGCCGGAGGTAATAAAGATGTCCTCCACCACCACGGAAAAAACCATCACAGTATTAAGGACCATATTCGCCAGGAATGGGCTGCCTGAACAGATCTGTTCTGATAATGGACCGCAATTTGTATCCGAAGAATTCAGGAAGTTCTTAAAAAACAATGGGGTTAAGCACTACACGTCCGCTCCATACCATCCCGCCACCAATGGATTAGCTGAAAGGTTTGTCCAGACCTTCAAGAAGGCCATAAAGGCCATGGGTAATGAAGACATAAATCTACAACATAAGGTAGATAACTTCTTGTTTGCGTACAGGAATGCAACACATGTGGTTACAAACCAAACCCCCGCCATGATGTTTTTCAATAGAAGACTAAGATGCCGGCTGGATTTGGTCAAGCCAAACGTCAGAAGGGACGTAGAGAACCGGCAATTTGAAAGCATGAATGAAAGGCCAACTAGAACCTTCCAGATAGGTCAACCAGTTTTGGCCCGGGACTACCGTACCGAGAAATGGCAGCCTGGAACTATTTGCACACAACTAGGACCACTGATGTATACCGTGGACATTGGAGAAAGCATAATAAGGCGCCATGCTGACCAGATCATAGAGTCATCTGAAAAAGGACAACCTACACCACAACTCTATACGCCTAGTGATGAAGCAGAGATACCCATAGTATCTACCTCCGATCCGGTGATACTGGAACCAGATGAACCCGACACTGGCATTGAAGCCGAATCGACCTTGCCAAAAGAACCTACTACACCACCGAAACCTACTACACCACCGAGGCGTTATCCGGACCGAGTCAGGAAGCCTCCAGAGTGACTGAATTTGTAATTGATTAACTTCAGCAAATGTGTAGATTATTGTTCTTGTAAAAATGTTATTTAATGATTACTTCAAATGTTATGTACTATTTATCTAAAAGGGGAGGAATTGGAGTGTATGTACCTTTAAGAGGAACTATGTTTTTGAAGCCCCTGTACACTGTAGTACCAGTAGTGACCACTCGGGTTTATAAGCCTGTGTAGCGTCTTGTGTTTTTTAGTTCACCTCCAGACTTTGTTCAGTAAACACTTGTTAAATCAACTCCTGCATTCCGTGTCTCCATTAACACACGGATCTAACACTCTTCACAGCTCCAGCAGCAATGACCATGAAATGGTGAGTATCCCTTTAAGTGGTGAGTATCCCTTTAAGTAGGGCTTGAAATCCACATCAATGCCTTGTTCACTCCCAAATAGCTGGTCGCTGTTAGGAGAGGGCGTTAGGACAAGCGCTAGACGCCAAAATGCCGTGCAGTCTCCTTAATGAGAGCTAGCAGGCAGTTTAAGTGGCAATCAGCCCTTTAATGAACCTCCAGATGGCCGTTCCTAGCGCGCACTTCAACTTTACCAAGATGATGTCTTGCGCTAACCATGGGCTAAACCGATGTTTCAGCTCAAGACCCCATCTTGGCCACCTCGGAGGATCTTTAGTGCCTGAATGCGCTGACTAAAATCACCCCCCATTTGTCTTCAGAAAGTGAGCATTGTCTCAAATAGCTTATCAACTGTAAGAGCATCAGAGGCGAGCTTAATCTTACCTTCACAGTCTGCACACAAGCACTTTCCACCAGGGTTCACTAGACAGTGAGCAAATATCTTGGCTGATTATTTTCCCCCTCCCAATCCCAATCCCAATCCCAATCCCAATCCCAAATATTTTCACCCATTAATCCGAGATAGATTCAAACTCAGATCCCAAAGGGAAGAACAGTGCACTAACTGAAGAAAGAGTAACGATAGTAAAATCCATTTTTATTGGCTTGTTGTAAAATAACCCACAGCTGATGAGCAGGAAATTCCTGGCAGGGTTTCATTCTGGCTTTAAACCACTTCTCCAGCAATACTGAGGTAGGTGGTGGCAGAAAATGGGTTGGGGATCTGCCACGCTTGATCCCCTGCCCACTTTGAGTCTGTCAGATTATCTGGTGCCATTTCCACCTGAAAGCGGAAGCCTGCCCAAATATGGATGGATGCATTTAAATGACGTAACTGTGATAGAATGAAATCATGTGCCAGATGTTCTGTCATCATCGCTGTTGTAATAATGGACCCTGGGGATGCCTGCATTCAACAGGTGTCCAGCGTTGCTAAGGGAGACAAAACGTGTGGGGAAATTGTTCATTCGCAGTGAGTTTAATGGATGCATGGGCCAATGATCCACTCAATCACAGCAGCAGATTCTAAAATATTAATCAGATGACCTTGGAAGCTGCTTGCCCTTTTTGGCTGCTGCAGTTGTTGGAAACCTGCAGTAGAAGCCATTTCCTGCTCCTCCCTCCCCAGCAGTGAGCTCCCATGTGCAGGCAGGAACAATACCGGGAGCCTGCTGAAAAATTTAGATAAGACTGACCTGGAAAATTTGCCTGAGTCAGTGGTGGGTCACTTAGAAGTCTTGCCCTATCACACTTGAACTGTATTACAGCAGAGAGGAAAGTCCTCTGTGTTCAGTATGCCTGTTGCACACAGCCTGTGCTGAGTAAGGATATCCAACCTTTCGGAGCAAGATGCTGGACACATAGGGGGTGATGGGTGCGATTTAGTCCCGCCTCCATTAGTCGGGTGAGGTAGTTAAGACCCTTAAATAGTAGTTAAGGGCCTCTATAATCCTATTTTGACAGGCCTGTGACGTACCGATCACAAAAAGGACACAATCCGCTTTCCGGTCCGTAGACTATAAATCAGGCGTCATGCCTTTAAGAAGGATCACACCTTTAAGAAACTCGATCTGCAACATAGTTAAGCCCAGAGCGGGGGAGGAGCAGTCGAAGCTGTGCACTGATGAAAGGCAGTTGTACTTTGTGTAGTCTCTGACTCCATTTTGTGTTCAGCATGCAGCCTCAACAATTAAACCTTTTCTGTTGAACCTCTCCGAGTTCAGTATTTTTTGTTAGGAGTACGTAGACTCCTCCATTGGTGACCCCGACGCTCAGGACGACTCCTAAGCGTAACCATGGCTGACACAAATGCAGTTTCTGTGAAGCTGCCGGAGTTCTGGGAGAACCTGGCCACCGCCTGGTTCCTTCAAGCCGAATCGCAATTCCGACTCCGCGGCATCACCGCCGACGCAATGATGTACGACTACCTCCTCGCCTCCCTGGGCAGCTCCACAATCACGAAAGTCTGGACAACACTACAAAACCCTCCGGAGGAAGGCAAGTACGCACATCTCAAGGCCGCGCTCATTAAAAAATTCACAGCCTCCCAATTCTTGCGCACCTGCCACCTCCTCGACCTCCCGGGTCTCGGTGACTCCATGCCGTCAGACATGCTCTCACACATGCTTGCTCTGACCGACGAGAAACCGCCCGGCTCCCTCTTCCGCACGCTCTTTATCCGCGAACTACCTCCCAGCATCCGCCCGGCGATTGTGGCGTCCAGCCTCACGGACCTCGAGGCCCTGGCTGACGAAGCTGATAAGCTCCTGTCTGCCAGCTCCAGCCATGCCGTCACCCCCGACCTGGCCTCCGCAGCATCGGCGCGCGCTCCACCCTCTATCATGCAGCCACACAGCTCGGCCACGAGGCCCCCCAGGCCCCCACATCCCCCAAGCCCTCCGACCCAGGGCTACTGCTACTTCCATACCCGGTTCGGCGCACGGGCACGCCGCTGCAGCCATCCCTGCATGTTTCCAACCGCCCCCACACCGGCCTACACGATGGCCGTGGGGCAAGCAGGCGCGCTGCTGTACGTTACGGACAGCGCCTCCGGACGCCGTTTCCTATGCGACACGGGTGCGCAGCGCAGCATCATCCCCGCGTCCGCCCTCGAGATCCAGCGAGGCGGCCGCGGCCCTGCGCTGGCTGCCGCCAATGGCACCGACATCTGGACGTACGGCACCCGCACCATCACCATCGACCTCGCAGGCCGCCGCTACCACTGGGAGTTTATCACCGCCAAGGTGCTCTCCCCGCTCCTCGGTGCGGATTTCCTGTGCGCCCATGGCCTGTTGGTTGACATGCCTCGGCGCCGCCTCGTGGACATGAACACCATGTCACCTATCCCGGGCGCCATGGCCCCCCCCAACCTGCCGAAATGGCGTGGCAGTGCTGTGCCCGCTCAACGGACGACTACTCAGCACTCCTGGCTGAGTTCCCAGCCCTCACCAACCCGACCTTCTCCGCGAAGGTTGCTAAGCACGGGGTAGAACACTTCATCCCCACCACAGGCCCACCGGTGTATGCCCATGCCCGCAGGCTGGACCCGGCCAAGCTGGAGATCACGCAGGCCGAGTTCGCCACAATGGAACAGCTCGGCATCATCCGCCGCTCCAACAGCCCCTGGGCCTCCCCACTCCACATCGTCACCAAATCCGACGGGGGATGGCGCCCCTGCGGGGACTACCGGCGCCTAAACGATGCCACCACGCCGGATCGGTACCCCATACCGCACATTCAAGACTTCTCGGCTAGACTGGCCGGCCGCTCAATCTTCTCCAAAGTCGACCTGGTGCGCGGTTATCATCAGGTGCCAGTCCACCCCACGGACGTTCCCAAGACGGCCATAATCACCCCTTTTGGGCTATTCAAGTTCCTCCGAATGCCCTTCGGCCTCAAAAACGCGGCCCAGGCCTTCCAGCGGCTCATGGACTCGGTCCTCCCGGACCTGAAGTTCCTCTTTGTCTACCTGGATGACATCCTGGTAGCTACTTCCTCCAAGCAGGAACACATCGAGCACCTCCGCACCCTGTTCCAGCGGCTCAGTGAGCACGGGCTCATCATGAGCCCAGCCAAGTGCAAATTCGGCCTCAGCAGGATCGAATTCCTCGGCCACCACATCACGCAGGACGGAGCCATTCCCCTGCCCGCCAAGGTGCAAGCCGTCCAGCAGTTTCCCCGGCCTACCACCATCAAAGGCCTCCAGGAGTTCTTGGGAATGATCAACTTTTACAACCGCTTCATTCCCGGAGCGGCCTCCCTCATGCGGCCCCTATACGAAGCCCTCCGGGGTAAGAAAGACAGAATGGCGATCGAGTGGTCGGCGGACATGTTGACCACTTTCGACTCGACCAAAAAGGCGCTCGCCGACGCCACCATGCTCGCTCACCCACAGCCCAACGCCAGGGTGGCCCTCACCACGGACGCCTCCGACCACGCGGTCGGCACCGTGTACGAACAGTGGGTCGATGGGGCCTGGCAACCGCTGGCCTTTTTCAGCCGCCAACTGCACCCCCCGGAGGCCAAATACAGCGCCTTTGACCGCGAGCTCCTCGCACTGTACCTGGCAGTCCGCCATTTTAGATTTCTTCTGGAGGGCCGCCCCTTCACCGCGTTTGTCGACCACAAACCCCTGACATTCGCGATGGCGAAATCTGCGGACCCGTGGTCAGCCAGGCAACAACGCCAGCTCGCCGCGGTGTCCGAATTCACCACGGACATCCGGCACATCTCCGGTCGAGACAACGTGGTGGCCGACTGCCTATCCCGCCCCGACGTCCACGGCGCCCACCTGGCGGTGGACTATGCTCAACTGGCAGCGGAGCAACGCACCGACCCCGATCTGCTCTCTGCGCCCACAACCCTCCCAGGGCTGCGACTGACCGACGTCGCCTGCGGCCCGTCCGCCATCACAGTCAAATGTGACACCTCCTTGGCGCAACCCCGCCCCGTAGTCCCGGTGTCCTGGCGAAAACGGGTGTTCGATATCGTCCACGACCTCTCACACCCCGGCACCCGCACGTCCATTAGACTGGTGGCCAACCGATTTGTCTGGCGCGGCCTGCGCAAAGATGTGCGCGTCTGGTCCAGGTCCTGCATAGCTTGCCAGCATGCCAAAATCCACCAGCACGTCAAAGCCCCACTCGAGGGGTTCTCCGTGCCAGAAAGAAGGTTTGACCACGTCCACATCGACCTCGTCGGCCCCCTGCCGCCATCACAAGGTCACACGCACCTGCTGACAATCGTGGACCGTACCACCCGCTGGCCCGAGGCCATTCCACTGACGTCCACCACCACCGCCGACATCGCGAGGGCGTTCATCGGTACCTGGGTCGCTCGGTTCGGCGTCCCCTCCGACATGACGTCGGATAGAGGCCCGCAGTTCACCTCTGATCTGTGGGCCGCCATCGCCCGAAACCTCGGGGTGGCCGTTCACCGCACCACGGCTTACCACCCCCAAGCCAACGGACTGTGCGAGTGATTCCACAGGTCCATGAAGGCATCCCTCCGCGCCAGCCTTGAGGACAAGGCTTGGATCGACCGCCTCCCGTGGGTGCTACTCGGCCTATGCTCCGCGGTCAAGGAAGACCTGCAAGCCTCGGTGGCGGAACTCGTGTACGGCCAGCTGCTGCGCGTACCCGGAGAGTTCCTGCCCACCGCCACGACCCCCTGGTCGGCTGACCAGCAATGCCACGCTTTCGCCAACCAAGCACAACAGTTCGCTCTGGTACCCACCGGCTGGCACAGCAAACCAGCAACCCGCGTACCACCTAGCCTGCACATGGCCAAATTTGTTTTCGTGCGCCATGACGCCCACCGAGGACCTCTATGGCCCCCATACGACGGACCCTACAAGGTACTCCAGACGGGGAACAAGTTCTTCCTCCTCGAAGTGGGCGGCAGAACGGACATGGTGTCGGTCGACCGGCTCAAGCTGGTGCACCTAGAGCCCGACAAACCCATTCAAGTGGGCCAACCCCCACCGCGGGGCAGACCGCCTAAGAGCCCGACGCGTCCGACCGCCCCGCTCCCGACACCAACCGCCAGGAGCCGTTCCGGCCGTGCCATCAAGCCACCACGCTGGTTCGTACACTCCCTACTAGTGGATTCTGGTGGGAGCTGTGTGGTGTACCGATCACAGAAAGGACACAATCCACTTTCCGGTCCGTAGACTATAAATCAGGCGTCATGCCTTTAAGAAGGATCACACCTTTAAGAAACTCGATCTGCAACATAGTTAAGCCCAGAGCGGGGGAGGAGCAGTCGAAGCTGTGCACTGATGAAAGGCAGTCGTACTTTGTGTAGTCTCTGACTCCATTTTGTGTTCAGCATGCAGCCTCAACAATTAAACCTTTTCTGTTGAACCTCTCCGAGTTCAGTATTTTTTGCTAGGAGTACGTAGACTCCTACAGGCCTTTGTTATTTTGCCACATTTTATGCGTGTTGCATGACCCTCCTAAACCACGCCAGCTAATCCTGGCAGGTTGATAAGTGGGTGACCTCCTCACAGCTGCAGCTCCAGCATTAAAATGGAGCTTTCATCAAGGAGCAGTTGCAGGTGGCAGAACTTTTGTTCCAAAGGTCTTTCAGCACTTTTAGCAGGCCTACCGAAGTCGGAGGTGCTGCAGCTTCTATCTCTCAACTGTGAGACCTCCTTGGAAGACCCTCTCCCCACTTCCCCAACGGAGGTATCTGCCAGCAGCATGGGAACCATTTATTTCCTTTCACCATGGAGCTCAGATTCGGATGAGGAGCAGCCACGGCAGCAGCAGAACCAGGCAGCTCAGCAGCAACAGCAGCAGGAGCGCCAACCTCCTGCTCACCCACCTGGTGCTGCACAGGGCAGAAGGCACCAGCGCATGGAAGCACGTCGCCGCAGGAGATACCCCCAACACAGGATTTACAGACAAAGGATGAGCTACCTCAACATGACTGAGCTGCAGTGACAAAGGAGGCATGAGACTTTCGCGAGAGGTTGTTGGAGACATCTGCGCACTGCTGCACCAACACCTGGAGCCCAGAGGAACGGGTGGACACCCCTTACCAGTGGCTGTCAAAGTCACCACTGCACTCAACTTTTTTGCCTCAGGCTCCTTCCAGGGATCTTCAGCAGACATCAGCGGCATCTCCCAGTCAGCCGCCCACAGTTGCATCACGCAGGTTACCGATGCCCTTTTCGCAAAGGCGCACAATTACATCCACTTCTCAAGGGATCAAGCAAGTGTAACCGCGTGTTCAGTTGGCTTTGCAAATATGGCAGGCTTGCCAATGGTGCAGGGCATCATAGACTGCACACATGTGGCCCTTAGGGCACCCCATCACAACCCAGCTATCATTGTCAACTGCAAGGGCTTCCACTCTCTCAACATACAGCTAGTGTGTAACCACAAGAAGGAGATTTTGCATGTTTGCACCAAGTTCTGTGGTAGTTGCCATGACTCGTTCATCCTGTAGAACTCTAGTATTCCTCCGCTCTTCAATCCACCAAACCAACTTAACAGATGGCTCCTGAAGAAGTGGCTAATGATGCCGATCAGGAGGCCAGCTAATGAGGCTGAAGAGTGCTACAATGCCAGCCACATTTTGACCAGGTCCATCATCGAGCAAACCTTTGGCTTGCTGAAGATGCGATTCCGATGCCTTGACAGATCAGGTGGAGCCCTGCAGTATTCAGCAGCCAGGGTCTCCAGAATGGTCGTGGTCTGCTGTGCACTGCACAACATGGCACAGCGTCGTGGCTTGCAGCTTCCTGATGAGCAAGTGGCTCAGTTCATAGCCTCCTCCTCCTCAGAGGAGGAGGAGGAGGAGGAGGACTGAGCGGCAGCGTATCAACCAGCAGCGGCGGCAGCACGCGAGCACATGGCTGCCCGTGATGCAAGGGATGCACTCATCCTGGCCAGATTTGCATAGGTTGCCCATTTTGGCACATGTCCTTGGCTCCAGCTTAACACATGATAGACAATGGACATGACTCTCTGGCCTCCTTTCACTCTGGCCACCAACCTGACCATGCCAGTGTCGCGGAGCCCGCAATGTGGAACTAAGACTAAATAACAGATACCATCATGCCAACAGTTTGCCATCACCTCATTTTTATACATTCAAACAGGGATTGCATTTCATCATTAAACAGAGACAATCACCCAAGTGCCTACCCCTGTGACTAATGGTGCTTTATTTTTTCTTATGCTTGCTCCTACATTGCTCCTCCTGTGGTTTCAGCAGAAGTGGAGGCCCCTTGCTCACTTTGATGCTGCTCCTGCTTCGACACCTTTGGTGGGCGTCCTCGGGTTTCTGAGCCTGTGAGGGCTCGCCAAACGTCTGCTTATACTATGGCAATGCAGGGGCTGAGGCGCCCATCTCAGTTGGGTGCGGACTCTGGTGGGGCTCTGATGGACGGGCTACACAGTGGCATGGAAGTGTGAGCGTTGGAGAGGAGCCCCCACTTCCTTGTTCTCTGCCACCAACTTCCCTCTGATGGGTCAGGTCCACCTCAGCGCTTGCAAGTGGCTTGAGAGCACCTTGCTGCAAATCAGGGGGGCCATGAGGACCCGTATCTGCACTGGCAGTCCTACTCAAAAGGACTTCCATGAAGCTCTGGTTTCTCTGCTCAATAGCTGCCCATCACTCCTCCAGAGATATCAGTCTATTCTGAACATTCACCATGTTTTCCTGACTCTGGTGAATTATTTCCTCCATGGCCGTAGCCAGCCTTTCCACGGAGATAGCCATCCTTTCCATGGTGCTGCGTATATGCGCCATTGCCTCCATAAAGGCACTGTTCATGTTAGAGTTAGACTCCTCCATCCTCTCCACACTCGCAGTGACCCTGGAGACAAGACCTGTCAGAGACTCCTGCACCTGCTCCTGGAGCTTCAGCACCACTCTATTTCTGGATAGACCCAGAGGCTCAGGGTTCACATGCAGCGGAGCAGAACTAGGAGAGTCCTGTGCCCCTCCGCCGAGGACTCTCCACTGCTGTCCCTGACTCCAACACCTGCTGATGCTCACCTGTGAGATGTGATACACACGGTGACAACACTAATCTATGTCCTGAAGGTCCCACTGAGGTGTGCGTATCTGCACTGGCGCTGGGTACGCTTACATCTGCTGACGCTGCGTCCTCAGAGGTTGCAGGTTCCCCTGAGGCACCTTGCTGCTCAGCCTCTTCCTCATCGACAGTGGGGGGTGGGGGGGAGGGGGGGACTCTGTGGATGGTCCTCTGGGGGAGTAAAGGCATGGGTTAGACATTTGACAGAAGTCTGGCATGCACATGTAATAGTGCAGATTCTCAAGTGACATTCTAATAATGTACACCAGCAGCCATTTCAGTCACTCAAGCAGTGTAAATGAGAGAGACACAAAACTATTCTGTCACCAGCTTGCTCTGCATCGCCCGTCTGTCTGTCCCCCACTTCCACCTCCACCTCTGCGCCGGCGATGTCCAGGGCCGCCTCTTCAGCCTGGGTGAGAATGGCTATGGAAGGTGGTCCTCCTCCTGTCTTCGCCCTTTCCCTTCTATTGTGGGCTCTCTTTTGCTGCAGTGAGGGAGACAAGTGGAGTTGGAGTGAGAATGATGGAGTGAGTGTAGAGAGTCCAGAGCATAGATGCTTAGAAGGAGACAAAGATGGAGTGAGGTTCCATGTCCAAGGGCCCTCCCTGTGCATTGTTAGTCATTGTCATTGCACAACATTGAAAGGGAGTGTGAGGCCAGCATAGTCGAATAGTGAAGTGATTGGGTTCATAGAGTGAGAGGGATGGTGAAGGGTGCAAGGGTTGTAAGGGTAAAGTGGGATGTGGAGGAGGAGATTGACAATGCAGAGTGTTGGTGATGAGAGGCGAAGGGGAGCAGAAGGAGGGTCAAGCTGAAGGAATATTCACTTTGCCTGATCTTACAAGGTCACTGAACCTTTTACGGCACTGCAGCCATGTTCTACTGCACACAGATCTGGAGGTTATATCCCTTGCCAGCTGGACCCACACAGCCTTGGTTTCTTTGGGAGGCCTTTTCCTCCCAGATGAGGGGAAGAGCAGCTCCCTGCTGGCTTTTGCCCCCTCAACCAGCATACCCAGCACCTCATTGGAGAACCTCGGGGAGGCCCTTGCCTTGGAGTTGGCCATTCTTGAAGGAGGTAACAGCTTGGAGGTGGTGCAGCATCGACCAAAAACCAGTGGAATGAGCCAAGGCAGCAAGCGGCCCTTAAATGAAGCTGGATAAGTGATGTCAGCAGAGGCGAGTTTCAGTCCCAAAAGACTAATTGGCCCAGGGTAACCCACACCTATGAAATCAACTGACCAATTAGGGGGAAATCGCAAATTTCTCCCACCTCTCAGTGGAGGCAGGTTTGGAACCCACCCAAACCGAAACCCGCCTCCATTGGGAAAATCGCGCCCATGTTTCAACTACTTACACAGAAATGTGAGCCCCTCTCCATAAGCACAGATGAAAGACTTCATATACAAAAATGAAAGATTCCCTATGCACACAGAAAGCAAGACCCCCATAAGTGAGAATCCATAGATACAAAAAGCAAGAACCTCATACAAAAAAGATGAGGGGGGAGAAATTGGGCTCTGTAGTGCCCATTTTTACGAGTTAATCGGCCTCCTAAAGGTCGAAAATTGGGTTCTAGATGCACGTGCACACTTCTGATGGGAAGTGCGCCAGACGCTATCTTGGTACAGCAGTTTGCATGCATGCACCTAACCACCGCCAGCAGCATGCAGAGCAAGTAGGTTATGATGTCAATCAGTGCGCAATGCTGATTTGATGCCAGCCCTATCGCAACCTCCCACAGGCAAACACGCGTTCAATGGCATGAAGGATCACCCACCAGCGCTACTTAAAGGGATCATGAACTAACATAAGAACATAAGAACATAAGAAATAGGAGCAGGAGTAGGCCAATCGGCCCCTCGAGCCTGCTCCACCATTCAATAAGATCATGGCTGATCTGATCCTAACTTCAAATATACTATCACTCTCCATCCCACCCGAACCCATGTGATCACCCGGGAGAGGCGAAAAACCAGATAAAAAAAAACAATGGCCAATTTGGGAGAAAAAATCTGGGAAATTCCTCTCCGACCCATCTAGGCGATCGAAACTCGTCCAGGAGATCACTCTGTCCCTATATTTTCTACAGTACTTACATTCTGTAAAGGTGATCTCCACCCCAGCCAGGAACAGCAATAAAACCATCTCCTGAAATCTAACAGAATTAGAACACAAGAAGTAGGAGCAGAACCAGGCTACACGGCCCCTGGGCCCGCTCCACTACCCACAGGGCCACGACCATTCCGAACCTAGACTCATGTCCAATTTCCTGCCTGCTCCCCGTAACCCTTAATTCCCTTTACTTCTAGGAAGCTATCTATTTCTGTTTTAAATTTATTTTAATAATGTAGCTTCCACAGCTCTCTGGGGCAGCAAATTCCACAAACCTACCACCCTCTGAGTGAAGAAGTTTCTCCTCATCTCAGTTTTGAAGGAGCAGCCCCTTATTCTAAGATTATTCCCCCTAGTTCTAGTTTCACCCATCATTGGGAACATCCTCGCCGCATCCACCCGATCAAGCCCCTTCACAATCTTATATGTTTCAATAAGATCGCCTCTCATTCTTCTGAACTCCAATGAGTAGAGTCCCAATCTATTCAACCTCTCATCATATGTCCACCCCCTCATCCCCGGAATTAACCGAGTGAACCTTCTTTGTACTGACTCGAGCGCAAGTATGTCTTTTCTTAAGTATGGACACCAAAACTGTATGCAGTATTCCAGGTGCGGTCTCACCAATACCTTGCACAACTGCAGCAATACCTCCCTGTTTTTATATTCTATCCCCCTAGCAATAAAAGCCAACATTCCATTGGCCTTCTTGATCACTTGCTGCACCTGCATATTAACTTTTTGAGTTTCGTGCACCAGGACCCCCAGGTCCCTTTGTACTACAGTACTTTCCAGTTTCTTGCCATTAAGATAATAACTTGCTCTATGATTTTTCCTGCCAAAGTGCATAACCTCACACTTTCCAGTATTGTATTCCATCTGCCAAATCTCTGCCCATTTACTTAGCCTGTCTATGTCCCTTTGCAGGTTTTTTATGTCCTCCTCACTCACTACTTTCCCTCCCATCTTTGTATCATCTGCAAACTTTGATATGTTACACTCGGTCCCATCCTCCAAATCGTTAATATAGATTGTAAAGAGTTGGGGACCCAGCACTGACCCCTGCGGAACACCACTAGTTACTGATTGCCAGTCTGAGAATGAACCATTTATCCCAACTCTCTGCTTTCTGTTAGAGAGCCAATCCTCCACCCACGCCAGAATATTACCCCCAATCCCGTGATTTTTTATCTTGAGCAATAATCTTTTGCGTGGCACCTTGTCAAATGCCTTTTGGAAGTCTAAATACACTACGTCCATTGGTTCCCCTTTATCCACCCTGTATGTTACTTCCTCAAAGAACTCAAGCAAATTGTCAAACATGACTTCCCCTTCATGAAACCATACTGAGTTTGTCCTATTAAATTATGTTTATCCAAATGTCCCATTATTGTCTCCTTAATAATGGACTCTAAAATTTTACCAACCACAGATGTTAGGCTAACAGATCTATAGTTTCCAGCCTTCTGCCTACTACCCTTTTTAAATAAGGGTGTTACATTAGCAGTTTTCCAATCTGCCGGGACCTTTGCTGAGTCCAGGGAGTTTTGGAAAATTATTACCAATGCAACCACAATCCCTACCGCCACTTCCCTCAAGACCCTAGGATGTAAGCCATCAGGTCCAGGGGATTTATCCACCTTGAGTCCCATTATTTTACCAAGTACCACTTCCTTAGTGATTTTAATCGTATTTAGCTCCTCCCCCCCTAGAACCCCCTGTTTGTCCAGTGTTGGGATATTCTTAGTATCCTCTACCGTAAAGACTGATATAAAATATTTGTTCAGCGTTTTTGCCATCTCCATGTTTCCCACCATTAATTTCCCGGTCTCATCCTCTAAGGGACCAACATTTACTTTAGCCACCCTTTTTCTTTTTATATAACTATAGAAACTTTTGCTATCTGTTTTTATATTTTTTGCTAATTTACTTTCATAATCTATCTTCCCTTTCTTACTCAATCTTTTAGTTATTTTTTGCTGTCTTTTAAAGACTTCCCAATCTCCTATCCTCCCACTAGATTTGGCTACCTTATATGCCCTTGTTTTTAGTCGGATACTTTCCTTAATTACTTTACTTAGCCACGGATGGCTATCTTTTCTTTTACACCCTTTTTTCCTCAGTGGAACATATATTTTTTGGAAGTTGTAAAATAACTCCTTAAATGTACACCACTGATCATGTACCGTCTTACCCTTTAATCTATTTTCCCAGTCCACGCTAATCAATTCCGCTCTCATACCTTCATAGTCTCCTTTATTCAAGCTCAGCACGCTTGTTTGAGATCCAATCTTCTCACCCTCTAATTGAATATGGAATTCAACCATGTTATGGTCACTCATTCCAAGGGGATCCTTTAATAGGACATTTTAAATTAATCCTGTCTCATTACACAGGACCAAATCAAAGGTTGCTTGTCCCCTGGTCGGTTTAGTTACATACTTCTCAAGAAACCCATCCCTAATACACTCAATGAACTCATCCTCAAGGCTGCCTTGCCCAATTTGATTTGTCCAGTTAATATGATAGTTAAAATCCCCCAAAATTATAGCTGTTCCCTTATTACAAGCCTCAACTATTTCCTGATTAATACTCCGTCCAACAGAGTTGCAACTATTCGGAGGCCTATAGACTACGCCCACTAGTGTTTTTTCCCCTTATTATTCCTTATCTCCGCCCAAACTGTTTCACTATCCTGCTCCTTTGACCCAATATCATTTCTCTGTATTATAGTGATTCCTTCCTTTATTAACATAGCCACCCCACCTCCCCTTCCTACCTGCCTGTCCTTCCTGATTGTTAAATAACCTGGTATGTTTAATTCCCAGTCATGGTCACCCTGCAGCCATGTTTCTGTAATGGCCACAAGATCATACCCATATGTAGTTATTTGTGCCGTTAACTCATCCATTTTGTTACAAATGCTACGTGCATTCAGATAAAGAACTTTCAAATATGTTTTGTGACACTTAGTTCCTGTTTTTTCCCCTTTTACTACTTTATCTTTTACTCCATACCTTCTGTCCCTTCCTGACATGTTCTGTTTTTTAATTCCCCCACTGCTACCTAAGTCTATGACCTTCTCCGTTGTCCTTTATATTATTTGCTCTCTAAAAATCTCCCCCCCACTAATTAGTTTAAAGCCCTCTCTACAGCCCTAGTTATATGATTCGCCAGGACTCTAGTCCCAGCACTGGCCAAGTGAAGTCCATCTGAACGGAACAGTTCCCTCCTGTCCCAGTACTGGTGCCAGTGTCCCAAGAAGCAAAACCCATTTTTCCCACACCAGTCTTTGAGCCACGCATTTAACTCTTTAATTTTATTTATCCTAGCCAAATTCGCTCGTGGCTCAGGTAATAATCCAGAGATTATTACCCTTGAGGTTCTGTTTTTTAATTTGACCCCTAGCTGCTCATACTCCTTTAACAGAACCTTCTTCCTTGTCCTATCTACGTCGTTTGTACCAACATGGACTACGACAACTGGATCCTCCCCCTCCCACTCCAAGTTTCTTTCCAACCCAGAAGAGATGTCCTTAACCCTGGCACCGGGCAGGCAACACAGCCTTCGGGACTCCCGCTCTTGACTGCAGAGAACCCTATCTATCCCCCTAATGATACTATCCCCTACCACTACAACATTTCTTTTTACTCCCTCCACTTGAATGGCCCCCTGTTCCACGGTGCTGTGGCCAGGTTGCTCATCCTCCCTGCAGTCCCCACTCCCGCCCTCACAGGGAGTAAGAACCTCGAACCTGCTTGACAAGAGCAAGGGCTGCGTCTCCGTCAACACTACCTCCTGGATCCCTGTACCTGCCTCACTCGTAGTCACACTGTCCTGTCCCTGACCATGGACTACATCTGCATTAATTAATTTCATAGGTGTGACTACCTCCTGAAACATAGAGTCCAGGAACTTCTCCCCCTCCCTGATGTGTCGCAGTGTCTGAAGCTCAGTCTCAAGCTCTTTAACACGGAGCCTGAGTTCCTCTAGCAGCAAACACTTATCGCAAATGTAATCACCGTGAGCCTCAATGGGGTCCACCAGCTCCCACATTTCGCAACAGTAACACATCACCTGTTCACCCATATCTATGTAATTAATTAAATTTCTTATTATTAGTTATGAAGGCCCTATGCCCCGAATTAGATGATAATATTACACCACTACTTAATAGGACTTACCAACTTAAAGGTATAGAAGAGAAGGAAAAGGACCTACCAACCAGCTGATTACCAACCTCCCTTTTGAATGCTGTCTGTGGGGCCTGTCCGGTTGAATTGTCTCGCTGCTCTGCTTCTGCAATGCTGGATTAGCCTGAGAGTGGGAAGCAAAACACAGCAAAAACACCCCCTTACCTCCCACTTGCCCGAACTCTCCCACTTACCAAACTCTGCTTAAACTCAATGCACTGCACTCAGTGCAGCCGCACTAAGCCCGCCCCTTTTTATACCCGGATTCTACTTCCGGTTTAAACTCCCCAACAGCTTTAATTTACACTAAAAAATTTAACTTACTTCAAATAATTAACTTTTTCACTCACTAAAATTCAGTAAATACACTTAAATGACTTTTTCTCCCACTTACCAAACTCTGCTTACACTCAATGCACCACACTCAGTGCAGCCGCACTAAGCCCGCCCCTTTTTATACCCGGATTCTACTTCTGGTTTAAACTCCCCAACAGCTTTAATTTACACTAAAAAATTAAACTTACTTCAAATAATTAACTTTTTCACTCACTAAATTTCAGTAAATACACTTAAATGATTTTTTCTCCCACTTACCAAACTCTGCTTACACTCAATGCACCGCACTCAGTAAAGGTTAGTTGCTGGAGTATTTCTTCTGGCTGTTGGTGCAATTCTATGGGCTGGATTTTCTCAGCCCCGGGGAGGCAGGCGGGACTGCCGGGAAAGTTGCAGAATTTGGGAGCGGGTGGCAAACCCGCCCCGAACCCACCTCTGTGCCCTCTTGCCAGGAGGCAGGAAGCCGTCCTTCCCTGGGTCCCATCTCCTTGGAGGCGGGAAGGAATTAAAGCCTATTAACTGCCTGGGGGAACGCCGCCGGCATGTAGGAGGTGAGAAGGAGGTCGGAGGGGGTCGGAGGGGTCTGAAAGTGCGATGTAGAGGTGAGTGATGGGTGCAAGTGTGGAGTGGTAAGTGTGTGAGGTGAGTGTAAAGTGTTAGAAAATGTTAACTTACCTTTGTTTCTACCTACAGCCTTCAGCTGCTGTGGAGCCGGAGTCCCCGACATCTCCATTGTAGAGATCACAGACTGACTGTTGCATCCTCCGATCTAACAGCCAGCTGATTTCTGCAAAGTAGAAAGGTTTGATGAGTCCTGAACACAAGGACTCATCAAACTACACAGAATATCAGTGTTTGTCAGCTTAACAAAGCTGTCAAACGATGACATTTCTTCTTTCAAAAGTTCTTGACAGATGACACGTGCTCTGTCACTGACTTCCCCCTAATTGGCCTGCTGAGCCCGCCAGGCGGGTTTAACAAGGTTAATCAGGGGAAATTCCCACTGGTTGGCCAAAAGCTGATGTAGGCAGGACTGAGACCCAGCAAGCAGCAGTCCCGCCTCCAAAAGCTTCCCATTCAGAAAATCCAGCCCTAAGTGTTATTGGAGCTTTCCTATACTTATCCTCATCTGAGTCCTCTGCATCAGAACTAGTGTACGACCTCACCCTCCGGTGAGCTGGCACCTGCGCTTTCCTTTCCCTCCACCCTGGCTCCTGTGCACTTGTGCCCGGTGTGTTACCACATGCAGAGCAGTCCTCTATCCTAGCCTCTAAAATGTGTGCAGTGTCAGTATCTGAGTTGGTGGATGCTAGCGTAAGATTGAGTGACAGTGTCTTTTCATCTTCAATGTCTTCTTCCTCTTCATCCATTGCCTGCGCAGGTTCCAGTTCTTGGGTATCTGAAATGAAAAAGGGACAACGGTTGGGTTGAAGTAAGAAGAGTGTATTTACACCCTTTGCAGCCTCTCACAGAGAAGAGATTGAGGGATGAGGGAGAAATGGGATGAGAGAAGGGGGATAGGTATGCGGATACCCTCATCGCTTCCGCGCCGCCAGGGGCCACAGTGATGCCTCTTCCCATGATGGCCAGCACTATCTCCTCCATGGGTGTTACAACATGCAGATGCTCTTGTCCTCCTCCAGATCTTTGCTGCTGCCTCCGGTTATGCGCCACCTCCTCCTGCAATAAAGAGGGAAGTGTGTCAGTGAGTGGCGTGCAATATGTTTGGGTGATGTGGCTGTCATGGTTGATTAGCTGGCAGTATGTGATTTATTGGTGTGAGGCTTGCAACAGTGCTAAGTGTGTGAAGGTGAGGTAAAGCATATTAATGTTAGGGTTGAGTACTGATTGATAAAGATTGATGGGGGTATAGTGAATTGAGCAGTGAATGAGGCTAATTGGTGCAGTTGGCAGGATATTTGAAGATGAAATCACTCACCTTGACAATTTGCGAGTGATCATTAAACTTCACTGCATTCATGTTCTTGGAGCAGCATTGACATCTGCCACTGAGTTCACATCTCTGGTCGAGATGTTGCCTGATCTGCTGAGTATTTCCACCATTTTGTGCTTTTATTTCAGATTTACAGCATCCGCTCACAGAGGGAAGAGGAAGATGCAGAAGAGGAAGATGGTGAAGAGGAGGAAGCGGAAGAGGAGGAAGCAGAAGGAAGGAGGCAACCCAGACAGTCCCTATCTGGCCGGGATATCCGGGATGGAATGATCCGCCTGCGGTATCAGTGACCACAACCCCAATTCCCCTTTCAGCATTTGTCCTACACCTTACCTTCCCTCTGTTACTGACCTTCACAGCGTCCTCTTGGCCTCAAAGCTGAAATAAAAGCCACCACAAAGCAAACTTTCCAGTCCAACTTTATACATCTATCCATCCAATATGACATCAAGAAATCAACTCATCACCATTATGCATTCCCTTAGTGATTGTCTTGTGTGTGCCTTTGCCTATCCCACTGATGTCATGCAGTGCTACCCCAGTGGCTGCAGCATGGCTGGTGGAAGGCTGCTGACTTTCAGTGAGGAACACTGCAAATGGCTATGCTGGTCGAACTTGAGGAGCTGGTGGCTGGGAGTGTCAAATCAAGTGACGGTATTTCTTTGCCTTCTCCTTCTCCTTCTTCTTCCTCTCCCTCTTCTTGGTCACCCACTGGCTGGGCAGGCTGCATTTCTTGGGTGTGTAAAATGAGGAAAACACAAGGGTGGAGTTGTGGTGAGGGGAGGGTGGGAAAGCAAGAGGTGCATGCGAGAAGGAGAATAACGTATGAGGATACCGGTATCTTGTACCCTTTCAGCTCTGCCGCTGGCCAAGGACTCAGCCATGCCCCTGCCAAGAATGGCCAGCACTGTCTCCTCCAAGGGGGTGAGGTGAAGCTGGGAATGGGAGGGATGCCTCGTGATTGGTACAGATTGTTGGTAGGTGAGTGATTGCGGGAGGGAGGGTGGGGAGGGTGGGGAGTCATGCATTGGGAAGGGTGTGAGGCTAGTGGTGCAGTTGGTAGGAGACAGCTTTTGAAGATGCATTCACTGACCTTGACCAGTGGTCTGAGGTCATGAACCTTCTTTGGGCACTGGATCCAGGTGGTGGGGGCAACACTGCTGGCAGTGTCGGCCTTAGTGATGTGATCCCACATCGTTCTTTCTGGAGGGCCTTCTGGCCCCTGTGGGTAGAGGACATCCCTTGCAGTGTTGATCTCCTACACAAAGCTGGAGTGCTGCGTGCGAGACCTTGGGTGCTCCTTCCTGAGCCATTTGTGTAAGTGCTGAAGCGCTTTTCCCATTTTTTTGAGGTGCAGAAGGGAATTCAGCTTTAACAGCTGAAGACTGCCATTTGGGAATGTTTTTTCAAATTTTTTTAAAAAGGCAATAGAGCTATAAGGGTTGAAAACTGCATTTTTTTAACTCATTTTTATTTTTATCAGTTCAGAAGCATTTCCCCTTTTAAGCAAACGACAATGCATTGCCATTTTAATATCCCACAACTCATGGGCAGGAATTTTTCCCTAAAAAAAGGGTGGGTTTGGAGCATGGTGGCTGTTAAAGTGTTAAAAATGGGATTCTCGATCTGGTTCTGCCTCCACCCGCCCACTTCCAGTTTTGCCGGAGGCAGGACAGAGGCCGGGCGACCAACCCGCTCTCAGGGGGCGTTACCTCAATTTAAATATTGTAATGAGGCTGGAAGCCTTTTTCCTCCCTCCATTTTGTGTTAAACTGCCTGCGAACGAGTTTCACACAATTTGTTAAACAGAGGCGGGGACTGCTGCATCCTGGAGGTAAGTGGCTTTATACGTACCTCTTAGATCCAGAGTCCCGACCATACCCACCCTCCGCAATTGGAGACCCCCCACGAGACCTCCGATCATCCCCTGCCCCCCACTGGCCAGGTCCCCCCCACCCAACGATGATGATGAGACCGGCCCCAATCCACTCTTCCCCCCCACCCCCTGCCAATCCCTGGCCGAACCCCCCACCCCACGATCCCAGACGATCCTCTCCCCCATGATCCCCGACGATCCTCTTTCCCACCGATCCCCGACGATCCTCTCCCCCACCAATCCCCAACGATCCTCTCTCCCACCGATCCCCAACGATCCTCTCTCCCACCAATCCCCGACGATCCTCTCCCCCACCGATACCAGACGATCCTCTCTCCCACCAATCCCCGACGATCCTCTCCCCCACCAATCCCCAACGATCCTCTCTCCCCCCGGTCCCCGACGATCCTCTCTCCCACCAATCCCTGACGATCCTCTCCCCCACCGATCCCAGACGATCCTCTCTCCCACCGATCCCCAACGATCCTCTCCCCCACCAATCCCCAACGATCCTCTCTCCCCCCGGTCCCCGACGATCCTCTCCCCCACGATCCCCGACGATCCTCTCTCCCACCGATCCCAGACGATCCTCTCCACCACGATCCCCGACGATCCTCTCTCCCACCGATCCCCGACGATCCTCTCTCCCACCGATACCAGACGATCCTCTCCCCCACCGATACCAGACGATCCTCTCCCCCACGATCCCCGACGATCCTCTCTCCCACCAATCCCCGACGATCCTCTCTCCCACCAATCCCCGACGATCCTCTCTCCCACCAATCCCCGACGATCCTCTCTCCCACCAATCCCCGACGATCCTCTTCCCCACCGATACCAGACGATCCTCTCTCCCACCAATCCCCGACGATCCTCTCTCCCACCAATCCCCAACGATCCTCTCTCCCACCAATCCCCGACGATCCTCTCTCCCACCAATCCCCGACGATCCTCTCCCCCACCGATCCCCGACGATCCTCTCTCCCACCAATCCCCGACGATCCTCTCTCCCACCAATCCCTGACGATCCTCTCTCCCACCAATCCCCGACGATCTTCTCTCCCACCAATCCCCGACGATCCTCTCCCCCACCGATCCCCGACGATCCTCTCTCCCACCGATGCCCGACGATCCTCTCTCCCACCGATACCAGACGGTCCTCTCCCCCACCGATCCCCGACGATCCTCTCCCCCACCGATCCCCGACGATCCTCTCTCCCACCAATCCCCGACGATCCTCTCCCCCACGATACCAGACGGTCCTCTCCCCCACCGATCCCCGACGATCCTCTCTCCCACCGATCCCAGATGATCCTCTGCCCCACCGATCCCCGACGATCCTCTCTCCCACCGATCCCAGATGATCCTCTCTCCCACCAATCCCCGACGATCCTCTCTCCCACCGATGCCCGACGATCCTCTCTCCCACCGATCCCAGATGATCCTCTCCCTCACCGATCCCCGACGATCCTCTCTCCCACCGATCCCAGATGATCCTCTCTCCCACCGATCCCCGACGATCCTCTCTCCCACCGATCCTCTCTCCCACAATCCCCGACGATCCTCTCCCCCACCGATCCCCGACGATCCTCCCTCCCACCGATCCGCGACGATCCCCGACAATCCTCTCTCCTACCGATCCCCGATGATCCTCTCTCCCACCGATCCCCAACGATCCTCTCTCCCACGATCCCAGACGATCCTCTCCCCCACGATCCCCGACGATCCTCTCTCCCACCGATCCCAGACGATCCTCTCTCCCACCGATCCCCGACCCCGCCACCCCGCGATCCCCGACAAGCCTCTCCCCACTCCGAACTCCGGCCGATCCTCTTCCTCCCCATCCCCCGATCCCTGCCGATCCTCTCTCCACCCTGAACTGCGGCTAATCCTTCCCCACTTTACCCCGATCCCCGACAGATTGCTGACCCCCCTCTTGCAATCCCTCCCCCGGACCGGCCCCTCACTTCTGAGGCCTACCTGCCCACAGCCAGCCAGCTTCTCAAATTGCTGGCTGTGGGCGGGAATCGGAGGCCTCACATTCTGATCAGGCCCTGCCGTTAGTTGACAGGGCCTGCAGGAAATGGCCCCCACCCCCAACCCGCATCCCTTGAGAAAATTCCAGCCATAGTCTCACTTCCAGAGGCTGTTGGAAGATGCAATGCTGCTTCTGGATGCCACATTTGGGACCGATACCTGCACTAACGCCACCAGGAAGGTGTTACATAGTCAGTTTAGCGCTGGGCTACTAGTCTTTAGTCCCCAGCGCAAATTTTTCTCTCCTACCGGCACGACTATTTTCAGCGGCCGTAATTTCGTGTTGCAGTTGAATTTCTAGGCCACAGTTTCTGATTATTAACTAATTATTTTTTACACTTTGCTAGTTTAATTATTTGCATTGGAGTAATAATAATCAAATAAATTAAACTAAGCAAGATAATATCCAAGGCACATGAAAAGTAATTGCTGTGGTAACTGGGATTTATAGAACTTTGATAAAGAACAAAGTGCATTGCACCTACAGTACTGTGCTATAAAAATGCATTTGTGCTTGTCAAGTGTCAACAGGAATATGACCTGTATTTCAATATTGACAGATGAAATGTCTTTTTGTGTGAGTTGGTTTGCACTGCATTATCAAAAAGTAGTGACATTGTCACAACAGAAAGATTTTCAGTGTAAAAAAAGATCTCTAATTATTAAATATGAATTTTCACATTTGTATGGAACAGAAATCGAGACAAGAGCCAGCTTTCCCAGCACTCTGGGGATTAACAATGGGAAAAGAGGAAACAGTGCATAATGGGACATCCTGCACCTGTAGATGACCTCATTCAGTTTGAGATATACAATACAGAATGCAGATTATATGCATAGCAGAAGGCAAATAGCTGGGTGGAGTAGGTAATACTGCAGCTTGTCAAACAGAACACAGTGGACTCAGCTACAAACTGAAGTACATTGCAGTAAAAAAAGGAAAAATGAGTATTTGTGACAGCTTGTGAGAGGATGGCTCAACCGGCTGATATTCCTGACAGCCTCTGTGTCCCAGAAGTAGGACTTTTAGCTGCTTTAAAATGGAGCAGAAATGCAAAGGGGCAAGGACAATTAAAACAGAAGATAAAAGACTTGCCTGCACTGTTGAAGAATGGATTGAACCTCAAGAAGAAGCAGGCCGATGTGGTAATTATACAATTCTACAATTTATTATACATTAGAATAAACCAGGGCAGATTTGCTTCACAGTTGTGCGAAGATGTGCTATGCTGCTCTTTATATGATTGGACATTCATTTAGTATACATTATGGAAGGTACAAGAGGAAAAATTATGTTGAACAGCATAAATATTAAACAGATATGATTGTGGTGATTTTCTAACAGGTCTGAAACCTTTACAAATAGGTTGACTGCTGTTGATAGTGGAACATATGTTAAAAACGAGCTGAGGTGACTAAGGAATTATTTTTTTTAAAGTTTTAATCTCAGTCACTTACTGGCGTGTTTTGGGGCAATGCCCCAAACCATTGTCACAACAGTTTTTGAGATGTCAGGAGAGTTTGATTGCTCTATTAATTTGAACCATAACATAGCTACACCTTGTACTGTGTGGTAAACATCCTAAAGATCATAGTCACTGCTTAAAAAAAAGTAACTATTTGTAGTTTCACATGTTACACAACAGAACTGGTAGCTCAATAATGGAGGCAAAAACATTTTTGCAAAAAAATTCTCAGGGAGAGAATAAAGAGCTAAATTTGAAATAGTAATTAAAGGAGTTCCAATGATAAAATTGAAGGGGGCTCGAACAGTTCATTATATCATCTGAACTGTTAGATTATGTTACAGTATATTATGCTCTCTTAGGTATCTGGTCAAGGTATTTAAAAATAATACCAGAGGGCACCTGAGTGGAACGTTTCCTCTGTTTTCTATTTGCAGCAACATTGCAACAGCTTTATACTATTGTTTACGATTTTGTTACATACAAGGAAGAGAGGACATTTTCCCCAAATACTGTAATTGCATATTATACCTGCCTTATCAAGTGGCATCAATAATATGGTGTTGCAATCAGTTCCGAAGTAAACAAATACAATATTACAATGATATGTGGCAATCAAAGGGTATGATAGGCCAAGGATTTTCTTTGTCATATTTTACCAGGTTATAATATCTCATATATTAAAACCCTGGTGATGTGAGGGGCTGGGTGGCAAAGTATGGTTGCACATACTCCTTCAGCCTTGGGGACATTGGTTTGAATGTAGCCCAGACTGATAGGATGACAATCGCTTTCTGCTGCAGTATGAGACCCATATGTAATTGGTAATCTCACGCGTGGAGACTGGCTGGTTGGTGTGTGGAATGGAAAACTTAAGGTTACAGTACACTATTCAGGCAGAATAAAGTACCTGCCTGTGTTATACCTGACTGGGGATGGAGGGGTGCTTAGTGCTCAATGACAGCAGTAGAAAACTTGTTTTCTTTCCACATCACTGACATCTTTCACCATGATAAGCACACAAAATTACAATAGTATGTATATTAATTTTAAAAATCACTGCGTAACTGTGGGAATAAAGCTAGACTTGCAAACTAGTAACATTACAATGAAGTATTCATGTCAGCATATGATTTGCTCTCATTCAATTACCTAATAAACATACCAAGCAAAATTCATTTAAAAATGAAAATTTTTAATAAAACACTAATACACAACATTGAACCGATTTCCATTTTATATAGCTTCATTTCCACTTGTGAGACTGACCATAATTCATTGATGGAAGTGAAACCATTTTACAATGGATGTCCATGAAGCATCACTTACTTATCCATTTTTTAGTTGATCATGTAATTATACAAATAGTAATAGCTATGATTGCTCTTATTTTACAGTACACACAAAAGTTTATTTTCTTTGGGTGATGTGTAGCTACTAATGTGTCTTTTTATGTTCAAAGCCTTTTGTACACTTACCTTGCAGCTGCAGTAATTGCTGTGCCCCAATTTTTGTTCGTCTTCATGATGCAGAGTATAGCTATTGCTAGACTGTCAATGGGTTGTGATATAAAATCTGTGGGATCTTTGCTTATTTTAGCACTGAAACAGTGCTGTCAGGTAGGCCTGACAAATTACACAAGCAATTTCAATGAACAGATCCATTTTGCAGAAAATATTTTGATTGACCTATTATAATTGATTGCAATATTTATTGTGACCCTATTGTGACGTAATAGCATTGCAGTCAATTATAAATGGTCAAGCTAAATATTTTCTACTAAATAGATCAGTTCATTGAAATTGCTTGTATAAGTTAGTGTCCCTATTCTGACTTTATCTATATACTGTAGTCTATCAAATGGCAACATTAGTCATCACTAAATGTTCATTTGATGAGATTTTATATGTATGAGGTCAAATTATTAGCTATGCAGCTTTCTGCTTAGGAAAATGTGCATTTCAGTGCAGTGCTTTGAGCTTGGCAGATAAATATACAGGTATGACGATCAAAGGCAATATATTTTGAAGTATTTTATCACATGACTTTAAATGGGCAATTATTATTCTAAATTTATGTGAAAAAGGGATTCCTGATAGTTTAAACATGAACAACAAGCGTTGACTCCCTTCCAGGAGTTCATGAGTCCAGTCTTGGGGCATTCAGCCTTTCATGCCAACCTGCCTGCCTTGGTTGGATGAATTTCATCAGCTTCCAGCGAAATGGAGCCCAGTGTGGTAGCAAGGCTCCCCCCGAGGATTGAGAAGCAGGAACTGTTCATTTCAGTTCCCCTCCCCCAGTGTATCATGCTTTCTATTGTCTCAAAAAGGAATGGCATTCATCGTGCTCATGAAGAGGCTGGTGACCCAGCCTCCACAGGATGTATGATAGGAAGTTGTCTAATAGAAAATCAAAATTAGGAGAAAGAAATGGAGGGGAGCTGGTGAGTCATGGATTAGAATGTTGCCATTGCAGCTTGGAGACCAGGGATCTCGCCTGTGTAAACGTAACACTGCTGAGACTAGTTTATGACTGGACAGGCCCTATAATGGGCTGGGGAGCATTGTTAAAGTACATTGTCAAGTGGTATTCCCTTATTGCCGAATAAAACCTATTCAATCATTGCACATCACTTGCATAATTTGGCTCTTGATGTAACTCAGATGTGCCAAAGCCAAAATGAAAATCTTAATTCAAACACCGAGTTTTGGTGACTAGCTCTAGTATCCAAAACCAAAGTCGGAATCATCAGCTAACTTCTTGCATCTCATATTTTAAAGGTAAATGGTTGGGCTCGGCCATGACTAATTCTAGCTTGGAAAAACAATTTTGTTTTGCTGTTTCTAAATCAAACTATAGGAATATTTTTTAAAAATTGACTGTTAGGATGTGGTTGTGTTGGTTGTTGTGTTGGTTACACATGACTGGAAACTGGTTCTCAGTGTAGCACATTCCATAATTGTTACATGACTGGCCTAGTTGTTGTTGTTTAGGTTGTGTGTAGTATTAGTGTAAGTAAAGGACTACTATCCAAGCATTGAAACTTTAGATTTACTCCATTGCCTATTAACATGGCTGTGTTCAGTGCAAGGAGATTTAATTAACTACCTTAAATAATCGAGAAGCCTACTATTCTAGAGCAAGATCTATGGGAGAGAAATTGGATTGCATTTCATCCATTTGTTTAGGCCTAAAACAGGTGTTAAAACAACAAATTTACCTGTGAAAGGTCCCGTGCTCGAACTGCACTGGAAGTGCATTCAGTGCCATATTAGAACAAGCGATTTGTAGGTGTCCCTGGTGGTTGCCTGAAAGAAACACACCCATCATTAAAATATGCTAATCCGGGTCCTGTGCCTGAATCAGCACACTTTTGAGAGACTTCCTAAGCCTGCATAGCGAAATATGGCGGGAGCAGTCACGAAGCAGGCTGCAGCTGTGTTATTTAAAGGGATCCTCGCCTCCATTAAGATGAGTCTCTGGTTAGTTGTTTTAGGCTGCTAGGGTGCTTTTGGGTCAAATAATTGGCTGTTAAATATTTTTGGAGAGTGAGTTTTCAGAGGTGCTGAATTCTTTCACAGGATTGGCTTCAGTAGATTTGTTGACCATGGGATGCTACTGGGGTTACCGTTGAGGCTGCCAAATCAGGCGGAAGAGCAGCAGCTGCAAGGAAGGCAGCTCATACCTGCATAGGCTGCAAGAAGAGGGTGAAGGAGGGAATGGCGCAGGAGGCCTGACAGCCTTACATAGTCTTTTGAAGCAGGACATCTTTGACCAAGCTTTTGGTCATCTGTCCTAATATCTCTTTATGTGTCAATTTTTTCTGATTACGCTCCTGTGAAGCGCCTTGGGATGTTTTACTACGTTAAAGGCACTATAATAAATGCAAGTTGTTGTTATTACCATAACTCACCTCACAGAGGAGCAGTGTGTAAAGCAGCTCCGCTTCAACAGGAAGGCCATCACTGACCTATGTCACCTGTTGCAGTGAGAATTGGAATGCAACAGCAGGGCACTGCCTGTGGCAGTGAAGGTCACTGTGGCTCTAAACGTTTAACCCTCTGGCTCCTTCCAAACTGTAATAGGTGACATCAGTAACATTAGTCAGTTTCTTGTGCATAGGGCAATCAAGCAGGTGACTGAAGCACTGTTTGAGATGCACCAACAATTCCTTCCCCACTGAGGCTGCCAAACAGGAGGAAAGAGCACTAGGATTTGCCTACATTTCTATATTTCCATAGGTGCAAGGCATCATAGACAGCAAGCACATAGCCCTGCCTGCTCCCCATCAGGAACCAGCAATGTATTACAACAGGAAGGGCTTCCATTTGTTGAATATTCAACTTGTTTGTGACCACAGGCAGTGAACCATGCAGGTCTGCGCCCAGTTTCCTGGCAGCAGTTATGATGCTTCCATACTATGCCTGTCTTCAATAACCCCTCTGTTTCACCAAAACCGTCGGGTGGCAGACTGGCTGTTGATGGACAAGAGGTACCTCACCAACTGGCTCATGACCTTTGTCAGGAATCCAGGCATAGGCACGGAGCACCAACACAATAACAGCCATGCAAGAATCAGCAATAGAGCTTAATGATTGGCATCTTGAAACAAAGATGTCTTTTACCACAGCTCAGGGCAAGTGTTCAAATTTGTTGTCGTTTGCTGCATGCTCCACAATTTTGTATTCCAAAAGAGAGTTTCCTTTGGAATACAAAATTAAGTTTTGTAAGGGACCTCGTCTCCTCTATTGTCCTCAAATGTTACACGGCGCACTCTCCGAGCATTTCCAACCTAGGACCCCGATTTGCATATTAAAAGGGCCCACTGCCTAAAACAGGCAGGCACTTTGGGCACCCAGTGGTAGGCCCCTTTCAAAATAGTACTGGCCATATCATCAAAGTTAACGGGGTGTTAAGGCCACCCACCCCCTTTCGAGGTAATTACCGCACCGTTAACACCAGGTGATACAAGTTAAGATTGATCCCATTGTCCTTTCACTTCAAGGATCAAATCCTGCTCAGATTGACAGGATAGAAGTCTCCTCTCTTGGGGCCTTTAGAATCACTTTCATAGGCACTATAACATCTGTTGCAAAAAACAAAAAATGCTTTACTGAGTTTAACACAAAATATTGTGGGTGTAAAATAACAAGGGATGTCCACAATGTTTGTTTTACCCAAAATAATAATTTTCTTGTGAAACATGGCCTGGCTATACGTGCTGCAGCAGTTCAAATTGATCTATTCTTTCTGATGAATGCGAAATTAATTTTAGCAGTCTCAGTTCAGGTCCAAGTAACTGTGGCCCAGCAGCTATCCATACCTAGTCAATCTCAGTCAGCTAGGACATCAAATTGATGTGCAGAGTGAAAACATTCAGAATGTTCTGAGATTAAGACTGAGGCACATTGCTGGAACAGAAGAGAATGGCCTATAATTTGTTGTAGGAATGAATCTAACGACGTCTACCGCTAGTTAGACTTGCTCTTGCTCGTTTAATCTCAACAATATTTCAGACCAGCTCTAACTTTCTGTGGTGAGTTTAGTTTGTATCTGCCACGCAAATACAGCAACTTCACGCCGTTCTATGGTGAGGCAGACAGTGAGATGCCGTTTTCATGAAGCTAATGGCGGAGCGGTGCATCTCGGACAGCAACTTTTGGATTTCCACGTTTAACCGCACATCTGCCCTCACCTGAAGTTGCTGCAGCATTTGCGCGTAAGTAATGGCGACGCTATTAGCTTCGCCAGCAAATTATGGGCCACGGCTGCAAATGGCTTATCCTATGTAGGGTTTAGGAGTGCTTGGCTCCGGCACAGGTTTCCTGACAGCTCTCATCCTGATCAGCAGAAAAGAACATCAAAAAAGGCAAGCATTCTCTTCAGCAAAATAGTTCTGGTAGACACAAGAACGCACAGCTGCTTAAACCAGTAAATCAATTTTGGACTTTTGCTGAGGTTTGTGGATCTCTCCAATTTCAGTCTTTATGATGTCAGAAGAATTGCTTGATTGAATTGCAACCACATAGCTGATGGGTTGATTGGCCTCCTTCTGTACTGTTTGATTCTATGAAGAAAACAACATTCATTTGAGAAAAGGAAAAAATAAGGCATCTGCCTTTTCATTACTCCAAACCTTAAAAAGAGTCCACAGTGTTTCTAGAAACATTTTTTTCATTGCCCCCCCAAAAATTATGCTGAGCAATATTAAGTATTTTACATTTTAGGAACTAAAGATGGTTACATAGAAATGTTGTGGTTTCTTTGACTTTTTCTGCAACAGAATTTTCTTTTAATTATAATTTTGCTTATTGCCTAACTTGGTGTAAAGAGAGCAGCAAAAGAAACTTGCTGGTTAAGCATTTATTAAGGATTTTGAAGGCTCATTTTGAATGTGGGGATGTAAAAATAAATGGAAATGTATATTCTGAACTCCCGTTCAGATATATATATCTATATATATATCTTATCTATATATATAAAATAGCTCTTCTGTCTGTCCTTCCGTCTGTCTGCCTGTCTGTCTGTCTGTCCTCTATACACTCAAAAGTTATAGAGCGTACCTACACGTGTGTTGCATCAAAAGAAAGCTTACGATTCTGGAATGGTCATAAGCGTATTTACTTCTCGGTCAGACAAAAATTGTGCCGACGGTATACAAAAAACGTTCAAAATTCGGCTCATTATCCGCTCAATAGCATCGAGTGACATGAAGGTTGACCAATCGTAAAGTCGAGCGATGCGACGGTCGACCAATCGCTGCGTCACGGGGGTGGGTTCATTGCGCCTGCGGGCGGGCCATCCTAGAGTCGAGTGACGTGACGATTGACCAATCCTACAGTTCAGTGACCTGACGGTTGACCAATCGGTGCATGTGTGGGCGGGCCTAATCCTTCTGAGCTGAGGTGAGTAGCCACCATCTTGATTCCAAACTCTTCATTTCTTTTTCCCACTTTCTGCGTGTTTCTTTTCAAATCTAGAATTCCAGCAAAAAAAAAGTTGCTTTTAAAACACAAATTGTTTTTAAAAAAAGTTAATTAATTTGTAAATCTTTTCTCTAACCTCTATAATTTTTCTACCTTTCACCGTTTTTGCAGGCCTCGAAGCCTGGGCCTCTGTTGCCCAGCCACACCCGAGCTAGGCACCTCCCATCCCGCTCAACAAGCGGCCTGCGATCGCCGCCATCTTTCTAAAGGCTGGTGGAGCGGGACTGAGGCGAGCATAGCCATCGCCGCCATCTTAGTAAAGGCAGGCGGGGCGGGAGTCATCGCGCGCGTCAACGTCGTCCTGGAGCGCGCGCGTCAACGTCGGCCTGGACCAAAATGCATCAACGATCGGCGGTCTTGAAGCCGGCTCGGGCGGGGGCCCGGTGCTCGGGAGGGCGGGGCTCGGGAGGGCGGGGCTCGGGAGGGCGGGAAGGGGGGAAGGGTTACCCCGGCAACTGGGCCCGGCCCTCTCTCACAGCCTCAAGCCAGCTCACGCCCGTTCCCGGGGCTTGGCTCCAGCGCAGACCCAGCCGCAATCGGCGGTCTTGAAGCCGGCTCGGGGGGGGGCCGGGGCGCGGGAGGGCAGGGCTCGGGAGGGTGGGGCTCGGGAGGGCGGGAACGGGGGGAATGGTTACCCCGGCAACCGGGCCCGGCCGTCTCTCACAGCCTCAAGCCGGCTCACGCCTGTTCCTGGGGCTTGGCTCCATTTGCAGTGGCGGGCCACTTGCCCTCTCTCTCTCCTTCCCTCTGTCTCTCTCTTCTCCCCCTCCCCTCTCCCCCCTCCCCTCTCCCCCCTTCCTCCCTCCCCTCTCCCCCACTCCCCCCTCCCCCTCCCCTCCCCTCTCCCCTCCCCTCTCCCCCCTCCCCTCTCCCCCTCTCTCTCCCCCCTGCCTCACCCTCTCTCTCTCCCCCTCTCTCTCTGCCCTCTCCCTCCTACTCTCTCTCTCCCCCTCTCTCTCTGCCCCCTCCCTCCCCTCTCTCTCTCCCCCTCTCTCTCTGCCCCCTCCCTCCCCCTCTCTCTCTCCCCCTCTCTCTCTGCCCCCTCCCTCCCCCTCTCTCTCTGCCCCCTCCCTCCCCCTCTCTCTCTGCCCCCTCCCCCCCTCTCTCTCCCCCTCTCTCTCTGCCCCCTCCCCCTCTCTCTCTCCCCTCTCTCTCTGCCCCCTCCCTCACCCCCTCTCTCTCCCCCTCTCTCTCTGCCCCCTCCCTCCCCCTCTCTGTCTGCCCTCTCTCTCTGCCCCCTCCCTCACCCTCTCTCTCTCCCCCTCTCTCTCTGCCCCCTCCCTCCCCCTCTCTGTCTGCCCCCTCCCTCCCCCTCTCTCTCTGCCCCCTCCCTCCCCCCCTCTCTCTCCCCCCTCTCTCTCTCTCCCCTCCCTCCCCCTCTCTCTCTCCCCCCCTCTATCTCTCCCCCCTCTCTCTCTCTCCCCCCTCTCTCTCCCCCCGCTCTCTCTCTCCCCCCAGTCTCTGTCTCTCTCTCCCCCCCAGTCTCTCTCTCTCTCTCTTCTCCCCCCAGTCTCTCTCTCTCTATCTCTTCTCCCCCCAGTCTCTCTCTCTCTCTCTCCCCCAGTCTCTCTCTCTCTCTCCCCCCCAGTCTCTCTCTCTCTCCCCCACTCTCTCTCTCCCCCAGTCTCTCTCCCTCTCTCTCTCCCCCCCCAGTCTCTCTGTCTCTCTCTTCTCCCCCCAGTCTCTCTGTCTCTCTCTTCTCCCCCCAGTCTCTCTCTCTCTCTTCTCCCCCCAGTCTCTCTCTCTCTTCTCCCCCCGTCTCTCGCTCTCTCTCTTCCCTCCAGTCGCTCTCTCTCTTCCCCCCAGTCGCTCTCTCTCTTCCCCCCAGTCACTCTCTCTCTCTCTTCCAACAACAACATGCCCTCAAAAAAGCCTCGGCACCGCCAGGCACTTCAGCTAGTATATCTATATATATAAAAGGATACACCTGTCTGTCTGTCTGTCCTTCGGTGTGTCTCTCCGGCTATACAATCTAAAGTTATAGAGCGCACCTACATGTGCGTTACATCAAAAGAAAGCTTACGATTCCAGAACGGTCATAAGCATATTTACATTTCGGCGAGACAAAAATTGCGCCCGCGGTATCCAAAAAACGTTCAAAAGTCCACTCATTATCCGCTCATTAGCATAGAGTGACATTAAGGTCGACCAATCGTATGGTCGAGCGACCCAACGGTCGACCAATCGCTGCGTGGCGTGGGCGGGTACGTCGTGCGTGCGGGCGCGCCCTCCTAGAGTCGAGTGACAGGATGATTGACCAATCCTACGCTTCGGTGACAGGACGATTGACCAATTGGTGCGTGTGTGGGCGGGCCTTATCGTTCTGAACCGAGGTGAGTAGCCGCCATTTTGCTTCCATTCTTTTTCCCGCTTTCTGCGTGTTTCTTTTCAAATATACATTTCCAGCAAAAAAAAATTGCTTTTATTAAACTGTTTTAAAAAAAAGTTCATTCATTTGTTAATATTCTCTCTAACCTGATGATTCTTTTTCCTACCTTTTCCCATTTTTGTAAGGCCTCAAAGCCTAGGCCTCCAAGCATGGGCCTCTCTTGCCCAGCCACGCCCGACCTCCCTCACTCTCTCTCTCTCTCACACACTCCCAGTCAGCACCAACCAGATCGCTCGCCGCCATCTTTGATCATGGCAGCACTTCAATGTGGGGAAACAACAGCGCCATATTTGATCCTGGCGGCACGACAATTTCCTCCTGATGCCATCTTTGATCATGGCAGCACTTCAATGTGGGCCCGAACAGCGCCATCTTAGATCATGGTGACATTTCAATGTGGGGAAACAACAGTTCCATCTTTACTCTGGGCTGCCCGGTTTCTTCCTCCTTCCCTCACTCTCTCCTTCCCCCTCCCCCCTCTCTCCCCCCTCCCCTCTCTCTCTCCCTCTCCTCCTCCCCTCCCACCCCCCTCCCCTTACCCCTCCTCTCCCCCTCCCCTCCCCCCTCCCCTCCTCCCCCCCACACCCCTCCTCCCCCTCCCCTCCCCCCTCCCCTCCCCTCCTCCCCTTCCTCCCCCTCCCCATCCTCCCCTTCCCCTTCCTCCCCTTCCCCTTTCTCCCCTTCCCCTTCCTCCCCCTTCCCCCCAGTCGCTCTCTCTCTTCCCCCCCCAGTCGCTCTCTCTCTTCCCCCCAGTCACTCTCTCTCTTCCCCCCCAGTTGCTCTCTCTCTTCCCCCCCGTCGCTCTCTCACTTCCCCCCCAGTTGCTCTCTCTCTTCTCCCCCCAATCGCTCTCTCTCTTCCCCCCCAGTCGCTCTCTCTCTTCCCCCCAGTCACTCACTCTCTTCCCCCCCGTCGCTCTCTCTCTTCCCCCCAGTTGCTCTCTCTCTTCTCCCCCCAGTCGCTCTCTCTCTTCCCCCCCCCAGTCGCTCTCTCTCTTCCCCCCCCAGTCGCTCTCTCTCTCTCTTCCAACAACAACATGCCCTCGAAAAAGCCTCAGCACCGCCGGGCACTCCAGCTGGTATATATATTAAAGGATCCCTCCGTCTGTCTGTCTGTGTGTATGTCCGTCCGCCATACACTCAAAAGTTATAGAGCGTACCTACACATATCTTATATCAAAAGAAAGCTTATGATTAGGGGAGTGTCATAGGTGTATTTACTTTTTGGTCAGACAAAAATTGTTCCGACAGTATACAAAAAATGGACAAAATCCGCTCATTAGCGGTTGACCAATCCTACCACTCATTAGCGTTGAGTGACGTGATGGTTGACCAATCCTATGTGGGACATGTGTGGGTGGGGCCTAATCCTTCAAACTGCCGTTAGTGCAGGAGCGGGAGCTGAGCTGAGGTGAGTGGTGGCCATTAAAGACCTGCCGGGCCTGAAGCTAAAAAAATGGTAATGGAGGTGAGGAAATTGTTGATTCATTTGTATTGACACATTAACCACTGGAGGCAATGCCAGAAACGATGCAGATGGGGATTAAATGATATGAAATACAGATTTCCAGCAAAAAAAAATGTTGGTTTTAAAAGAAAAAAAAATCCATTTGCAAAGGAGTGCATGATACACAAAGTTTGTGTTTAACGTTTTATGAGGCATTTTAAGATAACGGATCCCCAGCTGAACCCTGTAGGTAAGCTCTTTTTTTTATTTTGGTAAGTGGAAATAGGACTTTCCAGGTGGTGGGTGTGCAGGAGTTCAAGCCTGGAGCTCGAGCCCCGAGCCCCGAGCCCACGAGCCCAGCACTGCCGCCAGCTGCAGCCTCATCAATTCTCCAATAACTCAACTTTTTCACGTTGAACTATTCCTCCTGGTGATGCGAGCGCCTGATGGCACGTCCCGCCAATCAGCACTCTGCTGGCGCATCACGTGCCGCGGAGTGGGGGCGTTTCATGGTGTCTGTGGGCGGGGCCTATTCCTCCCTCCCCGCCCAGCGAGCATGTGAGCGGCGGCGCATGGGGGC
Organism: Somniosus microcephalus; assembly: GCF_052327205.1. Lineage (NCBI taxonomy): Eukaryota > Metazoa > Chordata > Chondrichthyes > Squaliformes > Somniosidae > Somniosus > Somniosus microcephalus. Next base: position 180,824,182 of record NC_140991.1, on the reverse strand, counting down.
TCCGGGTCGTGGGCGGGGCCTACTCCTGCAGGCGAGACTCGGCGCCATTCCCTCCTTCCTCCCCACCCAGCGAGCAGGTGAGCGGCGGCGCACGGGGGCTCCGGGTCATGGGCGGGGCCTATTCCTGCAGTCGAGACTCGGCACCATTCCCTCCTTCCTCCCCGCTCAGCGAGCAGGTGAGCAGCGGCGCACAGGGGCTCCGGGTCGTGGGCGGGGCCTATTCCTGCAGTCGAGACTCGGCGCCATTCCCTCCTTCCTCCCCGCCCAGTGAGCAGGTGAGCGGCGGTGCACGGGGGCTCCGGGTCGTGGGTGGGTCCTATTCCTGCAGCCTGCCATGAGTGCGGGACTGATACACCCTTGCGGCCATCAGGGGTCAGCCCGACTGAGAGACTCGGCGCCATTCCCTCCTTCCTCCCCGCCCAGCGAGCAGGTGAGCGGCGGCGCATGGGGGCTCTGGGTTACCAAGGTTGGGCTCTGAGTCCTACCCCTTCCCCGCGGTATCAACCGCGTGGCCCGAGAGCCCGGGGGAGAGGGAAGACAGCTCTATTACAGCCCCGGGGGGCGCGGGGTGTGTGAGAGAGACTCGGCGCCATTCCCTCCTTCCTCCCTGCCCCCGGCCAATCACCCCCCACCCACCCGGGGGGGGCGCTGGGCTCAGCTCACACTCAGTGTGAAAGAGGAGGAGGAGGCCGGGAATCTGCGGCCTACCGCCTCAACATCAATCCCCGAGCTCAGAGCTTTAGCAAAGCGCAGAGAGAGAGAGAAACTCACCTCAGATGGTGTCCGGCCGGGCTGCAGAGAGTCTCCGTCTCCTCACACAACACACACAGCCCGAGCGATCAGACCCTCCGGCTTCACCTACATCTCCTCTCTCTAGATCCTTTTAAAAAAAATTTAAACCCACAATCTCGCCTTCTTCCTTCCTTCCTTCCTTCGGCCGCCGCGATTTAACCTTCCCGCCGACCTCACAAAATGGCGGGCGCCCTTCTTCACCCACCGGGCCCTGAGTCAAGTCCCTTCCCCGGGGTGTCTTCCTCTCTTCTCTATCTCCTTCCCTTACTCTCTCCTTCCCCCTCTCTCTCTGTCTCTCCTTCCCTCTCTCTCTCTCTCTCCTTCCCTCTCTCTCTCTGTCTCTCCTTCCCTCTCTCTCTCTCTCCTTCCCTCTCTCTCTCCTTCCCTCTCTCTCTCTCTCTCCTTCCCTCTCTCTCTCTCTCTCCTTCCCTCTCTCTCTCTCTCTCCTTCCCACACAGACAGACAGACAGACAAACTCATTTAGATATATAAAAATTATTTCTACTTTTTTCATAACAACATGCCCTCAAAAAACCCTCGGCACTGCCGAGCACTCCAGCTAGTTCATAATAAAAAGGAAGTGAAAGGAAATAAAAATCTGTCTTTAACTCAGTTAACCACAGTTACACAAAATGTTTCAGATTGTGAGCATGCATTTGTCGACTGCATCAAGAGAAGAAATTTGGACACATTCTGACAGAACCAGGATGGAGGAAATAGTCTTTGTAATTTATCGCAGCAGCCTGTAACAACATGACCTGATACTTGCTGTATGCAAATCTATTCATATGACTAGATACAGCAGGTTTAGATTTGGACGGGGTTTGTGCAGATCCTGGCCTGTTTAGAAGAAATGGATATGGTTGTAGGACTTTGTATATTGTGGTGTTATTTAGTGTTAAAGAATGGAATTCACTTTTATTGGGAAATATTTAAGATAGAATCTGAGGTAAAGGAGATAGGAGATGAATAAGACAACATGTAGTTCTACGATAAATAGTTTTGATGAGGGAAGCCTGATGTTAAGAAACTATGATGCAAAATTAGTAAATGTGGTAGAGATTAATATGATATATTGATTTAAAAAATGTTTATATTAACATAGGTGTAGTGGCCGTGTGTTGATAGAGACACTGAAGACAGGAATTGGTTCATAGGTGTTTACTAAGCAAAGTCTGGAAGGGTACTAACGGATATAACACAATATACAGGCTTATATAGCCCGAGTGGCCATTACCGGCATTACAGCACATATGGGGCTCTTAAAGGCACATACACTACAATTCCTCCCCTTTTAGCTAACCAGTACATCATATTTTAAGTAATTATTAATTACATGTTATAAGAAAAATAATATACACATTGCTGTAGTTAATTAATTATAAGTCAGTCTCTCTGGAGGCTTCCTGACTCGGTCCGGATAACGCGTCGGTGGTGTAGTAGTTTCTGGTGGTGTAGTAGGTTCTTTTGGCAAGGCTGATTCGGCTTGAATGCCAGTGTCGGGTTCATCGGGTTCCAGTATCACCGGATCGGAGGTAGATATGGGTATCTCTACTTCATCGTTCGGCGTATAGAGTTGTGGTGTAGGTTGTCCCTTTTCGGATGACTCTATGATTTGGTCAGCATGGCGCCTTATTATGCTTTCTCCAATGTCCACAGTATACATCAGTGGTGCTAGTCGTGTGCAGATAGTTCCAGGCTGCCATTTCTCGGTATGGTAGTCCCGGGCCAAAACTTGTTGACCTATCTGGAAGGTTCTAGTTGGCCTTTCATTCATGCCTTGAAACTGCCGGTTCTCCACGTCCCTTCTGATGTTGGGCTTGACCAAATCCAGCCGGCATCTTAGGTTTCTATTGAAGAACATCATGGCGGGAGTTTGGTTGGTAACCATATGTGTTGCATTCCTGTATGCGAACAAGAAGTTATCCACCTTGTGCTGAAGTTTTATGTCTTCATTACCCATGGCCTTTATGGCCTTCTTGAAGGTCTGGACAAACCTTTCAGCCAATCCATTGGTGGCGGGATGGTATGGGGCGGACGTGTAGTGCTTAACCCCATTGTTTTTTTAAGAACTTTCTGAATTCTTCGGACACAAATTGCGGTCCATTATCAGAACAGATCTGTTCCGGCAGCCCATTCCTGGCAAATATGGTCCTTAATACTGTGATGGTTTTTTCCGTGGTGGTGGAGGACATCTTTATTACCTCCGGCCACTTGGAGTGTGCATCAACCGCGATTAAGAACATTGAGTCCATAAATGGACCAGCAAAGTCGATGTGTACCCTTTGCCAAGGAGATGAGGGCCACTCCCATGGATGTAGAGGGGCTTGTGGTGGAGCGTTTTGGACCTTCTGGCATCCTAGGCAGCTCTTGGTCATTTCTTCGATGTCTCCATCGATACCTGGCCACCATACAAACGCCCTGGCTAGGTTCTTCATTTTCACTCCACCCAGATGCCCCTCGTGAAGCTCCTTTAGCACTTTATCCTGGAGTTTGGGTGGAATCACCACTCTGGATCCACACATCAAGGTTCCCCGGCACACTGACAGCTGTTCTCTTCTTTGCGAGAATGCTGGCAACAGTGGTTCGCCATGTGCTGGCCATCCCTTCACTGTTACTGCTTGCCTCCGCTTTCGCTGCTTGGCCCAGCTGTAGAGCCAGCCGCTGGAGCCCCAGCCTGATGCCCAGGAAGGATTACCGCAGTACCTGCCACCAGCTTGGCCAGCTGGTGAAACAACAGCTTCTTTCACTTCTTGATTCTTCTGGACGCCAGAGGAATCGATGTCCTTGAGGTGCTGCCGAATTGTAGGTAAGTCCGTTTCCACTTCGTCGCCACTGTAATGTCTGTGTGTTGATAGAGACACTGAAGACAGGAGTTGGTTCATAGGTGTTTACTAAGCAAAGTCTGGAGGGGTACTAATGGATATAACACAATATACAGGCTTATATAGCCCGAGTGGCCATTACCGGCATTACAGCACATATGGGGCTCTTAAAGGCACATACACTACAATTGGGATCACCAACAAGTTACTGGAGATATATGTACACACTCGCACAATTTAATTCTCAACAATATTCCAATAATCATCTTCAAACCATGAGAGTGAAGGAAGTAAATCAGTTTTAGCTGTGCATGGGGTACAGAACAGGTATGAGCCAAAATGACATGAAAGAAGGATGATTTGTTTTACACATAAGTATAGATAGCACCTCTACAGAGAAACTATTGAAATGGGGTGGGTGGGGGTGGATTTTAGCTGCCAGTGGGTTTCTGGAGGGTAACCACTGGTTTCAATTAGATTCCCACCTACCCGTGGCAGAATGAAGCGATTATAACCGTCAGGCCTCATTAACATGCCACCGGCTGACTTCCCGCCTGGAACAGGCAGGTAATGGTTGCCAGTCTGTGGAAATTCCGGCACTCGGGTAAGTGTGGGGACCAGTGTTCTGGAGGGCTCTCGCAGTACAGAAGAAGGGGCGAATCCAGGGCAATAGGTAGCCTAAACATTCGTTGTTGGGCGCATGGGGCACTCCTGCTCCTCCTGGCCCCTCAAATGAAACTAAAAGAACTTATTTTAATGCCCTTACCTGCTTTCAAACCTCTTTTCATTTGACTTTACTCAGTGGGAAACCCACAGCAGCTTCCCCACTCAGGTCAGAGTTAAAATCGCGGTCGGGATCCGATGACAGGCCTAAACCAATTTCTCCCCCATAGTCCAGTAAACTCTGGATAAGGACGCTCAAATGCCGCCTGATCCAATCTGGCATTGGACGTACTGCCGGTACCGTTTGCCATCATTTTGGCCTTTTCGTGTTCATCCGTCAACTGAAGGCGAGGCGTTTGTGTAATGGTACAAGATAAATTCCAGTAAGCTGGAGTACAGTGAAAAGGATTCTCTTTTTGACCCCTGTGTCTTATTATGTTACTAGATATTCCAGCATCTGCAGTATTTTGCTATCGTACTAGATATTGGGCACTCTGGCTCATAGTGGATGTGAGGTCCACTTACTGGTTACTGGTCAGCAACGCTGAACCCAAGGAGAATAGCTAAGTTAAAAAGCCAAAAACATAATAGGCACTACAAGAAAGAGGCAAAACATTATGGCAAGCAGCTACAAAAATGCAGCAATTGAATTACAATTTGTTGTCACAGCAAATAGCATTAGCAAGAAGTAAGTATCCTGTTTTCTGCTATAATGAAACAAAAAAAATAGCTGTGACAACAAACATGAATGCAAGTCAAATCATTCTCTGGAGGATTTATTACACATGCCCACAGGATCCATGACTGGGAAAGCAACTCCTTTTCATCCAAAATGTTTACCTCTTGTCTCTTTGATTTATTTCAATGTATTCAGAATGTAAACCTAAGAAGTCACCACTGGACAGAAAAAGTAGAACACTGAACATGGGAGCTTCAGTGGAAATCTTAGTGTTAATGGTCTTGCATATGAATAGAACTAATAAATGCATTATGCACCAACAGCAGTTAACTAGATAGTGAAGTCAAGGAAGCTATTTTCACCTTTTGCCATTTTAGATATTAAGAAGTTTAAACTTTGGGATAGACACTCAGGCCTAGAAATTCAGTTGGTTGCGCCAGCCGTTAGCGCCTTAGGAGGAGTAGATGTCGGGCGCTAGGCGGGTAGCGCCCGGGCGCAGCGCGATCTGCGCCTCGCCCCAACTTCACTCAAGATTTAGCGGCGGCGCAAAGTCTTTGCGCGCGCTCAGCTGCGCGCGCAGATCATGACGTCATTTCCTCGTGCAACGCCCTTTGTGCGCCCCCAACCGGAACTTCAGTCGCGCCGCCCCATTGTGCGCCTGGCGCCCCTAGCGACTGTTAGAGTGGAATGGTGCTCAGCCGATGCGGGGCGCGAGGGGCGCAAATTAAAGGGCACTCCTCCTGCAATATAAAAGGCTGCCATTTTGCAGCACACCTTCTTGTGAAACGGATCTTTGGAGAGAGACCAAGGTAGATAGCTTTCTGCTTTGGCCCAACACTCGGACAGGTACTTCTGGCTTCAGGCCACAGCTTTCCACTAGTCTTTGCCTTCATTGACATCTCATTGTTTGCCAGCATATTATGGGGGCTGCAATGGGTGTCAACGCTGGCTTTCTCAATTACATCCAAAGGGCTCACAGACGCCGTGAGAGAGTGGCAGCCCTGGCTAGACGGAGAGGGGGCAACAGGCGTCGGCAAAGGAGGCCTTACCCACCCAGGGTATACCGCCAGCAGTTCTCCTATCTCAACATGTCTGACGAGCAGTGTGTTCGGAGGCTGCGATTCAGAAGGGAGGTGGTCACAGAGATCTGCCAGCTGCTTGGCGGTGATCTGCAGCCACAGCTGAGGAGCAGGACGTCTCTGTCGGTGGCAGTAAAGGTGACGGTGGCTCTCAACTTCTATGCCACCGGCTCCTTCCAATCCGCTACTGGGGACATTGCCAACATCTCCCAGTTCGCCGTGCATTGCTGCATCCGCCAGGTGACCAATGCCCTTTTCAAAAGGAGACGTCAGTTCATCTCCTTCTCCATGGCCCTTGCCAAGCAGCAACAGCGTGCAATGGGCTTTGCAGCATTCGCGGGCTTCCCCATGGTGCAGGGCGCCATTGACTGCACGCATGTGGCTTTGCGGGCACCTCTGGAGAATGCCGAGGATTACCGCAACCGGAAGGGCTACCATTCGCTGAACGTACAGCTGGTGTGTGACCACAGGCAGCTCATCCTAGCTGTGAATGCCCGCTTTCCAGGCAGCAGCCACGATGCCTTCATCCTGCGCCAGACTTCTGTGGCAGACATGTTCCAGGCACAGCCTCACCCACGAGGATGGCTTATCGGGGACAAAGGCTATCCTTTTTGTACCTGGCTGATGACCCCGCTCCGTGCGCCCAGCACCACTGCTGAAGAGGGATACAACGAGAACCATCAAGCGACCAGGAACATCATCGAACAAACAATCGGCGTCCTGAAGCAACGGTTCCGCTGTCTGGATCGTTCCGGTGGAGCCCTCCAGTATTCGCCGGAGCGAGTCTTCCATTTCGTGGTCGTTTGCTGCATGCTGCACAGCCTGGCTATCCGCAGGACTCAGCCACTACCACCACAGATTGGAGGACCACCTGAGGAGGAGGAGCAGGAGGAGGAGGAGGAGGACCAGCACAGGAGGGAGGCAGAAAGTGCAAGGGCCGCCCGTCGCCGGCTTGTTGAACGTCGGTTCTAGGCCCCCTCTCAGGGACTGGCTTGTGCCAATGTCAGCAGATGAATGTAGCCGCTCCACAAGCCCTCAGCCGAGCAGGGCAACCAGGACTTAACCAAAAAACCATGCACACTGCAATTTAACAACAATAATTTATTGAAAACCTCTGCCCTTCCCACATTACATGCTCATGTGGAGAAGCCCCCTCCAAAAACACAAAACTACCAGTCTCGGCCTTACAAAAAGAAAGAAAGACACCAGTCTCGGCCTTACACAAAGAAAGAAAGACACCAGTCTCGGCCTTACACAAAGAAAGAAAGACACCAGTCTCGGCCTTACACAAAAACAACTGCACCAGTGTCGGCATTACAACAAGCACCAGGCATTTGTGCATACCTCTACTTTTTGCCCTGCGAGGGCGATGCCTTGCGCATCCTTGCCTGGCCCCTGCCCGCCCTGCTGCTCCTCCTCAATGGGAGCCCAGTGGCTGCAGCAAGGCTGGGGGAAGGCTGCTGAGGGGCAGATGGCGAGACGGCAGATGCCCTTGGGGGTCGGCCTGCACCAGCTCTGGCCTTGGAGTGTCCGGCTGCTGACTGCTCCAACTCTGGCTGGGCGGCAGCAGTCTGTCCAGCAGCTCGTGGCAGCTGCAATGGCGGTGTGGCAGTGTCGGCTGCAGGAATGGTGGCAACCTGGCAGATCGCAGGTGCTCGCTGGTCGCCTGAGACATTGGCACTCGCACGGGCCAGCACTGCAGCATGCGCAGCAAACAGCTGAAGAACAGACTGCTGGGCTGCTGCTGCGCGGCGAGTGCCCTGGCGATGCCTGGCTGATCCAGCGAGGGTGGCAGCAGTTAGTGCCCGTGTGGCCTTGGTCTGTGTCCGCATGACACCAGCCAGTGAATGGACGGCACGACTGAGCACTTGGCTAGAAGCCGACTGTGCTGCCGCGAAGTCCTGCAGACTCCTGGCCTGTGCTGCACTGAATAGTTCCAGACTCCTGGCCTGTGCTGCACTGAATTGATCCAGACTCCTGGCCTGTGCTGCTCCGAATTCCTGCACACTCCTTGACAGACACTCTATGGAGTCAGGCATCCTTGCCACTGCAGCCATGAGCTCAGTGTGCCTGCGCTTAGCCTGGACGGCCATTTCCTCTAGGAGGCGCACCTCCTCTGCGCTGACCGTCGCAGGACTGGAGGCCGCACTCACCCTCTGGGGAGAAGTCCGCCGAGCTTCCCCACCCCTCCCGCTGGGCCCCGGAGCTTCACTCTCCTCCGACCCTTCCCCCCGGCTCCCCTCCAGGGAAGACGTGTCCCCTACATCGCCATGGGCTGGCGCGGCTGAGGGTGGCACTGATGGGCCGGCTTCCTCTTCCTCCTCCTCGTCTTCCGAAGGGCTGACAGTGGCAGCTTGAGGGCCCGCCTCCTCACCTGGCGATTCACCATCTGAAAGCAGGAAGGCACAAGAGTAGCTTTAGAGTGAGGACAGGGCAGCAGCGAGGGAGGCATGAGTGGTGCCATTCACCGCATTGGTCGGACAGTGGCAAAGGATGCTGATCTGATGCGCAAGTGGAACGAGAGAGGTCCAAAAGGTGATGCCCTTACCATTGGTGCCCAGAACAGGGTCGGCATCTCCACTGGCGACGGGGCCAATCAGCCGGCCTCCCATAATGCGCTCCACACGCTGGTCGAGGTCGGAGAGCTCTTTGAGGTCAGGATGGCCTCCGCCGGTCTCAGTTCGGTTGCGCCGGTTGTGCGCAACCTTGGCCTGCAAGAGAAAGGACGGCCTCTAAGTACAGTGTGCAGCCCTGATCTTGTCTGCACTGCCTCCCATGGTCGAATAGCTTGGATAGTGTGTAACGTGCTGAATGTGCAATTGATTTTCATGCCAGTCCCATAGCTGCTGGACGAGGGCTGGCCATTATGGCTTTCAGGTCCCTTTGCCCATAATGTGAGGTGCACATGCAAGGGTGAGGAGGACACTGGAAAGGGTACTCACCCTGACAACCCGAGTGAGGTCGTTGAACTTCTTCCGGCATTGCACAGGAGTCCTGGCAACCACACTGTTGGAAGACACCCTGTTGGAGACCTCCCTCCAGGCTTTCCGGTAGGCGCTGGGCAGCGGCCTCTTGCCACCTTCTGGGAACAAAACATGGCGCCTGCGCTCCACTCCGCCAACCAGCACCCTCAGGTCTCCGTCGCTGAAGCGCTGCGCTCTCTCCCTGGCCTTCTCCATAGTCCTGGGCGTTGTATAGGTGAAGCTGAAGTGGTCAGGCCTAGGTTGAGGGCTGCAGTGTGCAGGGCGTGGCAGGCAAACAAATCCACCCTCCCCCTTTAAGAGATGACCGACGCCAGAGTGTCTGCCGTCAATCAAGAACTCGCCGCACCTGCGCTGCGCCCGGCCTCGGGGGTATCGCTCAGCACCGCCGGCTTAGCGCCTAAAGATAGTCGTGCATCGCCTGTTTTAGCGCAGCAGCAACCTCTTGGGGCGATGCGACTGAATATCGGCGAAGGGGGCACGACTTTGCGCCGGCCGCAAACTTTAGCGGCCGCCCGACTTTACCGCCCCAAAAGTGGCTATACTGAATTTCTAGGCCTCAATGTTTTCAAGGGGAGACTGGATAGGCACTTGAGGGAAATAAACCTGCAGGGCTTCGGGGATAGAGTGTGGGAATGGGACTGACTGGATTGCTCTACAGAGAGCCGGCATGGACTCGATGGGCTGAATGGCCACCTTCTGTGCCATTATGACTCCATGGCCTAAAAATTCGGTTGATTTGCACCTCCCGTTAGCGCCCTCTTAGGGCGCTAACGGGGCGCAAAGCAACTAGCGCCTGGGCGCAGTGCCGCCAACGCCTCCCGTGAAATTCAGCGGGAGGTTAGTGGCGGCGGTAACCGTTAGCGCCCCGCGGCGCTGCACCGCTGGCGATGATGTCACCGCCGTGCGCAGCGCCCCAGCCGTGATCTTCAGTAGCGCCCCCTGACTTACCGCCGGACGCTATTACCGACTAGGTCAGGGGAGCCTACCTGCGGCCGGGGCAGAGCAAATTAAAGCGGAGGTGCCGGGCGGCCATTTTTGTTGCTGGCCGTCTGCCAGCACCTGTCCCCTCTGCCATCCCTGGCCTCCTCTGCGGTCCCCCACAGAGTGTCGGCTGCACTCGGTGAGCCTGGCACTTCTCTTGAATGCCAGGCTCTTTTGCCGACACTCCGATCCCTAGTGGCCCAGCTGGGCCCCGGGTCGCACTGCGCTAGGCCCATCCCCTTTAATAAGGGGAGGAAGGCCTGCAGTACCGCGGTGCAACGTGCACATAGCACCGCAATATTCACTCACAGCGCCTCAAGAGGGAGACAGGATGGTTCCAGTAGCGTCCCGCCTTCCTCTTGGGTCGCTACCGGTGAATTTCGGGTGAGGGGGTGCTAAAAGTAGTGCCCCGGCGAAGTTAGCACCCCGAAGGGGGTGCGACCCAATTTTTCCCCCTATGGCTCTATATAATGTGATGTAAAATAGAATATGTGATGATTTACTTGTTTTCTGTCATTGTTGCCATCTCTTGCAATGGTTTCTCTTCCCGCTCCAGCTCCGTTACCTCTGGAGTCACCCAAGGATCAATCCTTGGCCCACTCCTATTTCTCATCTACATATTGCCCCTTGGTGACATCATCCAAAAGCACGTCAGATTCCACATGTATGCTGATGACATCCAGCTCTACCTCACTACCACCTCTCCATACCCCTCCACTGCCTCTGATTTGTCATGCTGCTTATCCGACATTATTGGATGAGCAGAAATTTCCTCCAATTAAATTTAGGAAGGACTGAAGCCAATGGGCTGGATTTTGTGAATGGAGATGAGTTGGAGGCGGGACTGCTGTTTGTCATGTCAATGTCCCGCCTCCATCCTCATCTGACCAATCAGAGGGATTTTCCCCTGATTGACCTTGTTAAGCTCGCCGTGCGGGCTCAGCAGGCCAATTCGGGAGGAAGTCACTGACAGAGCACATCAATGTCAGACGTGCTGTCAAGACTTCTTGAAAGAAGAAATGTCAGCATTTGACAGCTCTGTGAAGCTGTCAAACACTGACATTCTCCGTAGTTTGATGAGTCCTTGTGTTCAGGACTCATCAAATCTTTCAACTTTGTAAATTTCACATGACTGTTGGTTCGGAGGATCCAACAGCCAGTTTGTGAAATTGACAAGGAGGATGTTGGGTCTCTCAATCCAGCGCGGTTGAAGGCTATAGGAAGAAAACAAGGTAAGTGAACATTTTTAAAAACTTATCACTCACCTTACATACTTACCACTCCACACTTGCATCCATCACTCACCTCTACATCGCGCTTCCAGGTGCCTCCGACCGCCGCAGACCTCCTTCATGTCTCTTCCAACCCGGCGGGGTTCTCCGAGGTCGGGAAGTCTTCACCCGAGAAGGTAAAATGGCACTAATCCTTTTTTCTGCCTGTTAACTACCTGTTAACAGGCAGTTAAAAGTATTTAATGCCTTTCCCGCCTCCAGGAGACGGGACCCGAAGTAACACATCTTCCCACCTCCTGGCAAAAGGGCACGGAGGTGGGATGGGGGCGGGTTTGCCATCCGCCCCCACTTTCTACTACTTTACCGGCAGTCCCGCCTCCATGCCCACCTCCTCAGGGCTTGGAAAATCCAGCCCATCGTCTTCAAACGTCACAAACCCCGTTCCCTAGCCACCGACTCCATCCCTCTCCCTGGCCACTGTTTGCAACCTTGGCATCCTATTTAAGCCTGAACTGAGCTTCTGAACCCATATTCTCTCCATCACCAAGACCGTCTACATCCACCTCTGTAATATCGCCCGTCTCCGTCGCTGCCTCAGCTCATCTGCTGCTGAAACCCTCATTGTGCCTTTGTTACCTCTAGACTCGAGTATTCCAATGGACACCCGCCTTGCACCCTCCGTAAACTTGAGCTCTTGCAAGACTACCACAAGGAGTAGTTGAGGCAAATAGCATAGATGCATTTAACGGGAAGCTAGATAAGCACATGAGAAATGAATAGAAAGATATACTGATAGGGTTAGATAAAATGGGGAGGGAGGAGGCTCGTGTGGAGTAGAAACGCTGATCAAGTGGGCCGAATGGCCTGTTTCTGTGCTGTAGATTCTATGGGCTGAATCTTAACCTCAAAAATGGATAGGGTGGGGTTATATGAAATGTTAAAACTTTAAAAATCTTAAACCCGACCGCGACCCGCCTCCAACCCATCCACTTCCAGGTTTAATAGAGCCGGGACAAGGGGTGGGCAGCCAACCCGCTCCCAGCTGGCGGTTTGAACAATTAATTATTATTTTAATAAAAACAGAAAATGCTGGAGATACTCAGCAGGTCAGGCAGCATCTGTGAAGAGAGAAACAGAGTTAATGTTTCAGGTCGATGACCTTTCATCAGAACTGCAGTTCTGGGAGCAGTTCTGACGAAAGGTCATCGACCTGAAACGTTAATTCTGTTTCTCTCTTCACAGATGCTGCCTGACCTGCTGAGTATCTCCAGCATTTTCTGTTTTTATTTCAGATTTCCAGCATCTGCAGTATTTTCTTTTTGAATTATTTTAATAAGGCCGGCAGCCTCTGATTTAACCTGCTTTGCAGATTTAACGTTAGCCGGCCGGGTTTCCCAGGCCTCCGGAAATCCGGCAGCTGAAGGGAGGTGAGGACAGCTTCAGAGAGAAGATAAGTCTCTTTACAGCACCGCTTGTGGGCCAGGAGGAGCAGGAATGCTTTGATCTGGCCCCCCAAGCTTCCCCCCCACATCAGACAACCCCCCATACATCCCCTGGGTCGGGGATCAACCTCAACCCCCTCCCCGGGGCTTTAGCTGAGCAATTCTAAGATGTGGGAGGGAATTGAAAGATGGCACTCTCAACAGGACGGGAAGTACTTCCAGAAATGATTCCAACATTTCTATAATTTAGTAAAAATTACAAAATAGAATGAATTACTTTAAACAATTATGCAAAATATTTTGAGGCCTGCAATCCAACACTGAAGGAACACTGAAGATTGAGAGTTACCGTGGAAATGGAAACTCTCCAATTATGAATCCCAGGCCTCTCTGTGCCCACTGAGAGCATCCTTTCACTTTATGAAATGGCACTGCTAATTGCTGATTTATAAATATTGAATGCTGTTCAGTGAATACGGACTAACTCCTATGTTAGCAGCATCAGGAAAAACTTCATCAGGCCAAGCAAGGGGTGTAGGATTCCATATGGATTTCATTTTTATTAGTTTTAATTGAGGTTGATCTAAAAAAGGCATTAATTGCAACTGTGAGATGCAGATCTGAGCACAATAATTTAACATAAATCAAAATAATAATTATTGCTATGATATCCCAAGGAATTGCTTGCAAATAAAAAGTAAAACACTTATTGCTCATGGTTGAGGCACCTCTGGTGCCCCCAAGGATCTATCCTTGGCCCCCTCCTATTTCTCATCTACATGCTGCCCCTCAGCGACATTATCTGAAAACATGTGGTCAGTTTCTACATGTACACTGATGACACGCAGCTCTACCTCACCACCACTTCTCTCGACCCCTCTACTGTCTCTAAACTGTCAGACTGCTTGTCCGACATCCAGTACTGGATGAGCAGAAATTTCCTCCAACTAAATATTGGGAAGACCAAAGCCTTGTCTTCAGCCCCCGCCACAAACTCCGTTCCCTAGCCACCGACTCCGTCCCTCTTCCTAATATCTGTCTGAGGGTGAACCAGACTGTTCACAACCTTGGTGTCATATTTGACCCCGAAATGAGCTTCCAACCACATATTCGTGTCATTACTAAGGCTGCCTATTTCCACCTCCATAACATTTCCCATTTCCGCACCTGCCTCAGCTCATCTGCTGCTGAAACCCTCATTGATGCCTTTGTTACCACTAGACTTGACTATTCCAATGCACTCCTGGCTGGCCTCCTACATTCTACCCTACGTAAACTTGAAGTCATCCAAAACTCGGCTGCCCGTGTCCTAACTCACACCAAGTCCCGGTCGCCCATCACCCCTGTGCTCGCTGACCCACTTTGGCTCCCAGTTAAGCAATGCCTCAATTTTAAAATTCTCATCCTTGTTTTCAAATCCCTCCATGGCCTCGCCCCTCCCTATCTCTGTAATCTCCTTCAGCCCCACAGCCCCCTGAGATATCTGCGCTCCTCAAATTCTGCCCTCTTGAGCATCCCTGATTATAATCGCTCAACCATTGGTGGCCGTGCCTTCAGTTGCCTAGGTCCTAAGGTCTGGAATTCCCTTCCAAATCCTCTCTGCTTCACTACCTCTCTTTCCTCCTTTAAGATGCTCCATAATACCTACCTCTTTGACCAAGCTTTTGGTCATATTCCCTAATATCTCCTTACGTGGCTCGGTATCAAATTTTGTTTGATAACGCTCCTGTGAAGCTCCTTGGGATGTTTTACTACGTTAAAGGTACTACATAAATACAAGTTGTTGTTGTTGTTCTCATGAGTTTCTCTTGTGAACTACCCGCTTTGGCTCAGCTCACATTTAGCTGTAGCAGTTCTCTCGCCTCTTTGATGTTAGACCACCGGCAGTCTTCGTGGATATGTAATTTTGGGAGACAGAAGACGCCTTTTAATTTGCAGTCTTTGCAGACATGCTTCTCCAAGTGCCTCTGGGCCTCTATTCATGGCCTCTCCTGCCATGGGATATTGCCAGAGTTTAGATTGTAGGGGGTGGCGTGTGCCCAGTCAGCTTCACCTCTGACTGTCTCTGAGCGGTTCGAATCGCTCCCACACCCCTGGGTTCTAGACACCGGACTTAGGTACAGGCAGCGATACAGAAAATCGCGTAGACAAGTGGTTTGGTGCAAGAAAACCCCCATTTTATTAAGGCACAAATAAAACACAATCTTACTGAGAATTACTGATATAGTTACAGGCATAAACAATTACACTTATATGGGAATGGGGAACACACAGCACATTGAGGGAAGCAAATACATTAAAAATCCCCTTATACTTATCCCACCCCCAATACCTAACTAGATTAAGCTGTGAGGGGCCAGGAATTCATGCTCACCAATTCGAAACCTGTTGATTTAACTGGTAGTGGGTTTTGAGGTTCACTCTTTTTGTCCTTTGGGGTTCGTCATCATCACGTGGTCGCAGGGCGCGGCGATGGAGTTGTTTATGCGAAGCACCCTCCTTTCCCTCCGTTAACGTCTTCGTTGGGTACTTTGTCACGATGGGTCTTCTTCGGGCAGTCGCCGACGGTATTGCTGTGGTTGGGGTTCGGTTGGCGGTTTTTACCGTGAATGATTTTCCTATCCAAGCTTCGAAAACCAGTTTATTCTTAATTGGGCTTTACTGTCCATGCATCAAACGCCAGCTTATAACTAGGCCGTTTGCCCCCCCCAATGTGTCTTCCCGCTGCCCTTCTCTGCCTTTACCGGTTTTACGACTCTTTTCATCTCGTTGCGTCTGTTTGTGGCCCCGTGTGTCCTGTGCATCTTCGAATTTGGGTCTCGTTCTCCTCCCCGTTTGGCCCTGGTGTTGAAAGGGGCGTCCTCGGTGTCGGGGCGAGCAAGAGAGCAAGCGGCAGGAGCAAGAGATAAGAGACCGATCACTACTGGTGGGCCTACAATTATACCCAGTTCTTCACCCCTTATCTGCGCGCCAAATCAGGTCAGTCCTTTGTCTAACTTTTGGCGGGCTCGTTTAAAATGATTACAGCCATTTACTTTAACGACTTCTGGGGTGGTTGTCTCCTGGTATAATGGCTTCGATATCCTGGCTGTTTGTCAGTTATGAAACTTAATCGGGTTTCCTGGCTTGGCAGCTACCTGTGAACTATTACCAATTATTTATGCGAAGAGTTGATGGCTTTTAGATTAGAGCCATCCTGGCTTGATCTGTTCCAAAGTGAAGAATGCATATTCTGTGTTTACCTAGCTGTCTGGCTCTACAAAGTCTTTTTCACATATTCATGCATGTTAGGTTTTGTTTCAGGGCCTGCATTTAAAATCCTGTCGGTTTTGGTCACGAGGTTTCAGAAGCCATTTTGGGTACCTTTTATAATAACTTGTCCATACAGGGTCCCTTTATCCATAACTTTTCGGGGAATGTGGGAATTTTGAGAACCCTACACTCCCCCCTGTTGATACTAAACTTGCTTTAAGTATCATCCTGAAAAGGTGAGCAAAATTTCCGACCCTCCATAGTCAGTCTTCCCCTGTAATTACCTATCTATGATCCCACGACACATGCATTTCCCACTCTGTAAAAATGTAGTGTACATAAGCATACATAGAATAATTACAGTCATTTACACACATCCAAGCATGGAGGGGTCCAATACCCCTGCATCACTTGGTACACATACATCTTTATTAAAACAACATGTCAAAAATCATTAATAAAAACAACAAAACACAAAAAAAAACAACAATCTTTATTGAAAAATACAAAAACTCAAACAGGTGTAAAACCCTCCACCTTCACCTAATGTTCCTTCCAGGTCCTTTGGTTTCGGAATTCTAGTATTTGACCTTTGCTCTTGCCCTGAGTGCACACTAGGTACAATACTATCCCCAGCTGGCAAACCACGAGGATGTGGGAAGCCAGTCTAATCCACAAAGGGACCTCTATGTTTTCAAAAATGTCCCACCAGGGTGGAAGCACAATGTTCAATATCTTAGCCCCTATCTCTACCATCTTCTGCTCTAATGTGTAGAAATGTTTCTGCAAGACTATTACTGCTTTGAGTATTTTGGTAAGATGTACTGGGAGAGGGGGAATTTCGTAGCCGAAATGCGCTACATACTTTTGCAGGTTGGTGAAACTCTCCTTTACAGTGAGGTGAACAGTGGAGGGTTCAGGAATGGGGACAATTCGTTCCTGGGCCACTTGAACTTCTGCCTTGGGTTTAAAGCAGAAACTGCTGTCACTTACCGGACACCAGCTATGCTGTCCAGGCTGGTAGTGGGGTGCACCTGTGGTGACACAATATGTCCAACCTCCTATATATGCTACCTGTGGAGGAACATGGCCTTGTGCCATTGCCTCCATGGTACAAATTATAGGTTTTGCGCCAACAGCTTTAAACCCGCACTGTGGTTTTGAATAGGTGTTCAAGTGCTGGGGACACATATTATGTGTGTTCCCCGGCTCCGGCACCCCAAGAGGTCAGTACCTGTCATAGCGTGCTCCCACTTAATGACGTAAGGCGGGACCGCTGTGAAACGAATGTGTGCACCCCCTTGAATGACTCCAATGTTCTCTACCCTGTATACTGGTGTGGGTCGGGCTGTCCTACCTATGACCGGCATCCTTACTACTATACCCATGATGGTGCGGTTGGACCGTCCACAATCCACTGGGACTGGGTAGGCCTCCGAAGCTAGCTGGAGTTGACACGGGCTTAATGCATTCTCAAATGGATGGAGGGCTGCGAGGTGTTTGTTGCTGATCCAGGAGGGGACTAAGCCCTGTTTTAAATCCTCCAGATTACTGCGGCCCTCGCCCAACAAACACGCCCCGTACAGCACGCACACCTCGTTCTGTGCAGCCTGGTCAGAAGCATTTCTGTCCTCTCTTATGAGGGCATTTACAGTCTTTGCGTGCTTCTCCAGCTCGGCTATAATCTCTTTTAAATGGACCGTCATGGCCTGGTCCTCATGTAACTCCGAGCCTACTACCTTATTTTCATCCATTAATATTTTCCTTAACTGTGTTTTTAAACCGTTTATCTGGGTCTGCAGCTCTATGTCATCCAGACTGTTGATGACAGAGGACCCAGTGTTAAACGCAGTAAAAACATCATTCCATGCTCCCTTTCTTTGTCTCCCCAGATTACCAAAGTACTCGCGGTGTGTGGTGTACAGTTCGGTTTTGTCTACATTAGCGAAATTGAACTCGTAAAACTTCCTAAACATGTCCTTTAACAGGGCCTGGTATAGCTGCTCTGTCTCTTTGGGGCACCACTCCGGTAAGTGTACCTCGGTGAGGTTTGAAATCATGGAGGCTACCGCGTAGTGTACCCCCTGGTATAGCACCTGATCCGTAGGCACTAGTACCAGCCCATTCCCTGGTCCATTGGTGGTGGCGGGGCACCCCTCCCTGTGTGTCCTTGCTGCCTGGGTCATGGGCAGGGGCTTTCGGGGGCGGGTCACAAGTTCAGTGGCATTAACTGGGATCGGGGAGTATGGGACCGCGCACGCCTTCAGGCTGGAATCCCACTTCACCCCCTCCCCGGCATCTTGCCATTGCCGGTGGAAAACGATGGATACGCCTGTGGGGCAGACCTTCTCTGACCCCTACATACAGACGTAAATCCCCTGCTCCGGTTCCCACCACTTGTCCCAGCACACACTCAATCCCCCGTTAGTCCCTGTAATCATCCGATGGGTATTGTTCCCCAATCGTTCCCACTCGACTGCGGGGTTTCCCATATTTTTGCTCAGTTTCCTGAGCCACCACCACCTATCCAAAGGAATCCGTCCCTTGCATGTTAAACATACACGTTTCCCTACGGTGACGCTGACCCTTGTGGCAATGACCTGTACCCTGGGGCACAGGAGGGAGGCCTCCCCGTATGTGAACCCAGTCTGGCTGGAGTACCGGGTGGAGTTGGATCCCAACCATCCGGGCCATCTTCCCTCATGGGAATAGATGGCGTGCTCCTCCGCGCCTTGTTCACTGCTCCCTGCAGTCACCACTGGTGCTTTCTCTCCTGAGCACCCATAGATGTGGGAGTCCTCCACGTCACCTCACTTTCCAATGCTCATTCCTATCAGGGCGAGTAGGAGTACGCACCCCTTCACTCTGAAATCCTTTCCTGCAAAGAGACACAAGAGCATATGACCAGGTCCCGAGGAGATTCTCTGGCTTGAGTGAAGCATAGTTGAGTCTCGCGACCTCGACTTAAATACAAACATCCTTAAAAATACTACTACTATATTTAAAACTACCCATCACCCTATTTAAACTTAACCTAACACCCAGACTTAACAATAACAAACTTACGTAAAACTATGTACATCCGCCGCCTGTCTCTGGGCGGCCAGGCTAACCTCTGTTTGGACTGCGGCACACCGCTCCTTTCGGTGTGGCCGCACTGTCCTGTACTTTTGGTCCCTCGCAGCCTGTGGCTGCCGGCTGGGGACCTCTGTCCTTGGACTTCCCCCTAACTCGGGAGGCTGTCCCTTTAAAATGAGGAGCTGGTGACCATGGTTTCCTTGGCTGGGGCGTCCGTGGGGACCTTCTGAGGACTTTGGCAGATGGGGATTTCTTGGTCGGTGGGCCTTTAACCTGAACCGCTGCCCCCTCCGGTGCGGCCTGTGGACTTACCACTGCCGCTGGCTGGGGGTCCTCGCCCTCAGGTCCCAAATTTGGGTCCGGGACAGGGTCTTCGACCTCAGGTCGCTCCTCCTCCAAACCTGGGTTAGGAGCGGGGTGTTCGCCCTCGGGTCACTCCTCATCTGGATCCCAGAGGAGTGGGGGAGTGTCCCAATCGGTGGGCGGGATGGCCCCTCCCCTTAAACAAGCCTCAGCGCCTGCCTGTGCAGTCTGTGAACTTGCTCCCGCTGCAGGCTGAGGATTTCTATCCTCAAACCCTACCCCAACTAGCTGTTCTCTCTTCTCGGGTTTAAACAGTTTACACTGATTAATATGGAACCATTTGGTGCGCTGAGGCATCTTAATGGCGTATACCATCGGGCTTGCCTTGTCCACAATGCTGTAAGGCCCCATGTATAATGGTTCCAGACTCCCTATCCGAGCAAAATTCCTCACCATAACCTGATCTCCTACCTCCCACTCGTGGTGTTTTCAGAGTTCTAACTGCAATCGGTTACTCCGATGCTGCTTTCCCATGTTCCCAGCTGCCTGCCCGTGGACCTGCTTAAGGTGCTCGAAGAGGTTTCGGGCGAACCTGTCCCGGTTTACCTCTCTGAGCTGACTTTCTGTGAGCACCGGGGCTCGTACATGGGTGGGGGTCCGCATAACCCTGCCAGTCATCAGCTCGTACGGGGAGTACCCCGTGCTTTTTGACTGTCTGGCCCGGATCCCCATCAGGACCAACGGTAGGACCTAGGCCCATTTTCTAGGCGAGTTCACCGTCTCTTTCCTCAGCCTTTCCTTTAAAGTCCTGTTCATCCTCTCCACAATCCCTGATGACTGCGGGTTGTGGGCAACGTGCCACTTCCCCTCAATGCCGAGCAGCAAAAGGGTATTCTGCATTACCTGCCCGGTAAAATTACTCGCTTGGTCAGACTCCACATACTGTGGTAGCCCCCACCATGAGAACACTTCCCGGACCAGGATCCTGGCCGTACCCAGAGCTGTGGCTGTTCTGCAGGGGAAGGCTTCTACCCATTTCGTGAACAGATCTACCAGGACTAGGCAGTACTTATAGCCTCCCTGGGCGGTGGGCAGGGGCCCGATGTAGTCGACCTGTATCGACTGCCATGGTCCCTCTACCCTCCTGATGTGTCCCATAGGTACCTTCCTTTTGTGGGGGTCAGGGTTGTTAGCAGCGCACACCAGACAGCCGGCGCAGAACTCGCGGACATCTTCCCTGAGTCTTGGCCACCATCCCGCCTGTTCCACCCGCTGCCAGGTGGTCTCAGGCCCGGGATGCCCTGCTCCTGGACCCTCATGGGCCAGTTGAAGGAATTCCCTCCGGTGTTGCTGCGGCACAACCCACTGTTCCCCCCGGAACAGCATGCCCTCTTTCACGGAGAGGGTTGCTGTGCCGTAAGGGCCCTCTACCCTTTTTCCCTCAGTCACTGCACTGAGGACTGCCTGGAGGATGGGGTCTTAGGCTTGGACCATCTTAAGGTCCGGGGCTAAAGCTACCCCTGCACTCCCTTGTGTCCCGTCCCTACCTCTGACTGCTGCCATGGGTCTGGACCCATATGGGTCCCAGAAAGTGCCTGTGCGGGCACCCTCCTTAGCAAGCATGTCAGCCTGCTGGTTGCCTTGACTACGGGGTCCTGTGGAGGAATGGGCTTTCACCTTGTGGATGAAAACCTCCCCTTCCTCCCCCACTGCGGCTAGGATTTTCTCCAGCAGGGATTTTACTGTGAGGGGTCTCCCATCGGCGGAGGTGTATCCGCGGCAGGACCAGATGGCCAGGTACTCCGTACACGAATTGCACGTGAACATGCTGTCCGAGCAAATCTTGCATGGGGTGGGGAAGATTTCGGGGTGTGTAACGACGTACACTACTGCGGACAGTTCAGCCTGCTGGGCGCTCATGGTGCTGGGGTGCTTAATTGCCAGGGCAATGTTTGCCGCTGGGTCATAAACTCCACACCCCGTGAGTCGCTCGCCAGCAGATACCATGCTGGAGCAGTCCACATAGATCTCGCGGCCTGTGGGGTGTATCCCGGCCCATAAACCTATGTCCACATCCCAAACCCCTTCAATGGAACACCGGTGGGCTGTTCCAGGATATACCAGGTAGGCTGCGAGCTTTGGCTCGCAGAGACCCTTCAACTTTAGGTCCATCTGTGAGAGGAGCAGGGTCCAGCGAGCAATGTGGGCACTGCTCACTGTCCCATCTTTGATCCTCCCATCCAGGAGCATCTGGGTGGGTGTGTGATGGGTGAGGAGGGTGATGGGAGTGGTGCCTGTGAAGATCCATGATCTTTTCACAGCACAATGTGTGGCCAAGAGGTGCCTCTCACAATTGGAGTAGTTCCTCTCCACATCCATGAGTATCCTGGAGGAGTAGACCACCGGTCGCAGCCGGCCGTGCTGCTCTTGGAGCAGCACAGCACTCAGGCTGTCCCCGCTGGCTGCTACCTCCAGGAAAAACTCTTCCCCCCATCTATGGCCCCTAGAGCTGGTGCGGTCTGCAAGTCCTTCTTGAGCCTGACAAACACTGCCTGGCAACCCTCATCCCACGCCCATTCCACTCCCTTGTGTAGGCATCGGAGCAGAGGGGCTGCTGTGGCTGCATAGTCTTCAATGAAGTCCCTGCAGTACCCGGTTAGCCCTAGAAATGACCTCACACCCGTGACTGTGTTGGGGTCTGGTAACTCTTGTACCGCTTCTCTCCTAGCCTTATCTATGGCCCTTTCTCCAGCGCGTACGGTCAGGCCCAGGAATTTCACCTCCTGTTGGCCGATCTGCGCTTTCTTGGGGTTTACTTTAAAACCCTTCTGTCCGAGCAGCTCCAGCAGTTCGGCCAGTAAGGGGCCATGCTCCTCTCTCGAATCAATGAACAGGAGCAGGTCGTCCACATACTGTACCAACTGTCTGGGCTGGCTGAAATCCTTTTGTTTGCAATGCACTGATGGAAAATGCTGGGTGGAGTGTATGTACCTTTAAGGGGAGAACTACTTTTTACAGCTCCTGTATACTGTAGTACCGGCAGTGACCACACCTGTATATAAACCCTGAGTAGGGATCTGTACGTTTAGTTTTAGAGTAACCCTCATCCAGTAAACACCTGTTGATTGTTCCCTGCAGTCTCGTGTCTAGTTATTGAAGGACACATAACATTAAGATACACGGATCTAACATTGGCGACGAGGCAGATTCGAACCTACCTGCAACTCTGCATCACCTCCCAGGGATTCGCTTCTGGAGAACAGTGCAAGAAGGTCGAGTTCAGAAGCACGGGCATCGACCACGAGCAACCGCCCAGCCATCCAGCGGAGATTTGAGCATCACAGGGGAGGCTGTTGAGAGCTGGGCTTGGTTCTCCAGTCACGGTGGTCCAGCAAAACGGGCTGGCAACAGGTACGGTGCAGACCCTTCCTGGACAGCGGCGGCTAGAGCCGACCGACGGCACAGAAAAGGCCGAGCAGTGTCGATGGGAGAAGAGAGAGGGCAGAGCGCACAGGGCGCAGCCGGTGTTCAGGACCGAGCGGCGTCGACGGGAGAAGAGAGAGGGTAGAGCGCACAGGGCGCAGCCGGTGTTCAGGACCGAATGGCGTCAATGGGAGAAGAGAGAGAGGCGCGAAGGAAAACGCGCAGAGCACAGCCGGTGTTCAAGGGACGAGCAGCGTCAGCGGGGAAGAAAGGGAAACACGCAGAGCGCAGCCAGTGTTCAAGGGATGAGCAGCCGCAGCGGAGAAGAAGGGAGAGCGTGGGAAACGCCATTTTGAGCCACAGCGGAGAAGAAAGGAGTGCGCGGGAAAACGCCATTTTGAGCCGCAGCGGAGAAGAAGGGAGAGCGCGGGAAAACGCCATTTTGAGCCAGCCTAACCACACCCAGGGATGCCGAAGAGTGGCAGTATCACAGCGTTCGACAATGAAGTCGAAGGTTGGACGACATATGTCGAACGCATAGAAGTGTACTGCAAGGTGAATGAAGTGCCAGATGAGAGGAAAGCACTGGTATTGTTGAATTCAATGGGTGCAAAAACGTATGGCTTACTGCGAAACCTAGTAACCCCAGAGAAACCAATGGAAAAGGATTTTGGAAACATAGTGTCAATCCTACAGGACCACTTAAACCCCACACCGCTGCTGATAGCAGAAAGATTTAAGTTTCACAAAAGGAACCAGCATAAAGATGAAAGTAATGCTGAGTATTTAACGGAACTGTGCAAGCTATCGAAACACTGCCAGTTTGGAACGGGACTAGCAGATACTTTAAGGGACAAGTTTGTGTGTGGGCTTCAAAGTGAAGGAACCCAGAAACGGCTTCTATCAGAAAAGGATCTTACGCTGGACAAGGCTTTCAGCAAGGCAGTATCACACGAACCAACTGCACGGGGCGCTGCAGAGATACAACGGAGACCGAAAGAATATGGCACAAATGAAATGTCATATGGAACAGTGAAGTGCTATCGCTGCGGCAGAACAACACACGACCATAATGATTGCTGGTTCAAGGACAAAGTGTACAGACAGTGTGGAAAAGTAGGACACATAGCAAGAGTCTGTCGGTCGGGAAAGAAAACCAGCAGCAAGAAATCTCCACAGGAGAAGTACAAGAAGGTACATAAGGTGACGGAGAGTAGTTCAGACGAACAGAAAAGTGATACAGACTCCGGAAGCAAGGAGCTGGGTTGTCTGAAACTACATAAGGTGATCAAAACGGAGGATCACCAAACGATCTGGGTCACGCTCAAGATAGCTGGAGTCCAAGTGAAAATGGAATTGGACACAGGATCAGCCCTAACAGTCATAAACCGAAGGGACTACAAGCGGCTATTCTCACATATACCCTTGAGAGATACAGAGATTGTCTTGAAGACGTACATGGGGCAAAAAGTCTACCCCAAAGGAAAAATAAGGGTGAACATTATATATAACGGCAAGGAAACACCAAAAATGGACCTATATGCATTGCCAGATGGAGGATCACCACTACTAGGACGTGAATGGATCCGGAAGATACAGCTAGATTGCCATTCCATACAAGCACTGACTGTAGATGCCAAAAAGGATGATGACGCCACACCTGGACGACTGTCAAAAATGCTAACTGACGCACAAGAAGTGTTCCAGGAGGGACTTGGAACACTAAAAGGCATAACAGCGACGATCAAAATAGAGGAAAATGCAAGCCCAAAGTTTTTTAAGGCCAGACTGGTGCCTTATGCGATCTGCCCAGCTGTCTGGAACGTTTGGAACATTCAGGAGTACTGTCCAAAGTGGACTGGAGCGAGTGGGCTATACCCATCGTTCCTGTAATGAAGAGGTCATTGAGTAATACGCCTGGGGAACCAAAGAAGGTTCGCATCTGTGGGGACTTTAAGGTGACAGTGAACCCAGTCCTTCACACGGTACAATATCCGCTTCCGCAGATTGAAGATATTTTCGCCTCGCTATCTGGAGGGAAACGCTTCACTAAGATTGATCTGGCCCAGGCGTACCTGCAAATGGAGGTAGAAGAAGCCTCAAAACAGTACCTCACAATCAACACTCATAAAGGTCTCTACCAATACAACCGGCTGGTGTTTGGGGTAGCATCAGCTCCGGCTATTTGGCAAAGGGCAATGGAACAAGTCCTGCAAGGGATTCCAGGGACCCAGTGTTATTTGGACGACATCCTGGTCACGGGCGAAAATGACAGTGATCACCTTGCCAACCTGGAGCAGGTGCTCACTAGATTGAAGGAATATGGGCTCCGAGCAAATCGCCACAAATGTGAGTTTTTCCAGAAGCAGATCTCGAATTGTGGCCACGTTATTGATGAAGAGGGGTTACATAAGTCCCCTGAAAAGATTGAGGCAGTAGTCAAGGCTCGACCACCGGAAAATGCGTCACAACTGTGGTCGTTCCTCGGGCTGGTGAACTACTACCATAAGTTCTTGCCGAATTTGTCTACAGTACTACACCCACTGAACACCCTACTGCAAACGGGGGTACCATGGAAGTGGAATGACGAATGTAAACGAGCTTTCCAGAAGTGTAAAGAATTGATCACATCAAAAGAGGTGTTGGCTCATTTCAACCCAGTACTACCAATTCGGTTGGCGTGTGATGCATCACCCTATGGCATTGGAGCGGTGCTGTCGCACAAGTTCCCGGACGGCTCGGAGAGGCCGGTAGCCTTTGCGTCTCGGTCACTAACATCAGCCGAGCGTAACTACGCCCAATTGACAGGGAGGCCCTCAGCCTAGTGTGGGGAGTGAAAAAGTTCAACCACTATCTGCACGGGCAGAAGTTCACCTTGCTGACTGAACACCAACCACTTGTCTCCATCTTTAATCCAAAGAAGGGCGTTCCGGTGATGACTGCGCAATGGCTACAAAAATGGTCCCTTTTTCTAGGGGCGAACCAATATGAAATCGAGTATAAGGGCACGAAACAGCATGTAAACGCTGATGGGCTATCACGCCTGCCACTGCCTACTGCGGAGGAAGCACCAGCAGTGGACCCTGTCGAAATATTTTATTCGACTATAATTGAACGCTTGCCAGTAACTAACGCTGATCTAGAGAAGGAGACCCGAAATGACCCGACACTGTCTCGGGTATATGACTTGATGGTGAAGGGATGGCCAACACATGGCGACTCACTGTTGCCAGCATTCTCATCCAGAAGAGAACAGCTGTCAGTATGCCAGGGGACCTTGATGTGTGGATCCCGAGTGGTAATTCCACCCAAGTTAAGGGAGAGAGTGCTAAATGAGCTTCACGAAGGCTATCTGGGAGGGGTGAAAATGAAAAGCCTTGCTAGGGCTTATGTGTGGTGGCCGGGGATCGATCAGCAAATTGAGGACCTGACAAAGAGCTGTTTAGGATGCCAGAAGGTCCAACATGCACCACCACATGCCCCTCTACACCCATGGGAGTGGCCCTCATCTCCATGGCAACGGGTGCATATTGATTTTGCTGGTCCATTCATGGACTCAATGTTTTTAATAGCCGTGGATGCGCACTCGAAATGGCCTGAGGTGATCAAAATATCGTCCACCACCACGGAGAAAACTATTGCAGTCCTACAGACCATATTTGCCAAGAACGGCTTGCCAGAGCAGATTTGCTCTGATAACGGACCACAGTTTGTGTCCGAAGAGTTTCGAAGATTCATGAAAAGGAATGGGGTAAGGCATTACACATCCGCCCCGTATCATCCAGACACAAATGGATTGGCTGAGAGGTTCGTACAAACCTTTAAGAAAGCAGTAAGGGCCATGTGCGATGACGACATTCCACTGCAGCATAAGGTGGACAATTTCCTGTTAGCCTACAGAAATGCGACACATGCCGTCACCAACCAGACCCCGGCCATGATGTTCTTTAACCGAAGGTTGAGATCTCGTCTGGATTTGCTCAGACCCAATGTACGAAGAGATGTTGAGAATAAGCAATTCCAGCACATCAATGAGAAGCCGACAAGGAGCTTCAATGTAGGGCAACCAGTCTTGGCCCGCGACTACCGAACAGAGAAATGGCAACCAGGAACGATATGCACACGGCAGGGGCCACTAATGTACACAGTGGATGTTGGGGAGAACATTGCGAGATGCCATGTCGACCAGATCCTAGCGTCACAGGAACGAGTCAACCCCATGTCTCGCGCACCTGGTGATGAGCCCAACATACAGGTAGCATCTACCCCAGAAACAGTAGCATTGGAAGATGATGAACCAACTGACGACAGGGGGCCTCCGCACCAAGAGCAAGACACTCAGGAAAGGCGCTACCCAGAAAGGATCGGGAAGCCGCCCCAAAGACTGAATTTATAAATGGACTATTTTCAGTTAATGTGCATGTTAAAAGTGTTAATTGTTAAATGAATGTTATGGTACTGTTAATCTAAAAGGGGAGGAATTGTAGTGTATGTACCTTTAAGGGGAGAACTACTTTTTACAGCTCCTGTATACTGTAGTACCGGCAGTGACCACACCTGTATATAAACCCTGAGTAGGGATCTGTACGTTTAGTTTTAGAGTAACCCTCTTCCAGTAAACACCTGTTGATTGTTCCCTGCAGTCTCGTGTCTAGTTATTGAAGGACACATAACATTAAGATACACGGATCTAACACTGGGGCTGTTGTGGAAGTCCTGAGGCAAACAGTTCCAGGTGTACAGTTGCCCTTTAAACGTAAAGGCAAACTTGTACTGATCCTCCCTCCTTAAAGGGATGGACCAAAACCCGTTGGAAATATACAGCACCGTGAAAGTGGTCGCGGACGCTGGGATACTTCCTATCAGGTCGGCAACTGCTGCTACCGTGGGTGCACAGGCTGGGATGTTACTGTTGAGCACCCGATAGTCCACCGTGGCCCTCCAGGAATTGTCCGGCTTTCTAACCGGTCACAATGGAGAGTTTATGTGGGTGGCTATCGATCTCAGAACCCTCTGCTGTACTAAGGAGGACATGGCTGCTTCCATGTCTGGCTCTGCTTCCCTGGGGAAGTTATACTGTTTTTGTGGTCGGGCCATGGGGTCCCCGTCTATGCCGACCTCAAACCCGTTGACCCTCCCGCAGTCGTGTTTGTGTGTGGCAAATGTGGCTAGGTGGGCCTGCACAAATGCCTAGAACTCCTTTGGGGCATTGCTGACCATAAGCTCGAGGTTATAACCCTCTTTGTGCTTCCTGGTGCATAGGGTCCCCTTCCCTTCTTTCCCTGGGATTACTACTACCTCGCCGTCCTTTCCTGTACTTGCCCACTATAGGCAATGGTTTGTTAAATCCACCAGGATCCCGTGGCCTACAATAAAGTCGGCTCCC
Organism: Somniosus microcephalus; assembly: GCF_052327205.1. Classification (NCBI taxonomy): domain Eukaryota; kingdom Metazoa; phylum Chordata; class Chondrichthyes; order Squaliformes; family Somniosidae; genus Somniosus; species Somniosus microcephalus. Next base: position 180,796,063 of record NC_140991.1, on the reverse strand, counting down.
AGGACCCCTCTTCCACCCTCCACTTCCCACTTCATTAGGACGCAGGTCCACTTAGAGCGGAGTGGTCCTAAACGAATGGCGAGCGGGATGGAAAATGGGCCGGCCTGTTCTCTGCCTGTCAATCCCGACAGACTGTATGGGACCCCGTTAGATAGAGGCGAGGTGGTGGGTTTAGCTGAATGGACCACGGTGCACGATGCCCCCGTGTCCAACAGATAGGTCCCCTTCACCTTTTCTACCTCCATCTCCACGAGGGGTCTCTTCCATACATCATACCGAAGGGAACACAGGTAAACAGGCTGCGCTGGCTCTAGTCAGGGCTGTGGGTTGGATGGGCTGACGGGGTCAGAGCACCGGTAGCGGCTGCTACTCTCCCGTGGCTAGTCAATAAGGACCTCATGGTGTCCAAAAATGACTCGACCGTGGCAGGAGGGATTCCTGCCTCTGCCTTTTGGGCTGGGGCTGTGGAATTCTTTCCCTTGTTATCTTTCCAAGGGTTTTTGCACTCCTTCCTCCAGTGTCCGTCCTTCCCACACCCGTAGCAATTCATCTTAGTGCTAGAAGGGTTATTCCCTTCCTGATGCCACTCCTTCCTACCCTGTCCGGGTTTTACCTCATGCACCTTCCCCTTAGGTGGGTGTGTATCGGTTCCCCTACCGTTCTTATAGGCTAGGGTCAACTGTCTGATCACCGTAAGTTCGGTGGTCAGGGGATTCTTGGGGTCGAACAAGACTTCCCCCTTGGCCCGGACCTGTGGCAAGCTGTTTGCCACCAGGCAACAGAGCCAGTGGGCCAGCTGATCCCGGTTCAGGAATGCCCGGTTGGGTGTCCCCGGACAGGCACTCCGGTACACCGGCCATAACCTGTTCGCGAAAGCCTGCGGGGTTTCCCCTTTGAGCTGCACGGTCTTCTCCACACGGGAGAAAGGACTTCCCTCATTCATCCCGATAGCCTCCAGAACTTCATCCCTGAGCTCCTCGTACCCGCACTGCCCCTTCTTACACTCGTGAGACAGGGACTGGAGGAGCCTACTCTCCAGGGAGAATAGCAGCATTTTTGCCTGCTCAGCACCATCGCAATCTTTGACACTGGCTCCCTGCTCTACTTCCCTGAAGTGGATCGAGGGGTTCCCTTTTTTGGAGAGCTTTGGGATATGGCTCACCATAGCCCTAAGCTGTTGGGTGCTATAGGGTAATACGAACTGATTTTGGAGGGGTCCCTCGTTGTCGCCATTAACTGGTGGGCCGAACCTCCGATGCCGGGCTGGGCACATCAGTCCCGGCTCCGGCCTCTCTTGCAGGGGCTGTTCCACCTCCGCTCCCACCCCTAACTGCAACCCCCCTTGCTGCCAGACCTCGCTGAAACCTGGCGCTACGGGTGGTGGTCGCGGGACCTCCTGTTCCTCAACCAGGTCATCCCTTGGCACTACCAGTGATGTCTGAACTGTTCTCCCCTCGTTTCCTATAAAATCTGCCTGGCCTGCCTTTGGGCTTATGAGGCACACCATGCCTTTTGCCTTCCTCAGGGCCAGGCTCAGATTCTCTATCTGTTCCTTGCAGGGGCCATGATCTGCGTCTTCAAACCCCTGTTCACTCGCTAACTTGTAAGCTGCCTTTACTTCTTTTACCTTCTCCTCCTGCTCTCTTACTTGTCTCGCTAGGCGGGCGTTCTTTTCCCGCAACCTCAACTCATTACCCTTGGCTTCTGTGACCTGGCACTGTAGGTATTCCAACTTGGCCTTATGTTCTCCCATTAAATGTACCCTCTCCTGATTCAGGGCCTGCAATGCTACCATTACCTTCTCCCCTGCTAGAGCCTTGTCCTGGATCTCCAGGGCTGACTCCTTTAACTTGGCTGCCTGTGCTGCAACGAGCCTGTCCAAAAGCTGGACCTGCTTTTTGAAGCACATCAGCCAGACTGCCTTCTCTAAGGATTTCTTGTGCTCCTTCCCCTCTGTCTACTTGGCTGCGGCATCTACTGGACGCCCAGCCCTTAACAGATTGGTGATCCACTTCTTCGTGATATTCACCTTACTAAACACATAATCAGAAATCCTTTCCTCCATCATGGTTTGCTCATCCGAACCATTGTCTACTGTATCGCACCCCTGTTGCCGGAGTCCTGCCGCGGTCACCATTTCTGTAGGGGCGTGGCGTGTGCCCAGTCAGCTTCACCTCTGACTGTCTCTGAGCGGTTCGAATCGCTCCCACACCCCTGGGTTCTAGACACCGGACTTAGGTACAGGCGGCGATACAGAAAATCGAGTAGACAAGTGGTTTGGTCTTCTTCTTCAGGCGGTTGCCGACGGTATTGCTGCGGTTGGGGTTTGGTTGGCGGTTTTTACTGTGAATGATTTTCCTATCCAAGCTTTGAACACCAGTTTATTCTTAATTGGGCTTTACTGTCCATGCATCAAATGCCAGCTTATAACTAGGCCGTTTGTCTTGATTTCACAACCCATGCTTCGAACGCCAACTTATTCTTAAATTGGGCTTTACTGTCCATGCATCAAACGCCAGCTTATAACTAGGCCGTTTGCCCCCCCCAATGCGTCTTCCCACTGCCCTTCTCTGCCTTTACCAGTTTTACCGCTCTTCTCGTCTCTTCGCGTCTGTTTGTGGCCCTGTGTACCCTGTGCGTTTTTGAATTTGGGTCTCGTTCTCCTCCCGGTTTGGCCCTGGTGTTGAAAGGGGTGTCCTCGGTGTTGGGGCGAGCAAGGGAGTGAGCGGCAAGCGGCAGGAGCAAGAGATAAGAGATAAGAGACCGATCACTACCGGTGGGCCTACAATTATACCCGGTTCTTCACCGCTTATCTGCGTGCCAAATCAGGTCAGTCCTTTGTCTAACTTTTGGCGGGCTCGTTTAAAATGATTACAGCCATTTACTTTAACGACTTCTGGGGCAGTTGTCTCTTGGTATAATGGCTTCGATATCCTGGCTGTTTGTCATTTATGAAACTTAATCGGGTTTCCTGGCTTGGCAGCTACCTGTGAGCTGTTACCAATTATTTATGCGAAGAGTTGATGGCTTTTAGATTAGAGCCATCCTAGCTTGATCTGTTCCAAGGTGAAGAATGCATATTCTGTGTTTACCTAGCTGTCTGGCTTTACAAAGTCTTTTTCACAGATTCACGCAAGTTAGGTTTCGTTTCAGGGCCTGCCTTTTGCAGGGCCTTGTTTTTAAAATCCTGTCGGTTTTGGTCACGAGGTTTCAGAAGCCATTTTGGGTACCCTTTTTAATAACTTGTCCATACAGGGTCCCTTTATCCATAACTTTTTGGGAAATGTGGGAATTTTGAGAACCGTACAAGGTTCACTCTCCTCTTGCTGTATTGTGTGGGAAAGTAAGTAAATTCAATCAGAAAATCAATACTACCCCAGCAACCAGTCAGCAAGTAAAGGGAGCCTTTTAAAACTATAGGACCTAGAATGAAACTATTGGTCCTGCAGTTTCTGAACTGCTCACCCAATAGTGGAGCATTGGTTAGTCTTCACTGCTCATGATGCTACATTTGAGTAGCCTTTGAACAAGCTATTGTTTGGGATTATAGCCCTCGAGAAAAATTTAGTGAAGAAATACTGTGCTATAGACTCATTGGCCTTGAATTTCATTGGGCCGCGAGGCGGGCTTGTAGGCGTGCGGGGGTTAAAATCGCAAAACCTAGGGGTCGTGACCCCCCCCGCCTGGTTCCCGCCTCCACGCCATTTTAACCTAGGTGTGTCTGATTGACCCAAATCAGTCCCGCCTGCAACAGGCGGGACTGATCTTTAGGGCCCTTAAGCAGCACCGACTGGCCTTTATAATCCCATTTTAACAGGCCCTTGTCTGTTTAACCCTTTTCCCACGCAAAACGCGCCTGGTGGGGATGACACCTGTCAAACCTGGCGTGAACACTATTGGCTTGCTGACTATCAGCTGCAGGTCCAACATTAAAGAGGATATTTGATCAGTCATCATTTGCAGGTGGCAGGACTTTGTTGTCTCAGGTCTGGGGGAACTTTTAGAAGGCATAACCACAGCTGTGGAAGGTTGGAGCCTCACACACTTCTTCAGTGTGACCTCCTGCGAGACCCCTCTCGCCACCCTCACTCAGCGCTTCCTCAACTGAGGCACCTACCAGAAGCATGGGAGGCCTTTTTTTCCTTCCTCTCTTGGCATTAGAGGACCTCCAGCCCCATTCGCGAAATGACACACGCCACAACTGCAGAAGTTGCCATCAGAAATTTTATTTACAATAACCAACTGATGGCATTTTTAAAATAAACACAACATTTCACCCAAGTGACTACCCTTGTGACTATTAGTGCTTTATTTTCCTCTTACGTGTGCTCCTACATAGTGGTTCCCCTGTGGCTTCAGCAGATGTGGAGGCCCCTTGCTCACTTTCCTGCTGCTCCTGACTCGACACCTTTGGCGGGCGTCCTCTGGGATGGCGAGCCTGTGAGGGCTCGCCAGACAGTCTGCTGCTCCTGCGGCTGTGCAGGGGTTGAGACCTCTATCTCCGTTGGGTGTGTACTCCGGCGGGACTCTGACCGAGGGCTCTGCAGTGGCATGGAAGTGTGAGCACTTGGAGAGGAGCCCCCACTTCCTTGAGGTCTGCCACCAACCTCCCTCTCATGGGTCAGGTCCCCCTCAGCGCCTGCAAGTGGCTTGAGAGCAGCTTGCTGCACATCAGGGGGGCCATGGGGACCCGTTTCTACAATGGCAGTCCTACTCAGAGGGCCTGCCATGAAGGTTTGGTTTCTCTGTTCAATAGCTGACCATCGCTCCTCCAGAGATGTCAGTCTATTCTGAACACTCACCATGTTTTCAACACTCTGGCGACTTAGCTCCTCCATGGCCGTAGCCATCCTCTCCTCTACTGTAGCCATCCTTTCCACGGAGGTTGCCATCCTTTCCGTGTTGATGCGTTCATGCGCCAATGACTCCACAAAGGCTCTGCTCATGTTCGGTAAGGACTCCTCCATTCGCTCCACACTCGCAGCGACCCTAGAGACAAAACCTGCCAGAGACTCCTGCACCTGTGCCTGGAGTTCCATCACCTCTGATCTTACGGATGGACCCAGAGGCAGAGGGTCGACATGCAGCTGAGCCGAGCTGGCAGAGTCCTGCGCCCTCCGATTTCTTTAAATCAGCGACAGAGATAATAAATAGTTACATATATACTGATCAATAACATAACCAATATTTGTAAACGAGCATTAAATGCAAAAGTGAGTAATTTTCACCTTTGCAAAAACGTCTTGCAGTATTAGCTGGATAGAAACAGCACTTAGTTATGCCTGAAATTATCTTTAGGAAAAAATGTGAAGTATTCATTTGATGTTAATAGATCTGGATGCTGGCTGGTTTGTAGCGTGATGTAGTCTAGTGTGAGTGGATTGCTGTAGATGTGAAAGTGGCAGAAAGGTTGGGTAAGGACTGATATTTCATCTGAGGAAAAAGAGCAATAAAACTTTTGCAGTGCTGAGTTACGATGAGGCCAAGGAGACAATAATAATAATCTCTAAAGCTGATTTCTATGATTACACGAATAGGTATGTAAGTGTTTCACAGAGGGATGCAGGTGCATGTGCCTTTGTATAGCAGTGATAGGAAGAGCTCTTTCTTTAAAATTTGTTTTATAAGATGTGGGTGTCGCTGGCAAGACCAGCATTTATTGCCCATCTCTAATTGCCCTTGAGAAGGTGGTGGTGAGCTGCCTTCTTGAACCACTGCAGTCCATGTGGTGACTAAGTTACTTACTGTCCAACTTATTTTTGGTATTTTGGGCTCAAAGGAAAAATTGAATGAGAACCTGAATTATTCAAAGTTGCTAATTACAGACCTTTTTTTATATTTAGTTTTCATAATGAACACAATGAAATGTAATGAGCGATTCCAAATTGAAACAAAGCTCTAAAAAATTAAATCTACTTTAGATTAGTTTATATATAATTTGCAGGGCTATGGGGAAAGAGCAGGGAGTGGGAATAATTGGATTACTCTTTCAAAGAGCCAGCACTGGCACGATGGGCTGAATTGCCTCATTCTGCGCTGTATCATTCTATGATTCTCAATGATTCTATGTTTAGGGGAAGCTAGTGTAATGGATATGGTACCAAACTAACACCAGAGTTAGGAGTTCAAATCTCACTCTGGCAAGTTGTGAAATTAAATTCAATAAATCTCCCCAGTCTAGACTACACATGGCTCAGGCCTGCACCATATGGTTTTCTCTTAGGCCGCGATTTTGCCGGCGCTCAGTGGACCCGATTGGTGGCAGGTCAGCTGTGAAATTTAAAATGATTGGCAGCGGATTGGGAACCCACTGTCAAAACGCGCACACCTGCATTTCCCAATGTTGGCTAACACTGAGCAGATCCGACAGGTAGCGGCGGGGGACCCAATTCAAATCATTAGTGGCTTGTTTACAGCCACTTAACAATGCTTTTTTTCCGAGCTTTTTAACTTTCACAGGTCTCCCACAGGTTTCCCGCTGTGCCTAGACCTTATCAGTGAAGCTGAGGCAGGAGGTTAGTGGACATTGAATCAGCTGATGAGTTGACAGCTTCAAATATCAACTCAAAGCTCCCAGCTGATTCAGATATCTTCCCTTAAGCACTAGCATCTGCGTTTCAACTACAGATTCATGATGCTGCAAGTCTTTACACAAGTCTCCATGCAGTCTGACCTCATTACCTCTCCCACCATTGACAGATCACTCTGTCATCGCTACTTCACCTGCCATCTATTCCATCAGCATGGGTGCACTTTATACTCTCTTGCCTTGGTCCTCAGAATCTGACCATGATCAGCCCCGACACCAGCATCACCAGGCACACCAGCAGCACCAACAACCACACCAGCCTTCTCTTGCAATCACCTGATGCTGCACAGGACAGAGGGCATCAGCATCTGACCACATTGCTGCCTGGGATGCCAGGGATGGCCTCACCATGGCCACATTTGCTTCACTTGACGCTGCACATCTTGGCTGCCACATGATGCGCCAGGTTGGCACCACCCCACACCAACAACATAAAGCATCCCTACAATGCCCAAGCCATTCCTTTCACACTCATCAGCATTGCGGGAGTACAGGTAGACTATCCTTTATCCGAAAACCTCGGGACCAGCCGAGTTTCGGATAAAGGAGAATTTCGGATTTCGGAAGGTGGGTCGGCGGCGGTCCGCGGGGGGGTCGGCGGGGGGTCGTGCGCACGACTTACGCTGACGCTCAGCGTAAGGTCGGCGGGGGTCGGGGCCGGCGGGGTCCGCGGGGGGGTCGGCGGTTGGCGGGGCCGGCGGGGTCCGCGGGGGGGTTGGCGGTTGGCGGGGTCGGCGGTTGTCGGGGCCGGCGGGGTCGGCGGTTGTCGGGGCCGGCGGGGTCCGCGGGGGGGTCGGCGGTTGGCGGGGTCGGCGGGGTCCGCGGGGGGGTCGGCGGTTGGCGGGGTCGGCGGTTGTCGGGGTCGGCGGTTGTCGGGGCCGGCGGGGTCCGCGGGGGGGTCGGCGGTTGGCGGGGTCGGCGGTTGTCGGGGCCGGCGGGGGGGTCGGCGGTTGTCGGGGCTGGCGGGGTCGGCGGTTGTCGGGGCCGGCGGGGGGGTCGGCGGTTGTCGGGGCTGGCGGGGTCGGCGGTTGTCGGGGCCCGCGGGGGGGTCGGCGGTTGTCGGGGCTGGCGGGGTCGGCGGTTGTCGGGGCCGGCGGGGTCCGCGGGGGGGGGGTCGGCGGGGGGTCGTGCGCACGACTTACCCTTTATCCGATCTTCCGAAACCGGAACCCTCTAAAAACCGAAGATTTTTTCGTTCGTACGCACGACTTACGCTGAACGAAAAAACCTTCGGTTTTTAGAGGGTTTCGGTTTTCGGAAGTCCGGAGAAAGGGTAGTCTACCTGTACCATTATGTCTCACCATTCACTAAAATTCACTAAGCCACTTCCAAAGGTGTGCACAAATCTGTCCAAGAAAGCAAAGTTTTGAAAATAAATATTTCAATGTTTGACAGCACATTAACAGAAACTTCACATGAACATTGGCTAAAACATACAAGTGCCTACCCTTGTGTGTTGTTAGTTGGTATGATTGGACTAGGATGAGTGTGAGTGTGAGGGGTGGCTAGTGAGATGGGGAAATGATAATGTAGATAGAGAGGGATGGATGGAGATGCAAGGTAATTTGGTGTGAGTAAGGATGTGCAGGGAGTAGTGTAGGGAAGGCAGAGTGATGGGGATGTCATGAGTGACACAGCAGGGTGAGGTTGAGTGAGGCTTTGCAGTAACATTTCATGATCTACTGAGATCATTGAAAGGTTTGCGCCACTGCAGCCTGGTCCTCCTGACGACATCCCTGCTTGTGCCCTCCTGTTCAATGTGCAACCAGGGGAGGTCTCTTCCACCCTGCGTGCTGTGACTCCCTCCATAAGCATATGCCTAAGAGATGGATGGAGTCATGGGAGAACCTGGGTGCAGCTGTGCACCTCTGTACAGTGACTGTCAGTGTTTGCAGCACCTCAATGAACACTGACAGCACAAATGTCAAAGTAATTTTGGACATGGTCCCTTTAAAGAAACCGGCTGATGACGCGTCATAAATGACATCATCAAACCCGCTTCCTTCAATTGGCCGGGAAACGTGGTTGGCGGGCTTAACAAGCCCAATCAGGGGAAAGTCATGTCGGAGGCCGAGATGGAGCCAACAGCGGGGCTGCGACCCGCCACCGACATCGCCCACCCCGGACCTGCCAAGGTGGGGAAAATCGCAGCCATAATGCTCTCTGAAGTGACCTTAACAAGTCCCTCAGTTATACAAATAATCACAACAAAGCACTGAAGAAGCCCCCACCCTGTTGTTAGGCAAGTAATGATGGGCAGTAAATGTGGCCTTGTCAGCTTTGCTCACAACCTGAGAACAAATTTTAAAAGGCTGTGCTGATATCTTTTTAAATGGCAGAGATAACACATTTATCCAACAATAAATGGTAATGACAGTGCAAATAACGATTTTTCTGCAACTTATTTCAGGCGTAATTAAATTAACTAAAATCAAAACCAAAGTAGAGAACATTTGGGTTAAATTCAACTGGATTTGGAAAGGAAAACCAGGAGGATGTATAATGGACAGCCAAACATCCACTGCTCATTTTGTGCCACTGCTGAATTTTGAAATTCACCCTCTGTGTGTTAAATTAAACAGTGCTGATCAGGAAAGAGATATAAAAATTCTAAATCTATGGAACTGTCTGGACACGGCTCAGCTGGAATAAGAGGGGCACCTGTCCGGATGGGATACATCCTAGGTTGCTGAGGGAAGTAAGGGTAGAAATTGTAGAGGTGCTGGTCACAATCTTCCAATCCTCCTTAGATAGAGGGGTGGTGGCAAAGGACTGGAGGGTTGTAAATGTTACAGTCCTGTTTAAAAAATGGGAGAAGGATAAATCTGGCAATTACAGGCCAGTCAGTTTAACATCGGTGGTGGGGAAGCTTTTAGAAACATTAATCCGGGAGAAAACTAACAGCCACTTGGACAAGTATATATCTATATATATAAAAGGATACTTCTGTCTGTCATTCCGTCTGTCTGTCTGTCTTGAATAAACTCGAAAGTTATAGAGCGTACCTACACGTGTGTTACGTCGAAAGAAAGCTGACGATTCCAGAACCGTCCTAAGCGTATTTACGTTTCGGCCAGACAAAAATTGCGCCAGCGGTATCCAAAAAACGTTCAACATTCCGCTCATTATCCGCTCATTAGCATCGAGTGACGTCGAGGTCGACCAATCGTACGGCGGGTTCCTGGCGCGTGCGGGCGGGCCCTCCTACGGTCGAGTGGTGGGACGATTGACCAATCCTACGCTTCGGTGACCTGACGGTCCACCAATCGGTGCGTGTGTGGGCGGGCCTTATCGTTCTGAACCGAGGTGAGTCGCCGCCATCTTGATTCCAAACTTTTCATTTCTTTTTCCCGCTTTCTGCGTGTTTCTTTTCAAATCTACATTTCCAGCAAAAAAAAAGTTGCTTTTAAAAGACAAATTGTTTTAAAAAAAAGTTAATTCATTTGTAAATCTTTTGTCTAACCTCTATAATTTTCCTACCTTTCACCGTTTTTCCAGGCCTCAAAGCCTGGGCGTCTGTTGACCAGCCACGCCCGAGCTAGGCGCCTCCCGTCGCGATCGACAAAAGGCCAGCGATCGCCGCCATCTTTGTGAAGGCTGGAGGGGGCGGGCCTGAGCCGAGCGTCGCCACCCGCCGCCATCTTAGTAAAGGCGGGCGAGTCGGGAGTCAGCGTCCGCGTCATCTTCCGCCCGGAGCGCGACTTGAGTCCGGCCGGGACTCACGCGGTAGGTTGCGTGGCGGCGTCTCTCTGGTCTTGAAACCGGCTCGGGCGGGGGGCGGGGCTCGGGAAGGCGGAGCTCGAGAGGGCGCGCGCGCAGGGGTCGGGAGAGCGCAGCGGGAGGGCGGGGCTCCGGAGATCATAGGGGGGGCGGGGCGCGAGCCTCGGGAGATCGGGGGGGCGGAGATCGGGCCTTGGGAGATCGGCGCTCGGGAGGGCGGGGCTCGGGACATCGGGGGCGGGGCTCGGGGCTCAGGGACTCCCCCCCTCCCCCCCTCTCCCCCTCCTCCCCCCTCCCCTCCCCTCCTCTCCCCCTCTCCCTCCCCTTCCCTCCCTCCCCCCCTTCCCCCTCCCCTCCCCCCTCCCCCCTCCCCTCCCCCTCCCCTCCCCCCTCCTCTCCCCCTCCCCTCCCCCCTCCCCTCCCCCTCCCCTCCCCTCCCCCCTCCCCCTCCCCTCCCCCCTCCCTCCCTCCCCTCCCCCTCCCTCCCTCCCCTTTGCCCCTCCCTCCCTCCCCTCCCTCCCTCCCTCCCCCCTCCCCTCCCTCCCTCCCCTTCCCCCTCCCCTCCCCTCCCCCATCCCCTTCCCCCCTCCCCTCCCCCTCCCCTCCCCTTCCCCCTCCACTCCCCTTCCCCCTCCCCTCCCCTCCCCTTCCCCCTCCCCTCCCCTCCCCTTCCCCCACTCCCCCTCCCCTCCTCCCCTCCCTTCCCCTTCCCCCCTCCCCTTCCCCCCCTCCTCCCCTCCCCTTCCCCCCCTCTTCCCCCTCCCTTTCCCCCCTCCCCTTCCCCCCCTCTTCCCTTCCCCCCCTCTTCCCCCCTCCCCTTCCCCCCTCCCCTCCCCCCCTCTTCCCCCCCTCCCCCCCTTCCCCCCCTTCCCCCCCTCTTCTCACCAGTCGCTCTCTCTCTTCCCCCCAGTCGCGTGCTCTCTCTTCCCCCCAGTCGCTCTCTCTCTCTCTTCCAATAACAACATGCCCTTGAAAAAGCCTTGGCACCGCCCGGCACTCCAGCTAGTGGACTAATAAAGGAGAGCCAGCACGGATTTGCTAAGGGAAAATCGTGTTTAACTAACTTGATTGAGTTTTCTGATGAGGTAGCATAGAGGGTGGATGAGGGCAATGCAGTTGATGTTGCGTATATGGACTTTCGAAAGGCATTTGATAAAGTACCACATTGTTAGCAAAATTGAAGCCCATGGGATAAAAGGGGCAGTAGCAGCATGAATAAAAAATGGGCTAACAGATAGAAAGCAGAGAGTTGTGGTGAATGGCTGTTTTTTGGACTGGAGGGAAGTATACAGTGGTGTTCCCCAAGGTTCAGTATTAGAACCACTGCTGTTTTTGATCTACATTAATGACTTGGACTTGGGGGTGCAGGACACAATTTCAAAATTTGCAGATGACACGAAACTTGGAAGTGTAGTAAATACTGAGGAAGATAGTAATAGACTTCAAGAGGGCCTAGACAGGCTGGTGGAATGGGTGGACACATGGCAGATGAAATTCAACACAGATAAGTGTGAGGTAATACATTTTGGTGGGAAAAATGAGGAGAGACAATACGTGCTAAATGGTACAATTTTAAAGCGGGTGCAAGAACAGAGAGACCTGGGGGCTGCTTGTGCACAAATCTTTGAAGGTGGCAGGACAGGTTAACAAAGCAGTTAATAAAGCATATGGGATCCTGGGCTTTGTAAATAGAGGCGTAGAGTACAAAAGCCAGGAAGTTATGCTAAACACTAGTTTGGCACCAGTTGGAGTATTGTGTCCAATTCTGGGCACCACACTTTAGGAAGGACGTGAAGGCTTTGGAGAGGGTACAGAAGAGATTTACTAGAATGGTTCCAGTGGTGAGGGATTACAGTTACATGGATAGACTAGAGAAGCTGGGGTTGTTCTCTGTAGAGCAGAGAAGCCTAAGAGGAGATTTGATAGAGGTGTTTAAAATCATGAAGCGTTTAGATAGAGAAACTGTTTTCAATGGCTGAAGGTTCGATAACCAGAGGGCACAGATTTAAGGTGATTGGCAAAAGAACCAGAGACAACATGAGGAAAAACTTTTTTGCCCAATGATGGTTAGGATTTGGAACACACTGTCTGATAGGGTAGTGGATACAGATTCAATACTAGCCTTCAAAAGGGAATTGGATAAATACTTGAAGGAGAAAGAGCGGGAGTGGGTTAAATGGCTTGCTCTTCGAAAGAGCCAGTGCAGACTTAATGGGCCAAATGGCCTCCTTCCGTGTTGTACTATTGAAAAGATACTGGGTTGTACTAGCAGAGTGATAGGGAACCAAACAAAAGAGGGCAGAAATATTGTGGCTGTATAAAATATTTAACGTCATTGGTGCAGTTTTAGTCACCTAATCATGGGAAGAAACAAAGATGTTTCCATATATCAGACATTCAAGTTGTGAAGCTAGGTTAAGGAGTTAGGTTTGGTTTTGTTGGAAAGGAGACTTCATGGTGTGCTAATTGAAGTTCTCAAGATTAAGAAAAGTAGTTGGCAAGTTGATCCAGACAAAGTATTCACTGTGGCAAAAAGTTAAAATATTAGAGGGCAGAAGTAAAAAAATAGGACATGGGGCACAAAGGGAAGTCAGGCAAAACCTTTTCATTCAAAAAATAATAAAGCTGAGCAATAAGTTACCAGAGCAGACCAGTGATGCAGACAAGATTTAAGAGACAATTATCCATGTTCTGTAGAGAGAAGGGATTTAAGGGTTTGCTAGAAAGATGGGTAAAATCATAGAATTTTACAGCACCTTAGGAGGCCATTTACTCCATGTGACCTACTTACTCCCATCCCCTTGCCCTTTCCCCATACAGTTTATTTTTTTTCTTTTTCAAGTATTTTTCCATTTCCCGTTTAAAAGCCATTGGGCCAGATTTTGCTGAAAAAATAACAGCATCTGAAAGAAGCACGCCGTTATTAATGTGCAAATCAGCCAGCAACTTTTGGCAAGGAAGAGATACCCCATGAATAACGAATTGCCAAAAGTTGCTGGCTGACTTACGCCACTCCGCTGTTAGCTTCACGAAAACGGCATCTTGCCTTTAACCGCCCTATGATTTTCATGAAGTTGGTGCCTCTGCAAATTAATTAGCCATTAAACCCACCACAGAAAGTTAACTCTTGTAATTATCAGCAGAAGTAATCTTTTAACAACGTGATAATTGTTAATGACTGCCAATTAACCTCTCTTGCCCAGAAAGTAAACAGTTATAAATGTGGCGTCTCATTCCTGGTGACTTGTTATTGGAGATTTAAAAAATGTCAAACTTAAAATTTAAAAAAACCTTTCTTTTCCTTTCTGTCTTTTTTTTCTTTCTCTTAATCCAATCTTTCTTTCCCGCTCTTTATTTCTCTATGTGCCTGATTTGACTTTGAGTTCACCCACTCTAATTCACCCTCCTCAGTCCCTCCTCTGTTTATTTCTCAATCCTTTACTCTTATTGGTTAAAGAAATACACTATTTGACCCGCTATTTACCAAGGTCCCAGATGTCCTATTGCTCTCGCTGCGCCATTATCAGCTCACACGTCCAGCAACTTACACGGCAAAAAATGTTAAAACCTAAACGTGCAATTGTAAGTCTAACTAACCGGGCATGCCACAAGATGCAAAATATAGCCCATTGTAGATTACAGTATGGTAGCATAGTGGTTATGTCACTGGGCTAGTAATCCAGAGGTCTGGACTAATGATCGGAAACGTGAGTTCAAATCCCACCACGGCAGCTGGGGAATTTAAATTCAGTTAATCTGGAATAAAAAGCTACTATCAGTAATGGTGAACATGAAACTATTAGATTGTGGTAAAAAACAATCTGGTTCACTAATTCCCTTTAGGGAAGGAAATCTGCCATCCTTAGCCAGTCCTTAGCTGTGCCTCTTAACTGCCCTCTGAAGTACGTAACTGCCAGACTGGGCCTGCAGCAGGTGATGAGAAAACCAAAATGAGGGAAAATCCTACTTGACCTCATCCTTACCAATCTACCTATTGCAGATACATCTGTCCATGACAGTACTGGTAGCAGTGACCACCGCACAGTCTTTGTGGAGACAACGTTCCATCTTCACACTGAGGGCACCCTTCATCGTGTTGTGTGGCATGACCACCGTGCTAAATGGGACAGATTTAGCAGCTCAAAACTGGGTATCCATGAGGCACTGTGGGCCATCAGCAGGAGCAGAATTGTATTCCACCACAATCTGTAACCTCATGGCCTGGCATATCCCTCAATCTACCATTACCATCAAGCCAAGGGACCAACCCTGGTTCAATGAGGAGTATAGAACAGCATGCCAGGAGAAGCACCAGGCGTATCTAAAAATGAGATGGGAAGCTGCAACACAGGAGTACATGCATGCTAAACAACAGAAGCAGCATGCTATAGACAGAGCTAAGCGATCCCACAAGAAATGGATCAGATCAAAGCTCTGCAGTCCTGACACAGCCAGTCGTGGATGGTGGTGGACAATTAAACAACTAACGGGAGGAGGAGGCTCCATGAACATCCCCATCCTCAATGATGGCGGAGCCCAGAACGTGAGTGCAAAAGACAAGGCTGAAGCGTTTGTAACCATCTTCAGCCAGAAGTGCCGAGTGGATGATCCATCTCGGCCTGCTCCTGAGGTCCCCACCATCACAGAAGCCAGTCTTCAACCAATTCGATTCACGCCACGTGATATCAAGAAACAACTGAACACACTGGATACAGCAAAGGCTATGGACCTCGACAACATCCCGGCTGTAGTGCTGAAGACCTGTGCTCCAGAACTAGCTGCACCTCCAGTACAGCTACAATACTGGCATCTACCCAACAAAGTAGAAAATTGCCCATGTATGTCCTGTCCACAAAAAGCAGGACAAATCCAATCTGGTCAATTACTGCCCCATCAGTCTACTCTCAATCATCAGCAAAGTGATGCAATGTTTCATTGACAGGGCTATTAAGCGGCATTTACTCACCAATAACCTGCTCACAGATGCTCAGTTTGGGTTCCGCCAGGACCACTCAGCTCCAGACCTCGGTCCAAATATGGACAAAAGAGCTGAATTCCAGAGGTGAGGTGAGAGTGACTGCCCTTGACATCAAGGCAGCATTTGACTGAGTGTGGCATCAAGGAGCCCTAGTAAAATTGAAGTCAATGGGAATCAGGGGGAAAACTCTCCACTGGCTGGAGTGATATCCAGCACAAAGGAAGATGGTAGTGTTTGTTGGGGAACAATAATCTCAGCCCCAGGACACCACTGCAGGAGTTCCTCAGGGCAGTGTCCTAGGCCCAACCATCTTCAGCTGCTTCATCAATGACCTTTCTTCAATCAGAAGGTCAGACATAGGGATGTTCGCTGATGATTGCACAGTGTTCAGTTCCATTTGCAACTCTTCAGATAATGAAGCAGTCCGTGCTTGCATGCAGCAAGACCTGGACAGCATTCAGGCTTGCGCTGATAAGTGGCAAGTAAGATTTGCGTCACACAAGTGCCAGGCCATGACGATCTCCACCAAAAGAGAGTATAACCATTTTTCCTTGATATTCAATGGCATTATTGTTGGATCCGTGGTTCAGTGGATATGCTGTTATTAAATAATCACACGGATGCTGTACATTAACAATAAACAGGTCTTTACTGGAGGAGGATAGTCTCAAGACTGGGGGTACAGAGGCATGCGCAAAGCTTATATACAGGTGTGGTCACTGCCGGTACTACAGTATACAGGAGCTGTAAAAGTAGTTCTGACTTAAAGGCACATACACTACAATTCCTCCCCTTTTAGATTAGTAGTACCCCTAATATTCAAATAACAATTAACATTTCAACATGTACATTAAACAACAAAAGTCCATTTATAGATTCAGTCTTTGGGGCAGCTTCCTGACCCTTTTGGGATAGCGCATTTCCGGAGGTTCTTGTTCTTGGTGCAGAGGCGATTCTGACCCCTTTTCATCGGGTAGTTCATCGGGTTCCACTGCTACTGGGTCTGAGGTAGATGCTACCGGTATGTCGGGTTCATCCCCAGGTACTCGAGACATGGGGTTGACGCGTTCCTGTGACGCTAAGATCTGATCGACGTGGCGTCTCACAATGTTCTCCCCGACATCCACTGTGTACATTAATGGCCCCTGCCTTGTACATATCGTTCCGGGTTGCAATTTCTCTGTTCGATAGTCACAGGCCAAGACTGGTTGCCCTACATTGAAGCTTCTTGTCGGCTTCTCATTGATGTGCTGGAATTGTTTGTCCTCAACATTTCTTCGCACATTTGGTCTGAGCAAGTCCAGACGAGATCTCAACCTTCGGTTAAAGAACATCATGGCCGGGGTCTGGTTGGTAACTGCATGTGTCGTGTACAAACCTCTCAGCCAATCCATTTGTGGCTGGATGATACGGGGCGGATGTGTAATGCCTTACCCCATTCCTTCTCATAAATTTTTGGAACTCGTCGGACACAAACTGTGGTCCATTATCAGAGCAAATCTGCTCTGGCAAACCATTTCCGGCATATATGGTCCGTAGGACTGCAATCGTTTTCTATGTAGTGGTTGAAGACATTTTTATCACCTCAGGCCACTTTGAATGAGCATCCACTGCTATTAAGAACATTGAGTCCAGAAATGGACCAGCAAAATCAATATGCACCCGTTGCCATGGAGAGGAGGGCCACTCCCATGGGTGTAGAGGGGCATGTGGTGGTGCATTTTGGACCTTCTGGCATCCTAAGCAGCTCTTAGTTAGGTCTTCGATTTGTTGATCGATTCCCGGCCACCACACATAAGCCCTAGCAAGGCTTTTCATTTTCACTCCCCCCAGATGACCTTCATGTAGCTCATTTAGCACTCTCTCCCTTAACTTGGGTGGAATCACCACTCTGGATCCACACATCACTGTCCCCTGGCATACTGACAGCTGTTCCCTTCTGGATGAGAATGCTGGCAACAGTGAGTCGCCATGAGTTGGTCATCCCCTCACCGTCAATTCATATACTCGAGACAGCGTCGGATCATTGCGGGTCTCCTTCTCTATATCCGCGTTCGTTACTGGCAATCGTTCAATTATTGACGAATAAAATATCTCAATAGGGTCCACTGCTGGTGCTTCCTCCACAGTAGGCAGTGGCAGGCGCGATAGCCCATCAGCGTTCCCATGCTGTTTCGTGCCTTTATATTCTATTTCATATTGATTCGCCCCTAGAAACAGGGACCATCTTTGTAACCACTGTGCAGTCATCACTGGAACGCCCTTCTTAGGATTAAAGATGGAGACAAGTGGTTGGTGGTCAGTCAGCAAGGTGAACTTCTGCCCATGCAGATAGTGGTTGAATTTTTTTACTCCCCATACTAGGCTGAGGGCCTCCCTGTCAATCTGGGCGTAGTTGCGCTCGGCTGAGGTTAGTGACCGAGACGCAAAGGCTACTGGCTTCTCCAACCCTTCAGGGAATTTGTGCGACAGCACCACTCCAATATCATAGGGTGATGCATCACATGCCAAACGAATTGGTAGTGCTGGGTTGAAATGGGCCAACACCTCTTTTGATGTGATCAATTCTTTACACTTCTGGAAAGCTCGTCTACGTTCGTCATCCCACTTCCATGGTACCCCTGTTTGCAGTAGGGTGTTCAGTGGGTTTAATGCCGTAGACAAATTTGGTAAGAACTTGTGGTAGTAGTTTACCATCCCGAGGAACGACCTCAGTTGTGACACATTTTCCGGTGCTGGAGCCTTGACTACTGCCTCAATCTTTTCAGGGGACTTATGTAACCCCTCTTCATCGATGACGTGGCCGCAATACGTGATCTGTTTCTGGAAAAACTCGCACTTGTGGCGATTAGCTCGTAGCCCATACTCCTTTAATCTGGTGAGCACCTTCTCCAAGTTGGCGAGGTGATCACTGTCATTTTCGCCCGTGACCAAGATGTCGTCCAAATAATACTGGGTCCCTGGAATCCCTTGCAGGACCTGATCCATCGCCCTTTGCCAGATAGCCGGAGCCGAGGCTACTCCAAACACCAGCCGGTTGTATTGATAGAGACCTTTATGAGTGTTGATCGTAATGTATTGTTTCAAAGCTTCTTCTACCTCCATTTGCAAGTACGCCTGTGCTAGATCAATTTTGGTGAAGCGTTTACCTCCAGATAGCGAGGCGAAAATATCCTCAATTCGTGGAAGCGGATATTGTACCGTGTGAGGGATTGGGTTCACTGTCACCTTAAAATCCCCACAGATGCGGACCTTCTTTGGTTCCCCAGGCGTATTACTCAACGACCTCTTCATTACAGGAACGATGGGTGTAGCCCACTCGCTCCAGTCCACTTTGGACAGTACTCCTGAACATTCCAACCCTTCCAGCTCTGCTTCAACAGCTGGTCTGATCGCATAAGGCACTGGTCTGGCCTTCAGAAACTTTGGGCTTGCATTTTCCTCTATTTTAATCGTTGCTGTTATTCCTTTTAGTATTCCTAGTCCCTCCTGGAACACTTCTTTTGCATCAGTTAGCATTTTTGACAGTCGTCCAGGTGTGACGTCGTCATCCTTTTTGGCCTCAACCTTCAGTGCTTGTATGGACTGCCAATCTAATTGTATCTTCTGGATCCATTCACGTCCTAGCAGTGGTGGTCCTCCATCTGGCAATACATATATATCCATTTTAGGTATTTCCTGGCCTTTATATGTCACTTTCACCCTTATTTTTCCTTTGGGGTAGACTTTTTGCCCCGTATACGTCTTCAAGACAATCTCTGTAGCTTTCAAGGGTATGTGTGAAAATAGCCGCTTGTAGTAAGAACATAAGAACATAAGAAATAGGAGCAGGAGTAGGCCAATCGGCCCCTCGAGCCTGCTCCGCCATTCAATAAGATCATGGCTGCTCTGATCCTAACCGCCAATCTACTATCACAGAACCATCTCCTGAATCTAACAGAATTAGACACACGAAATAGGAGCAGGATCAGGCTACACGGCCCCTGGGCCCGCTCCGCTACCCACAGGGCCATGACCGATCCGAACCTGGTCTCATGTCCAAATTCCTGCCCGCTCCCCGTAACCTTTAAATCCCTTTACTTCTAGGAAACTGTCTATTTCTGTTTTAAATTTATGTAATGATGTAGCTTCTACAGCTTTTTGTGGCAGCATATTCCATGGACCTACCACCCTCTGAGTGGAGTAGTTCCTCCTCATCTCAGTTTTGAAAGAGCAGCCCCTTATTCTAAGACTATGCCCCCTAGTTCTAGTTTCACCCATCATCGGGAACATCTTCCCCGCATCCACCCGATCCAACCCCTTCACAATCTTATATGTTTCAATAAGATCGCCTCTCATTCTTCTGAACTCCAATGAGTAGAGTCCCAAACTACTCAACCTCTCCTCATATGTCCATCCCCTCATCCCCGGGATTAACCAAGTGAACCTTCTTTGTACTGACTCGAGAGCAAGTATGTCCTTTCTTAAGTATGGACACCAAAACTGTACGCAGTATTCCAGGTGCGGTCTCACCAATACCTTGTACAACTGAAGCAATACCTCCCTATTTTTATATTCTATCCCCCTAGCAATGAAAGCCAACATTCCATTGGCCTTCTTAATCACTTGCTGCACCTGCATACTAACCTTTTGAGTTTCGTGCACCAGGACCCCCAGATCCCTTTGTACTTCAGTACTTTCCAGTTTCTTGCCATTAAGATAATAACTTGCTCTACGATTTTTCCTGCCAAAGTGCATAACCTCACACTTTCCAGTATTGTATTCCATCTGCCAAATCTCAGCCCACTTACTTAGCCTGTCGATGTCCCCTTGCAGGTTTTTTATGTCCTCCTCACTCACTACTTTCCCTCCCATCTTAGTATCATCTGCAAACTTTGATATGTTACACTTGGTCCCCTCCTCCAAATCGTTAATATAGATTGTAAAGAGTTGGGGACCCAGCACTGACCCCTGCGGAACACCACTAGTTACTGATTGCCAGTCTGAGAATGAACCATTTATCCCAACTCTCTGCCTTCTGTTAGATAGCCAATCCTCTATCCATGCCAGAATATTACCCCCAATCCCGTGATTTTTTATCTTAAGCAATAATCTTTTGTGTGGCACCTTGTCAAATGCCTTTTGGAAGTCTAAATACACTACGTCCACTGGTTCCCCTTTATCCACCCTATACGTTACTTCCTCAAAGAACTCCAGCAAATTTGTCAAACATGACTTCCCCTTCATAAAACCATGCTGACTTTGTCCTGTTAAATTATGATTATCCAAATGTCCTGTTACTGTTTCCTTAATAATGGACTCCAAAATTTTACCTACCACAGATGTTAGGCTAACCGGTCTATAGTTTCCAGCCTTCTGTCTACTGCCCTTTTTAAATAAGGGTGTTACATTAGCAGTTTTCCAGTCTGCCGGGACCTTTGCCGAGTCCAGGGAGTTTTGGAAAATTATTACCAATGCATCCACAATCCCTACCACCACTTCCCTCAAGACCCTAGGATGTAAGCCATCAGGTCCAGGTGATTTATCCGCCTTGAGTCCCATTATTTTACCGAGTACCACTTCCTTAGTGATTTTGATCGTGTTTAGCTCCTCCCCCCCTTTAGCCCCCTGTTTGTCCAGTGTTGGGATATTCTTAGTGTCTTCTACTGTAAAGACTGATGTAAAATATTCATTCAGTGTTTTTGCCATCTCCATATTTCCCACCATTAATTTCCCGGTCTCATCCTCTAAGGGACCAACATTTACTTTAGCCACCCTTATTCTTTTTATATAACTATAAAAACTCTTACTATCTGTTTTTATATTTTTTGCTAATTTACTTTCATAATCTATCTTCCCTTTCTTAATCAATCTTTTTGTTATTTTTTGCTGTCTTTTAAAGTTTTCCCAATCCTCTATCCTCCCACTAGATTTGGCTACCTTATATGCCCTTGTTTTTAGTCGAATGCTATCCTTAATTTCTTTACTTAGCCACGGATGGCTGTCTTTTCTTTTACACCCTTTTCTTCTCAGTGGAATATATTTTTTTTGGAAGTTGTAAAATAACTCCTTAAATGTACACCACTGATCATGTATTGTCTTACACTTTAATCTATTTTCCCAATCCACTCTACTCAATTCCGCTCTCATACCTTCATAGTCTCCTTTATTCAAGCTTAGCACGCTTGTTTGAGATCCAACCTTCTCACCCTCTAATTGAATATGGAATTCAACCATGTTATGGTCACTCATTCCAAGGGGATCCTTTACTAGGACATTTTTAATTAATCCCGTCTCGTTACACAGGACCAGATCTAAGGTTGCTTGCCCCCTGGTCGGTTCAGTTACATACTGCTCAAGAAACCCATCCCTAATACACTCAATGAACTCATCCTCAAGGCAGCCCTGCCCAATTTGATTTGTCCAATTAATATGACAGTTAAAATCCCCCATAATTATAGATGTTCCCTTATTACAAGCCTCAACTATTTCCTGATTGATACTCAGTCCAACAGAGTTGCCACTGTTCGGAGGCCTATAGACTACGCCCACTCGTGTTTTTTTCCCCTTATTATTCCTTACCTCCACCCAAACTGTTTCATTATCCAGATCTTTTGACCCAATATCATTTCTCTGTATTACAGTGATTCTTTCCTTTATTAACATAGCCACCCACCTCCCCTTCCTTCCTGCCTGTCCTTCCTGATCGTTAAATAACCTGGTATGTTTAATTCCCAGGCATTGTCACCCTGCAGCCATGTTTCTGTAATGGCCACAAGATCATACCCATATGTAGTTATTTGTGCCATTAACTCGTCTATTTTGTTACGAATGCTACGTGCATTCAGATAGAGAACTTTCAAAGATGTTTTGTGACACTTAGTTCCTGCTTTTGCCCTTTTTATTACTTTACCTTTTACTCCATAACTTCTGCCCCTTCCTGACACGCTCTGGTTTTTAATTTCCCCACTGCTACCTAAGTCTATGACCTTCTCTGTTGTCATTTTTATTATTTGCTCTCTAGGAACCTCCCCCCCACTAGTTAGTTTAAAGCCCTCTCTACAGCCCTAGTTATATGATCCGCCAGGACTCTAGTCCCAGCACTGGCCAAGTGAAGCCCGTCCCGATGGAACAGCTCCCTCCTGCCCCAGTACTGGTGCCAATGTCCCAGGAAGCAAAACCCATTTCTCCCACACCAGTCTTTGAGCCACGCATTTAACTCTCTAATTTTATTTGTCCTAGCCAAATTCGCTCGTGGCTCAGGTAATAATCCAGAGATTATTACCCTTGTGGTTCTGCTTTTTAATTTGGCCCCTAGCTGCTCAAACTCCCTCAGCAGAACCTCCTTCCTTGTCCTATCTATGTCGTTGGTACCAACATGGACCACGACAACTGGATCCTCCCCCTCCCACTCCAAGTTTCTCTCCAGCCCAGAGGAGATGTCCTTAACCCTGGCACCGGGCAGGCAACACAGCCTTCGGGACTCTCGCTCTCGGCTGCAAAGAACTCGATCTATCCCCCTAACGATACTATCCCCTACCACTACAACATTTCTTTTAACTCCCCCCACTTGAATGGCCCCCTGCTCCACGGTGCTGTGGCCAGGTTGCTCATCCTCCCTGCAGTCCCTGCTCCTGTCCCCACAGGGAGTAAGAGCCTCAAACCTGTTGGACAAGAGCAAGGGCTGCGGCTCCTCCAACACTACCTCCTGGATCCCCGTATCTGCCTCACTTCTAGTCACACCATCCTGACCCTGGCCACGGACTACATCTGCATTAATTAATCTAATTGGTGTGACTACCTCGTGATACACCGAGTCCAGGTAACTCTCCCCGTCCCTGATGTGTCTCAGTATTTGAAGCTCGGACTCCAGCTCTTCAACACGGAGCCGGAATTCCTCGAGCAGCCAACACTTACTGCAAATGTGATCACCGTGAGCATCAATGGTGTTCACCAGCTCCCACATATTGCAGCAGCAACACATCGCCTGATCTCCCATTCTATGTAATTAATTAAATTTATTAATATTATTCTTAAATATCCTCTGCCCCGATTCTAGATGGTGAATATCACACCTTAGAACTATAAACCAAAGAGATTTAAGCTTAAAAGGGAGAAATACTTACCAACCAATCACTTACCCGCTTTCTGGTGACGTCACACTTGGATTACTTTTTACCTCTCTCCTTCCCTCCGAGTTCAGAGACTGGAGATTGGTACGCCTACCTGGTCTCTGGGGGCTTTTATACCCCGCTCTGCCGCTCAGGTTTCCCGCCGACGCTGTGAGACCTCACCTGGTCTCTGGGACTTTTATACCCCGCTCTGCCGCTCAGGTTTCCCGCCGACGCTCTGTGGCCTACCTGGTCTCTGGGGACTTTTATACCCCGCTCTGCCGCTCAGGTTTCCCGCCGACGCTGTGAGGCCTTACCTGGTCTCTGGGGACTTTTATACCCCGCTCTGCCACTCAGGTTTCCCGCCGATGCTGTGAGACCTTACCTGGTCTCTGGGGACTTTTATACCCCGCTCTGCCGCTCAGGTTTCCCGTCGACGCTGTGAGGCCTTACCTGGTCTCTGGGGACTTTTATACCCCGCTCTGCCACTCAGGTTTCCCGCCGATGCTGTGAGACCTTACCTGGTCTCTGGGGACTTTTATACCCCGCTCTGCCACTCAGGTTTCCCGCCGATGCTGTGAGACCTTACCTGGTCTCTGGGGACTTTTATACCCCGCTCTGCCGCTCAGGTTTCCCGCCGACGCTGTGAGGCCTTACCTGGTCTCTGGGGACTTTTATACCCCGCTCTGCCGCTCAGGTTTCCCGCCGACGCACTGAGGCCTTACCTGGTCTCTGGGGCCATTTATACCCCGCTCTGCCGCTCAGGTTTCCTGCCGACGCTCTGAGGCCTTACCTGGTCTCTGGGGTCTTTTATAGCCCCGCTCTGCCGCTCAGGTTTCCTGCCGACGCACTGAGGCCTTACCTGGTCTCTGGGGACTTTTATACCTCGCTCTGCCGCTCAGGATTCCCGTCGACGCTGTGAGGCCTTACCTGGTCTCTGGGGACTTTTATAGCCCCGCTCTGCCGCTCAGGATTCCCGCCGATGCTGTGAGGCCTTACCTGGTCTCTGGGGCTTTTATAGCCCCGCTCTGCCGCTCAGGATTCCCGCCGATGCTGTGAGGCCTTACCTGGTCTCTGGGGCTTTTATAGCCCCGCTCTGCCGCTCAGGATTCCCGCCGATGCTGTGAGGCCTTACCTGGTCTCTGGGTCTTTTATAGCCCCGCTCTGCCGCTCAGGATTCCCGCCGATGCTGTGAGGCCTTACCTGGTCTCTGGGTCTTTTATAGCCCCGCTCTGCCGCTCAGGATTCCCGCCGACGCTGTGAGGCCTTACCTGGTCTCTGGGGACTTTTATATCCCGCTCTGCCGCTCAGGTTTCCCGCCGACGCTGTGAGACCTTACCTGGTCTCT
This sequence comes from Somniosus microcephalus, assembly GCF_052327205.1. Taxonomy (NCBI): domain Eukaryota; kingdom Metazoa; phylum Chordata; class Chondrichthyes; order Squaliformes; family Somniosidae; genus Somniosus; species Somniosus microcephalus. Next base: position 180,771,338 of record NC_140991.1, on the reverse strand, counting down.
GGGGACTTTTATACCCCGCTCTGCCGCTCAGGTTTCCCGCCGATGCTGTAAGGCCTTACCTGGTCTCTGGGGCCTTTTATACCCCGCTCTGCCGCTCAGGTTTCCCGCCGACGCTCTGAGGCCTTACCTGGTCTCTGGGGACTTTTATACCCCGCTCTGCCGCTCAGGATTCCCGCCGTCTCTTTGATTTATGACTGTTAGCGCTGACCCTGTGTCCAATTCCATTTTCACTTGGACTCCGTCTATCTTGAGTGTAACCCAGATAGTCTGGTGATCCTCCATTTCGGTTACGTTATGTAGTTTCAGACAACCCAGCTCCTTGATTCCGGAGTCTGTGTCACTTTTCTGTTCGTCTGAACCACTGTCCATCACCTGGTGTACCTTTTTGTACTTCTCCTGTGGAGATTTCTTACTGTTGGTTTTCTTCCCAGACCTGCAGACTCTTGCTGTGTGTCCTGCTTTCCCACACTGTCTGCACACTTGGTCCTTGAACCAACAATCTTTCTGGTCATGTGTTGTTCTGCCGCAGCGATAGCACTTCCCTGTTCCATAGGACATTTCATTGGTGCCATATTCTTGCGGTCTCCGTTGTATCTCTGCAGCGCCCCTTGCGGCTGCTTCGTGTGATACTGCCATACTGAAAGCTTTGTCCAGCGTAAGGTCCTTTTCTGATAGAAGCCGTTTCTGGGTTCCTTCACTTTGTAGCCCACACACAAACTTGTCCCTTAACGTATATGCTAGTCCTGCTCCAAACTGGCAGTGTTTCGATAGCTTGCGCAGTTCCGTTAGGTACTCAGCATTGCTTTCGTCTTTGTGTTGGTTCCTTTTATGGAACTTAAATCGTTCTGCTATCAGCAGCGGTGTGGGGTGTAAGTGGTCCTGTAGGATTTCTACTATGCTTTCGAAATTCTTGTTTACCGGCTTCTCTGGGGTTATTAGATTTCGCAGTAACCCTTAAGTTTTTGCACCCATGGAATTTAACAGAACCAGTGCTTTATTAGCATCTGGCACTTCATTCGCCCTGCAGTACACCTCAATACGTTCCACATATGTCGCCCAATCTTCGACTTCATTGTCGAACGTAGAGATACTGCCACTCTTCGGCATCCTTGGGTGTGAGTTAACTTTCAAAAATGGCGCCTCCCGTGCTTCCCCTTCTTCTCCGCTGGCACAAAATGGCGTCTCCCGCGCTTTCCTTCCTTCCCGCGCTCGCCCTTCTTCTCTGCTGCGGCTTCTAAAAATGGCGTCTCCCGCGCTCTTTCTTCTTCTCCGTGACTCAATGGCGTCTCCCGCGCTCCCCTTTCTTCGCCCCGCGGACCCTGTTCCACCCGTGAGCCCTGGCTGTGCTCTGCGCGTTCTTCTTTTTATATTTTTCGACGCCGCTCAGTCTAGAACCCGGCTGTTTCTCTACCCTCTCTCTCTCCGGTTTGTTTTCTTTTGCTCGACGCCGCTCGGTGTTCAACCCCCGGCTGCACCCTGCGCTCTTCACCCTCTGTCTTACCCCGTCAACGCTGCTTGGCTTTCTCTCCACCGTCAGTCGGCTCCAGCCGCCGCTGCTCGGGAAGGGTCTGCGCTGGACCTGTCGTTGGTCTCTTGCTGCTCGTCGTGGCTGGGGAACCAAGCCCGGCTCTCCACAGCCTCCCCTGTGAAGTTCAATCTCTGCCTGACTGCTGGGCGGTTGCTCGTGGTCGACGCCCGTGTTCCTGGCCTCGACTATTTTTTATTTTTTTTATGTTGCCGGTAGATTCGAATCGACACTCGTTGCCACTGTTGGATCCATGGTTCAGTGGATATGCTGTTATTAAATAATCACACGGATGCTGTACATTAACAATAAACAGGTCTTTACTGGAGGAGGGTAGTCTCAAGACTGGGGGTACAGAGGCATGCGCAAAGCTTATATACAGGTGTGGTCACTGCCGGTACTACAGTATACAGGAGCTGTAAAAGTAGTTCTGACTTAAAGGCACATACACTACAATTATCATCGTCGAATCCCCCACCATCAACATCCTGGAGGTCACCATTGAGCAGAAACTTAACTGGACCAGCCACATAAATACTGTGTCTACAAGAGCAAGTCAGAGGCTAGGTATTCTGCGGCGTGAGACTCACCTCCTGACTCTCCAAAGTCTTTCCACCATCTACAAGGCACAAATCAGTACTGTGATGGAATACCTTCCACTTGCCTGGATGAGTGCAGCTCCAACAACACTCAAGAAGCTCAACACCATCCAGGAAAAAGCAGCCCACTTGATTCGCACCCCATCCACCACCTTAAACATTCACTCCCTCCACCATTGATGCACCGTGGCTGCAGTGTGTACCATCTACAAGATGCACTGCAGAATCTCACCAAGGCTTCTTCGACAGCACCTCCCAAACCCGTGAACTCTACCACCTAGAAGGACAAGGGCTGCAGGTATATGGGAACACCGCCACCTGCAAGTTCCCCTCCAAGTCACACACCATCTTGACTTGGTAATATATCGCCGTTCCGTCATCATTGCTGGGTCAAAGTCCTGGAACTCCCTACATAACAGTACTGTTGGAGCACCTTCACCACACGGACTGCAGTTGTTGAGGAAGGCGGTTCACCATCACCTTCTCAATGGTAATTAGGGATGGGCAAGAAGTGCTGACCTTGCCAGCGATGCCCAAATCTCGTGAATAAAACAAGAAATTCTGCTTGCTGTTTCTGGAAGGATATTCTATATCCTAATAATCCTTTGCATAAAATAAATCATCTGGCCCTGTCTTTTATTCTTTAGGTAATGATACATAACCAGTGGAAATAGTCTTTCCTGATTTACCTGTCACAACCCCTCATAATTTTGAACACCATTATCAGATCTTCCCTTAGTCTTATCTGCTTCAGTTTCTCCAATCCCTTCTCACAATTAAAGCCTCTAATTTCCGATATTGTTTTAGTAAATCTCTTCTGTACCCTTTCTATGGCCTCAACAACCTTTCTATAGTAGAACACTTTTCTCTGTAAACGGGATGTACTCATTGAAACTAATGACATTCTCTTGGTCCTAAAAATTCTTATACTCTTATTACTAATTATCTGATGCGTCATGATATAAAAGTACATTTTGTATTTCAGTTTCATGGGCTACGTCTATGCTTTAGCAGCAATTATGCTGGTGTGTCAGTGTCAGCAGTGGCTCAGTTGGTAGCACCCTTGCCTCTAAGTCAGAAGGTTGGTTGGTTCAAGTCCCCCTCCAGAGACTTGAGCATAAAGGTCTAGCCTGACACTCCAGTGCAGTACTGAGGGAGTGCTGCACTGTTGGAGGTGCCGTCTTTCAGATGAGATGTTAAACTGAAACCCTGTCTGCTCTCACAGGTGGACATAAAAGATCCCATGGCACTATTTCAAAGAAGAGCAGGGGAGTTATCCCCAGTTTCTTGGCCAATATTTATCTCTTAATCAACATCACTAAAACATATTAACGGCCCAGAAATTCGGGTCTCCACGGGTGAGTACGCACGGGGTACTCACCCGTAGGCCCAATGGAAGTGCCGGTTTCCTGCACGCACTGCGCAGGAAATCGGCACTTCCGTTCCCCTGAAAGCAGGGGTTCAGAGGTCGAACACGTGCGCGGGGGAGGCTGCGCGTGCACATCGAACTTCATTTTTTTTTACAGGTTTTCCCAGGAGGGTAAGTCTGCAGAAGTTAGAAATGTAAAAAGTAGGTGTAAGGCCTGCTTTTTACAAGGTAAGTGGTGAATTAATTAAAATTAAAACATTTTTTCCACAGGTTTATTATTTTTAAATACTTTAAAGCAAGGTAAGTTTATTTTTAGCCCCGTTAGAAAATAAAATTATTTTTTTCAAAAATTTAAATTATTGTTTAAAATAGTTATTTCATTTCATTTATAGTTTGTTTAAAAAATGTGATTTAAAAAAAATTTATTTGAAGATTTAGTGATGTTTTGTAAGAAGAAGGGGCCCGTAGTATTTCTAAGTTTGACAGCACTTCCTGTCAGACTTATGAATGGAGCATTCCCTGCTCCGATTGGCTACCCATGGCCCACGTGATCCCAGGGGACACATCGAACTAACTGCGCCCCTGGGATATGCAAGCACTGCGCGCCGGCAGCTGGACCAGGCCCCGGATCGGAATTCCACAGGGGCCCACAGCTCAACGGCCGGCGCACAAGGTAAATGCAGGTCGGGGGCTTGCACCCGCGGGAAGCCCCCGGCCCGAATTTCTGGGCCATTATACGGTCATTATCACATTGTTGTTTGAGGGAGCCTGCTCTGTGCAAATTGGCTGCTGCATTTCCTACATTACAACAGTAACTACACTTTAAAAAGTACTTCATTGGCTGTACCACTTTGGGACATCCGGTGGTCATGAAAGGCGCTATATAAATGCAATCTTTCTTTCTTATTGTAGGGCCTACATGCTGGGAAGAAGGATTGGGAGTACCCGCTTTTCCCTAGATTGTGACTTGCTTCAAGCTTTTGCAAATTGAGCAAATGCTATTCAGGACCTATGGCCTAGAAATTCAGTCGCGTTTGCGCCCACTTATTGGCTATAGAGTGGTTTGCGCCGGAAGTTTTTTAGCGCCCGAAATTCAGTTGGTCCCTAACATCGGCGTTAGCCGGTAGCGCTGCGCCGGCACCGATGACGTCATCGGTGTGCGCAGCGTCCCGGTTCCAATGCTATTCCGTGCCGATGGCCAAATTCAGTTGCGGCCGCCTCGCCCGTAGCGGCCGCAAACAGCGTTTGAAAAACGGTGCCTTGCAGCTCCGAGAGGCCGGCGCATAAAGGTGGAGGGGCGGCCGGCCGCTTTCCCGGCGGCCGCCTGGCCGCACCTCCCTCCCCGGACTCCTGCACCACCCCCCCCGCGGCATTGGTGTCTGACTCCTGCGAGCCCGGCACTTCTCCGTGGTGCCGGGCTCATTTGCCGGGGGAATCCAGCGGCGATCTCACGGCTGCAGGCAGCTCCTCCTTAAGAGAAGGAGGAGGCCTGCAGTACCCCAGCCTGCCGCATCGCATCGGGTGCCGCAGCGGCAGCTGGACGCCTGAAACTGACTTTCATCGCCCCAAACGAGGCGGCCAAACCCTGCAATAGCGCCCGCCTCCGTCTTGGGGCGGCGCAACTGAATTTCAGGCGGGCGCTACGGGAATCCGGGCGAGCGCAAAATTTCGGGCACTAAAGACCTGGCGCGGCGATACCGAATTTTTAGCCCTATGTGTCATGAAAGACTGGATTATTTGTATTGTAGATTCAAGTCCAGAAATTGTGTTATTGTCTGAGCACAATTCTAGGGTCAGCCGAAGCAGATGGCCTGTGACGTTTCTCCCTAACAGCACTGTGGGAGTACCTTCACCACATGGACTGTAGCAATTCAAGGCGGCGGCTCACCACCACCTTCTCAAGGGCAATTAGGGATGGGCAATAAATGCTGGCCTTACCAGTGACGCCCACATCCCAGGAACGAATAAAAAAAAATCGACCTGCAACTTGCAGTGATTTGCAATTCACGGGGTATCTCTTCCTCGTTATAAGTTGCTGGCTGATTTGTGCATTAATAATGGCGTGCGTTGTTATTTTTTCAGCAAAATGTGGCCCAATATAGGGAGTAGGTTGGAGAGGTAATAGGTTTACTGAATTAAAATACAGAGATTCACACTTTGAATTACAGTAGGCTCAAAAGTGCAAAAATACACACCAAATCAGGTATCAAAGATCTATGTATTCTGGGAAACTGACACATATCCCCACAGAAAATAATTCTCATGCCTTCAGCACTCTTTTCCCCTTCAGTAACTTCTAAATTTAATAAAAGTGATGGAATGTTGGGTATACCTTCAACTTAAGTCCTGTTAAGCCCATTATCCACTGAATTCTCAGTCTAACTCCTTGCTGTCATGCGTCCTGGATTTATATTCAGAACTGCTTTTGAGTTCTCAGCTGTTCTGAAGCTGTTGATCAGCTTTTGCAAGTTTTCGTGATTGCCGTGTATGCTGCTTGTGAAACATTGCTGGTGATAAATGGCTGCCATGTTTACTACGCAACAGTCACTGTACTTACAAAGTAATTTAGCGTGTGAAGTCCTTGAGATGTCATGATGTGATAAATTGCTATATAAAATCCAGATGTTATTACATTTAGGAGTGCTGTTAATTACTGCATATTGTCACTTTTCTTTGCACATTACTGTTATATCATGCTATTGTTATTGCACCAGTCACAGTTCTCACTGACTGGGAAATGCAATCTAAATCTCCATTACATTGCAGTAAAGTCACTGCAAAAGGTGCCTGGCTTCTTTAGAGTGATAGCATTGCAACACGATTCACTGTCAAATGTTCTCTGCGGAAACTAGCAGCCCACGGAGGAAGAATTGGTCTGGTCACTACACACACTGTACATCGCAACCAGAGCAATTCTGCTCCCCAAGGTGAGTAAAACACTCATTATTACTTTTTGACAGACAAGCTGAGAGGTACAATAACTGGTGTCCTCAGTATTTCCTCATCCTATTCAGCAGCATCATTTCATGCATCTTCTCCAGAGTCAGGCAGATTGGTGTATGGCACAATCCCAAGACTCCTTTAAAAGAATGCTAGTAAGAAAGTTCAACACTGAATTCAGAGCAAGAGTTTAAAAAAATTAGGAAACTGAAAGTTGCCACATTTACATCGGCTTTTAAGTTCATTAGTTATCTCAAATATAAATTCTAGTACATAATAAAATGAATAAAAATACATTGAAAGGAAAAGTGACCTGGGTTTTGGGAGGTCTTTATCTACAATAGCAACACAGATTTAAAAAATGTAACTTTGGCGAATAACTTCCTCTAGTCGTAAATTTTAAGGAAAAAGCTGATGTGAATAAACACCAACATGAATCACAGAAAGAAGCAATGGACTATTGTTCCATTATTATGGCTACTTTGAGCATCGCTGTCATCTTAAAATAGGTGAAAACAAATGAGGAAAAAATGGCTTTTTAATTGTTAGAAGCCTCTTAAGAAAAAGTTCAGAATTGTGTTTGTATGTGGAGTAGGGGTGGGAGAGATTCAAGATTCAAGATTCAAGATATTTTATTTGCCATATGTAACTAGTACAATGGAATGCTTACTCCCCAATCACTCCCACAATAAAGCTGTGGGAGCTCACAGAGACACATCAGTTATTCTCCAGCGCCGTGTTCTGAAAAAGTCAATTTAATGGCATCTAATGGCAGTGGGAACGCGATGTCCTTCAGCCACTCCGTCCACCCCGTCACCGCGGCCTCCTCCTCACTGTTGCCGGCTCCACAATGTGGTGGCCTGCTTCTCCCGCTCACGGTCCGGCCTCTGGCCACCATGCCTGGCTCCCCCTCCTCCCAGTCGGACTGCGAGCTTCCCGCTGAGGAGCTGCCGGCCGACGTGCTGTAGCGGGTCATCGTCGCTGCTGCTGCTGCTTACTGCTGCTGCGCTGCCTCCGCCCGACTCGCCGAACACATCGTCGGAGATGTATAAGCTCCGGTCACCGCGACCTCCTCCTCACTGTTGCCGGCTCCACGATGTAGTGTCCGACGGCCCGGGGCCTGCTTCTCCCGCTCATGGTCCGGCCTCTGGCCGCCTTGCCCGGCTCCCCCTCCCCCCAGCCGGACTGCGAGCTTCCCGCCGAAGAGCTGCCAGCTGACGTGCTGTAGCGGGTCGTCGTCGCTGCTGCTGCTGCTTGCTGCTGCTGCGCTGCCTCCGCCCGACTCGCCGAACACATCGTCGGAGATGTAAAAGCTCCGGTAGCGGGAGCGGGCCGCCTGGAGCAGGGAGAGCGCTTACCTCCGGGAGTTGGTTGGGGTGGAATAAATGAAAATAAGTCCTGAACTCAATTATAGGGCTGCTATTAATTATTCAAAGGAAGGGCAAGATTCTGTCTAACGAAAATACAACATATATATATTATATATATATCTCACTTGGTAATAGATTGGCGGTGCAAAATATGATAGAATTTCTAAATATTACAAAACCATTATTTTCTATATTTTGAATGTTCAGGATACAGTAATCTATTCACTGTAATACCTAATTATTTAGTACATTTACTTTGAATTATTCACACAATTCTCAGTTGAATAATTTCTGATACATTATTAATTATAAGAGAGTTAGGAAATGTAAATGTTTTGAAAACTTTTTAGCTTGGAGTTATTGTGAACTATGTTATCGTATCAACTGTTAATGTGCTCAGATCTAATCGCTCTCTTCACTATAACAGAAGTGTTAATCATTTAAAATGAAATGGTTAATGACTCCATTAAAATAGCAGAAAGACTTGATACAAGCACATTAAGCACTTGTACAATAACATTGCTCACAATATCTTCCAGGCTTATTACTTTAACTTACTTTAGTTTAGAAAAAAGTTAAAATAACCAAAGTCTAACATTAGATGATGCAAACTGTGCCTAAGTGTAATTTGGGTTGTAAAAGTAATACAATCAATGGTTTGAATAAAACAAAAGTATTATTCAACAGCGCTCCCATATAAACTGCTGATTAGATGCAATTTTCGTGCAGCAGTTTATATGAGCTCCTCACACCCACTTCCACTGAGCTGGCTGGCATATAGCAGCACGTTGCAGGAAGGCTCAGTGACCGAGAGAGAGTGTGCACAGGTTCTTGGATGCAGTCCTCTTCACAGCTCCAGCAGTAAGTGAACATGAAATGGTGAGTATACCTTTAGGTAGGGCTTGAAATCCACATCAACACCTTGTTTACTCCCAAACAGCTGGTCGCTGTTAGGAGAGGGCGTTAGGACAAGTGCTAGACACCAAAATGCCGTGCAGCCTCCTTAATGAGAGCTAGCAGGCATTTTAACTGGCAATCAGCCCCTTAACAAGCCTCTGGGTGGCCATTCCTAGCTCATGCTTCAACTCCTTAACCAAGATTGCGTCTTGCGCTAAACACGGGCTAAACTAGCGTTTCAGTTCAGGACCCCAGCTTGGCCACCTTGGAGGATCTTTAGCGCCTAAATGCACTGCTGAAAATCGCCCCCCCCTTACTCTTCCAGGAGGGCCTGTAGGCCCAGCATCAGTTACCTTTAGTTTTCCGAGGAACAGCACGTCAGGAGGCATCACTTCTCCGTAGAGGCTGTCACCGACCTGTGTAGCCTCTTACATCAAGACTCATAACTCATACACCCAGCTGGCCATGCATTACCTACAGCAATGAAAGTAAATATGGCCCTTAATTTTATTGCCTAGGGCTCTTTCCAGGCTGCAGCTGGTGAAATCAGTTATGTTAGTCAGTCTGCAGTCCATACCTGGATCGAGCAGGTCTTTGATGCCCTCTTTGTCAAGGCCAATAAATTTACAACATTCACCATGGATGCTAAAAGCCAGCAATAAAAGGCTGTATGGTTGGCTGCCATAGCAGACCCCCCCCCAACAAAGTTTAGGCTGTGATTGACTGCACCCATGTAGCTATTAGGGTTCCTCGCAATACGCAGGCTTCATGAACAGAAAAGGCTTCCACTCCCATAACATGCAACTGGTGAGTGAACTAACAGTGTATCACACAGCTCTGTGCCTGCTTTCCTGACAGCTGTCATGCTGTCTACATACGGCACCAGTCCTCCATCCCCCCACCCACTCTTTGCCCCAGCACAACAAGTCAGAGGCCAGCTGTATGAGGACAAGGGCTATCCACTTTAGACCTGGCTCATGACACATCTATGAAACCTATGCTCATTGGCCGAGTGGAGATACAACCTGAGACATGACACCATTAGAGCCATCAAGGAGCAGGCCATTGGACTGCTCCAACAATGCTTTCGCTGCCTGAACAGGTCTGGTGCCTTTTATAGGTTGGGCCCCTAAAGTCGGCAGAGCATGTGTCACCAGCTCTTGTAGCTTTGATTGAAGCTCAAATGGGTGCCTCTCCAGCAGAATTATGATCTGAGCTCGCCCTCTGGTGACCTGTCTCCTGGGCTGTCCTTCCCATTAGCCCTGCTCCTGCGCATTTGTGCTCGGTGACTGACCAGGTGCAGAGCCCGCTACCTTGTTATCCATCCCACCCGGGGTGCCGATTACTGTGCTGGTGCTTGGGAGGGATGGAGCAAGTGCTGGTGCTTATTTAGGAGGTTTGTTCTTCTCGAGTCATGTTCATCATGGTCTGAGTTATGGAATTAACCTAGAAAAAGGGGAGAGGGTCTAGGGTCAGCATGGCTAGGCAGTAGCAGATGAGTGGCAGTGCACTGCAGCACCAGGTTGGCGAGCTACCTTCTATGTGTAATTGTTTAGGAAAGAGCAAAACTAAGAGAAATAGGCAGACGACCTGGTGAGCATGTCTTCCAGCCTCGCCATTGCCAAGGTCCTTGACCTGCCTGCTCCAATGATCTCTATTGCTTCCTCCTGCATCCGGGCAAGGGCCTTCATGGAGTTAGGCCCTCCACTGGTTCTGGTTCTCTCCTAGTTGTTGTGAGTCAGCCTCTGGTGCAAACTGAGTGGGAGTTTGTTAGTGTGTGATCTTGTGCAAGGTTGTGCAGATGTGTGAGGCAGTTCATATAGTGTGCATGCTGAGAGGGAGAAGCAGCAAGTTGTGTGCAGCAAGGGTTGATGGTAATGTGCAAGAAAGTGGCTGCTGTGTGAACATAAAAGCAGTCAGCAGAGGAGCTCCAGTTGAGCGGGCTGCCTGTCACCACTGGAAATGCAAGGGCAGTCCACCAGTTAAATTTAAATGAGGCCTGACCATCAAAATGGCTTGGGTCTCTAACTGATGACATCACGTGGGTGGCCCGAATGCCACCCGACCAAAAACTGCCCAAAGTCAAACCAAAGATCTACCCCATTAAAGCTGTGGGGAATACAATCCCCACCGCTTATAATGGGCAGGCTTTCACACACTTTCCATATTTCAAACCAACTTAAAGCATGGTCGTTCAACTGAGCAAAGGAAGTACATAGGTATGTTGATGAGTTCTATTATCATCCAAGGGGTTTGTTTAATTATGACCAGAATAAGAGTTGGAAGATTTTCTTCTTCTGATATGCAATAATAATGGTTACATTCTTTCATTAGCAGATGGCCAACTTGGAAAAGAATGCTGAATATCAACCATCAGATTCCAAAAGAAAGGTAAGAATCAGATACGGGTTTACAGAAGGCGGCGGCTTGGCCCACTCTCTCTGTGTCAGGAGATGACCAAGAAGTGATAATCAGCTGACCATTGCACATGACAATGTTTTATACCATTAGTGTAAAGAAAAACAATTCCACAATCAATCAATTTTAATTATTCATTAAAATGGGGTACTCTAATTGTCAGTCTAGTGCGCACTAATTCTCAATGGAGTATTGTGATTCTAAAAGTTATTTAAGTATTAAACAGATACCATGCAAATTCAGAAATGGAATAACTGAATACAGCATAACTCTGATCTATGTGGCTGTTTGCAGGAATGTCCAGACGCAGCACTTGTAAAGGAGACTGGCTTGATTCAAGCTCCAAGCTGGTTCATGTATTATAGCCAAACTCATGGCCCTAGTTGAGTGCAGTTGGTGGAAACACCCATCATATGCATTACATAGGTTTGGCCTCATCCTTAGGCCATACTTTTAGGGTTTATTTTTCCCTCAAATTGATTCAAAAATGTTGGTTTAAATCACCTGTAAGCAAATAAGTGTTATTCAATTCAGAAACAAGAGGCTGGGGTAGAAATTGATATGCATTGTGTCTGTGAAACTGGTGTAAAGTATTTCAACTTAGCAGTGGAACGGCCTTTGAAAGAACTATTCAATTTAGTCCCATACCCCAACTTTCTCCCTATAACACTGCAAATTAGTTCTCTTCAAATAAATGTCCAATTTTCCTTTTTAAAGTTCCTATGGAATCTGATTCCACTCCTCTTTCAGATAGTGCGTTCAGATCACAACAACCCTTTGCATGAAATAATTTCTCCTCATTTCCCCTCTAATTCTTTTGCCAATTATTTTATATCTATGAGCTCTGGTTATCAACCCACTTGCCAGAGGAAACAATTTCTCCATACTTGCTCTATCAAAACCCCACATCATTTAGAATACCTCTATTAGGGATCCCCTTAACCTATTCTGCTCTAAGGAGAACAATCCCAGATTCTCCAATCTCCCCACATAACTGAAGTCCCTCATCCCTGGTATCATCCTGATAAACCTCCTGTGTAACCTTTTCAAGGGCCTAAAGTGTGGTGCCCAGAATTGTACACAATACTCCAGCTGAGGCCTAACCAGTCTATTTACAAAGCCAAGTATTCCATATATGTTCTTAATTGTCTTATCAGCTTGCCCTGCCACTTTCAAGGATTTGTGAATATGCAGTCCCAGGTCCCTCTGCTCTTGTACCCCCTCAAAATAGTACCATTTCAAGTATGTTGTTTTTCCCAAAGTGCATCACTTCACACTTATCCATATTAAATTGCATCTGCCATGAGTCTGCCCATTTCACTAGTCTATGTCCTCCTGAAGTCTGCTACTAACCTGCTCACTATTTACTACGTTGCCATAAACTTCGAAAGTGCGCTCCCTATACCCAAGTCCAAGTCATTTATACAGAACAAGAAAAGCAATGGCCCTAATACCAATCCCTTGGCCCCCACTGCATACTTCTCTCCAGTCAGAAAAACTTTCATTCACCACTGCCAATTATGTATCCAAGTTACCACAGTCCCTTTAATCCCATGTGCTTCTATTTTCCAGTAAGACTGTTATGAGACACTTTATCAAATGCCTTTTGGAAGTCCATATATACATCTACTGCACTACCTTCATCAATACGCTCTGTTACTTCATTAAAAAAACTAAATCAGGTTTCAACAAACTCAATAAAGTTATGTAAATGAAGGGCCTAACACCTGTTGAGGACCCTTTTAGAAATCTGCCTCCGCTGAGCAGGGCAGGCATCGCTCAGGAATCTGCAGTGGCCCCGGTGACCGCCATCAGAAGATAGGTTGTGAAAAAATTATTTATAAAATACCTCCCTGTGGAACCGGCAGAGCAGAGTGCTCCTCTGGCTCCAGAGACGTCGCGATCGCCCCTCCCCTGGAGCCTGCTCCAAACCTCCCTCCCGAGACTTACCTGAGGGCTGCGGCCAACAAGGCAGGTGGCCTGAAATTCAAGTCTTTGTTCAATGAGTTGCCTGTGGAAGGGCGACCAGCGGCGAGTATGCTGAAGAAGCCTGAGAATCAATTTCTATTGATCCTGGGGCCTCCTGCTTCTGGCGCGCGCTAGTCGCACAGTATCGAGTCTGGACCCGAAAATGGGTTGAGATTCATTTCTACCCCGTCTGTAAGTCGAAAATTTTAGTAACGACGCTCAAAATACTTTTAGTAACAAAGAAGCTCTTGCGCTGTCTTCACAAAGTGTGTGCTGCTGAAAGAAGATGGCACCCATCAATAGCTGTATCCTCAGCAAATGCTCCCCCACGGAGTTTCATTCACCCATCTGTAGGTGATACAAAGACAGAAGGTGGACACTTCTTTAATGTTACCCATCTGAAGGAGGGAAGGTAAAGCTCTTTGTGCGTCAAACAGGCAAAGTGGTTGCATACGTCACACCGGAACTGCAGTATGCTGATGGTGACATTTCTGGGTCTTGTTTGGTTTAATCCTAATTTTTAAATTCATATTTTGAGTGGCGGCTGGTATAATTATGAGATGTAATTTGGGCTTATCCCAAAAATCAGATTGCTTTCTGAAACATGTTAGACATCTTGTGTTGTTACAGATGTGAGATAAATTCTGGAGCCAAAACAAATTTTTTATTTTCCTCTGCCATAGATATATTCTGAGACCATTTGCTGTGCAGGGCGAGCACTGAGAAACAAGTTTGTAGCACAGGCACCTCATCTAGTTAAAGATCGTGTGACCAATACAGGAAAATGCAAGTAAGTAAAAATAAATCAGTCTATGGAGGTGGTTGTGAAGATCGAAGCTAAATATTTGGCAATATTTTATCAGAGCAAATTACAATAAATAAAGTTCTCACATGCTTGCAGTATCTACAATAGTAGAAAGAATAAACACAACTAGTTGGGGTAAAAATAAAAACTCTGATTTAATATAGTTGTAATTCCTTTAGCTTGGAGCCAGCGAATTGAGTGAAAACAGTAAGAGTTACAGAAGTAAGTGTGAGAGACTCTGTATAATAAAACCAATAGAGCACCTTTGGAACCTGGTCTCACATCAAGCCCAGGGGAATGGGTCGGCAGACAGTCCTGGTGGGGCTGGAGTTCTAAGTGATACGAGTTTGCTCAGCAATACAATCTCAACCTAACTCCTAGTAAACTCAGCACAAAACTGTTCAACATGCAACACTAATTGGCACCAAAGAGTCTGGGGTAGTGTTTCCGTTAGTTTGCGTTCATTTTACCAGCTCAAAATAGGTTAAATAGGCCAAACCCACGCAAAAGATCAGGTACTTTTAAAACGTAAATCGAATTTCTGCCATCTGCCACGCTGGTTAAAAATCATTTCGCCTGAAGCCGGTCCCAACCACAAAACTGGCCAAGCTCCCAAATTGAAATAACGAGGATGGCGGGTTTCCACCGATTGCGCCCATTTTCAGCTGTTCGAGGAGGCTCTCCAAATTGAGCTAGTTTTTTAGGTGCACAGGCACTAGTAGGCACATTTTAAAAGTTTTTGCATGTTAAAAAATATTTAATTAACTAAGGAACTGACTAGTGTACACGAATGAAACTAGTAAATGGTTCAGTATAGTTTTCTAAGTCATATTCTGTGATTTAAAATCAGGTTACTCACAACTGGAGGATTAGGCACTCTTATTAAAAATGCTTATTTTTAGTGATAAACCCATTTTCAGCTGCATTAAAATAGCTGCTCCAGGTTACCACTCTTAAATACATCAATGAATTTTTTTTAATACAAAGGAAAACAATAAACGATTACGTTCTATTACACTGACCGATTGTGCTGGTTCATGGAAGATTTTATGTTTGTGATTATACAAATGAGTTATGCAGAAACTTGAACTATAACTTCATTTCAGAAAAACAGTGCAATTTCAAGTGCAATTTGTGCCCAGTTTCCTGATTTCCCCCCCAAAGTGGAAACACTATCCCTAGGTTTTACCAGGTGAGGTTCCTGGTGCAGGGCCTCCGGAACAAGAGTGCAGATCAGAGATTTAGGGGCAGGGGGCAGCAGGCCCAATTTGCAATGTTCCTAAGTTTCAGGTCATTAAAATTAATCACAAGAAAATTGGGAGCATCAGGGATTAAATGTGCTGTCTCTTGTGTCCGATTATCTGATCCACACTCCTGTCAAGGAAGGCTCTGCACTGGGAGTCTTCCCTCACAGTATGGTGCTCTTTTAAAGTAGTAATCAGGCTACTTTATTTGAGCAGAGTGCAGGGAGTTTACCCTTCTTCTAACTTCAAATGTAACTGATCTAGGAATGCTTGATCTGACATAGGATGCAGAATGGAAAGTATTAAAGCAAATGCACAGAAAGTGTTGTAATGCTTGCGGAAGGAATATTAAACTTGAGAGCAATATTACACACTTAAGGTTGTAACAAGTTTTTCAGTTATAGAATACAAAATATAGCTGGCACTTGTTTGATTTTACTTATGAGAAGCATTCCTGTAAAATATATGAACTAATCTCATTTATCTTAGAGCTACTAACCAGCCAGGGAATGTTATTTTCAGCCTTTGCATCCCTGCTGCATTGTCATAAAAACCCAACTGGTTCACTAATGCCCTTCAGGAAAGGTACCTGCTATCACTATCCAAGCCTGGCCTGCATGTGACTCCAATTCTACACTGTGTGGTGACCGTTAATGCTCTCAAAGCTACTAGGGGCTGGATTTTGCCAGCGGAGGCGGGTTCGCGTCGGGTTGGCTGTTCGGAGGGCTACAGTCCCGCTGCCGGTTTCAGCCGCACTGCAATAACGATTTTGAGTTAACTGGGCTTTTTAAGCCCGCCGTGCACATTACCCGGCCCAATCAGTGGGTTTGGGTCTGCTGCTCGCCTCTGCTGACATCTTCGATTCCGGTGCATTTAAGGGGCCCATGCTGCCTTTGGGTTTTATTCACTTTCTGATGCTCCTCAGTGGTATTGTTTGCGAGATGACTGCTGCAAGAACCAAGGCTTCTCCCTGCTTTGATGATGACTCCCTCCATGCTCTTGTGGAGGGAGTTAGAGGGCACCAGGAGGTTCTGTTCCCTCTAATGGACGGAGGAAGCCTCTTCAGCAAACCAAGGCAGCCTGGCTGCAAATTGCTGAGGAGGTTAGCGCCAGGTCTTCATGTGCACGCACCTGGGTTCAGTGCAGGAAAAGGTTCAACGACCTGCTACGCTCAGCAAAAGTGAGTATAACATCACACTTGCCTGCAATCTGCTTCCCATCTCATCTCATCACCAGCACTCTGCATTGTCAACCTACTCCTTCACATCCCAACTTACCCTTACACCCCTTGCACCCTTAACCATCCCTCGCTATGTACAGAATCACTTCACCATTCTATTATGCACCCCTCACACTCGCTCTCACTGTTATGCAATGATAACAACACAACAACTAACAATGCACAGGGAGGGCCCTTGGTATTGGCACCTCACTCCATCTTTGTCTCCCTCTAAGCATCTATGCTATGGATTCTCTACACTCACTCCAACATTTTCGCTCAAACTCCACTTGTGTCCCACATTGCAGGAAAAGAGAGCCCTCAATAAGAGGGAGAGGGGGAGGACAGGAGGAGGCCCACCTTCCTTGGTGCATTTAACCAACGTTGAGGAGGCTGCTATCGAGATTGTCGGAGGTGTAGAGGAGGTGGACGTGGGTGATGGAGAGACAGGTGCAGTAGAGCAAGCTGGTGACAGAATAGATTTTTAACCCTCTCATTTAGATTTCATGAGCGACTGATATAGCATCTGATGTTCATACAGACTGAGCTCTGATCATCTGCACAATGGGATGTGTTTGCTACCTAAATATCACGGCCTAGAAATTCAGTTGCGCCACTTTTGGGGCGCTAAAGTCGGGCGGGCGCTAAAGTTAGCGCCCGCCGGAAAGTGTAGGCCACTTCGCCGAAATTCAGTAGATTTGTCCAAGGAGTTTGGGCGAGCGCTGAAACTGGCGTTGCACTCCTATCTTTAGGCGCTAAGCCGGCGGTGCGGACTGATAACGCCGAGGCCGGGCGCAGCGCAGGTGCGGTCATGTTTTGATTGACAGCAGACACCCTGACGCCGGCCAGCTCTTAAAGGGGGAAGGGTCGACTTGGTCTGCTGCCACGCCCTGGATAGTGGAGCCCTGCAGCTAGGCCTGAACACTGCTGGTGGACCCAAATAGCGCCTGAAGCCATGCAGAAGGCCCGTGAACGAGCGCAGCGCTTCTCAGAGCATGCTTTGAGGGTGCTGCTTAAGGCTTTTGAAAAGAGAAGAGAGATCTTGTGCCCGGACAGTGGCAAGAAGGCTCCCAGGAGGCAGTACAGGAGAGCCTGGAGGGAAATCGCCCACAGGGTGTCATCCACCAGCGATGTCCCGAGGAGTGCGGAACAATGCCGCAAGAAGTACAACGACCTCACTCAGATGGTCAGGGTGAGTACCCTTTCCAGTGTCCTCCTCATCCTTGCATGTGCACCTCACATTATGGGCAAAGGGACCTCAAAGGCCTAATGGCCAGCCCTCCTCCAGCAGCTATGGCACTGGCATGATCATCAATAGCACTTCCTGCACTTTACACATTGGCCAAGCTATTCGACCATGGGAGGCAGTGCACACAACAACAGGGCCCCACACTGGCCAAGCTATTCAACCATGGGAGGCAGTGCACACAACAACAGGGCAACACACTGGCCAAGCTATTCGACCATGGGAGGCAGTGCACACAACAACAGGGCAACACACTGGCCAAGCTATTCGACCATGGGAGGCAGTGCACACAACAACAGGGCCCCACACTGGCCAAGCTATTCGACCATGGGAGGCAGTGCACACAACAACAGGGCAACACACTGGCCAAGCTATTCGACCATGGGAGGCAGTGCACACAACAACAGGGCCCCACACTGGCCAAGCTATTCGACCATTGGAGGCAGTGCACACAACAACAGGGCAACACACTGGCCAAGCTATTCGACCATGGGAGGCAGTGCACACAACAACAGGGCAACACACTGGCCAAGCTATTCGACCATGGGAGGCAGTGCACACAACAACAGGGCCCCACACTGGCCAAGCTATTCGACCATGGGAAGCAGTGCACACAACAACAGGGCCCCACACTGGCCAAGCTATTCGACCATGGGAGGCAGTGCACACAACAACAGGGCAACACACTGTACTTAGAGGCCGTCCTTTCTCTTGCAGGCCAAGCTGGCGAAGAATATGAAGAGCTGGAATGTCACCGGGGGAGGCCGTGGCCAGTTCCAGGAGCTCAGCGACCTGGAGGAGCGCGTGGCTCGACTCATGCGTGGCCGGGTGGTTGGCCCCGTTGCTGTTGGAGATGCCGACCCTGTGCTGGGCCCCAATGGTAAGGACATGACCGTTTGGACCTCTTTCGTTCCCCTTGCGCTTCAGATCTACATCCTTTGCCACTGTCCGACCAATGCGCATAATGCCACCACTCATGGCTCCCTCGCTGACGCCCTGTCCTCACTCTAAAGCTACTATTGTGCCTTCCTGCTTTCAGCTGGTGAGGAGGAGGTCCATGAAGCTGAGTGTGCCAGTCCCTTGGAAGAGGAGGACGTCGAGGGCCAAGAGGAAGGCGGCACATCGGGGGAACCCTCATCCGCGCCAGGGGATGGCAATGGAGGGGACACGTCTTGCCTGGAGGAGAGCCAGGGGGAAGTGTTGCAGGGGGGTGCAGCTCCTGGGCCCAGTGGCGTCCAGGCACGCGGGAAGGGTCGGGCAGCACGGCGGCCTTCACCCTAGAGGGGGGAAGTGTTGCAGGGCGGCGCAGCTCCTGGGCCCAGTGGCGTCCAGGCACGCGGGAAGGGTCGGGCAGCTCGGCGGCATTCTCCCCAGATGGAGAGTCCGCCCTCCAGTCCGGAGACGGTCCTCGCCCAGGAGGTGCGCCTCCTTGATGAAATGTCCGCGGCCTCCGAGCGACGCCACAACGAGTTCATGGGGGTTGTGGGACAGTTGCCTCAGGCCATTGAGTCCCTGGCTCATAGTGTGGCCGCTTTCGGGGACTCACAGGCCAGGGGTGTGGAACAACTCGTGGCAGCACAGGCCAGGGGTGTGGAACAACTCGCGGCAGCACAGGCCAGGGGTGTGGAACAGCTCGTTGCAGCACAGGCCAGGGGTGTCGACCAACTCGCAGCAGCACAGGACGCGAGTCGCGAGTTCATGAGTGGTGCCGTGCAGACACTGGCTGATCTGATGCGGGCACAGAACAGGGCAGTTCGGGCACTCACTTCTGCCACACTCGCTGTGACACGGAAGCATCGACAGGGCACCCGCCGCCCTGCTGCAGCACAGCGGTCTGGCCTCCACCAGATTGCTGCGCTTGCTGCAGTGCCAGCCCGGCCGAGTGCCTGTGTCTCTGGCGACCAGCGAGCGCCTGGCATCAGCCAGCTTGCCCCCATTGCTGCAGCCGCCACTGCCACTCCCCCAGCCAAGGTGCGACGAGCTGCTGCAGAGACTGATGCTGCCCAGCCACAGCTGCAGCAGTCAGCAGCCGACCCCTCCAGGGCCGGACCTCGTCTAGGCCGACCCCCAAGGGCATCTGCCGATACACTTGGTGCCCCTCAGGAGCCTTCCCCCAGCCTTCCAACACCCACAGGGCCCAGGTTGAGGCGGAGCAACAGGTCGGGCAGGGGCCGGAGAAGCCTGCACAAGGACTCGCCCTCTCGGCACACCAAGTAGAGGGTGTGGCCAACTGTTTTTTTTATATGGGGGTGTTTGTGTTCTGGAGGGGGGGGCTTATTTTGGAAAGGCCGAAGATGAAGGCCAATTGGATTGACAAGTTTTGTTATTCCTCCCCAGGTTGTGGGTGTGAGATATGTTTTTCACTGTTTTTTGGGGGTCTTGTCTGTTTTTCTGTTTCATGTGGGAAGGGCCCTGAGTTTGTTAAATAAAGCTTTTTATTTATTCAGCTTCTCCAGGTGTCATGTTTCAAGTGGTTGTTGCGTTAACCGGCTGAGGGCTTGCGGAGCGGCTGCATTCAGGTGCGTTCATTGCCACAAGCCATTCCCTGACAGGGGGCCTAGAAGTGTCGTTCAATATGCTGCCGGCGGACGGCCCTTGGACCTTGTGGCTCCCTTCTGGGCTGGTACTCCTCATCCTCCTCCTCCTCCTCCTCATGGTCCTCATGCTCGTCCTCCTGAGGTGGTGGCCCAACGTGAGGTGGCAGTGCCTGAGTCCTGCAGATAGCCAGGTTGTGCAGCATGCAGCAAACGACGACGAACTGGGAGACGCTATCCGGCGAATACTGTAGAGATCCGCCGGATCGATCCAGGCAGCGGAACCGTTGCTTCAGGACGCCAATCGTTTGCTCTATGATGTTCCTTGTGGCTTGATGGCTTTCGTTGTATGCCTCCTCCGCAGGGGTCCTGGGCGCGCGGAGCGGGGTCATGAGCCATGTACACAAAGGGTAGCCCTTGTCCCCAATAAGCCATCCCCTTGGTGGAGGCTGTGCCTCGAACATGTCAGCCACAGTAGTCTGGCGCAGGATAAATGCATCGTGGCTGCTTCCTGGAAAGCGGGCATTGACAGCTAGGATGCGCTGCCTGTGGTCACACACCAGCTGTACATTAAGGGAATGGTAGCCCTTCCGGTTGCGGTAATCCTCGGCATTGTCGATAGGTGCCCGCATAGCCACATGCGTGCAGTCAATGGCGCCCTGCACCATGAGGAAGTCGGCGATCCTGGCAAATCCGACTGCACGCTGCTCCTGCCTCTCTAGGGTCATGGGGAAGGAGATGAATTGGTGTCTCCTTGCGAAAAGGGCATCGGTGACCTGCCGGATGCAGCGATGCACGGCGAACTGGGAGATGTTCGCTATGTCCCCAGCAGCGGCTTGGAAGGAGCCGCTTGCATAAAAGTTCAGAGCCACCGTGACCTTCACTTCCACCGACAGAGAGGTCCTGCACATCAGCTGTGGATGCAGATCTCTGTGAAGCAGCTGGCAGATCTCTGCAACCACCTCCCTTCTGAGGCGCAGCCTCTTAACACAATGCGCGGCAGTCATGGTGAGATAGGACACCTGCTGCCAGTATTCCCTGAGTGGGTAAGGCCTACGTTGCCGACGCCTGATGGCCCCTCTGCGTCTAGGCATGGCTGGCCCTCTCACACAGCGTCTGCGAGCCCTTCGCACATAATGCTGGAACTGAGGGTTGGAGCCCCATGCAGCCCCCATAATGAACTTCCAAACAGTGAAATCACAAAGAGTCAAATTTCCAAGCTCTGGCCAGAAGCCAAAAATACCTCTCCTATGTTGTCCCAAATCAGTAAGGGCTGTTCCTTGGTCTGTGTCCAGAAATCCAAAGCACTAAAGTCATTGCAGCAAAATGGCTGGCCTTTATAGTTCAGTGAAAGTGCCCTTTAATTAGCGCTCCCCGAGGCCCGCAGGGCCTCTGCTGCGTTCCACTTCACAGTTCTTAACAGCGCCACGCCCACATTGGGCGGGCGCCACTGAATTTCCGGTTTGGGGCGCACAAACAGCGTTGCACGATGAAATGACGTCATAAGCTGCGCGCGCAGCTGAGCGGGCGCTAACACTTTGCGCCGGCGCTAAATGTCAACTGAAGTTGGGGCAAGGCGCAGATCGCGCTGCGCCCAGGCGCTAAGCGCCTAGCGCTGGAAATCTACCCCTCTTATGGCGTTAACGGCTGGCGAACGCAACTGAATTTCTAGGCCCACATGTCTAACTCATGCCTTTACTCCCCCACAGGACCATCAAGCGCTCCCTCCCCAGTGCCCAGGAGGAAGAGCTGGAAGACTCCTCAGAGGAAGCTGCAGCCTCTGAGGGAGCAGCATCAGCAGAAATGAGCGCACCCAGCACCAGCGCAGAGACGCACACCTCAGTGGGTCCTTTGTGAGATAGAGTAGTGTTGTCACCTGGTGTATCACAGCTCACAAGTGAGCATCAGCAGATGATGGAGACAGGGGCAACAGAGGAAAGTCCTTGTCGGAGGGCATTGGACACTCCTAGCTCTGCTCCGCTGCATGTGGACCCTGTGCCTCTGGGGCCATCCAGAAAGAAAGCGGTACTGGAGCTTCAGGAACAAGTGCAGGAGTCTCTGACAGGGTTTGCAACCACGGTAACTGGGAGTGTGCAGAGAATGGAGGAGTCCATCTCTAACATGAGCACTGCCGTGGTGCACGCAATGGCGAATGTAGGTGCCGCCATGGAAAGAATGGTAACATCCATGGAGGACATAAATCGCCAGACACAAATGAACATGGTGACTCTTCTAAATAGATGGTCAGCTATGGAGGGTAGATGGGCATCTATCATGGAGAGGAACCAGAGGTACATGGATGTTCCCATTATGAGGACTGTCAGTACAGAGACGGGTCCTCATGGCCCCACTGATGTGCAGCAAGGTGCTCTCCAGCTACTTGCTAGCAGTGAAGTGTGGGTGACCCATGAGAGGGATGTTGGTGGTTGACAACAAGGAAGTGTGGACTCCTTTCCAAGTGCTCACACTCCCATGCCACTGTGGAGCCCTCGGTCTGAGCCCCAGATTCCTCACCCAACTGAGATGGCCATCTCAGCCCCTGCACAGCTGCAGGAGGAGCAGACTGTTGCAGAGCGCTCCCAGGCTCCCAAACCCAGAGGACACCCACCACAGGCATCTAAGCAGGCACAGCAGAGAAGTGAGCAAGGTGCCTCTACATCTGCTGAAGCCACAGGGGAAGCACCACGTAGAAGCACGTGTAAGAGAAAGTTAACACACAAATAGTCACAAGGGTAGCCACTTGGATGTTTTGATATAATACAAAGTTACGTTTCTCATCGTTATTTCAATTGTATTAAAGAAATGCAATGTCAAAGATTCAAAGAGTTGGCCTATGTGTGCTCAGAAATGGAAGTTGCACAGTGAGGGGGTCAGGGCACCTTTCATCTGTAGTGATGGTGGGGAGAGAGATAGGGATGCACAGTTTATTGTACAGATGCTCTCTGGTGTGTAATGAAGGTCGTGCAAACACTGATTTCCATGTGCCAGCCACATGTGTTTGCTACGTAAAGTTACGCGAATCTGGCATGGATTAGTGCCTCCCTTGCCTCGTGGCCAGCAATGTGCTCGCGTGCTGGTGGCATTAGCACAGCCACCTCCGCAACATCTTCCTCATCTGCCGCCTCATTCGGTTCCTCCTCTTCCTCCTCTGAGGAGGAGGCTGTGCACTGAGCCACTTGTTCTTCAGGCAGCGGTAAGCCACACTGCAGTGCGATGTTGTGCGATGTTGTGCAGTGCACAGCAGACCACGATGATTCTGGACACCCTGGCTGGTGCGTACTGTAGTGCTCCTCCAGATCTGTCCAGGCATCTGAATCGCATTTTGAGCAAGCCGATGGTTTGCTCTATGCTGCTTCTGGTGGAAATGTGGCTCTCATTGTAGTGCTCCTCAGCTTCATTTGGAGGCTTTCTCATCGGTGTCATTAGCCACGTCTTCAGGGGATAGTCCTTGTCGCCAAGGAACCATCCGGAAAGTTGGGTTGGTGGATTGAACAGCTGAGGCACAGTAGATTGCCGCAGGATGAACGAGTCATGGTAACTGCCAGGGAATTTGTCGCAAACATGCACAATGTTCTTCCTGTGGTTACACACCAGTTGGACGTTCAGGGAGCGGAAGCCCTTGCGGTCCACAAATACGGCTGGGTTGTGATGGGGTGCCTTAATGGCCACATGTGTGCAGTCTACGACACCCTGCACCCTTGGGAAGCTTGCCATATTTGCAAAGCCAACCGCATGCGCAGTAACACTTGCTTCATCCGTGGAGAAGTGAATATAATTGTGCGACTTGGCAAAGAGGGCATCGGTAACCTGTGTGATGCAAATGTGTGCGGCCGACTGGGAAATACCGCTGATGTCTGCTGATGATCCCTGGAAGGACCCTGAAGCAAAGAAGTCAAGTGCGGTGGTGACTTTGACAGCCACTGGTAAGGAGTGTCCACCCGCTCCTCTGGGCTGCAGGTGTTGGTGCAGCATTTTGCGGATGTCAGCGACTACCTCTCGCAAAAGTCTCAGTTTCCTTTGGCACTGCTGCTCACTCATGTTGAGGAAGCTCTTCCTCGGCCTGTAAACCCTGTGTTGGGGGTATCTCCTGTGACACGGTGCTGCCCTGCGTTGACGCTTTCTGCCCTGTGCAGCATCAGGTGGGTGAGGAGGAGGTTGGCGCTCCTGTTGTTGCTGCTGCTGTTCTGCCTGGTTCTGCTGTTGCCGCGGCTGCTCTTCCTCTGATTCTGAGGACCAGGATGACGGTATAAATGGTTCCCATTCTGCTGGTATATATCTCAGTTGAGGAATAGATGTTATAAGCGCTCAGTCAATGTGGGGAGAGGGTATTCCAAGGAGGTCACAGTGCATATGGATCTCAGTTTAAATACTTACAACCTCAATAGACCTGCAAAATGTGTTGCAAAACCTCAAAACAGAAAGTTCTGGCATCTGAAAGTCAGCCATGTTACAGGTCAGCCTTTATGCTGCAGGGTCAGCTGCCAAGTATTCAGCAAGTTGTTGAACCCGACACAATCAGCTGGCATGTTTGTCACACGACGTGGAACACACTGAAAATGTAGCAAAATGGGAAGAGCCTCTTAAAATAGGATTATCCAGGCAGTTAACAAGCTGTTAACTGCCTTAAGTGGCTCTTCTGCCGCTTGGTGTCTGGTCTGATCGGAACTCGGAAATCCGACACTTTGTAAAGTTGCGTGGAGGCGGGATGGCGGCGGGTTCGCAAACTGCCGTCAATCATTTTGATTTTAACTCTGGACCAGCCTCCAAACCCGCCCTCTGAGCACTGGCAAAATCGTGGCCTAGGGATAGGCAGTAAAATTTGCATTCCAAGAGCAAAAAAAAAGCAAAAGAATAATTTTCCATTTTGTGGTCCATTTACTTTAGAAAAAATTTGCAATAGTAGCTTTTTGGTTTGTGACAAGGCAGTGGTTGCATCATAGCCCAACTTGACTGACATTTCACGATAGTGGAGATAATGGAATCGTTCTGCTAACTTCAGTCGCAAATGGGAGTGACTGTTCATGTGAGGCAGAATGATGATCGTTACAAATTTCAGGTCTGCACTAGATACTCTCCCAGGTTCAGTGTTTCCAGTAAGTGGACCCCACGTCACCTATGATCAGGAGTTCACCTTTACTGCCCAATATCTCGTCATATGATATGCTGACCTGGAGATTGTAGCAATGAAACCCTTTGTTGTGTGAACTGGATACTGTAATCTTGCATGTGTGTTTTTCCTGAAGTTGATGCCAATTATAAACCAACAAATTTTTTATTTTTAAAAGTAATATATAAAGGAAGAGAATAAAGTTTACTGTGAATTTCAGCCTATTTAATAACACCACACGTAACAAAAAATAACAACATAGAAAAATGCCCCTGTTAGCAGGCTAACTTCGCTGTTCTAATTAGCGGATCTCTGAAACTAGTCGGCTCCACCTTAGGTAGGGAGTTCTCTCCCATTGACTTCCATTCCAGATTTCTCTGGCCAAAGAGTTGACCTCTGAGGCTCCCTCAGCTGCTGTGCCCAATAATTGGCCAATTTAGCTGCCATACAAGCCTGGTATTTCAAATCAGAAACCTCCCACATTGCACCGCGATGGCCTGTTCAGCTAAGACCCTACTCTGCTGTCTGTGTGGCGAGGCCATTCTAATATTACACCCAATAGCATGAAGCGGGCATTTTCATATCGGCTGCCTGTTATTGAATTCTATTGAAGTCAAGGGAACTGACTATCAAGCCGGGAGTATAATGGGCAGTTGATGCGATAACACCCGTTTTGCACTACCGCCCAAGACCAATTTCTACCACAATGAATCTCATTGTCGCAAACTGACATGGTGTGTGAGAAATACAATTTCTCCAGCTGTTTGATCTGGATCTGATCTATATTCCCAGGAGCAGGGTGTGTAGCATGGATTCAGTCTCTGGTGAGCTGAATTTACTCGGCTAAATAATCAAAATATCTTGAAACATGATAGCGATCAACTTTATTTTTGCTGCCGAATACTTATTGGAAGCTGCAATTCATTTCCTAAAGCAGCACGGGAGAGGTTTTACTGCTTGTTGCCTATGAATGAATGGAGGAGATTTTCAACTTCACTGCTTGGGTAGCAATCTGGTGGAACTGATCACCTGCCCTTTACAGAACCGGTCTGGTTTTCATTCCATATATTTCAATGGAATGAAAATCAGACGAGTTCTGTGAAAGGTTTGTGATCAGCTCCACCAGATTACTGTCCAGGCAGTGAAGGTGAAAATCTACCCTCAACTATTTTTACTTCAACAAATAAGTTGTGGCTTCGAATAAGTAAACAAAAATGATGCTAATCTGCATTCCGTCTGTGAACATTATTATTGAAGATACAAACAATTAATATCAATTTAACATAACAACTCTCATAAAATGTTGGCCTGGAGAGATTCCTGTTCACTAATAGAACTTAATGAATAACCTGCGTGAGACCTAACATCGCAATTATTTTACAATGAAGGCATTCCCCACTATAGGTACCTCTCATTCAATTATAATCGAAAAGTGAATAAGGTATTTAAAATATATTGTAATAAATAACAAAAAAACTGTAAATTATGTTTTCATTAATAGAGAGATAGCACCGGTAATTTTTATTTATCGATAGAAAAGTTGTTAGAAATTGTTGGCATGTTGCAGCCTAGATAAGGAAATGAAACAGGCCTTACTGATATTTGACACCAGTTATTGTTGTATATGATCTATATGTGCCTGTAAAAATATGGAATGAGAAAAAGCCATCCAGCCCATCAAACTCCCTCCCTTTGCAGATCATGTCCATAGAAGTTTACAGCGCAGATGACCATTTGGCTTGTACCTGCGCCGGCTCTTTGCTAGATCAATCCTAACTAAATTTTCTCTCCCCACAGCCTTGTATCTTCCTCTATTTCAAATATTTATCCTATTTTCTCTTAAAAGGTGCAATGATCTCTGTCTCAACTGCTTCTGGTGGCAAAACATTTCATGCTCCAACAACGCCCTGCATAAAGAAATTTCTACTAACCTCACAGTTTTAAATTGGATGACTCTATGTTACTGATTCTCCATCTTTCCATATTCACCCACTCAAGTCCGCTATTAAATCTCTGCTAAGAACCACCTCCTAAATTGGTTGGTGCCTTTTTTTAGGCGGTCTTGGCAGCCGCCTGAAATAAACGCAGACCTCATTTCAATATTTTTTGTCTTATAATACTCCTGTGAAGCGCCTTGGGAAATTTTACTACGTTAAAGGTGCTATATAAATACAAGTTGTTGTTGTTGCTGGAATCATGCCCGGTTTGGGGCGGTTGGAATTTAGGCCTCACTATCTCAAACCACAGACTAGTTCCCAAAAAAGAATTCTATTTAGCCTATAGTGGCAATCAAATCTCTATTAACCCAATTTACAACCTTTGAACCTTACAATATAACAAGGAACAATTTACATTAGCACTTGATGTATATTTTGCTTTTCTAATCACATTAAGAATTATTTCTTAAGAATTTTATAAAGTATTTTAAAAGCCTTTTTGATGTTTATTCTATGCATCAAAATCTGAATCAGCTACATTGACGAGGACAAAGTAGCATTGATCATTTTTATTATTCATTTCTTTTAATCTATGAGTATAAATTCACAAGGTGATTTGACCTTTTGCGGATTAGCACGGAGTAATTAAGTGCAAATATTATCTGACCTTTTGACATTAATTAAATATTTACATGTGAAAGGCTGTGTACTTTTCTATTCTCAGAACTAATGTAGGTAAGGCAAAATACAGATGAATAAATATGCTAATATTTCACAACAGGAGTAACACAAAACAAATTTAGATGAAGTGCATCTCTTTAAACTTGAAACTGTTTGAACTATTTCTCATCCACAGGAGAAGCAGTGTGGGTTTTGAAATGGTGGACTGGTTGCTCGATCAATGTCCATTCATCTACACTCGGGCCAAGGCAGAGGGCATCTGGCAGATTCTGTCGGAACTGGGAATTCTATCTTCAGGTGATCACATGCGCTCAATGAACGGAATTGTTTTAGGAACTGAAGCAAATGTCAGTCAATACCCTTGCACTCACCTCACAATTTCATCCTAGCTTCAGTCTCTGATTCCGCAGAAGCAAGTATTTATTCGCAGGTGGGCCACTTATACTAGCTAGAGGGACATGAGTTTTACCAGTGTGTGTGCTCTACTGCAATTGTTGTCATTACCCCAGTTATTTTAAGATGCCACGTTTCTAATCAGCAAAAAGTTGACTTATCAAATGCGGACTCAAAACTTTATCATATTCAAATAATAAGGCGCAGGTTGGTCAACTGAAAGCAGTTTGGAGATGCAGGCTCACACTTACTGCACCAAGCATGAGGTTAAACAATGGCAATGCCACCACTTGTGGTCTAGTTTGTACTGAAAGTTCTGGTGCTGGGCAATATTGAACTCTTGCACTTTTTGGACTGGTTTTAAAAGGCTAGCATCACGGAACTACCCCCAATGTGTAGCAATGGGTACAAATATAGCACAGATTTATTTATTTATGTATTTATGATATATATATATTCTATATTCTGATTTTGTTTCACTTTTTAACAAAGACTTTTGTCTCCATCAGCCGCTTTTAGCTCAGGAGGCAGAATCATTGACTAATCTCTGCCAGTGCAACTCAGATGGATTCAGCAATGTCAAATTTTCCTCCCAACCTTCCCCTCCCCCCACCTGCTTTGCAAGTGATGCAAATAAATAACAGAAGGCATTGCACTGTAACTGGGTTTTAGAACTGCTTGCTGTATATCACTAGGTTCAGAAGAAAGAACTGAAATATCAATGAAATAGGTTTAATGCTAAAATGTCGACAGCTATGTATAAACATTTCTTGCTTTAAACGATTTCCCGATTTGCAGGAGTAGGCCCTTCGAGCCTGTCCTTACTCTTATACTCAAATCCACTGGTTCCCCTTATCTATTCTGCTGGTTACAACCTCAAAAAATTGTAACAGATTTGTCAAACATGACTTCCCTTTCATAAATCTGTGTTGACTCTGCCCAATCCTATTATAATTTTCTAAGTGCCCTGTTACCACGTCCTTAATAATAGATACTAGCATTTTCCCTACTACTGATGTCAGGCTAACTGGCCTGTAGTTCCCCGTTTTCTCTCTCCCTCCTTAAATAGTGGGGTTACATTTGCTACCTTCCAATCCACGGGAACCGTTCTAGAATCTATGGAATTTTGGAAAATGATAACCAATGCATCCACAATCTCAATAGCCAACTCTTTCAAAACCCTAGGATGTGGGCCATCAGGTCCAGGGGATTTATCGGCTTTCAGTCCCATTAATTTCTCCAGTGCTACTTTTTAACTAATATTAATATCTTTCAGTTCCTCATTCTTGCTAGACCCTTGGTTGTCCACAATTTCTGGGAAGTTTTTTGCGTCGTCTTCTGAGAAGACAGACACAAAGTATTTATTCAATTTCTCTGCCATTTCCTTATATAAACGATTTCCTGATTTAAATGATTCCCTGATTTAAATGATTGCCCGATGCTAATGTGGGTGGTTTCATGTGGGGATTATACTTTTTGATTTTCTGAAAAATGTTGATAAGTTTCCAAGTGAGTGATTAATGGCTACAGGGAGGAGTCATAGAACAGGGGGTAAAAAATGGGACAAATGGTCAAGGTATGTGGTGGAGAAGAATTTTCCAGTCCTTTAAAAGGGAACTTGACAAACTCCTGAGTGAAGAGATATTTTCAGTTATAGTATGGAAATTCCTAGTTGTGATTGTTGTGGGTAACTGGCTTCTTGGAGCTCGTTTGATTGCCTTAGGGAATCAAAGAGGAATTTTCAAGTGCTTTTCCTGAATTAGCTGCAGGTGTTTTTCTTTGTTTTCTACTTCACTCAGGGGATAGCATTGCTTGGGGGTGGATGAATGGCCTGGAAGGTGGTGGGGTGGGGGGGGGGGGAGCTTTGCATTGTTGCCTGAAAGGTGATGTGCCTGACGGTCTTTTTTTACCCTTCACTTTGCATATTTGTATAAAAATTGGCTTAAAAACAAGAAAGAGAGGTAGCTATAAATGGGAACTTTTCAGTTTGGAATGAGGCTACAAGCCAGGTTAACCTTGACTGTCCTTGCTATATTTGATACGTATACTTGGAAAGAAGCATCATAAGCAAAATCTCCATACTTACAAGTAGTGCTGAAATAGGCAGTAGGACAAATAACGAGGAACAGTACAATCAGATTCAGAAAGATGTGTAAGACACACATCTGTTAATAAGTTCTTTAAATAAATACCATAGTCTGCCCAACAATGTTAACACATTTATAAGCCATGATATTTCCTAATGATCGATGGTTTAGATGGGTTCTGTGAAATTAATTCTATCAAAGGCTTTCTTGTATTGAAATTCTTGGTGGTTCAATGGAAAGTACTAGAGGTCTGGATTTGGACCCATAATCTTTATTTATACACCAGGGAGTAAACACACATCTGTATCTGGAAGACCAACACATTAGTACCATTTCTGTGAAAGTGGATCATATCTAAGGAAATAGTTAGGAAAATACTTTCTTTGTGCCTACACTTAATTAAATGGTTACTGTGTTCTTTAGAAACATGTTCAGACTTTTTGCAGAATAGAGGAAATCAAAGACTGCATACAATCTCTGATTGAGCCAACTTTTGGTTAGAGCAAGGCAAGAGTTTAAGAGAAGTGTCATGTACATGATAAGTGGGAGGAGAAAGGATTAAACTGACCTGCTTAGTGCTTTACTGCTTATTGGTTCCACTGTTGGTGAAATGAATCAATGTTCTTCTTCAAAATAGTGCCGTGGAATTTTTTACGTACACCTGAGAGGGCAGACGGGGCCTCAATTTAACATCTCATCTGAAAGATGGGCACCTCCGACAGTGCAGTGCTCACTCAGTACTTTACTGGGAGTGTCAGTCTAGATTAATTAATTCATAGTCTTGCACCTATTAAACTAACAAAATATTGTAGGTAGGAGAGAGCATTGGCTAAAATTAGCAGCAAAATACAATTGTCCTAATCTGAGTTATACTCAAGATGACATGTCATTTGTTTCATTTTGTCTAGTGCTGTTCAAATGGATGGAAATTGTAGTCATGTTTATCAATTGAGCGTGGAGTAAATTTGAATATTTTAATATTTTTTTATTTTTATCACCGTACAAGAAAATTAAATCCTGTATTAAAACTGAACCAGTGGATGTGGTGTATCTGGATTTTCAGAAGGCATTCGATAAGGTGCCACACAAGAGGTTATTAAACAAAATTAGGGCTCGTGGGATTGGGGGTAATATACTAGCATGGATTGAGGATTGGTTAACGGACAGAAAACAGAGAGTAGGAATAAAGGGGTCATTTTCGGGATGGCAGGCTGTAACTAGTGGGGTACTGCAAAGATCAGTGCTTGGGCCTCAGCTATTCACAATCTACATCAATGATTTGGATGAGGGGACCAAATGTAATATATCCAAGTTTGCTGATGATACAAAGCTGGCTGAGAATGTAAATTGTGAGGAGGATGCAAAGAGGCTTCAAGGGGAGATATAGACAGGCTAAGTGAGTGGGCAAGAACAAGGCAAATGGAATATAATATGGAGAAATGTAAAGTTATCCACTTTGGTAGGAAAAATAGAAAAGCAGAGTACTTTTTTAAATGGTGAAAGACTGGGAAATGTTGGTGTTCAGAGGGACCTGGGTGTCCTTGTACAAGAATCACTGAAAGTTAACATGCAGGTACAGCAAGCAATTAGGAAAGCAAATAATATGTTGGCCTTTATTACAAGAGGATTTGAGTATAAGCGTAAAGATGTCTTACTGCAATTATATAGGGCCCTGGTGAGACCACACCTGGAGTATTGTGTACAGTTTTGGTCTGCTTACCTAAGGAAGAATATACTTGCCATAGAGGGAGTGCAATGAAGGTTCACCAGACTGGTTCCTGGGATTTTTTTTTTTCCTATGAGGAGAGATTGAGTAGACTGGGCCTATATTCTCTAGAGTTTAGAAGAATGAGAGGTGATCTCATTGAAACATACAAAATTCTTACAGGGATTGACAGGGTAGATGCAGGGCGGATGTTTCCCCTGGCTGGGGAGTCTAGAACCAGGGGTCACATTCTCAGTATAAGGGGTTGGCCATTTAGGACTGAGATGAGAAGAAATTTCTTCACTCAGAGGGTGTTGAATATTTGGAATTCTCTACCCCAGAGGGCTGTGGAGGCTCAGCCGTTGAGTAGATTCACGACAGAGAGCGATAGATTTTTGAATATTAAGGGAATCAAGGGATATGGGGATAGTGCAGGAAAGTGGAGATGAGGTAGAAGATCAGCCATGATCTTATTGAATGGTGGAGCAGGCTCGAAGGGCCAAATGGCCTACTACTGCTCCTATTTCTTATATTCTTATGTTCATAGGATATATAGTTATTTGCTGGGAATGTCTTGGTTGATTGAATTTAGCCAGAAAAGGTGCAGGAAGCTGAATTGTTCTTTATTCTTTTGAAGCATTATTGTAATCTGAATTTTAAAAGAACTTGGAATAAATTATGGGCCTTCAATTTGCATCTCTGCAAATGGTGACATAATTCGCTTCCATCAGCCATGGTTCAAAAATGTGACCTTATTCAGGAGTACTCATGAGCAGTTTGTCTATAATTACAATTTCTTTATCACATGATGACGTAATTAAAAGAATGTTATATTAGCTCGACAATAGTAATGATATGAATTCATATTACAGCAATGAACGGATTATGAAAGTCTTTCTCAAAAGCAAAAGAACATTAAGGATGCATTGGCACCTGGTTCATATTAACTTATTCTTTGGAGATTTGAGGTCTTTTAAATAAATCCCAAGCACTGTGTACAATTATAAAAATTAAATAGTGACGTATCCAGTGAAAATTGTGTTGGTTAACTGATTTTGGCCCCATAAGTTTTCTTCCAGCAAGATGTTTTCCCAGATGATATAGCCACTTTAAAAACTCCATTTGATTAAACTAGAAATCTTTATTAATCTCTGTCATCAAATGACACACTGTCCCCTTTCTACAGCAAGGCCATCCGCAGACCTGGCCAGTTGTTAATGGCTTTCATTTAGGTCCTTAAGACATTGCAGTATAACGTTGTCACAGCACAAATCACTGACAAATGTCACACCTGATCTTTTACTTTCATAGCAATGGAAACGCAAGAGAATTTTCAAGATAAGGATATCTGCTATCAGTTTTCAAACGATGAATGTGACGTTCTGATCTGCGCCTTTGGAAAGGAGGAGGAGTGGAAAAATGGTGTACGACTTCTTGGGCACATAGTCCCTTATATTCAATCCAGAACAAATCTCCAAATAACGTTAGTATATTTTATTATTTTGTCTTAATTATTGTCCTCCTTTTAATACTGCTCTATGACAAAGAGGGAAAAGGGGTGAAACAGGGAAATGTCATCCTGTGGCACAAAGCAGTGGGGGTCATTTTGACTTTGAGTGAGAGTGTAAAAGGGACGATATCTAATCAGCCACCCGGTTATAAAGCTCTTCCGATTTTCATTTCCATTGATGTTTACAGCATATTCAGTGGTGGACGCTCCACAAGCCCAGTATTGTATGGTATTTAATTTGGGTCAACTTGTAATGAACTAAGTGTGATTTCAAAGGGACTGAAAATATAAGCTGGTTTATATATTGGTCAAAATCTTCAAGGAGTTTGCTGGCAGAAGTCACTTTTTGCACCTGCACACACACAAAACCCAGCACTGTTACACTGACTAAGTTAAAAGACTTCCTGGAGAGGAGAATCAGACAGCCATAAATAAATCATTGCAAATAGATGATGTTGACAAAACAAACATCGCGATCAAGATTGTCAATAGCTAAATCCGCCTGATGTCACCAAAATAAATATAGTTGTTATATGACATTATTCCTGCTGCTAATTCTGATTGGGAAGTGCTGCACTAATGGAGAGAGCAGGAGCTGGGTGAGCCTTTCTACATATAAGAACATATAAGAAATAAGAGCAGGAGTAGGCCATGCAGCCCCTCGAGCCTGCTCCGCCATTCAATAAGATCATGGCTGATCATCGATCTCAACTCCACTTTCCCGCCGATATCAAGGGATATGGATATCCCTTGATTCCCCCAGAGTCCAAAAATCTATCGATCTCAGCCTTGAATATAATCAAAGTCTCGGCATCCACAGCCCTCTGGGGCAGAGAATTCCAAAGATTCACAACCCTCTGAGTGAAGAAATTCCTCCTCATCTCGGTCTTAAATGGCCTACCCCTTATCCTGAGACTATACCCCTTAATTCTAGACACACTCTAGCCAGGGGAAACAATCTCTCAGCATCTACCCTGTCAATCTCCTTCAGAATCTTGTATGTTTCAATGAGATCACCTCTCATTCTTCTAAACTCCAGAGAGTATAGGCCCATTCTACACAATCTCTCATCATAAGACAGCCCTCTCATCCCAGGGATCAATCTAGTGAACCTTTGTTGCACCGCCTCCAAGGTATATCCTTCCTTAGATAAGGAGACCAAAACTGTGCTCAGTACTCCAGGTCTCACCAAGGCCCTGTACAATTTTAGCAAGACTTCCTTACCCTTATACTCCAACCCCCTTGCAATAAAGGCCAACATGCCATTTGCCTTATTGATTTCTGTACCTGCATGCTAGCTTTCTGTGTTTCTTGCATGAGGACACCCAAATCTCTCTGAACACCAACATTTTAAAAGTTTCTCTCCATTTAAAAAAAATTCTGTTTTTCTATTCTTCCTACCAAAGTGAATAACCTCACATTTCCCTACATTATACTCCATCTGCCACCTTACTGCCCACTCACTTAGTCTATCTATATCCCTTTGCAGATTCTTTGTGTTCTCTTCACAGCTTACTGTCCCACCTAGCTTTGTATCGTCAGCAAACTTGGATACATTACACTTGGTCCCTTCATCTAGGTCATTAATATAGATTGTAAATAGCTGAGGCCCCAGCACTGATCCTTTTGGCACCCCACTAGTTACAGCCTGCCAACCTGAAAAAGACCCGTTTATCCCTACTCTCTGATTTTGCTCTGTTAACCAATCCTCTATCCATGCTACTATATTACCCCAACCCCATGAGCCCTTAACTTGTGTAATAACCTTTTATGTGGCACCTTATCGAATGCCTTTTTGAAATCCAAATATACTACATCCACTGGTTCCCCTTTATCTACCCTGTTAGTTACATCCTCAAAAAACTCTAATAAATTTGTCAAACATGATTTCCCTTTCATAAAACCATGTTGACTCTGCCTAATCATGTTATGATTTTCTAAGTGCCCTGTTACCACTTCCTTAACAATGGATTCCAGCATTTTCCCGACGACTGATATCAGGCTCCCTGTTTTCTCTTTCCCTCCTTTCTTGAATAGCGATGTTACTTATGCTACCTTCCAATTCGATGGGACCATTCTAGAATCTAGGGAATTTTGGAAGAAGCAAGATCTAAAATAGCCTGTTCCCTGGTTGGTTCCATGACGTATTGTTCTAGGAAACTATCCCAAATTCATTCCATGAACTCATCCTCTAGAGTACATTTGCCAATTTGATTTGTCCAGTCTATATGAAGATTTAAGTCCCCCACGATTATTGCATTACCTTTGTTACAAACTCCTACTATTTCTTGATTAATATTCTGTCCAACAGTATAGCTACTGTTAGGGGGACTACATACTACTCCCACCAGTGTTTTCTGCCCCTTTTTATTCCTTATCTCCACCCATACTGATTCTACTTCTTGATCTTCCGAGCTGAGATCCTTTCTCGCTACTGTGCTTATGTCATCCGTAATTATCAGGGCTAACCCACCCCCCCCCTTCTTTTCCATTCTGCCTGTCTCTTTAAAATGTCAAGTATCCTGGAACATTTAGTTCCCAACCTTGGTCACCTTGCAACCACGCCTCTGTAATAGCTATTAGATCAAACCTATTTATCTTTATTTGTGCCATTAGTTCATCTATCTTGTTATGAATGCTTTATGCATTCAGATAAAGAGCCTTTAATTTAATTTTTTTGCCATTATTCCCTGCTTTGACCTTATTCTCTGCTGCACTGCTACCGTTCAACTCTCAGTCCATTCTGCTTATTTTTACCCAAATCGCTACACTGCTCTATTGCCTTGACCTTTCTCTTTAGATTTCTAAATTTCTCCTCACCTGACCCCTCCTACCCCCTTTTTTAGTTTAAAGCCCTATCTACAGCCCTAGTTATTTGGTTCACCAGGATGCTGGTCCCAGCCTGATTTAAGTGGAGCCCATCCCAACGGAACATCTCCCTCTTTCCCCCCATGAATTGAAACCCCTTCTTCCCACACCACTCTTTGAGCCACGCATTTAACTCTCTGATCTGCTTGACCCTGTACCAATTTGCGCGTGGCTCAGGTAGTAATCCAGAGATTATTACCCTTGAGGTTCTGCTTATTAATTTAGACCCTAGCTCCTCAAACGTCCTCAGCAGAACCTCATTCTTAGTTCTACCTATGCCGTTGGTTCCTACATGGACCACGACAACTGGCTCCTCCCCCTCCCACTCCCAAGTTCTTCTCCAGCCACGAGGAGATATCCTTAACCCTGGCACTGGGCAGGCAACACAGCCTGCGGGACTCTCTTTCACGGCTGCAGAGAAAAGTATCTAACCCCTGACTATACTGTCCCCTACCACTACCACATTCTTTCCTTCTCCCCCCACTTGGATGGCTCCCTGTGCTACGGTGCCGTGGTCAGTTACCCATCCTCCCTGCAGTACTTTTCCACACCCATGCAGGTAGCAAGTACCTCATACCTGTTGGACAAGGTCTAGGGCTGAGGCTCCTCCATCACTACATCCTGAGTCCCCATACCTTCCTGACTCGCAGTCACACTCTCCTGTCCCTGACAACTGACGAACTCTAAAGTACTACTTAACCTAAAGGGTGTGACTGCTGCCTGGAATTAAGTGTCCAGGTAACTCTCCCCCTCCCTGATGCATCGCAATGTCTGCAGCTCATACTCCAGCTCAACAATTCTGAGCTGAAGTTCCTCAAGTTGCAGACACTTACCGCACATGTGGTTGCTCGGGAACGCGATGCTTTTCCACAAACTCCCACATGCTGCAGTTACGACACACCACCTGCCCTGCCATCTCTAACCTTGTTTTATTAACTAATTAATTAAGTAATTAAAGCTTTTATTCAATTGATATTTTAGTTTTATTGTTTGATTATTTTATCTAGTTTAAGTTATTAATTTAGTAAGTACTAGCAAGTTACAGTTTCTCAGCTCTTAATTTAATCCCCTTCCCTAACTTAGAGAGGAAAAAAAAGCTGTAATACTCACCAACCAATCACCTACCCGCTTACCTGTGAGTCACTCTTTGATTTTTTTAAATTTTGTTTTTGGATCGGAGCCTCACTGCTGCAGCTGCACTTAGGTGTGTTGAGCAGTGAAGAAAAATAGTGAAAATTTGAAATTCAAACACTTGCCTGACTTTCTGGAGAAAGATTTAGCAGTGAAAGAACAAGGCCTTCAGCGCCACGCAAGGCTGAAGCATTTGCAACCATCTTAAGCCAGAAATGCTGAGTGGATGATCCATATCAGCCTCCTCCTGATATCCCCACCATCACAGAAGCCAGTCTTATGCCAATTTTATTCACTCCACGTGATATCAAGAAACAGCTGAGCTCACTGGATACAGCAAAGGCTATGGGCCCTGACAGTATCCCGGCTATCGTGCTGAAGACCTGTGCTCAAGAACTAGCCGCGCATCCAGCCAAGCTGTTCCAGTACAACTACAACACTGGCATCCACCCGGCAGTGTGGAAAACTGCCCAGGTATGTCCTGTCCACAAAAAGCAGGACAAATCCGACCCGGCCAATTACCGCCCCATCAGTCTACTCTCAATCATCAGCAAAGTGATGGAAGGTGTTGTCGACAGTGCTATCAAGCGGCACTTACCCACCAATAGCCTGCTCACCGATGCTAAGTTTGGGTTCCGCCAGGACCACTCGGCTCCAGACCTCATTACAGCCTTTGTCCAAGCATGGACAAAAAAGCTGAATTCTAGAGGTGAGGTGAGAGTAACTGCCCTTGACATCAAGGCAGCATTTGACTGAGTGTGGCGTCAAGGAGCCCTAGTAAAACTGAAGTCAATGGGAATCAGGGGAAAACTCACCACTGGCTGGAGTCATACCTAGCACAAAGGAAGATGGTTGTGGTTGTTGGAGGTCCATCATCTCAGTCCCAGGACATTGCTGCAGAAGTTCCTTAGGGCAGTGTCCTAGGCTCAACCATCTTCAGCTGCTCCATCAATGACCTTCCCTCCATCATAAGGTCAGAAATGGGGATGTTTGCTTATGATTGCACAGTGTTCAGTTCCATTCGCAACTCCCCAGATATTGAAGCAGTCCATGCCCGCATGCAACAAGACCTGGACAACATTCAGGCTTGGGCTGATAAGTGGCAAGTAACATTTGCTCCACACAAGTGCCAGGCAATGTCTATCCCCAATAAGAGAGAGTCTAACCACCATCCCTTGACATTCAATGGCATTACCATCGCTGAATCCCCCACTATTAACATCCTGGGGGTCACCATTGACCAGAAACTTAACTGGACCAGCCACATACATACTGTGGCTACAAGAGCAGGTCAGAGGTTGAGTGTTCTGCAGTGAATGTCTCACCTCCTGACTCCCCAAAGACTTTCCACTATCTACAAGGCACAAGTCAGGAGTGTGATGGAATACTTTCCACTTGTCTGGATAAATGCAGCTCTAACAATACTCAAGAAGCTCAACACCATCCAGGACAAAGCAGCCCGCTTGTTCGGTACCCTCATCCACCACCTTAAACATTCACTCCCTCCACCACCGGCGCACCGTGGCTGCAGTGTGTACCATCTACAAGATGCACTGCAGCAACTCGCCAAGGCTTCTTCGACAGCACCTCCCAAACCAGCGACCTCTACCATCTAGAAGGACAAGGGCAGCAGGCGCATGGGAACACCACCACCTCCAAGTTCCCCTCCAAGTCACACACCATCCTGACTTGGAAATATATCGCCATTCCTTCATCGTCGCTGGGTCAAAATTCTGCAACTCCCTCATTAACAGCACTGTGGGAGTACCTTCACCACATGGATTGCAGCGGTTCAAGAAAGCAGCTCCCCACCTTCTCGAGGGCAATCAGGGATGGACAATAAATGTTGGCTTTGCCAGCAACTCCTACATCCCAGGTACAAATAAAAAAAAGAATTGTGGTGGAACTGGCAACGGGAGACAGAGGCTATACAGCATTACTAGCACTGGGAGTCTTGCAACTGCTTGCTGAAGACGCAAAACATTTTGAGTGATTTGTAGTGTTATAGGGTCGCCCCCATCGTCGCTACTGAACTGGCGGACAGGAATGTAGTATTAGTAGTGTTACAGGGACTAATACAGTCAGTGATCAGATTAATATTGGAAATCCTATTAGAGCACCACCTACAACAACAACTTGCATTTGTATAGCGCTTTTAACGTAGTAAAATGTCCCAAGGCACTTCACAGGAGTGATTACCAAATAAAATTTGACACCAAACCACATAAGGAGTTATTAGCACAGGTGACCAAAAGGTGGAGAGAGGTAGCGAGACGGAGAGGTTTAGGGAGGGAAAAGTCATGAAAAATGCCACATTTTACGGATATTTTAACATAAGAGTCCAGTAGGAATGTTTACATAGCAACTTTTAATGGAATGCGTGACCCACGTACCAATTACTTTTACTTTCCCCCCCACCACCACCTCACAATCTAACTCTTTGGTATATATTTTCCACCAGCTGGGAGATGGCATGCTTCAGTGATTGCTGCTGAAAAGCACTTGTGTGGCAGACTCTGCTCTAGTGCCCATTATGGTAAAATAGCTGCTTAACATGTTCAAGGGAAAGCTGGGTGTGCATTGCTGGAATTCAGGCATCTGTTTCTATGATTTTCCATCCATTAATTTTAATGGGATGCCCGTATCACTGATACGTGATCCTAGCAGGCAAGGCTCCCTACTGGAACCATGACTTCATAAAGTGCCCCCTCATACATCTAGGTGCATATGCAAAATAGCCACTTGGGTGAGATATGTAAGGGGTTTTCTCTTGCTAGGTCTCTCTCTCTGGGGAGACCTTTCTCTTTTTTGCACAGTAATTTACCGAGTGGTTCGACCCACTCACCCCTTAGGTTCTGTACACTGGACTTTGAGGCAGGAACTACAATGCAGAGAATACTCTGTAGACCAAGTTTAATGAAACAAAGTGAAATTTTATTGCATAAAGGAAAAATTGAATGTAAGCCAATAAGGTACATGGGAGGGAAAAACAAATCATAATGCAGTACTAACCAATATATCCACAGGCATATTATACTTTACAAGGTTCACCATGAAATAGGGAAACACACGGAACATTGAGGGACAACAACTCATTGTTAATTATCCCCTAAAATGCCCACCCCCTAAACCTAGCTAGATTAAATTATGAGGGGCCAGAAACATGCTCACCAGTCCCAGTTAGAAAAGTCTTCAAAACGTCTCCGATCCCAATCGTCTACCGAATCGTCTTCTTCTTCCGAGTCTGAATGGCCTCTCTACCGAACCCGAACTCCTAACCAAACTGCACCTTCTTTGGACCCCCGAACGATCTCTCGAAAATGATCTATCTCAATGCTCTTCTTGCTCTTCCGCACTGCTCTCTCTCCGAACTCGAACTCCTGATGGCTACCCCAGGTCTCCAGTTATACTTCTCATGGAGGCCCTTATCTCCCGTCATATCAAGGTTAGTCTTTGTTTAAATTTTGGCAGGCTTGTAGCACAGAGGGGTAGTCATTGTGTTTAAAGTACTTTCGGGATGGCCGGTAACTGCCATCTCTGGTCTGGAATGACCTTGTATTGTCTTTAATGGGTCTTGATGTCCCCCTTTGAATTTGAAGCTGTTTCCCTTTGTCTGGGTAAACATTTTGATGGCCTTTATCTACAGGCCGATCTGATTGGATCTGCATCAAATCCATATGTATGGGGTTCTGTCTGGTTTTGCATTCTCCGAAATTGCATTTCAAAACTTACTGTGGGCTGAATCCACGAAAGCTGTCTGTGGACTGCAGGAACCATTTAAAAATGTCCCAAAAAGCTGGTCACGGGGTCTGGTGGCCATTTTGTGTGCCCCTTTTTCTGGGCTTCTTTTAAAACAGTCTTTAAAATTAAGGCCTTTTCTGCCAATAGACCCTTATAGGACAATGTTCAATTTTGCGAATCCTACAGTCTCCCCTGATGATACTATAACTTGCTTGAAGTATCATAATTCTGGATGAGCAAACTTTTCTGACTCTCCATAATCAAACCATCCCCTGTATTTACCTATCCACGACCCCACGACACATGCAATTCCCATTTCAGAAAACCCACAGTGTACATTAAGCATCTATAGATGGCAATACATTGGAGTTAAAATCTGACACACATAATAAGCTTCAATAAAAATAATAAAGAAAGAAAATACACACAAAATCACACATGAATACTATCAAAAATAGAGGAGGGAGGGAAACTCTAACTCTATACATAGCAGCAAAATTTAAACGGGTGTCTCCTCGTCTACCCGCACATAATGCTCCCTCCATTCTCCTCTGTTCTCATACTTCTGGAAATGTTTGTCCCTCTTACAATGTACAAAGAGTAAATAAATCACAATAAAAATCTGACATACTATGAGGATGCGGGAGGCTATCCTAATCCATGAAGGGACTTCTATATTAGCGAACAGGTCCTACCACTGTGGGGTCACTATATCTAATATGTCTGCCCCTATTTCTAATGTCTTCTGCTCCAGCGTGTAAAAATGTTTCTGTGAAACGGTAACGGCTTTTAGTATCTTGGTGAGGTGTTCAGGGAGAGGGGGAATGATGTAGCCAAAATGTGCAACGAATCATTGCAGATCGGTGAAATTTTCCTTGACAGTGCGGTGAACAGTGGAAGATTCAGGAATAGGGACAATTCGCTCTTGGGCCACTTGAACTTCTGCCTTGGGATTGAAGCAGAAACTGCTGTCACTGACCGGACACCAGCCGTGCTGTCCATTTTGG
This sequence comes from Somniosus microcephalus, assembly GCF_052327205.1. Taxonomy (NCBI): domain Eukaryota; kingdom Metazoa; phylum Chordata; class Chondrichthyes; order Squaliformes; family Somniosidae; genus Somniosus; species Somniosus microcephalus. Next base: position 180,729,037 of record NC_140991.1, on the reverse strand, counting down.
TAGTGGGGCGCTGCAGTGGTGACACACTATGTCCCACCTCCTATATATGCCACCTGCAGGGGCACATGGCTTTGTGCCATTGCCTCCATGGTGCAATTTATAGGCTTCGCGCCAGCAGTTCTGAACCCGCACTGTGGTTTCGAATAGGCATTCAGGTGCTGGGGACACAGGATGATGTGTGCTCCCCGGCTCTGGCACCCCGAGAGGTCCGTACCCGTCATTGCATGCTCCCATCGAATGACATAAGGTGGGACCGCTGTGTAGCGAATGTGTGCACCCCCTTGAATGACTCCAATGTTCTCCACCCTGTATACCGGGGCAGGTTTAGCTGTCTTTCCCATAACCGGCATTCTTACCACTATACCCATAATGGTGTGATTAGACCGCCCACAGTCCACTGGGACTGGGTAGGCCTCTGAAGCTAGTCTGAGCTGGCACAGACTTAATGCGTTCTCAAAAGGGTGGAGGGCTGCGAGGTGCTTATTGCTGATCCAGGAGGGGACCAAACCTTGTTTTAAATCCTCCAGATTACTGCGGCCCTCGCCCAATAACCACGCCCCATACAGCACGCACGCCTCGTTCTGCGCAGTCTGATCTGATGCATTCCGATCCTTTCTGATGAGAGCATTTACCGTTTTAGCGTGTTTCTCCAGCTCAGCTATGATTTCTTTTAAGTGTGGTGTCATGGCCTGGTCCTCATGTAACTCAGAACCCACGACCTTATTCTCATCCGTCAGTATCTTTCTTAACCGCGCTTTTAAGCCATTGATCTGGGTCTGCAGCTCCACGTCATCCAGAGTGTTGATGACGGAAGACCCTGTGTTAAAGGCGGTAAAAATATCATTGACTGTACCCCTTCTTTGTCTCCCTACCCTGTCCAAGACCTCATGTGGTGTGGTGTACAATCCGGCTCTTTCGACATCGGCAAAGTCGAACTCATAAAATTGTCTGAACATACTTGTTAACAGGACCTGGTACAATTGCTCCGTTTCCTTGGGGCACCACTCTGGCAATCGCACCTCGGTGAGGTTTAAAATCACCGAGGCCACTGCGTAGTGCACCCCTTGGTACAGCACCTGACCTGTGGGTACCAATACCAGTCCGTTCCCGGGTCCCTTGGTAGTGGCGGGGCACCCTTCCTTGCGGGCTTTGGCTACCGGAATCGTGGGCAGGGGCTTGCGGGGGCGGGTGATGAGCTCAGTGGCATTCACCAGGATCGGAAAGTATGGGACTCCGCACGCCCACGTGCTGACGTCCCACCTCATCCCTTTCCCAGCATCCTGCCACTGTCTCTGGAAAAAGATGGAGATGCCTGTGGGGCAGATGCGTTCTGAACCCCACATGCAGATGTAAATCCCCTCATCTGGTTCCCACCACTTGTCCCAACAGACACTCAATCCCCCATGAGTCCCCGTAATAGTCCGATGGGTATTGTTACCCAGTCGCTCCCACTCGACCGTGGAGTTTTTCATGGTCTTACTCAGCTTCCGAAGCCACCACCATCTGTCCAAAAGAACATGTCCGTTGCATACTAAACAAATCTTCCTCCCGACGGTTACGCTGACTCTGGGCGCGATGATCCTCACACTGGAACACATTAGAGAAGTCTCTCCATATGCAAACCCGGACTGGCCGGAGTATTCCATAGAGTTCGACCCCAGCCATCCTGGCCACCTCCCTTCGTGGAAGTAGGTGGCTGTTTCCTCAACGTCCCATTCACCTTTCCCATCAGTCGCGATGGGGGCTGTGTCCCCGGAGCATCCATACACGATGGAGTCCTTGGTGTAGACCCGATAGGCCAAGCTACACCCGATCACCACGAACACGATGAGAATCCTCTCCATGGTACCTTTGGTTCCTGCAACAGATTAAACGATACAGCCAGGCTCCCGAGAGATTCTGGCCTAGGCGAAGGCAGGATCGAGTCTTTCGACCTCGATCCAAAACAAACACACACGCTGGGCAGATTCCAAAACTATTTCTTATGACACCCATCACCTTAAAAATTTACACACCTTATACTTAACCAAGCTTAAACTTAACTAAACTTATGTACAGCGCTGCCTGTCCCCGGGCGGCCTGCCTAATCCCTGTTCGGACTGCAGCTCACCGCTCCCTGTGGCGGGGCCGGACTGACCTGTAGCTTGAGTCCCCCGCAGCCTTTTGCTGCCAATTGGGGACTGCGTCTTTCTAGGGATTTCCCAAGTCAGTGTCTGCTGAAGTAGGGGGAATCGGGCCAGAGCTTTATTGGCTGAGGCGTCCGAGACGACCTGCGAGAGGGTACTTCAGGCGAGGCTCCCTTTGCGAGTGGACCTTTGGTTGGGACTTTAGCCCTCACAGCCCGTGGCTTCTCCACGACTGTCGGCTTCGGCTCCCTTCCCTCAGACTCCGCCCCTTTGGGATTTAGGTCTGTGGCAGACGACTCCTCCCTACCTGTCCCTACAGGTGGAGAATCTCCGCCCCCAAGTTCTACCTCCCCTAAGCTTGAGCCGAGGGCGGGACCTCCGTCCTCCGACTCCACCTCCTCCAGAATCGTGTCGGGGCGGGGCCTAGCTGTTCGGTCTCCCCCCTAACTGTGCTCGGGTCAGGGGGAGGGCCTTGGTTTTCGGGCTCTTCCCCGTCCGAGTCCCAGGCCAATGGGGAAACCTCCCAGGTGGACGGGATAGCTCCTCCCCTCAAGCAGGCTGCGGCGCCAGCCTCTGTGGTCTGTGACTTTTTGCACGCCTCAGGCTGAGGATTTTTACCCTCAGACCTGGCTTCGGTTGTCAGCTCTTTTGCACCCGGCTTAAATAGTTTGCACTGATTTACGTGAAACCATTTAGTGCGCCGGGGCAACTTCACTGCGTAGGTGGTGGGGACCGGTGGGTCTTGCGCCGATTCCCGTCTAGCCTTGTCTATGGCTCTCTCTCCAGCGCGGATGGTCAGACCCAGGAATTTTACTTCCTGCTGGCCGATCCGTGCCTTCTTTGGGTTCACCTTGGAACCCTTTCTGCCTTTCTTACCCGTACTCGCTCCCCAGAGACAGTGATTTCTAAGATCCACGAGGATCCCGTGTTCTACTAAGAAATCGGACCCAAGGATCCCTTTTCCACCCTCCACCTCCCACTTCATCAGTACACACTTCCACGTGGTGCGGAGTGGTCCTAAATGAATGGAGAGGGGGATGGAGAATGCGCCAGCCTGTTCTTTGCCGATGAAGCCCGACAGAATATATGGAACCCCGGTGGACAGAGGCGAGGTGGTAGGGTTAGCCGTGTGAATCATGGTGCACGATGCCCCCGTATCCAACAGATAGGTCCACATAGAAACATAGAAACATAGAAGATAGGAGCAGGAGTAGGCCATTCGGCCCTTCGAGCCTGCTCCGCCATTCAATGAGAACATGGCTGATCATCCAAATTCAGTACTCTGTCCCTGCCTTCTCCCCATATCCCTTGACCCCTTTAGCCTCAAGAAATATATCCAACTCTTTCTTGAATATATTTAATGAACTGGCCTCCACCGCCCTCTGTGGTAGAGAATTCCACAGGTTCACCACTCTCTGGGTGAAGAAATTCCTCCTCATTTCAGTCCTAAATGGCTTACCACTTATCCTTAGACTATGACCCCTGGTTCTGGACTCCCCGGCCATCAGAAACATCCTTCCTGCACCTAGTCTGTCCAGGCCTGACAGAATTTTATAGGTTTCGATGAGATCTCTACCTCCATCTCCACGAGGGGTCGCCTCCATAAATCATATCACAACGAACACAGGTAAACGGGCTGTGCTGGCTCTAGTCATTGGGGTGAAGCGGTCGGGGCCGCTGGAACAACGGGACCGGTGGTGACTGCTATCTTCCCCTGTGAGATCATAAGAGACCGCATTGTCTCTAAAATTGATTCTATCGCAGCGGGATCCATAGCTGCACCGGCTCCTCTCTCCGGGACAGGGGCTGCGGCTTGGACCTGGACTCGTGCTGGGGCAGCGGTCTGGGCTTGGGCTTGGGCTGGGGGAGATTTTCCCTTATTATCCTTCCACGGATTTTTACAGTCCCTGCGCCAATATCCATCCTTCCCACACCCGTAGCAATTGAGCTTGGCCTGGGGAGGGCAATTCCCCTCCTGATGCCACTTCTTTTTACTTGGGGCTGCGGGTTTTGCCTCATGCACTTTTCCCTTCGAGGTAGGTGCCTTCTGACTCCTGCAATTCTTATACGCAATGGTGAGCTGTCAGAGCACTGTCTCCTCTGTGGTACCGGGACCTTGGGGGTCAAACCAAGATTTGGCTTGGGCCTGTATCTGCGGTAAGCTGTTGGCAACCAGGTAGTGGAGCCAATGAACCCGCTGGACATCGTTCATTGCGGCCCGTTCAGTCATGCCCGGACAGCTGCGCCGATACACTGGCCACAGCCTTTCTGCGAAAACCCGTGGGGGCTCTCCAGTTAGCTGCATAGTCCCTTCCACACGGAGGAACGGGGTGCCATCGTCCACTCCCATAACCTCCAGGACCTTGTCCTGGAGTTCCTCATACCCTTTCTGCCCCCTCTTACACCCGTCTGAGAGGCACTGAAGGATTGTGCTATCCAGGGAGAATAGCAACATCTTAGCCTGTTCTGGACCATCGCAGTCATTGATGGCGGCTGTCTGCTCTATCTCCCTGAAATGGACTGAGGGATCTCCCTTCTCGGAGAGTTTTGGGAGGTGGCTCACCATCGCTCTGATTTGTTGGGCACTGTGGGGCAGTATGAGATGGTTCTGGAGGGGCCCGTCATCGCCATTTGCAGCGGCGGGAGCATACCTCTGGTGCCGAGCAGGAAACATCGGTGCCGGCTCCGGCTTCACTACCGGGGGTTGTTCTTCCTCCTGTTCTACCTCAGCTTCCTCCTCTTCTACCACCCCCCCTTCGGGCCAAACCTCACTATAGCTCGGCGGTGCTGAGGGTTCAGTGGCTGGTGCCACAACTACTTCACATGGAATCGGTCTTGTGGATTCCTTTAGGAAATCTATGTGACTTGCCTTTGGGCTTACGAGGCATACCATGCCTTTTGCCTTAGCCAGGGCCATTCTTAGGTTTTCTACCGCCTCCTGGCAGGGGCCGCAGCCTGCGCTTTCAAACCCCTGCTCGGTGGCCACCTTGTAAGCTGCCTTAACCTCCATTACTTTCTCCTCCTGCGCTCTTAGCTGTTGTGCCAGGCGGGCGCTTTTCTCCCGTACTCTCGCTTCATGAATCTTTGCCTCAGTAACCTGGCATTCCAGGTACTCTACTTTAGCCTGATGTTGGCTGGCTACAGTTTGGCATTCCTGATTCAGCGCGTGAAGCGTTGCAATCAGCTTTTCCCCAACCATGGCCTTTTTCTCTATTTCTGATGCCTGGCTTTTGATCCTGGCTGCCTGCGCTGCAATGACTCTGTCCAAAATCTGGACTTGTCTTTTGTAGCACATCAGCCACACTGCCTTCTCTACTGACTTTTTATGTTCTTTACTCTCTGTCCACCTGATGACTGCGTCTACCGGGTGCTCATCCAGTAAGAGATCGGAAATCCACTGCTTAGTGAGATTTACCTTACCAAAAACATAATCCGCTATCCTCTCATCCATAACATTTCGTCCATTTAAACCTGGGTCTAATAGATTGCAATCCTGCTGCCAGTGTCCTGCCGCGGTCGCCATTTTCTGTAAGGGGTTTTCTCTTGCTAGGTCTCTCTCTCTGGGGAGACCTCTCTCTTTTTTGCACAGTAATTTACCGAGTGGTTCGACCCACTCACCCCTTAGGTTCTGTACACTGGAATTTGAGGCAGGAACTACAATGCAGTGAATAATCTGTAGACCAAGTTTAATGAAACAAAGTGAAATTTTATTGCATAAAGGAAAAATTGAATGTAAGCCAATGAGGTACATGGGAGGGAAAAACAAATCATAATACAGTACTAACCAATATATCCACAGGCATATTATACTTTACAAGGTTCACCATGAAATAGGGAAACACACAGAACATTGAGGGACAACAACTCATTGTTAATTATCCCCTAAAATGCCTACCCCCTAAACCTAGCTAGATTAGATTATGAGGGGCCAGAAACACGCTCACCAGTCCCAGTTAGAAAAGTCTTCAAAACGTCTCCGATCCCAATCGTCTACTGAATCATCTTCTTCTTCTGAGTCTGAACGGCCTCTCTACCGAACCCGAACTCCTAACCGAACTGCACCTTCTTCGGACCCCCGAACGATCTCTCGAAAATGATCTCTCTCAATGCTCTTCTTGCTCTTCCGCACTGCTCTCTCTCTGAACTCAAACTCCTAATGGCTACCCCAGGTCTCCAGTTATACTTCTCATGGAGGCCCTTATCTCCCGTCTCTTATGTTCATTAATAAATAGACATTCTTATTATGAACACAGCTAGCTTTTGCTAGACACTTTTATTGAGCACATGTGGACTAGGTACAGTATCTGTAGAGGCTTCCATCTTGACTGCTGCCTTGTGGGTAGCCTAGTGCCTCATGGGTAATGTAGTCTTAATATACATACAGCTGGGTAGTGTAGTCTTATACATACAGCTATATACAGCTCTACGGCTCCACCTAGTGTCCACTATAGAATGACATGTTATTGCTCATTACATCCCCCTTTCTTTGAGGTTTAACAAAATCAATATCAATCAACTTTCAAGAAAACAGTAAAGATAATATCAGTAACACTTTTGTTAGTGCTCTATAAACATAAACATTTTCAAAACAGTCAACACATTTTCAAAGCTTTACATTGTACTCAAAGATTAAGTCTATCAGGCTTTTTTACTTCACGTGTGGATCTTCTCAACACGGGTAAGTCTGATGTGTCTTCATGAGATTGTTCTGGCGGTGAATGACAAGATGCAGTTGCGGCACTGTCATCAATCTGCTCTTGTATAGATCGAGGTCTCCTTGCGATCTTTGATTGGAGAGGGTTTCAGTGTTTCCTTCACTCTTCATGCCATAACTCTCAATGTAGTCAATGCACTCTCGAAAAACTGCTGGCAGCTGGATCCCATCATACAGCATAGTCCTCTCAGCAGCTTCGGCTAATGGAACACCAAAGATTGGCCTGAGGGAAGAAGGAGTATCCACCGGAACTGCTTCCTGCTCTGGTGCAGGCTTCTTCTTTTTCTTTTTCTCTTTCCACTGCTTAACAACATCTGCTGCGGTTATATCTTTGGACTTTTTCTCCTTGTGTTTTTCCTCTTTGTGCTTTTCTTCCTTTGGCTTCTCTTTGACCTTAAAGTCTTTTTCTTTCTTCTTGGAGAAACTAGGCTTTTTGAAGACATGGATACCCTTTGGCCTTTACATCCTTGATGGGCTCTCTGCTTCATCACCTGAGTCATCTGGTCTGCTTATGGCACAGTTTATACAGTAGACTCTCTTGACCAGTTCTAAGTCTTCACAAGCTTTGTCATCTAGTATCGAATCAAGTCTTTCAGCCACAACAGAAAACATGAGATGATGCACTTTGTCTTTGACTGTCACTTTAAGCCTGCATACACCTAAGCTATCTATTTTCTGTCCATTATAGCTCTTCAGTAGTACTGACTTTTTCTGTATTTTGGGCTTTTCTTTCATATTTTTTATGTCACTCATACTGATTAAGTTTGCTTTTGCCCCAGTGTCCAGTTTCAATGTAACTAATGCTCCATTTATCTGCAGTGGGATCATCCATTTGTCCACTTTTACTGCATTGACTTTATGTTCAGCATTGTCCATTTCTGAGGGCTGCACATTTTCTGTATCTTTTTTGATGTTGTCACATGACACCATTCCTACAAAAAATGTCTCACTTAAATCAGTGTCCTCAATCACATTAACTTGTTGCCCATTCTTAGTTTTTACTTTTGAAAAGCATTGTTTGGCAAAGTGATTCTTTCCATTACACTTTGTGCACATTTTTCCAAATGCTGGGCATTATCTTAACTGGTGTTTGTAACCACAGCATTTACAATTAAAAATTTCATCCTCCGATTGCTTTTCATTTCTGTTCTGCCCACATTTCTTCCCCTTGTAGGACACAGCACCGACAGCAGCATTATCACTCATTACAATCGCATCATTATTGATTTCACTGAAAGTGTTCACGTGCTTTCGAGCTAGCTCGCTGGCTTGGCATATTTTCACCGCATTTTCCAAATTTAGTTCGGTTTCTCTCAACAGACGTTCCCTGACTTTTTTATCATGAATACCAAACACAATCTGGTCACGAATCATGGATGCTTTGAGCTCAGAGAAATTACATGTCTGTGCTTTCAGTTTCAGATCAGTTATAAAGCTATCAAAAGTCTCATTTTGTTGCTGTGTCCGAGAACGGAAGATGTATCTTTCATACGTCTCATTCTTTTTGGGAGAGCAATGTGCATCAATTTTTTTTAGCACATCTTCTAATTTTTCTCTGTTCTCCTCTGGATTAAATACAAATGTATTAAATACCTCTATCGCCTGTGGGCCTGCAAAAGTAAGCAGCAACGCTATCTTCCTTGCGTCTGGCTTCGTACCGAATCCGATGGCTGCAATGTAGAGTTTGAATTGTTGTTTAAAAATCCGCCAATTGTAGTCGACATTTCCCTCAAGATTCAAACGCTCTGGTGGCTTCAAATTCTCCATGTCGCTTTTCACAATTTTCAGCAGATCTTCACCATCCTGGTACCATCTTATGTTCATTAATAAATAGACATTGTTATTATGAACACAGCTAGCTTTTGCTAGACACTTTTATTGAGCACATGTGGACTAGGTACAGTATCTGTAGAGGCTTCCATCTTGACTGCTGCCTTGTGGGTAGCCTAGTGCCTCATGGGTAATGTAGTCTTAATATACATACAGCTGGGTAGTGTAGTCTTATACATACAGCTATATACAGCTCTACGGCTCCACCTAGTGTCCACTATAGAATGACATGTTATTGATCATTACACCGTCATATCAAGGTTAGTCTTTGTTTAAATTTTGGCGGGCTTGTAGCACAGAGGGGTAGTCATTGTGTTTAAAGTACTTTTGGGATGGCTGGTAACTGCCATCTCTGGTCTGGAATGACCTTGTATTGTCTTTAATGGGTCTTGATGTCCCCCTTTGAATTTGAAGCTGTTTCCCTTTGGCTGGGTAAACATTTTGATGGCCTTTATCTACAGGCTGATCTGATTGGATCTGCATCCAATCCATATGTATGGGGTTCTGTCTGGTTTTGCATTCTCCAAAATTGCATTCCAGAACTTACTGTGGGCTGAATCCACAAAAGCTGTCTGTGGGCTGCAGGAACCATTTAAAAATGTCCCAAAAAGCTGGTCATGGGGTCTGGCAGCCATTTTGTGTGCCCCTTTTTCTGGGCTTCTTTTAAAACAGTCTTTAAAAATTAAGGCCTTTTCTGCCAATAGACCCTTATAGGACAATGTTCAATTTTGCGAATGCTACAGATACCAGAGGCTGTTAGTACCCAGAGGACTGTATCTTAGCTTGAGCAATCATCTTCAGAACTACAGAGCATGATGAATGGTCAGGATAACATTTTATAAAGTAAATTAACCCACCAGGAAATTGGGTGACAAACAAAATTAACTATTTCAGGTAAAATGTAGTTTTTGCAAATCAGTTGTAATTCAGTTGTAATTACACAAGCCATTGTTTAACATGGCTTTCTGATTTATGTATAGATGATCAATGCATGCAATTAGTGGTACAAATATCCACTAGAGTGACCTCTCAATAAATTATTAAGTGGCTCAAAATACTCTAATGCCCTGTAATATCAAAATCCAATAAAAGATTACGCTTATGAAAAAGTAATATTTGACAGATTTTTAAATTGTGTTTAAAAATGGAAGCTGTTCTTATTCCTCATTTATACTACAGCAAGTACTGCAGTGCTGGCTACGTTTCTATATCAGTGGGGAGGTGGGCAAGGTTATTCTGCTTGCCCACATCACCGCTGAGCAGAGGAACCAGAGTTCCATGCACGTGGCTCCCAGTCTCCCACTGGTTTCTCTTGATGCAAAAGAGATGAAGTGATAGTCAGCTCTATTGAGCCATTAAAAATTGAATGGTTGTATAGTGGACTGATCAATGTTTAAAACTTTGCGCTATAGTTAATGTGAGGCAATAGCGTGTCAGTGTCACATAGCCGACAACAAGCGTGCAATATAACTGGGACATAAATTATATCTCTCAACAACTGTTGAAACTGGAAAAGTCCCCCCCAGAGCTTGGCTAGAATGGGAATACTTTGTTTCTGTGTCCCAAATTATGGTTGTTTACATCAACACAATACAACACCTGGAAAATTGTATTATTTTTATGCTTGGAATGAAGATGTCATAAATGCATAAAATCTTAAAATAGCTAAAATCATTATCTGAGGTTTATGAAAGTTGTTTCTAAAACAACATGGAATTAAAAAGAAAATCAACATTTTTTTTAGTCAGTGCTCCTTAGAATATTTGTTAGCTGACTGAAATGCACGTTAGCTGATGAAGAGGAACATTATCATATTAAAAACTTACAACCAACGTTGATGGAAATTAGAATGGAGCCAATACCTCGGCCTTATTTATATTTGCCACTAGACCTTATTGTTCACAGAACCCAATTTATTTGTGATTAGTGGCAAGCTTTTCACAAATGGACTCCTACTTTACGGATTGGAATCTGCTCCCTTGCCATTTGAAGTGTGTAGCCAACAATCCCTTATATGAAAACATTATTGCTTTAAGCATTGTGGAGTCTGAGGAAATGTTTGTTCATCAAAGCTATATGTTATTGCTAACCAGTTTAAAAAGAGTAAATTAACACAAAAGTGTTTCTGAACTTTTGCCTTTAGGATGAGGAAAAAAGAGTCGTAGTTGATATCCTTCTCTGTGCTCCAAGCAGAGAGCAAAGCATCTTATACTGTTCCAAACTAAATAAACAGAATGAAATTAAGAATTAATAGATTTTCCACTTTTTTTATTTTTTCAGTTCAGAGCAAAGATCAGCAGAGGAGAAAATAGTTCCATGTGATGAAATCCTCCAAATTCAGGCTCTTGCTCTCTTATCAGCAACGGTAAAAAAACATTTCTTATTAATTCAGAAGCTAACTGTGAAACACTCCCCCTTCAGTATGGGTTTCCCAGAGGTCCTGCCAAATTTTAGGGCAGGACCTATTTAACATTTTTTGTATGGATTTTTCGGCCGCAGCCAGTCAGATTGAAAGGCTTGCTGGCTGTCGAGCGGGAATGCAGCTGGGGAGCAGAGCAGACATAAGTCAGACATCGCGGGGTGGGGGGTGGTGGGGGGCATTACGATGGCCATCAGGGGGCGTTGGTCATCAGAGGAGGAGTTGGAGATCGGAGAGGGAGTTGGAGATCGGAGAGGGAGTTGGAGATCGGAGAGGGAGTTGGAGATCGGAGAGGGAGTTGGAGATCGGGGGTCCTATCACAGGGTGGGGGGGAAGCAGTCCTGCTCCTCTTGGCCCACAAGCAGCGCTGTAAAGGTACTTACCTGATGGATCCGACCTTTCTCGCCTTGCTTCAGCTGCCGGGTTTCCTGAGGTCTGGAAAACCCGACCTCCAGGCGATAAAAGTAAAACTCTTGTTAAAGTGGGAGCATGCAGCCTCATTAAAATATTTAAATTATGGACCCGCCTCCTGAGAGCAGGTTAGTCACTCACCCCCAACCCGCCTCCGATAAAATGGGCGCCTTGGGGCTGGGTTGAGGTCCGGTTCCAGTTTTTGAATTTTTAACCCACCCCGCCTACCCCACCCATCCTGGGGGTTTAGAATTACCTTCTGAGTGTCTGCAAGGCATTTGACCTTGGATGGTATTTGACCATGGAGGGATGTCATTGCCAAATCCAATCCAGTTTACATTTGACACCCATACACTGGGAATTTCCAGGAGGAGTCACTGGATAGTGATCAGGACTGGGAACTCCAGCTGGGTTTTCTCCTCTCTAGCTGGATCGGTTGTAGCTCCTTGATTCCTGCTGTTGCTGAGATGAGCTAATTCAACAACTTTCTGGCCAGCATGACTTACTGCTACACCTGGTGAGGTCCTTACCTACTAGTGCAGCAGTTCTCAATCTTTATTATACCAGGACGTCATTGGTGAAATCAAAAAACATTGTGACCATTTACTCTGGAACCATAAGTGTCCATGACAAACCAATTACAAAAGCAAAATACTGCGGATGCTGGAAATCTGAAATAAAAACAGAAAATGCTGGAAATACTCAGCAGGTCAGGCAGCATCTGTGGAGAGAAACAGAGTTATCGTTTCAGGTCGATGACCCTTTGTCTCTCCCTTTACTGAGCCACTCTTTCACCCCTTCACAAAGGCACTCTCTCTCTCTCTCTCTCTCTCTCTATCCTCTTCACAGAGACACCGTCACACCTTTTCACAGCAAGACTCCACCCCTTCCTCCCAGAGGTACTTCTCCCTTTTAACTGACTGGTTGTCACAATCACGCAGTGATATGGGGTGCGGGGGATGGGTGGGAGGATGGTAGGGATGTTGCAAACTACAGGTTAAAAACTGCTGCACTAGGTCATAAGGATACCCATTGTCCTTTGTTCAATAGATTTGGCCCTGAATTCCTCGGACTTTATTACGCTGCACTGTCGTAACTTCCCTAGAAGTGCAGTAAAACTCAGTAAATGGGGTTTCCTCCGCACGTCCGGTGAAGTTATGGTGGTGCAGCAGCAGAAAGTCCAAGGAAATTCAGGGCCACGTCTATGATGCTTGTGGTAAAACAGTGTGAACTGCCGCTTATAATCCACATTCAAAATAGCAGGCCTGATTAGTAACGAGAGAGCTTCTCTCTATTATAGCGAAAATAATACTTGTATTTATGAAGTGGCTTATCATGTTGAAATACCTCAAAATGCTTTGCACTATAAACTACTGTTGATGAGTAAGCAAACATTCAATTTATTCAGGGTGAAAAACTGTAAATGCAGTCACTAGACTTAAACCGTTTCTGCCAGATAAGAGTTTGCAGTGTAGAATCCTAATTGCACTATTTGAAGCTTTATTTTCACAGCAACAATTTAAAAGTTAACATTTGGCCCTCAGGTGCTTGGTGTGCAGCTTCCACAGCTCCCTGATGGCTTATTGCTGTATACACCAGTGTCAGGACTCTGCTGTAATAAAATTACACTTTTCTTTTGCAATTTGACTAAAAATATCTTTTGGGGTTAATGAGAATTTTTTGATTCCATTTTTAAGAATTCAATTATTCTTCAGTTTCTTCTGCTGCAGAATATGTTTACAAAAGCACGACAGCTTGTTGATCTGAGCCAGTCACCACTCTCATGTTGTTATGTTCCTTGTTTGGACAATAGGTGAAAAAGGAGCTGGTTGCTGCTATTGCTTCAAAAGCAGAAACATCACGTGAGTAACTCTATCCCATTCCCACCCACACACTTTCCGTCAGGAGTGTTGACACAATGTAGAAGGTTATCGTACAACTGATACTACATCCTGTGAAGGACAAAGGATTGACCTCATAGCTGTAACACCCAGTTGGGACTTCCTACCAAACTGGGCCTATATAATAGCTGCATCATGCTTTAAACCAGCTGCTTCCTTAAAAATAATTCCAAGTTTATTTTATGCAAAAGGTCAAAATTAAATATATATAACTCTCAACTGCACATATAATAACCAGATGGAGAGATAAAAAGGAAAAAAAACTAAATGTTGGAAACTGAAATAGAAACCAAATATGCTGGAAACTCTGCGCTCCTCCAATTCTGGCCTCTTGCAAATCTCCGATTTCCTTCGCCTCAACATTGGCGGCCGTGTCTTCAGCTGCCTAGGCCTTAAACTCTGGGATTTCCTGCCTAAACCTCTTAGCCTCTCTAACACTCTCCTCCTTTAAGACGCTCCTTAAAACCTACTTCTTTGACCAAGCTTTTGGTCACCTGTCCTAATATCTCCTCATGTGCTCGGTGTCAAATTTTGTTTTATAACACCCCTGTGAAGCACCTTGGGACATTTTATTATGTTAAAAGTGCTATATAAATGCAAGTTGCTGTTGTTGTTATTGAAATGCATAGCAAGTCTGTCAGCATCAGGAAAGAGAAAAAATGGACTAACAATTCAGGTGTAAACCAGGATCTAGGCAATGGCCTAGAAATTGGGTTTTGGCTTAGCCAGGGCTTTAGCGCCGGAAGTTAGTGCCGGCGCTAAGTCCCCTGCGCGCGCCAAAAATTCAGTGGCGCCGCGCCCAAACGGCTGCCGGCGCTACTGAAGGGTCTTTGCGGCGGTACATCGGCGCTAACTGCCGTTTCGCGCCGCAATTCCGGCGCTGCGGCACCCGATGCGGTGCGGCAGGCTGGGGACGTGCAGGCCTCCTCCTCCCGTTAAGGAGGAGCTGCCTGCACCCGGCCGCGGCCCGCGCAAATCAGCTTAAAAATGAGCCCGGCACCTCGGACAAGTGCCGGGCTTGCATCTGTTCCGGGGGGGGGGGGGGAGAAGTCCGGGGAGGGAGCTGCGGGCAGGCGGCCGGCGGGAAAGTGGCCGGCCGCCGCGGGGCCTTTAATGCGCCGGCGCAAACTGGAGTAAGGCACCTCTGCCAGAACGTTGCTTGCGGCTGCCACGGGCGAGGCGGCCGCAACTCAATTTCGGAGTTCGGGCGGGTTACCACGGCAACCGGGACGCTGCGCACACCGATGACGTCATCGGTGCCGGCGCAGCGCTACCGGTGCAACGCCGATTTAGGGCCCCAGGGAATTTTTTAACTGGCCATAACTCTGGCGCTAGTCCCTCTAGCGCCTCAAATGCGGCGCTAAGGCTACTCAATTTCTAGGCCAATGTCTTTTTACACCAATGAGATTCATGAAAATTAGGGATTGAACTCGGGTGTTGTCTGTACAGCTACCTTCCCTCACAATCACCCTCCTCCCCAGTCAACCCATCCTGGTTCCTTTTAACGACTTACCTGAGGGCTGCTGTGTCCTCTTCTCTGCCGAACAGCCTGGGAACTCCATCGCCTCCGAGTCACACACCATCCTGTTTTGGACATATATCGCTGTACCTTCATTGATGCTATGTCAAAATCCTGGAACTCCCTACCTAATAGCACTGTGGGACAATGTCCCCCCCCCCCCCAATTTTTTTTGGGTGCATAGCCCCTTTAAGGGGCTGCACGGCCTATTCTTAGTTTTGCGCATGCGCAAAATTTTACATTGGAAAAGCCTGCACCGGACCAGCAGAGACCTGCACAGCTTAGGGGAACATTGCTGCGGGAGTGCCTTCACCACATGGACTGCAGCGGTTCAAGAAGACCCACCACCACCTTCTCAAGGGCAACTAGGGTTGGCCACTAAATGGTGGCCTTGCCAGCGATGCCAATAATATATATATATAGAAAACATTTTGTATAGAATTTGGTGAAAAAAGACATTGATGTTGACTGAAGGAGAATATGCAACACATTTTGAACATCTCTCCTATGGGTGGAATGCGTGATTGACATTGTGGGCAGCTTTCAGAAAGGAATGTAAAGTGGTTCAAATATTTCCTGTGCTTTTCCTAATTATAAAATATCTTGTGATACAATGCTTACTCAGGCAATGATAAACTTATGGATTTCTTTTCAGCGTGTGGGGAAGAGAACAGATGTGGCATCAAGCAAGTTGATTTGAAAGACTCTGCGAACAATGTCAAGAAAAATAAGGTACATTTGCTGCATAGCAATGAGATGCTTGATCTTTATCAAACAGAAAATAAATGCAGCATATGCCACCATGTGCTGCTAACTTGAACAGTGACCACCAAGTCTAATTCGTTATATTGAATGTTGCGTGGGAAGTGACATCTGCTGTTCTGTGGCATTTTAAAGGAGGGTTCTATCTTCATGAAAAAGTCCTTGGCAACTCTTTATCTCTGGAGTGAAGAAAAGCCAATAACTATGTCTATCATTTCCATTAAGATCTCTGATGGCTGACATGTAAACACCAGGCAGTTATACTCCTCCAGTTCCTGTCGACAGTGAATAAGTTTGCATGTGCTACAAATTTCGGGCCTATACTAGATATGCTTTTGGCTTTTCATGTAAGTAATAAGGGGGGAAAATTTGGGTTGCTTTGCGCCTCCCGTTAGCACCCCCAGGGAGGGAGGCCTGCAATATGTGCCGATGCGCTGTTGCACGTAGCTCTGCGATATTCACTTGTAGTGCCCCAGGAAGGAGGGGGAGCGCTTCCAGTAGCGCCCCACCTCCTGCTTGGGGTGCTACCACTGAATTTACGGCACAGGGGCGATAACTTTTTCGAGGTGCTAAAAGTAGCACCCCGGTGAAGTTAGCGCCCCGAATGGGGCGCCAGCGACTTTTTCCTCCAAGGAATTTACTTTGTCTGATCAGCTTTTGAAGAAGAAAAAAGAAAGATTTGCATTTCTATAGTGCCTTTCACGACCTCAGGACATCACAAATTGTTTTACAGCCAATAAAGTACTTTTGAAGTGTCGTCACTGTTGTAATGTAGGAAACGCGGCAGCCAATTGTGCACAGCAAGCTCCCACAAACAGCAATGTGATAATGACCAGAATTTTTTTTTTGTTATGTTGATTCAGGGATAAATATTAGCCAGGACACTAGGGATAACTCTCCTGTAATAACAACAGAAAATGCTGGAAAAACTCAGCAGGTCAGGCAACATCCGTGGAGAGAAATTTGAGTTGACGTTTCGGGTTGGACCCTTCTTCAAAACTGGAAAGAAAAGAAACTAGATCGGAGGCAGGGCTGCGATCGGACAAAAGAATAAAAGAAACAAAAGAAGTAAAAGAGATTAGAAGCTAGACGAGATGGTAATAGGCTGGGATTAGGTGTAAAGTGTACTGGCAGGGCAAAAGATAGCTGCCAGGTGTGAGAGAGAAACAAAAGGAAAGGGGGGGGGGGGTGGAAAAGGAGTGGAACAATTACAAGAGAAAATGAAATGGGGGCCGAGCTTATGATCTGAAATTGTTGAACTCGATATTGAGTCCGGAAGGCTGCAGACTGCCTAATCGGAAGATGAGGTGCTGTTCCTCGAGTTTACGTTGAGCTTCCGTGGAACAATACAAGAGGCCAAGGACGGTGAGGTCCGAGTGGGAATGGAGCGGTGAATTAAAATGACAGGCGACCGGAAGCTCGGGGTCACCCTTACGGACTGAACGGAGGTGTTCCGCAAAGCGGTCACCCAATCTGCGTTTGGTCTCCCCAATGTAGAGGAGACCGCATCGTGAGCAGCGAATACAGTATACTAGATTGCGAGAAGTACAAGTAAATCGCTGTTTCACCTGGAAGGGGTGTTTGGGGCCCTGGACAGTGGGAAGGGGGGAGGTATAGGGGCAGGTGTTACATCTCCTCCGCTTGCACGGGAAGGTGCCAGGCGAAGTGGAAGGGCTGTTTGGGGTGATAGAGGAGTGGACTAGGGTGTCTCGGAGGGAGCGGTCCCTGCGGAATGCTGAAAGGGGAGGGGAGGGGAAGATACGTTTGGTGGTGGGATCACTTTGGAGGTAGCGGAAATGCCGGAGGATGATCCGTTGAATGTGGAGGCTGGTGGGGTGAAAGGTGAGGACAAGGGGAACCCTATCGTGGTTCCAGGAGGGAGGGGCAGGGGTGAGGGCAGAAGTGCGGGAGATAGAACTGACACGGTCGAGGGCAGTGTCAACCACAGTAGAGGGGAATCCTCGGTTGCGGAAAAAGGAAGACATGTCTGAAGCACTGGTGTGGAAGGTGGCGTCGTCGGAGCAGATACGGCGGAGGCGGAGAAACTGGGAGAATGGAATAGAGTCCTTACAGGAAGCGGGGTGGGAGGAAGTGTAGTCCAGGTAGCTGTGGGAGTCAGTGGGCTTGTAGTAAATATTGGTCAATAACCTATCCCCAGAGATGGAGACGGAGAAGTCGAGGAAGGGAAGGGAAGAGTCCGAGATGGACCATGTGAAGGTGAGGGAAGGGTGGAAATTGGAGGCAAAGTGAATGAAATTGTCAAGTTCGGGGCGAGAGCAGGAAACGGCACCGATACAGTCATCAATGTATCGGAAAAAGAGGTGAGGGAGGGGACCCGAGTAGGACTGGAACAAAGATTCTTCCACATAGCCCACGAAAAGGCAGGCATAGCTGGGACCCATGCGGGTACCCATGGCAACACCTTTGATTTGGAGGAAATGAGTGGAGTTAAAGGAGAAGTTGTTCAATGTGAGAACAAGTTCAGCCAGGCGGAGGAGGGTCGTGGTGGATGGGGACTGGTCGGGCCTCTGTTCAAGGAAGAAGCGGAGCGCCCTCAGGCCATCTGGGTGGGGGATGGAGGTGTAGAGGGATTGTATGTCCATGGTGAAAAGGAAGCGGTTGGGGCCAGGAAACTGGAAACTGTTAAAGTGGCGGAGGGCGTCCGAAGAGTCGCGGATGTAGGTGGGAAGAAACTGGACAAGGGGAGAAAAGATAGAGTCAAGATAGGAAGAGATAAGTTCTGTAGGGCAAGAACAGGCTGAAACGATGGGTCTACCAGGGCAGTCCTGTTTGTGGATCTTGGAAAGGAGGTAGAAGCGGGCTGTGCGGGGTTGGGGAACTATGAGGTTGGTGGCAGCGGGGGGAAGATCTCCAGAGGAGATGAGGTCAGTGACAGTCTTGGAAACGGTGGTTTGATGTTCGGTAGTGGGGTCATGGTCCAGGTGGAGGTAGGAGGAGGTGTCGGAGAGTTGGCGTTCAGCTTCCGCTAGGTAGAGGTCAGTACGCCAAACAACAACAGCACCACCCTTGTCAGCGGGTTTAATGACAATGTCAGGGTTGGATCTAAGAGAATGGAGTGCTGCAAGTTCAGAGGGAGGTAGGTTGGAGTGAGTGAGGGGAAGCAGAGAAATGGAGACGGCCGATGTCGCGGCGGCAGTTAGCGATGAAAAGATCTAGAGAGGGTAAGAGGCCAGGGGGAGGGGTCCAGGTAGAACGGGAATTCTGCAAGCGGGAGAAAGGGTCAGTTGTGCGGGGGGAAGACTCCTGGCCAGTGAAGTGGGCACGGAGACGAAGGCGGCGGAAAAAGAGCTCAACATCGTGCCGAGCTCGAAATTCATTGAGGTGGGGGCGTAAGGGGATGAAGCTCAGGCCTTTGCTGAGGACTGATCGTTCAGGGTCAGAGAGTGGAAGGTCAGAGGGGATAGTGAAAGCGCGGCAGGGGGTGGGATTGGGAGAAGGGGGGTCAGAGGAAAGTGAAGGGGAAGAAGGTTCCGGAGGGGCGTTGGTGTCCAAGAGTTGATGAAGCTTGCGATCCTTGACATCGGAAAGGAAGAAGAAAAGTTTTTTGTTGAAGCGTCGGATGAGTCGAAGGATGAAATGGAGCTGTGGACCCGGACAGCTTTGAGATAGAGTGCGCCGGTGTTGCTGAAGAGAGAAGTCGAGTGTGTTCATGTGGCGCCGCATGGCGTTGAGCGTGGATCTCAGGATGCGGCGAGAGCAGTAGTTCGAGGAACGATGAATATCTTGGAGATATTTGTAATCCTGGGTGGATCCGAAGCACGAAGGGTGGAAGTTTAGTTGGAATCCACGTGGAGTAAGTCGGAACCGGAGACAGTTGCTGCGGAAAATGATGTGGCTGTGAAACCGAGTCTTGGCAGATACCTGATCAAACACGAGAAGGGAAACTGAAAGTAATGAAGATGAACAAGGTTGAAGAGCCAAACGGAGATCCCGTCGAAGAGAAGAGCAGAACTTCTTCAAGGTGGGCATTCCTAGAAGAGGTGTGGCAGTGAACCAAACACTAGTACGATAGCAAAATACTGCAGATGTTGGAAATCCGAAATAACAACAGAAAATGCTGGAAAAACTCAGCAGGTCAGGCAACGTCCGTGGAGAGAAATTTGAGTTGACGTTTCGGGTTGGACCCTTCTTCAAAACTGGAAAGAAAAGAAACTAGATCGGAGGCAGGGCTGCGATCGGACAAAAGAATAAAAGAAACAAAAGAAGTAAAAGAGATTAGAAGCTAGACGAGATGGTAATAGGCTGGGATTAGGTGTAAAGTGTACTGGCAGGGCAAAAGATAGCTGCCAGGTGTGAGAGAGAAACAAAAGGAAAAGGGGGGGGGTGGAAAAGGAGTGGAACAATTACAAGAGAAAATGAAATGGGGGCCGAGCTTATGATCTGAAATTGTTGAACTCGATATTGAGTCCGGAAGGCTGCAGACTGCCTAATCGGAAGATGAGGTGCTGTTCCTCGAGTTTACGTTGAGCTTCCGTGGAACAATACAAGAGGCCAAGGACGGTGAGGAATGGAGCGGTGAATTAAAATGACAGGCGACCGGAAGCTCGGGGTCACCCTTACGGACTGAACGGAGGTGTTCCGCAAAGCGGTCACCCAATCTGCGTTTGGTCTCCCCAATGTAGAGAACTCTCCTGTTCTTTTTCGGAATAGTGCCATGGGCTAATGAGTTGCCAGCAGACATATAGCTAAAGGGATCCAGGTCTAGCCATTTGGAGTGACTGCCAGACTGGTCACAGGTGCAGCAGGGAAGGCCATGGACTGCAGCAGAATTTCACTGCTTTATGCAACTCTGGAGGCTTAGGTGGGACTGCTATTTGCTCGGATCACCATTCCAGCTTAGCTGTTTAGATTGAGATTAGGCATAGTCGATAAGATGATGGGTAGTCCTGGTGCACATGTTTACATATTGAGGTTATATAGTATTGAGTAGTGTAGGTAGTGTGGTCGTGCTCTAGCTAGTGTGAGGCATGTGGATTAACTTGGTAGTGAGAAGACAGTCTGTAGTGTGGCATTCTGTCACTAACAAAATCCCAGTTATTTAGAGTACAACTTCTACCTCCACCTCTTATTGTTGTTCGTTTAGCCAAACAATATTAATGGCTTGCAAACATGAGCTCATCCTCCCCTTCCCCCGGCACCCTGCCCCCCGCCCCCCACCCCTCCGTCATATTTTACACAGTAAAAGTTAGCTAAATATTTAATTCCATTGTTTTAAAATCAGTCATTGCTCTGGGTTAAATGCAGGTGATGATCAGTATTGAAATAGCTTCAAAGAAATGTGTTTAGTGCACTCCCAAATTTATGGTGGTAGAAATTAATCTGGGCCCATTCTCACAGAACGCACCCCAACTGAGAGTCCAAGACCAGCCCGGAATATGGCTTTGTTAAGCTTTTACACAAAAGCTGCCAGCAAATTTCGCGCCGCCACAGGCAGTTCGTGCAGTGCATTTGAAAAGCATGATTGTTGGGTCAATTGCCTTGCCAGCAGCGGCCCGAAGGTATATCCTGGGAGGGGATTGAAGTGGCAATGGGGGTTGGTGGGGGGGGGGTTTGCAATTGCCATGAGCATGAAGTTGTGGAGCACTCGTGCTCCTACCGGCTCCACAGGAAGTTTAAAAAAAATTTGTTTAAAATAATATGCTTTTCGTTGGTGGCCGCTGCTTAAATCCTGGCTCATCGCTGTCCAGTTTCTGTGAGAGGACTTAAAACAGGTGGTAGGCTGCTCATTTACATTTTTAAGGGGCTGTGGCCTAGCTTTTGGATAGGACCCAAAAATGGGCAGTGTTTTGGCCCAGCGCTATTTAGCTGCACCGGGTCAAAGTGATCTAGGTAGCAGGGAAAATTCATGGCAACGGAACTGTTGCTTCAGCAGCCCGATGGTCTGCTCAATGATGTTCCTGGTGGCAGCATGGCTCTCATTATATGAGTGCTGGGCACGAGTGTTGGGGTTGCGGAGTGAGCCAGGTGAAGAGCGATAGACCCTGTCTCCGAGCAGCCACACTCGGGTTTTACACGGTGGCTGAAAGATTGGTGGCACACCGGACTGACGCAGGATGAAGGCGTCATGACTGCTGCCAGTATAGCGGGCATTGACCATCAGGAAGCGCTGGGCATGGTCACACAACAACTGCACATTAAGTGAGTGGTAGCCTTTGCAGTTACGGAAGATCTCAGGATTGTTATGCTGTGCCCGCAAAGCCACGTGTGTGCAATCGATGGCGCCCTGCACCATGTGGAAGCCTACTATCCTGGCAAAGCCACATGAGTGATCTTCCTGCTTCTCTCTGCTCAGAGAGAAGAAATTGTAGTCCCTTCTCCTGGTGTAGAAAGCCTCTGGGGCCTCCGGATGCAGCAATGGACAGTGAACTGTGAGATGTTAGCTATGTCTCCTGCTGCAGATTAGAAGGATCTGCTGGCGAAGAAATTGAGAGCCATGGTGACCTTGAGGGCTACTGGGAGAGGTGTCATCGCCCTGCTCTCAGGCTGCAGGTCTGGTTGCAGGAACTGGCAGAGTTCTGTAATCACCTCCGTGGTGTAGTGGAGCCTCCTAATACACTGTTCCTCACTTAAATGGAGATAAGAGAAGTGCTCTCTGAAGACCCTAGGTGGGTAAGGCCTCCTGTTGAGAGCTCTACTGCCCTTCCTCCTCCTCCTTCTACATGCGTCTTCTCCTCTTCTTCGCTACCTCTGCTCCCTCTCCCGAAGATACTCGAGCACAAGGGGGACTGCCAGTGGAGCCCCCATGACTGTGAGCAGAAGCCTTTAAATAAGAATGAAGGCGTTCTCCACTTTCCCCAACTCTCCCTGTCACCTTAGGAAGTTTATATGTTCCACAGAGCCATTCAAACTGAAGAAACATGTCAGCTGCAAGTTGTTGCTGATGATCCCTTTTAAATAATGCTTTTGGAGCCTCCTTCCTACTTGTGAACACTTGGTCAGCTGGTCGCATTTAACACAGGCTGGTAAGTGGTGCGGCGCACTCCAAAATGGCAGATCGGGCATCAGGTGAGCTTTACACAATCACTGACGTCATAATCTGCATAATGCTAGTGAGTGTGGACATAGGCAGTGCTGCCGCCCAGCTGAAAATGGCTGCCACCTCGGGAACCACCAGCAGCGGGCAGAAGTGCGATGGCCACCATTTTTTTCCTGAAATGGGCCTTAACGGCCAGCGCTAATACTATGAATTTACAGGCCCTTGTGACTGTTTTAGGCGGCTTCCAAGGATGCCTGAAAAATGGCCTGACCCAATTTTGGATTGGATGTTTTATATGCGTCCTTGGGGTGCAAGACTTTGGTCCCCAAAATTGTGCCTCATTGCTCCTGTAAAACAGACGCAACAAAGTCCAGTTTCTATCTCATATTTTCAACTGGTCCCAAATATTTATTTCAGTGCAAGTCAGAAATAATGGGACCTATAATGTGATTTCTATTTCCTGGATGTGTTCCTGTTATTTGTAAACAAATCTTAATGCATGTACAGATGAGATAGAAACATCCCTTCTCACAGCCCTATACATACACTCACACCAGACTAGAAACATCCCTTCCCACAGCCCTATACATACACTCACACCAGACTAGAAACATCCCTTCCCACAGCCCTATACATACACTCACACCAGAGCGATCAGAATGACATGTGAGGAGGAAATGTCAGGACCACCATAATTTTGACAATAAACAGTAATCAAGCTGAAGCAGTCTCTCCAGTTCGAGTGTGACTACTCAATTTTATTAATCACTTACTTTCATATCCCTAATAATATATGAACTGTGATTTGGATAGAATCCTCCTTTAAGAGGATTGTTTAGGCTTTTGTCTCCAACTGTGCATTTTCTTGCCATGTTTATTTATGACACTCAAGTAGGTTCTTAAGTGAAGAATTGATGTTCATTATTCCATGTTTCCTGTATCATCAGCAGTCTAATAACAGCGCAACTTGATGAATCCGGTTGTGCTTGGAGCTGAAATGGCCCCATGAATTTAACACACTGGAGATTTTTCATATTTATTGTTCACTTGTATTTCATTCCTGTTTTCAGATACAACTCGCCCTGTCTTGGCTAAGGTCAGACAGGCAAGCTCTCTGCTAATGCTGCTCATCAAAGTGTCTCTACAAAACATTCAGTAGGAGCAGTCTGTTGATTCTCCCTTTGTCCCTCTAGGTTAGCACCGAGCCTCCAATTGGTGCCTCACTTAGTGGATTTTTAACTGGCAGCTAGTACCTTCTCGAGAGCAGCGTGAGGCAGCTCACATGCAGAATAACCAGTGTAGTGTATGTACCCGTCTACCTTTAAGAGAACTATTGTATGTAACCGTTCACCTTTAAGAGAACTATTTTAGGTGTGGCACTACTTTGTTTGGCTTCTGTATACGGTAATACCGACGGTGACCACACCAGTATATAAGTGTTGTGCCAGGAGTTATTGGGCAGATTCGCCCCGACCTTCGAATAGTAAAGTCCTGTTTTAAGTTACTCTTGGAGTCTGTGTATTAATTAACTAAACAACCCACAGACTTTACAGTGGCGACGAGTCCGATCGTACCCTGCGGCAACAATAATTCCGAAGCAGTTAACGAGCGTCGAGAAGAGGCAACCGCCCTCGTCATTCTGCTGGAAAAAAAACTCGAGGCTGCAGAACTAGAAAGGAGGAAGAATTTAGAGACAGAGACTTCCATCAGCAACAGGCACTGACTGTCCCTTCTGCCACGGTGAGGAGTGAGCCGATCAGCACGAGAAG
This sequence comes from Somniosus microcephalus, assembly GCF_052327205.1. Classification (NCBI taxonomy): domain Eukaryota; kingdom Metazoa; phylum Chordata; class Chondrichthyes; order Squaliformes; family Somniosidae; genus Somniosus; species Somniosus microcephalus. The sequence continues at coordinate 180,704,589 of NC_140991.1, read as the reverse complement.
CAAGGCGGCCACGGTGACTGTGAGTAAGGGAAAGTAAAAAGAATAACCGGAGGATAAGGGCGGTGCACTCGACCACGGTCGAGGGGGAAAGGAGCCGGACAGAAGTCGGGCCCAGAGGCGCTGAGACTGGGGCAGCGTGGAGCAAGGAAGCCGTGGTACAGACAGGCTGGGGGACGCAACGGCATCGTGAGACAGCTAGACCGCGACCGGCGAAAAAGGCCGGGCAGCGACCGAAGCCACGAAGCGCTGCGACCGGGAACGTAGGTGCGGGAAGAGATAAACTCAGCCGCAGCCGGGGAGGGAAGCACCGGACTGCGAGAGGGCTGGGAGGCGCGATTGGGAGCCAAGCGAGCGGGAGAGGCAGAGCCGACCAAGGGAGACTGAGCGAGAGCCAGTCCAGCGGCTGAAACTGTTCTCCGTAAACGAGGTGTACCCAGCGCCGGTAGAGCCGAGCGAGCGGGAGAGAGACAGAGCCCGAGCAAGGGGAACTGAGCGAGAGCCAGCCCAGCGGCTGAAACTGTTTGCCGTCAACGGGGTGTACCCAGCGCCGGTTGCCCTGCCGAGAAAAGGGAAAGCACTGAAGCCGACGCGCAGGCTGTGAACCTGAAAGCCAGCGGCCGTCGCCCATGGCGAAAGTGTACCCCTCCCGCCAGGGAAGAAACGCGGGAAGCCGCCATTAGGCGGGGAAGAAGACAGAAGCGGGAAACCGCCATTGAAGTGGGCGGGGAGAGAAGATAAGCGCGGGAAACCGCCATCTTGGAAAAAAAAAGAAAATTTAAAGAAATAATTCGGGGTGTTATCAGAAAGAGAGGAAGATGCCTAAGCGTGGTAACATCAACGATTTTAATGCCGAGGTAGAAGACTGGGCCACGTACGTGGAACGCATCGAGATCTATTGTGAGGCCAATAAAATAGAAGAAGATGACAAAGCTATAACCTTGCTAAACTCGATGGGCGTGAAGACATACGGGCTCTTGAAGCATCTACTATCACCAGCTAAACCGGCGGATCAGACTTTCGATGATATTGTGGCTGTTCTGAAGGATCACTTGAACCCCACACCGTTGATGTTGGCGGAACGATTCAAATTCTATGCGAGAACGCAACGGAAAGACGAAAGCAACGCAGAATACTTGGTCAAACTGCGTAGACTAGCGAAATACTGCCAGTTTGGAGGGAATCTGACAGAGGCATTGCGAGACAAGTTCGTGTGCGGGTTGGCAAAGGAAGGAACGCAAAAGCGACTACTCGAAGAGAACGACCTTACACTTGACAGGGCTGTCCTTATTGCAGCATCGCACGAAGCTGCAGCGAAGGGAACTGCGGAAATGCAGCTAAAGACAGCAGCACTAAGTGTGGATCAAATTACCTCGACAACAACAAAATGCTATCGTTGTGGGAAGACAACACACGACCAGAACCAATGCTGGTTTAAGAACCAGGAATGTAGGAAATGTGGCAAACTGGGTCACATAGCTAAGGTATGCCGGTCAGGGAAGAAGACCAACAACCAAAGGACCAACAACCAAAGGAAGCCATCACAGGAAAAGTACAACAAGGTACACAAGGTGGCTGAGAAGAGTTCAGACGAACAGAATTCAGACTCAGACCCAAACGGCCAGGAGCTGGGTAGTCTGCGAATTCACAATGTGAGTAAGGAAGCTGACCTACAAACTATCTGGGTCATGCTAAAAATAGCTGGAATCCAAGTGAAAATGGAGTTGGACACTGGATCAGCTCTATCAGTCATAAATCGAAGGGATTACCACCGGCTATTCTCACATATACCCTTAAGAGATACCAAGTTCGTATTGCAGACATACACGGGGCATAAAGTATACCCCATGGGAAAGATAAGAGTCAAAGTGAGAGATAGGGGTAAAGAACACCCAAGAATGAACTTATACGTACTACATGAGGGAGGACCACCACTTCTAGGATGGGAGTGGATCAAGAAAATAGACATGGAATGGCACTATCTAAAAGCCATAACGAGTGAGGACTCGGTGCAGACAATCAGCTCAGATTCTGAAATGGATGACGATAAGACCAACCCAAATATGAAAGACAAGGCTGAAATGGACTTGCCGACGAAGGTTGGAAAAACGAAGGCATACATAAAGGCTTATGCTCCAGAGAAGAACAAAGTTTCAGAACAGAACTCCACCGAACAACGACAACCTAGTTTGACAGAAAATTCTGAGCCTGTTCAAGTTACGGACATATCCATGATGGAAGAACACCGAGCTCGGACTCAAACTTATTTCAAATTACGACAACAATTAGAACAATTGAGTTACCATCTCGTACAAGAGATGAAAACAATGAAAAAGTTCTATGACACCGAATGGGAGAATCTGGAAAGACAACAGAAGCAGCTAGCTCAAGCAGAGAGCGACCATAGAGCCATCGTGACCAATTACCAATCACATCTCCCTTATGCTGTTCAGGAGTTAGAATATTTGCAGGAAGAATCAAATAAAGAGGAATCTTCAGGAAGCCAGGATTTTATTCCAGTTCTTCTCTACGACTCCTTACAAGCAGAGTGTGAGAAGTTGAAAGAACAGTATGAACAGGCCCAGGCTACAATTCTGGAAGGGGTTAACTCGGCAACCTCCGAAAAGCTAGTTTCAGTGGAAGCATATGAGCAACTGAAGGTTGAACATGAGCAAGAAGTCCAAAGGCTGCAGGAAATCCTTGATGAGCTCAAGGCCAAGACAGACTCATCGGTAGAAGTTCCATCCATAGATGAGAAATTAGAGGTGAAAGACATGACAGAACATGAAAGACAAGATGTACAAGAACTCATAAAAATATTAAAGGAAACCCAAGACAAATATTGGGCGGCAATGACCGAGATTCAACAACTTGAAGAACAGATTCAACTGGGAATCCGTTCAGTGGAAGAAAAGGGAACTGTAAGAAACACAGAGACTGTAAGAATGGCCTCTGAACATGAGCTAGAGAGCATCAAGGCGCAACTTCTCCGAGCGCTGGAAGCCAAAGTACAAGAGGAAAAGAAGGTGAAAGCATTGGAGGAAAAGGTGGATGAAATGGAGAAGACTCTGACCCACAGTGTTCCCGTGGAAGAGTTAACGGTCAGCCAACTCCTTCATATGCTGAAGGACAAGACTCTACAATGGGAACAATCTGAACACGAGCTTCAATCTTCAAAGGGAAGGAGTTTGGAGCTCTCAAAAGTTATGGAAATAGCTGAGGTTGCAACACAGATTTTACAGGGATGCCAAAAGTACGCTGAATCACGTCAATGTGAACAGCAGAATGTTGAAACAGCTGCTCCAGTAGAAGGATTGAATAGCCTGATCAATCAATCCCCGAGGGAAGGGGAAGTATTGAAATCACAAACGAGGTCATTAGTGAAGGATTTGCAGGAAACCCAGGAAGAGCGGGATGAATATGAACGCATGAAGAAGTCTCTTCAGGAAAGATGTCTAGGGAGGGAACAACAGTCGGCTAACGTCCAGTTGGGTACGGAAGAAGTAGCAGGCCCTCTCGCTAGACTAGCTCAGGACGACACCGAATATTACCATGACCTGTTGAGTGACACGGAATATTACGATGACTTGGTCTGCCCGGCTTGTGATGAAAACTCCCAAAGTGCAGAAATCAGGATGAAGCACTTAAAGTCTAAGGAACATAGGGAGATGGTGGCGTTACAGCTGGCAGTGGATAAGGGAGCCCCGAGAGTCTCCAAGAAGCAGAAAAGAAAAAGACGAAGCAGAAGACGATAACCATCTAAATCATTATCACTTCTATCAGATCATGCATGTGGGCCCCACGAAGGGGGCCAAATCAGTTGGAAAGTAGGAAAAATTACCAAGGCAGTCCAGCTGTTTGTAAAAGTCAGCACTGCTGGTTCAGCAGGACGGAAGTTCAAGCTGTTAAGCCAAGGGAAAGATTATTGGATGAGTCACGCTAGAAATGTGAACCGGCTACACCACAGAGATGTTGTTCGGACCGAGTCAAGACCAGAGACTGAATCTGTGAACTGTTCCCGCAGAGACTGAATCTGTGAACTGTTTCCCGCAGAGACTATATCTGTGAATTGTTTTACATGAAGTTGATTATATGTTATGTTTAATGGGGAATAAGTATGTTGTAAGCTAAAAAGGGAGGATTGTAGTGTATGTACCCGTCTACCTTTAAGAGAACTATTGTATGTAACCGTTCACCTTTAAGAGAACTATTTTAGGTGTGGCACTACTTTGTTTGGCTTCTGTATACGGTAATACCGACGGTGACCACACCAGTATATAAGTGTTGTGCCAGGAGTTATTGGGCAGATTCACCCCGACCTTCGAATAGTAAAGTCTTGTTTTAAGTTACTCTTGGAGTCTGTGTATTAATTAACTAAACAACCCACAGACTTTACAACCAGAGTATTCATTCTTCCATTATCCAGTCGTAAAGTAAAGGGAAATATTGGAAAACTGTAAAATCACAAATGGGTGGAATTTCCACAGGGGTTCTCCTGTCTCCCGCTCCAACACCATTTCTCTAGAGTTTCTCCAATCTTCCAATGAAGTAATGATGTGAGAAGTCCATAGAAATTCAACCCTAAAATGTTATAATTAGATTAATGGGTCAGGGTGCTTGGTTGTGATATTTCTGTCCACTCATGAACCATAACTCACAAACACTTGGTGATATAGTTAGTTTAATCACAAACTGAAATATTGATTCACATTTTGAGGTAAAATTGGCAGATTTCTGTAGGGGTGATTGGGATTTGGGGCAGAACTCAAACGCCAGAGTTCTACCCCTTTTAACATGTGTGATGAATTCTGGTGGAACGGAGGTGGGTGGAAGAAGCGTCTCCCCCGAAGTGGCTAAAGTTTGCAAATGACAGGTGAATGAGGGACAATGTGATCCATCAGAAATCCTGGGCATTTATGCCAGTATTGTACCTGATGCCTGAGATGTTCATCCAACATCCTTCCTTTTAGAGCAGAACCCCTGAGATCTGAGTCCTGAAGCTCTTGTGCCAGGGGTTGACTCCTGCAGCATCTCTGCTCTCTATTGTCAGACTGAACCATTACCTGTGACTCCTTTGACACTCTCACATTCTGGGGTCAATTTTAACTCCCGGGCACATCACCGTGAACTCCGGCCATAGCCCACCCACTCAATACAAGTGTGGCCCGGAACCTCAAAATGGATGCCGGCCGGCCGGCCAATGTCTACTCTGGGTGGGGTGGGGGGCAGGTGGTGGGAAATCCATCCATATGTTTTCAAAATCCCACCATGTTTCAGTGTCTTACTTTTATGGTTTCCTCTGGTGGCTTTTGTGAATCAGTCCTGGAGCTGTGACACTTCTATTTTAGATGTAAGATTGAACTAATGCCAAGAAAGTACTTTCACAATAACTGATTCCCATGGGCAGTGTTATTTTCCTCAAATGGCAGAGTAGGAAGCAAAAAATGGATTGCATAAAAGTAAATAGTTCACAGACAATTTGTTTGGATAAATGGCATATTTTTACAGCAATTAATTATTTTGAAGAGCTTCAGTTCATTCCCCTCCCTTAAAGTGCTGCTTGGCCAACTTTTCCCAGGAGATTTTGAGTGATTGTACTGCCTTTGTACATTAACAGGAAAAGGGTCTAACAGCAGAAAATGAAGCACCTGAGCACAGCAGCATAATACATTGTGAGATTGTCACATTTTCCTCAGGAGGCAAATACACAAAGATTCTGTTTAAAAGAAAAAAGTATCTGAGCTGCTGTATTACCTATATTCAGACATGACAAAACACTTTGAATAGTCACATTGCAGGAATATTTTATAGTGATCTATAGCTGATTCCTAACTGTGTAGTCAAGCTCCGGCTGCATGTCTTGGGATTGCAGATTAAGATATCTATTTGCTCTTCCCTTTCCTATCCAGGATGGAATAGTTTGCAGTTTAAGGGAAGGAGATGATTTTGATGGCATCGAATTAGTCCAGAAACACTCAACTGCAGCTCATGTCATTCTAACTGAAGACAGTTATCACATTCGGCCGGTGGTCCAAGAGAATTTCAGCAGGATTTTGAAGGCGAGCCCTTATTAAAATCTAATTTTTACAGTTGCATGAGACATGGACAGTATTCAGCTTGTTAATAGGAACACAGTGCGGTTTTGTTGGGTTATATCGGGCTTAACTGCATTCATTGTTTCACTGGGAAATTCTGTGTGTCATTACAGTCTGTATTAAAAGACAACGGCCTAGAAATTAGGTTTGCCTCCGCCAGGGCTTTTGCGCCCAAAATTTTGCGCCAGCGATAATTGCCGCTGCGCCCGCCAAAAATTCAGCTGCCCCGCGCCCAGACGGCTGCGGGCGCTAATGGAGGGTTTCAGCGCCTCGCTATGGGCGCTGAATGCAGGTTTGCGGCGCTAATCCCCCGCTGCGGCACCCGATGCGGTGCGGCAGGCTGGGGTACTGCAGGCCTCCTCCTTCTGTTAAGGAGGAGCTGCCTGCAGCCGACCGCTGACCGGTCGATTCGCCCGACAAATGAGCCCGGCACCTCGGAGAAGTGCCGGGCTCGCGGGCCACACACATCAGTGCCGCGGGGGGGTGGTGGAGGAGTCCGGGGAGGGAGGCGCGGGCAGGCGGCCGCCGGGAAAGCGGCCGGCCGCCGCTCCACCTTAATGCGCCGGCGCTACGTGCTGCAACATCCCATTGAACAATCGTTGGTTGCGGCTGCCACGGGCGAGGCGGCCGCAACTGAATTTGGGCGTCCGGCCGCGTTACCACGGCAACCGGGACGCTGCGCACACCGATGACGTCATCGGTGCCGGCGCAGCGCTACCGGCTAACGCCGATGGTAGGGCCCAACGCAATTTCGATCGCGGCTATAATTCCGGCGCAAGGCCCTCTAACGCCTCTAATTGGGCGCTAACCCCACCGAATTTCTAGACCAATATCCCTTTCTGTTTTGACTTTCAGACAGAAACTGTAAAATACCAAATATCAAATGCAGTTAATAGCCTTTATTTTTCCAAAACACTTTCCCCTTTGTGAAGAGCTGCACACTGTGCCTTATTAAATATTCCAGTTTATCGCGCCTGCACTGATTCCTCAAGTGTGCCGACTTTCTGATCTCAGATGTAACATCAGGGGAGATGAGTGAAAGACAATTTCTACCCCACTGTGACAGACAAAATAATCTTCAGGAGTACCATCCAGTCTGCCTTTATGCATTTTAGTAGCCAGTTATAGAGCAGTGTCGTAGACGCTCAGGAGCAAGCCCTCTGCTTGCCTTCTCGATTAGCGAATAGTGCTTGAAGAGTAAAAACAAGGGGAAAATAATTTCTAAAAATGGAAGGGTTGAAAGCACTTAGTTGAAATCCTTATAGTATTTTTATGCACTAAAAATGTAATTGATACATGCCCTTATTGATGATGCTGTTTTGATCAGCTTACTGACTTTTTTGTGTCAATGAAGTACTATAATGTGTTTGAAAATGGTGGTCTATTTATTATCCAGTTAGTAAGATCTTGTTAGAAAAATACATGTGTCAGCCTTGGCTCAGTGGTAGCACTCCAGCCTCTGAGTCAGTATGTGGTAGATTCAAGTGGCTGATATTTCAATGCAGTTCTGAGAGAGAGTGCTGCACTATCAGAGGTACTATTTTTTGGATGCAATGTTAAACCGAAGCCATGTTGTTGGAAAACAGTGACAGGATCGGACAAAGTCAAAGTCAACATGGATTTACAAAAGGTAAATCATGCTTGACTAATCTACTGGAATTTTTTGAGGATGTAACTGGTAGAATAGATAAGGGAGAACCAGTGGATGTGGTGTATTTGGACTTTCAGAAGGCTTTCGATAAGGTCCCGCCTAAGAGATTAGCGTGCAAAGTTAAAGCACACGGGACTGGGGGTAAGGTACTGTCTTGGATAGAGAACTGGTTGGCAGACAGGAAGCAAAGAGTTGGAATAAACGGGTCTTTTTCCGAGTGGCAGGCAGTGACTAGTGGGGTACCACAGGGATCGGTGCTAGGACCCCAACTATTCACAAAATATATAATATATATAATATATATGATCTAGACGAGAGAACTAGATGTAATATCTCCAAGTTTGCAGATGACACAAAGCTGGGTGGGCGTGTGTGCTGTGAGGAGGATGCAGAGAAACTCCAGTATGATTTGGACAGGTTGGGTGATTGGGCAGATGCATGGCAAATGCAGTATAATGTGGATAAATGCGAGGGTTTTCTTGTATTTATATCTATGCACATAAGCCTAGAAATTCGATTTGGGTGGTGGCAACAGCCAATATTTTGGGCATCACCAAACAAATTTCCAGCAGCTCACTAGCTAAAGAAACACAGGGCCAGGGGGAAAAAAATTGTGTCCAATGGTCAGAAAATTCTTAACTGTTTTTTCTTCTTTCGGGTGCTGTAATTGTAACATAGCCCAGGTAATGTTATCAAAGCATAGACCTTAGTTGGAAAACAAATGCAAGTAATTAATGTCCAATGTGAACAAGAAATAACAAAACCCCTGTGAGAATTAGATGCATGATGTTAACCTCAGTCTATTTACTATTGCTTTTCAGTGCACACTGACATCTTATGAACTTTCCCTGATGTCAGCAAATGCAACTTTCATTCCCATGTTGGGGACTATTAGCACTGTTTTCATGAGGATTATATGACTAACTTTTTTTATACCTACAACTTAGTTGATGATTTAAAGCCTAGGTGTTACTTTGTTGATTTTTTTCCAGTCTGATAAATAGCTTAGCGCATGTGGATTTCAATGCCATATGTACCATGTACTGAACTCTTAGGGGAGAGATATCAATGGTAATGTGTGGCTTAACTGTAACTAATATGTAGATTTGCTATAATCTGGTGGTGTAACTTTAAAAAAAAAAATTGGGTCAAGATGCCTATCACCAAGATTTGCAGTTACATTCCACACCAGAAGATCAAATAAGATACCCAGCATCTTGTGTGTACTAGTAAGAACAACAGGTTTACTTCAGGGTAGTGCCGTTCCTGGCGGCCCCATGTATCTCACATCCTGCATTGAGTTACACACTGAACTGTGATTGGGATTACAGAGACATGGCTCCAGGGTGACCAAGGCTGGGAATTCAACATCCAGGGGTATTCAATATTCAGGAAGGACAGGCAAAAAGGAAAAGGCGGTAGGGTAACATTGCTGGTTAAAGAGGAGATTAACACAATAGTAAGGAAGGATATTAGCTCTGATGATGTGGAATCTGTATGGGTAGAGCTAAGAAATACCAAGGGGCAGAAAACATTGGTGGGAGTTGTAGACAGGCCCCCAAACAGTAATGCTGAGGTTGGGAATGGCATTAAACAGGAAATTAGAGATGCGTGCAATAAGGGCACAGCAGTTATCATGGGTGACTTTAATCTACATATAGATTGGTCTAACCAAATTAGTAACAATACTGTGAAAGAGGAATTCCTAGAGTGTATACGGGATGGTTTCCTGGACCAATATGTCGAGGAACCAACTAGAGATCAGGCCATCTTAGACTGGGTATTATGTAATGAGAAAGGATTAATTAGCAATCTTGTTGTGCGAGGCACCTTGGGTCGGAGCGATCATAATATGATTGAATTCTTCATTAAGATGGAGAGTGAAGTATTTGACTCAGAGACTAGGGTCCTGAATTTAAATAAAGGAAACTACGATGGTATGAAACATAGAAACATAGAAGATAGGAGCAGGAGTAGGCCATTCGGCCCCTCGAGCCTGCTCTGCCATTCAATGTGATCATGGCTGATCATCCAAATTCAGTACCCGGTCCCTGCTTTCTCCCCATACCCCTTGATCCCTTTAGCCTTAAGAAATATATCCAACTCCTTCTTGAATATATTTAATGAATTGGCCTCTACTGCCTTCTGTAGTAGAGAGTTCCACAGGTTCACCACTCTCTGGGTGAAGAAATTCCTCCTCATTTCTGTCCTAAATGGCACACCCTTTATCCTTAGACTCTGACCCCTGGTTCTGGACTCCCCGACCATCGGGAACATCCTTCCTGCATCTAGTCTGTCCAGTCCTGTCAGAATTTTATAAGTTTCAATGAAATCACCTCTCATTCTTCTAAACTCTAGTGAGTACAAGCCCAATCGACCCAATCTCTCCTCATACGTCATTCCTGCCATCCCAGGTATCAGCCTGGTGAATCTTCACTGAACTCCTTCCATGGCAAGAACATCCTTCCTCAGATAAGGCGACCAAAACTGCACACAATACTCAAGATGTGGTCTCACCAAGGCCCTGTACAACTGCAGCAAGACATCCTTGTTCCTGTACTCAAAGCCTCTCGCTACGAAGGCCAACATACCATTTGCCTTCTTAACCGCCTGCTGCACCTGCATGCTTACCTTCAGCGACTGGTGCACAAGGACACCCAGGTCTCGTTGCACTTCCCCTTCGCCCAATCTATTGCCATTCAGATAATAATCTGCCTTCCTGTTTTTGCCACCAAAGTGGATAACCTCACATTTATCCACATTATATTGCATCTGCCATGCTTCTGCCCAATCACCCAACCTGTCCAAATCATCCTGGAGTTTCTCGGCATCCTCCTCACAGCACACACGCCCACCTAGCTTTGTGTCGTCTGCAAATTTGGAGATATTACATCGAGTTCACGTGTCTAGATCATTAATATATATTGTGAATATATTGAGGCACGAGTTAGGTAGGATTGATTGGGGAATGTCACTCAAAGGGTTGACGGTGGATAGGCAATGGCAAACATTCAAAGATCGCATGGACGAACTACAGAATTTGTTCATCCCAGTTTGGCATAAAAATAAAACAAAAAAGTTGACTCAACCGTGGCTAACAAGGGAAATTAGAGATAGCATAAGATCCAAGGAGAGGACATATAAATTGGCCAGAAAAAGCAGCAAACCTGAGGATTGGGAGCAGTTTAGGATTCGACAAAGGAGGACAAAGAGTTTAATTAAGAGGGGGAAAATAGAATATGAGAGTAAGCTTTCAGGGAACATAAAAACTGACTGTAAAAGCTTTTATAGATATGTGAAGAGAAAAAGATTGGTGAAGTCAAGCATAGTTCCCTTGCAATTAGAATCAGGGGAATTTATAATGGGGAACAAAGAAATGGTGGACCAATTAAACACATACTTTGGTTCTGTCTTCACAAAGGAGGACACAAATAACCTCCCAGAGAGGTCGGGGAACATAGGGTCTAATGAAAGGGAGGAACTGATAGAAATCAGTATTTGTAGGGAAATGGTGTTAGAGAAATTGATGGAATTGAAGGCCGATAAATCCCCAGGGCCTGATAATCTACATCCTAGGGTACTTAAGGAAGTGGCCCTAGAAATAGTAGATGCATTGCTGGTCATCTTCCAACATTCTATCGACTCTGGAACAGTTCCCATGGGTTGGAGGGTAGCTAATATAACCCCACTATTTAAAAAAGGTGGTAGAGAAAAAACAGGGAACTATAGACCGGTATGCCAGACATCGGTATTGGGGAAAATGCTAGAGTCCATTATAAAAGATGTAATAGCAGAGCACTTAGAAAACAGTGACAGGATCAGACAAAGTCAACTTGTACTTCTCGCAATCTAGTATACTGTATTCGCTGCTCACGATGCGGTCTCCTCTACATTGGGGAGACCAAACGTAGATTGGGTGACCGCTTTGCGGAACACCTCCATTCAGTCCGTAAGGGTGACCCCGAGCTTCCGGTCGCCTGTCATTTTAATTCAATGCTCCAATCCAACTCGGACCTCACCGTCCTTGGCCTCTTGTATTGTTCCACGGAAGCTCAACGTAAACTCGAGGAACAGCACCTCATCTTCTGATTAGGCACTCTGCAGCCTTCCGGACTCAATATCGAGTTCAACAATTTCAGATCATAACCTCGGCCCCTATTTCATTTTTTCTTGTAATTTTTCCACTCCTTTCCCCCACCCCCCTTTCCTTTTGTTTCGCTCTCACACCTGGCAGCTATCCCTTGCCCTGCCAGTACACTTTACACCCAATCTCAGCCTATTACCATCTCGTCTAGCTTCTAACAGCTTTCATTGTCTCTTTTTTACTTCTTTTGTTTCTTTTATTCTTTTGTCCGATCGCAGCCCTGCCTCCGATCCATCTTTTCTTTCCAGTTTTGAAGAAGGGTTCCACCCGAAACGTCAACTCAAATTTCTGTCCACGGATGTTGCCTGACCTGCTGAGTTTTTCCAGCATTTTCTGTTGTTATTTTGGATTTACAAAAGGTAAATCATGCTTGACTAATCTACTGGAATTTTTTGAGGATGTAACTGGGAGAATAGATAAGGGAGAACCAGTGGATGTGGTGTATTTGGACTTTCAGAAGGCTTTCGATAAGGACCTGCATAAGAGACTAGCGTGCAAAGTTAAAGCATATGGGATTGGGGGTAAGGTACTGACTTGGATAGAGAACAGGTTGGCAGACAGGAAGCAAAGAGTTGGAATAAATGGGTCTTTTTCCAAGTGGAAGGCAGTGATTAGTGGGGTACCGCATGGATCGGTGCTAGGACCCCAGTTATTCACAATATATATTAATGATCTAGACGAGGGAACTAGATGTAATAACTCCAAGTTTGCAGATGACACAAAGCTGGTTGGGTGTGTGTGCTGTGAGGAGGATGCAGAGAAACTCCAGTATGATTTGGACAGGCTGGGTGATTGGGCAGATGCATGGCAGATGCAGTATAATGTGGATAAACTTTGGTGGCAAAAACAGGAAAGCAGATTATCGTCTGAACGGCAATAGATTGGGAAAAGGGGAAGTGCAACGAGACCTGGGTGTCCTTGTGCACCAGTCGCTGAAGGTAAGCATGCAGGTGCAGCAGGCAGTTAAGAAGGCAAATGGTATGCTGGCCTTCATAGCAAGAGGATTCGAGTAAAGGAGCAAGGATGTCTTGCTGCAGTTGTACAAGGCCTTGGTGAGACCACACCTTTAGTATTGTGTGCAGTTTTGGTCGCCTTATCTGAGGAAGGGTGTTCTTGCCATGGAGGGAGTGCAGCGAAGATTCACCAGACTGATACCTGGGATGGCAGGAATGAGGTATGAAGAGAGATTGGGTCGATTAGGCTTATATTCACTAGAATTTAGAAGAATGAGAGGGGATCTCATTGAAACTTATAAAATTCTAACAGGACTAGACAGACTAGATGCAGGAAGGCTGTTCCCGATGGTTGGGGAGTCCAGAACCAGGGGTCACAGTCTAAGGATAAGGGGTAAGCCATTTAGGACTGAGGAATTTCTTCACCCAGAGAGTGGTGAACCTATGGAATTCTCCACCACACATGGTAGTTGAGGCCAATTCATTAAATATATTCAAGAAGGATTTGGATATATTTCTTAAGGCTAAAGGGATCAAGGGATATGGGGAGAAAGCAGGGAAAGGGTACTGAATTTGGATGATCAGCCATGATCTCATTAAATGGCGGAACAGGCTCGAGGGGCCGAATGGCCTACTCCTGCTCCTATCTTCTATGTTTCTATGTTTTCCCTCTTAGATGGATATAAAAGATCCCATGTCATGATTTGAAGGGGAATTTTCTGAGGGCTAGAAATTCACTTAAACTTTTAAAGTTGGAAAAATCAGTGCCAGGCGCTAATCATTCTCGCCTCCCGTGAAATTCAGTTTTAGTGCTCCAAGAGGGAAGTGGAGCGCTAACTCAAGCGCTAACCTCTTCTCTTAGGGCGCTAAAGTCCGAGAACGGGGTGGTAGCAGCAGAGCGCCAAACAATTTCGAGCGTATTGTAAGCAGCACTCTTTCATCAGAGGCTGCTTCCCTTGCTTAAAGGGAAGGGCCAATGATGCTGCACAAGCTAGTTGTCAGATGTTCTGTTTTGCAAGGCGACCTGGACGACTGCCATTACAGCCCCAAACACTCACAAAAGTGGTGGGCTTGGACATTTTGCACCAATTAAATATTAGAAAAAACTTTGCGCAGGCACCAGACTGGTGCAAATAATAAAGGTTACACTAGCTGAAAAGCATTCCCTTTAATTACCGCTCCCAAAGCGGCCAGCTGAGTTCACAATGTCGCCTTCTGCTGGCGTTGTCGATGCAAGTCGATAAAGTGGGGGGGCAAGAGTCAATTTTCCATCCGGGGCGATAATGGGGCACTGCGCACTTTATGATGTCACGATCTGCAAGGTGCTAGAGGCCCAGGCGCTAAGAGTTAGCTCCAGCGCTAAACCGGCACTGAAGTTCGTGGGCGTTGCTGCTTTTGCCATGCCTGGGAGCTAACCCCTTAGTGCCCCATTAGCGCCCCCACCAGGCACTAACGGGAGGTGCTAAAATACCAAATTTCTCCCCCAGAGTGTCTTGGCCAACATTTATCCCTGAACCACTACCATCAAAATAGATTATCTGGTCATTTAGCTCACTGCTGTTTGTGGAACCTTGCTGATGATCCCTTTAAATAACACTGCTGGAGCCTCCTTTCTGCTCGTCAACCCTTGTTCAGCTGGTCACAGTTAAGGCATGCTGGTAAGTGGAGCGGCTAAGTTGAAAATGCAGATCAGGCGTCAAGTGAGCGTTGCACACTCACTGATGTCACAATCTGCATAATCTTTGCCAGCGCAGTCATCGGCAGTGGTGCCACCCCGCCGAAAATGGCTGCCACCGTGCGACCCACCAGCAGTGGGTGGAAGTGCGACGGACTCTATTTTCCCCCCAAATTGAGCGGTAACAGCCTGCGTTAAAACCTCAATTTTTAGCCCTATATCTATATCTTCCTGAAGTCTTTTATAGTCCTCCTCATTGCTTCCCAAGAACTTCACTTTTGTAACATCTGCATATTTTGAGATTGTGCTCCCTTTACAAAGTCCAAATCATCTATATGTATGGAAAACGAAAGTGGAGTCAGTACTGACTCCTGGGGTACACTACAACCAACCCTCCTCCAGTCTGCGCAAGACCCATTTACCTTACTGCTTTGTTTTCTGTTTGTCAACCAAATTTATATCCAGACATTTCCACTTGCACCATATGCTGAATTTTAAAGAAAGAACTTGCATTTATAAACTGCTGTTCATGACCACAGGACGTCCCAAAGTGCCTCACAGCCAATTAAATACTTTTGAAGTGTAATCACTGGTATAATGTAGGGAAACATGGCAACCAATTTGACTGGATCTGTGGAACTTTCTGCAACTCCAGCAGCTTTATAAACTTCTTTCAAGGTTCTAAGTTAACAGGGAGTGTTGAGGCAAGTGGCGAACATGTTAATTCTTATTTAAAGGCTTCTGCTCACGGGCTGTACTGGTAGTCCCCCTCCTGCTTGAGTATTTTAGGGAGAGGGAGCAGAGGCAGTGAAGAAGAGGAAAAGATGCCCACAGAGGGAGAAGGAGAGCCAGGAGGGCTCAGCAGGAGGCTTTACCCACCTAGGGTCTTCTGAGAGCACTTCGCCTACCACCAATTAAGCTAAGTGTATTAGGAGGCTCCGCTTCACCAAGGAGGTGGTCACAGAACTCTGCCACCTCCTGCAACCAGACCTGGAGCCTCAGATCAGGTCGATGACGACTCTCCCAGTGACCCTTAAGGTCACCATGGCCCTCAATTTCTTCGCCAGTGCATCCTTCCAGTCTGCAGTTAGAGACATAGCTAACGTCTCGCAGTTCACTGTTCATCGCTGCATCTGGGAGGTCACAGAGACTCTCTATTTCAGGAGAAGGGACTAAGTTTTCTTCTCTGAGCAGAGAGAAGCAGGAGGAGCGTGCATGTGGATTTGCCAGGATAACGGGCTTCCCCATGGTGCAGGGTGCCATCGATTGCACCCACGGGGCTTTCGGGCGCCGCATAACAATCCTGAATCTTCCGTAACCGCAAATGCTACCACTCACTTAACGTGCATTTGTTGTGCAACCATGCCCAGCGCTTCCTGATGGTCAATGCCCGCTATCCTGGCAACAGCCACGATGCCTTCATCCAGCGTCAGTCTGGTGTGTCAGAAATCTTTCAGCCACCACGCCAAACCCGAGTGTGGCTGCTCAGAGACAGGGGCTATCCACTCTGCACCTGGCTGATGACTCCCGTCCGCAACCACACCCACCTGCCCAGCACTCATATGAGAGCTATACTGCCACCAGGAAAATCATCAAGGAGACCATCGGGCTGCTGAAGCAATGGTTCCGCTGGCTTGACCGCTTGGCAGAATGGGTATCCCATTTCATGGAGGTCTGCTGCATGCTTCACAACTTGGCCATCATGAGGACAAAGCTGAAATGAAATGAGAGCCACTACAAAACAAAGATTTCAAACAAAATTATTAAATTCATCAAGAATCAACTAATCACCCTTCTGCAATCCCTTAGTGCCTGTCATTCAGATGCCCTTTCCTACCCTAGTGCTCTTACAAAGTGCTCCCCCAGTGGCTGCAGCATGGCTGCTGGAAGGCTGCTGAGTTGACTAGACTTAGACTTGACTATTCCAACGCACTCCTGGCTGGACTCCCACATTCTAACCTACGTAAACTTGAGGTCATCCTAACTCACACCAAGTCTCGTTTACCCATCAACCCCGTTAAGCAATGCCTTGATTTCCAAATTTTCATCCTTGTTTTCAAATCCCTCCATGGCCTTGCCCCTCCCCATCTCAATAATCTCCTTCAGCCCCCCCACCCCTCGAGATAACTGTGCTCCTCTAATTCTGCCCTCTTGAGCGTCCCTGATTATAAATCGCTCAACCATTGGTGGCCGTGCCTTCTGTTGCCGAGGCTCTAAGCTCTGGAATTCTCTGCCTAAACCTCTCTGCCTCGCTACCTCACTTTCCTCCTTTAAGATGCTCCTTAAAACCTACCTCTTTGACTAAGCTTTTGGTCACCTGTCCTAATTTCTCCTTATGTGGCTCGGTGTCAAATTTTTTGTCTTTTAATACTCCTGTGAAGCGCCTTGGGACGTTTTACTACGTTAAAGGCGCTATATAAATACAAGTTGTTGTTGTTGTTGCTGTTTGAGTTTCTATGGGGGAGACTTCTGATGGCCTCGCAGGACCTGGAAGGCCCGGCTGTAGACTGCACCACCTTGGCATGGGCGGCAGTAGCCTGGGCTGGCTGGCTGGTGGGCAGCGGCAAGGGCAATGGCGGAGTTGCAATGGTGGGAACAAGAATGCCGTCATCCAGAGGGGAAGGCAGGTTCCTCCTCCACTGCCACTCCTCCGGGGCGACACCTCAGCATTCCTAGCAATCTGGTGGAGGACAGATTACTGGCCTCTTGCAACATCCTGCAAGCCACTTTCGACATTGGAAACCCAGCCACGATGGCAGCAGTCTGAGTTTGGGTGGCAGCAAGCCGAGACTGCAGGACAGCGGTCTGCCCTTCCACTGCAGCACGAAGACATTGGGTCACTTCCGCCTGTGCTGCAATGACAGCCATGACATCGCCCATCATACGCAGCATCGTGTCTGGGTCGACGCGGTTTTTCCGGGAGTTTTCCATCATTTCCAGCCTGGAAATCACAGGCACCAAGCTCTGCACAAGCCCCATGCAATGTTGGAGACGGACTCCTCCACACTCCTTGACATTGGCAAGAGGCTATTTGGCAGGCTTGCCATTGCACTGAGCAATTCGGTGAGCATACCCATCATCCTGCTTCTGAAGGCCGCCCCATCGAGGTCCTCATCTGTGTCGTGTGCAGCAGAACATGTGCGCAAACTCACCCTCCAGGGAGCTGGCCCCCGAGCTAACCTTTCCCCACTTGTGCCCGGTGCCTCACCCTGTGCAGATTCCGCTTCTACACTAGCCTCTAAATTACACTCCGTGCCAGTTTCTGAGCTGGTGCCTGTGAGTGATGGATGCAGGGACACTCTGTCGTCTTCTTCTCCCCCTCGCTCTCTTCCATCGCCTAGGGGACAGGCTGTGCTGCTGCTTGTTCTTGGTAATCTGAAAGCAGAATGGCATGAGTGGGGTTATGGTGAGGGGAGGGGGAGTGGGGGAAGCAAGATATGCATGCATACAGCATCAGCAGCTTATAAGTGAGAAGAGAGCATGGGCTGAGGGGGAAGTGGAATATGAGAAGGAGGATTAGGAATGACCAGACCGTTGTTGTCCCCAAGGGCTTCAATCTCACCCGTTGCCACAGCCTCGGTGACTTCACCTCCAGTGATACCGAGCACTCACTCCTCCAGTTGACTCCGGGCCTGTATGGCAGCCTGCCCCCCTGTCTGTCTGCCGCTGCTCCCAGCGATTATGCGTGACCTTGGCCTGCAAGAGAAAGGGAAGTGTGTGAGTGAGTGAACTGCAATGTGCCTGCCATAGTTGAATATCTGTCAGTGTTTGCAAGGTGGTAGATGTGGGAGAGAGTGTTGCAGCAGTGGTAAGGTTGTGAGAGTGTAGTGAAGCTATGATTGTGAGGTATTAGTGGTGATAGGTAGATTGTTGGTTGGTGAGTGAGGGGGTGTGGTGCATCGAGCAGTGTGTGAGGCTTGTGATGCAGATGGCGGGATTTGGCATTTGCTGAAGCCTTCACTCACCTTGACCTGCCGTGTGAGGTCATTAAACTTCTTGCGGCATTGGATGGATGACCTGGGGACCACACTGGTGGCCGTCACATAATCTGCTACCTCCCACCACAGCATACTGGATGTATGGGCCAGTGGCTTCCTGTCGGCTTGCGGGAAGAGGACAACCCGCCTCTTTTCCACTGCCACCACCAGTGCCTCCTGAGCCACATCTGAGAAGCATCTTGATCTCTCCGTGCTGATGCTCAGCCATCTCTTTGTAGTTGGTTGTGCGTCCAAGTGGAATGATAATGAGGTGCTGTTGCATCTTTAAGTAGTGGAGAAAGCCTAGGCCAAACATGACTGGGAATTAGACTGGAGCCGATATTGTCCCACCTGTTGAGCAGTAAGCCAATGAGCAGCGGTTTTAGTGCTGAGATCAGCACTATGATCACGTTAAGGAGCACTGAGCACAAAGTTGGCACACTACCTAGGCCAGTTTGACCCGGCACAGCTTAATAGCGCAGGGACATGACACCGCCCATTTTCGGGCCATATCCAATTTCTAGGCCATAGAATTTAATGCAGATAAGTGTGAAGTAATAGGAAGAGAAACAGGTAATAGGTGAAGGCGTTCAATGGGAAGATGCTGAAGGGTGTAGATGAAATTACATAATTAGATGGAAGTGGAAATGCAGGCGAGACCTACCCCAGTGGGAGTCAATGGCCCAGATAGTTACGGAGAGGCAGGGAGGGAATGCGGGAGGCTGAAAGCGGTCAAAAAAAACCCGGTGAGGCTGGGGATGTGGAGATTCTGCTGAATTTAACAGCAGGACCCCAATTTAATTTGTTATACTCTTTTCCCCCCCACCCCCATCCAGCAGCTGGTCAAATGGACAGTCTGGTTGGCGGGAAAACCAGCATCAGGGGGCCACAGCCTGGCACCCTTGGGATGGTCCCTGGCAATTAGGAGGTGGGCAGGCTGCGGATCGGGGCTTAGGAGGGGGTGACCTGATTGCGGGTGGGGGGGGGGTAGAAAGAGAGAGAGAGAGAGAGAGAGAGAAACTAAGGGAGAGGCTACCATTGGCAAAAGGGAGGCCAAAGGCTTCCTTGTGGGGCCAGAGGAAGCACTCCTGCTCCTCAGGAGTGCTGTAAAGGGCACTTACCTTCAGGAGCCGGCAGTTCCCGCCTCCCTTTCGCTGTTGGGTTTTCGGAGTCTTGGGAAACCCACACGGCAGCCGTTAAATTTAAATCAGGCTCCCAATTGCACTTGGGGGGGTCTGATTTAAATATGTTAATGAGGTGTCCCGCCTTTCCAAAATGAGACACTCGCACGTCTCTGTACCTGCTGACCTAGAAAATGGCAGTGGATGCACACACGTCGGGTTGGGGCCGTGTTTTTTAGGATTTACCCCCCACCCCCAAGACTTTTTCCCACCAGTCATAGACAGGGGGGGGCGGGGTTTATATTTAGGCCAATGATTTTAAAATATTGAGAAAAATCTCACATCAGGCAGGAAATGAGTCTCCAGCTGCTGCTAGGCAACAATAACAATATTTGTGGATTTGGGCACTACAGTGGGGTCCTGAGTGAGAAGGGTTCAATCATAGGAAACATAGAAGATAGGAGCAGGAGTAGGCCATTCAGCCCCTCGAGCCTGCTTCACCATTCAATGCGATCACGGCTGATCATCCAAATTCAGTACCCTGTCCCTGCTTTCTCCCTATATCCCTTGATCCCTTTAGCCTTAAGAAATATATCTAACTCCTTCTTGAATATATTTAATGAATTGGCCTCAACTGTCTTCTGTGGTCGAGAATTCCACAGGTTCACCACTCTCTGGGTGAAGAAATTCCTCCTCATCTCAGTCCTAAATGGCTTACCCCTTATCCTTAGACTGTGACCCTTGGTTCTTGTTATGTATTGTGTGTTCTATTGTGTGTTCTCCTCCCACCTGTGGTGGCGCTGTCACAGGAGATAAATGGTTGGGTGTTCTCTGTTAAGTTTAGCTCTCTTTGTTCGGAACTTTCCAGAACTTCCTTTCCTTCCAATAAAGCACTTCATATTTGAATCTCTGAGTTCTGAGTCCTAAATTGTGTCTAGGTAGAAAGGTACCGACACAACAAGTGGCAACGAGGAGCGGATGAATCTGCGCACGTTACGGGTGCAGTGAGTAAACAGAAAATTTAATTTGAAACGTGAGATGGCTGCTATATTAGGAAACATCGGTGATTTTGATGAAAATGTGGAGCAATGGAGCGCATATATGGAATGATTTGACTATTTTGTATTGGCGAATGCGGTGGCAAATGAAAAGGTCGTGCCTACCTTTTTGAGTGTAATCGGGCCGAAGACATTCAATTTACTTCACAGCCTCGTGCGGCCAGATAAGCCAGGAACTAAAACATATAAGCAACTAGTGGAAATTCTTGGAGCACATTTTTCACCAAAACCTCTGGTTATTGCCGAGAGATTTAGATTTCACAAACGGAATCAAGAGGAGGGGGAATCAGTGACGATGTTTATTGCTGCTTTAAAAAGGTTGTCAGAACACTGCCAGTTCAAGGAGGTGCTGAATGACACCATTAGAGACAGACTTGTGTGTGGTCTGCAAAATGCAGCCACACAGAAGCGCCTTCTTACTGAGGACAACCTTACTCTTGAAAAGGCCATTGAAGTTAGTGTCTCCATGGAGATGGTGGAAAAGGAGGCTCACCAGTTGAGTTCAACAGGGAGAGTTCACAAGGTGTCATCTGAGCCTAAAGGTGCACGGAATGGCACATGTTACCGTTGTGGGAAAACGGGCCATCACGCTAATGACTGCTGGTGTACGGAGCTGGAATGCCGAAATTGTGGCAAAAAGGGTCACATTGAACGCGCCTGTAGAGGTAAAAGAAGAACAGACAGAGCTGGGAAGCATGGAAGCAAAATGTCTGTATTTGGACAAGAGAGGAAAAAGAGTGTTCATTCAATGCAGTATGATGGAACAAGCAAAACAGAGCGGAGCGACACCTCTGAGGAGGAAGAGGTGCACATACTGACGGTTGCAGGTCATTCAAATGGCTACTGGGTGTCACCACTGGTGGAGGGACAATCAGTGCGGATGGAGGTGGACACAGGCGCGGCTGTGTCCCTTGTTTCAGACACTGTCTACAACAAAATGCTAAAGCATCTTACCCTTCAGCCAACAAACATTGTGCTAAAGACATATACCGGCGAACCTGTGGCCATGAGAGGCGTCATTGAGGTGACAGTTAAATTGAACAGACAGACTGCAAAACTGCCACTATATGTGGTAAAGGGAAATTACCATCGCTACTGGGACATGCGTGGCTAAAGAAAATCACGCTGGACTGGCCTGCAGTCCGCATGATGTCAAAAGGGGAGTCAGGCCTGACTGCAGTGTTAAACAAACATGCAGAACTTTTCAATGGGGAACTTGGGAGCATGAAAAAGATCAGCGTGAGACTGGACATTAAAACTGACAGCAAGCCGAAGTTTCACAAAGCCCGACCTGTACCCTATGCAATTAGGCCAAAAGTTGAGGCTAACTTGGAGGCCTTAGTCGAGAATGGAGTCCTGGAGCCTGTGAGCGTGAGCAAATGGGCCACACCCATTGTTCCTGTCCTGAAAAAGGATGGATCTGTTTGAATCTGCGGGGATTTTAAAGTGACTATTAACCCGGTGCTGTCTGCGGAACAGTACCCTCTTCCCCTCATTGATGATCTTTTTACGGGCCTGGCCGGAGGGCAAAAGTTCAGCAAAATAGACTTATGCCAGGCTTATCTACAAATGCATGTCGATGACAAATCAAAGGAGCTGCTGACAATTGTGACACACAAGGGGCTATATAGGTACTGCCGCCTTCCATTTGGAATTACGTCGGCCCCTGCTCTATTTCAAAGGGCAATGGATCAGATTTTGAGTGGACTGCCAGGAGTCCAGTGCTACCTGGACGACATCCTTGTCACTGGGACAAATGAGGATCATCTTCTGAACTTGGATGCGACACTACAACAACTGAAAGAGTACGGACTCAGAGTTCGTAAAGACAAATGTGAATTCTTTCAGTCTTCAGTTGAGTACCTGGGGCATGTGATTGATGCTACTGGCCTGCATAAGGCGCCGTCAAAGGTCAAGGCGATCATGGAGGCCCCAGCACCCCAGAATGTGGGCCAGTTACGTTCATTTCTGGGGCTACTTAACTACTATGGGAAGTTTATTCCAGACTTAGCAACATTGCTGAAGCCGTTACATCAGTTGCTATGTCAAGGCAAAACATGGAAATGGACTGAACTGTGGAAAGAAGCTTTCGCCCAAGCAAAGAAAGCATTGCTGAAATCGAAGGTCCTGACACACTTCGACCCAAAGCTACCCGTGCAGCTAGCATGTGATGCATCACCATATGGTGTGGGAGCAGTCATATCCCACATCATGCCTTCGGGTGAAGAGAAACCTATCGCCTTCGCATCACGCACCTTGAACAAGGCCGAGAGTAACTATGCGCAGATCGAGCGCGAGGCCTTGGGAATCGTTTTTGGAATTCGAAAATTTCATCAGTACCTGTTTGGGAGAAGGTTCACACTCCTGACGGACCACCGTCCATTGACTTCAATCTTCGGGCCCCACACCGGAATTCCGTCTCTCGCTGCAAGCAGGATGCAAAGGTGGGCTTTACTGTTGTCAGGACACACATACGACATCAAATATCGCAAATCAGACTTGCACGGCAACGCAGACGGTCTCTCGAGGCTACCCTTGCCTGTTACTCCCTCAGAGCCTCGTCAGGTAGACATCTTCTACTTTAGACAAGTGGAGGGAGCACCTGTCACCGCAGTTCAGGTGCGAAGGTACACCCGCAACGATCCAGTCCTGTCTGAGGTAATGGACGATGTCATTCGAGGGAGAGCTATAGGAGATTCTCCTAGTTTGAAACCTTACGTTTCAAAAAGAAATGAGCTCTCCGTCCAGGCAGGTTGTCTTCTTTGGGGACGCCGTGTCATCATTCCGCCACCTCTGAGGGAACCTATACTGCAACAACTTCATACAGGCCACAGTGGGATGGTTCGGATGAAGGAAATGGCAAGAAGCTACTTCCGGTGGCCAGGTCTCGATGGGAATATTGAGGAGAAAGCCAAAACATGTTCCCCATGTCAAAGGGTCCAGAATGTTCCACAGCTGGCAACCCTACACCCCTGGGATTGGCCTGCAGAAGTGTGGCAGCAAGTACATGTGGACTTTGCTGGTCCTTTCGAAGAGAAGATGTTTATGGTGGTTGTGGACGCTCGTAGCAAGTGGCCGGAGGTCGCTGTGATGAGGTCTACCACGGCAAAGAAAACAATTGAGAAACTTGGTGAGATGTTCAGCCGTTATGGCTCACCGGAACAACTCGTAAGTGACAACGGTCCACAATTTGTATCACAGGAGTTTGCAACCTTCCTGCATGTGAATGGTGTCCAACACATCAGGTCTGCGCCCTATCATCCCTCTACTAACGGCCAGGCAGAAAGGTTTGTGCAAACTTTGAAGCACGCCTTGAAGGCATCGCAAGGTCAGGGCTCAATCCACCAACATCTGAACAGCTTCCTGTTGTCCTACAGGAACGAGCCACATGCCACAACCAAAACTTCCCCCGCTTCGCTCATGATGAAGAGGCAGTTGCGGACAAGTTTTGACTTACTCAAACCTCCAAGGGCAGAACAGGTTGTCCATTGTCAACAACAAGCTCAAGTTGAAAAGAGAGAGAAAAGAGCCAAGGAGAGACGGTTTCACCCTGGAGAGCATGTCCTAGCTCGAAACTACAACACTGGACCAAAATGGGTTCCTGCTATGGTGATCGCGCAGACGGGCCCTGTGTCTTACACGGTTGAGACTGCTGAGGACATCGTCTGGAGAAAACACACAGATCAACTGTTGCTAGGAGCAGAGACAGCCACAGAGGCTCCAATGGCTGGTTGGCCTGAACTGTTTCCGGATGATACCGCAAACCAGCATCCTTTGCCACAGTGCTCTTCTCCAACACAGGAAGTCAAAGAGACTGTTCCACCTGTGCAAACTCCTGACTTTCGACTGACACAGGCACCTTCTCCATCCAGGCCTGTGTCAATGCCTACTGCTGTGGAAGCCAGCGATGACCGCCGGTATCCTGTCAGAGAGCGGCGGCCTCCAAGACGCTTGGATCTGTAGGCTTAGTGACTTACCCACAAGACTGGGGCAGAATAAACCCCAGGGTAAAGTCAGGGTTTGAGGCAGTCTACCTCTACCCTAGGTTCATTGAGTGCATTGAAAGTAACTTACCTGTTGAGGAATAATGTGGACCTTCCATTTAAGAGGGGAGGAAATGTTATGTATTGTGTGTTCTATTGTGTGTTCTCCTCCCACCTGTGGTGGCACTGTCACAGGAGATAAATGGTTGGGTGTTCTCTTAAGTTTAGCTCTCTTTGTTCGGAACTTTCCAGAACTTCCTTTCCTTCCAATAAAGCACTTCATGTTTGAATCTCTGAGTTCTGAGTCCTAAGTTGTGTCTAGGTAGAAAGGTACCGACACAACAGTTCTGGACTCCCCCGCCATCGGGAACATCCTTCCTGCATCTAGTCTATCTAGTCCTGTTAGAATTTTATAAGTTTCAATGAGATTTCCCCCCTCTTAACTAATCCCTTTGCCCTCCTTTGCTGAATCCTAACTGCTCCCAATCATCAGGTTTGCTGATTTTTCTGGCCAATTTATATGTCCTCTCCTTGGATCTTATGCTAGCCCTAATTTCCCTTGCTAGCCAATGTTGAGTCACCTTTTTTGTTTTATTTTTATGCCAAACAGGGATGAACAAATTCTGTAGTTCATCTATGCGATCTTTAAATGTTTGCCATTGCCTATTCACTGTCAACCCTTTAAGTAACATTCCCCAATCCATCCTAGCCAACTCGCACCTCATACCATCATAGTTTCCTTTATTTAAATTCAGTACCCAAGTCTCTGAATCAATTACTTCACTCTCCATCTTAATGAAGAATGCTAACATATTATGATCGCTCCGACCCAAGGGGCCTCGCACAACAAGATTGCTAATTAATCCTTTCTTATTACATAATACCCAGTCTAAGATGGCCTGATCTCTAGTTGGTTCCTCGACATATTGGTCCAGGAAACCATCCCGTATACACCCTAGGAATTCCTCTTCCACAGTATTGTTACTAATTTGGTTCGACCAATCTATATGTAGATTAAAGTCACCCATGATAACTGCTGTGCCCTTATTGCACACATCTCTAATTTCCTGTTTAATGCCATTCCCAACCTCAGCATTACTGTTTGGGGGTTTGTATACAATTCCCACTAATGTTTTCTGCCCCTTGGTATTTCTCAGCTCTACCCATACAGATCCCACAACATCAGAGCTACTATCCTTCCTTACTATTGTTAATCTCCTCTTTAACCAGCAATGTTACCCCACCACCTTTTCCTTTTTGCCTGTCCTTCCTGAATATTGAATACTCCTGGATGTTGAATTCCCAGCCTTGGTCACCCTGGAGCCATGTCTCTGTAATCCCAATCACAGTTCAGTGTGTAACTTAATGCAGGATGTGAGATACATGGGTTTGCCAGGAATGGCACTACCCTGAAGTAAACCTGTTGTTCTTACCAGCACACACAAGATGCTGGATATCCTATTTGATCTTCTGGTGTGGAATGTAACTGCAAATCTTGGTGATAGGCAGCTTGACCCTTTTTTTTTTTAAAGTTGCACCACCAGATTATAACAAATCTACATATTAGTTACAGTTTAGCCACACATTACCATTGATGTCTCTCCCCTAAGGGTTCAGTACATGGTACATATGGCATTAAAATCCACATGTGCTAAGCTAATTATCAGACCGAAAAAAAATCAACAAAATAACACCTAGGCTTTAAATCTTGTTCAGATTACTACTACATTGTAGGTATAAAAAAAGCTAGTCATAAAAACCTCATTAAAACAGTGCTAATAGTCCCCAACATGGGAATGAAAGTTGCATTTGCGGACATCAGGGAAAGTTCATAAGATGTCAGTGTGCACTGAAAAGCAATAATAAATAGACTGAGGTTAACATCATGCATCTAATTCTCACAGGGGTTTCATTATTTCTTGTTCGCATTGGACATTAATTGCTTTGTTTTCCAACTAAGGTCTATGCTTTGATAACGTTACCTGGGTTATGTTACAATTACAGCACCCGAAAGAAGAAAAAACGGTTAAGAATTTTCTGACCATTGGACACAATTTTTTTCCCCCTGGCCCTGTGTTTCTTTAGCTAGTGAGCTGCTGGAAATTTGTTTGGTGATGCCCAAAATATTGAGACCAACTAGTTTAGCAAAATATCACAATGATGTTACTTTTTATGCTCTTCTTGGTAGGGTTTCACTAGATGGCCTAGAAACTCTTTGCGTGTGGGGGCGCAAAACAGGCGTTTTCGGATCAGCCGCCCGTTATACTCAACACCCGATACAGTATTCAGTTCCATTGCAGTCAGGGGGCGGTACATGTGTGTCAGGGGGATAATGGGGGTGTTTGGTGTGTCAGTGAGCTGGGGCTAGGTAGCACTGGCATTGGGCGGTTGACTGTTGCCACCTCCCAAGTCGAATTTCTAGGCTTATGTGCATAGATATAAATACAAGAAAATCTCTTGGAAAAACATAGGAAACAAAATGGATGATCTTCAGGAAAAGGTTGATCTTTTTTCTTGGAAGCAAGATTGCTTCATTTTCTGTACTAAACATAAAAGGGTGAAGTGAAAATTAGGACTGTTTTATTTATAGTACAGTAAGTCAACAATGGGAATACTGTCTCCTCGATGTCTGAAAAGAGTAACCTTTTATTAACCAGCTTTGGAGGCAATTATTCATATGTTTGGACTGAAAAGGCATTCTGAAACCAGCTGGTTTCTCCAGGAGACTAAGCAGTTTTTCCAATAAAGGGGAACACAGTGACGTACCATCTTATCACTGACCTGAAATTGTGCTTTAATAAAGCACATATTCTCAGATGTTATCAATATATAGGATAATATTTCTTAAATAAATTGGTTGACATCTAAAGTTAGATGTTGATGTGATTAAAAATTCATTATTTTGCCACTATCATTTTCTCCAGTTTACACGTTCCAAACTTTTTATTAAAACATGAACTTCTGTGAATTCTTTGCAAATCCACGCTCATAAAGTGCTTACATGAGAGATGGTCAGGTATGTTGAGACTAAAATTTATCTGGGTAAAGTCTGTTAGAGTGGATGGAAGAAGTCATTGTTTATGCTGGTAAATGTAAAACAGGTCAAATCAACCTAAAAGGCTTTCCCCTTCTACTGGAGTATTAACAGGATTAGTACATGCAAAGCAATCAGTCCTACCCCAAAATCACTTTTTTAATACAAACTGCTAACATCTCATTACATACTTTGATAATGAAAACATTGATATACTATAAATATAACAGAAGTAGTCTGAGCATCAGACATCCATGACTTTCAGGGGAAATCACGCATATCATGAGCATACCCCATAATTATTAAAACCACATGAGAGAAGGGATTGGTGGTGGAATGTGGCGCAGGCTTAAGAAGGGTGTGTCTGTGTGTTTACAAGGAAGTGGAGTCGGTGCTGGTGAAACTGTTTTGAATCTGACTCACCTTTATTTGGCATTAAGAAGATGTGCACCTGCTGCACTCATGTCTGAGTGATGTGGAGTCCCACATTTAGAGACAGCAAAGGAGAGAATTCCAACTGCCTCCCAACTCATCACCCCCATAAAAAGAAAATGATCACTTTACCTCAAACCCTGTTTTGGAGATTAAAGAGCTGTGTGGCTGAACTGTGTGGATTTAGTAAGCTGTATCTAGTAAAGTGTATGTTATAAAGTTGGAAGCAATGCCTTGTGCATCCAGGTAGATGCAGAGAGGATGTTTTTCCTCGTGGGGGAATCTAGAACTCGGAGGCATAGTTTCAGAATAAAGGGTCGCCCTTTTAGAACTGAGATGAGGAGGAATTTCTTCTCTCAGAGGGTTGTAAATCTGTGGAATTCTCTGCCCCAGAGAGCCGTGGAGGCTGGGTCATTAAATACGGTTAAGGTGGAGATAGACACATTTTTGCAAGATAAGGGAGTGAAGGGCTATGGGGAGCGGGCGGGGAAGTGGCTTTGAGCCCAAGATCAGCCATGATCTTATTGAATGGCGGAGCAGGCTCGAGGGGCCAAGTGGCCTATTTCTGCTCCTATTTCTTATGTTCTTATATCAGTATATGTACAGGTATCTGAATATCAGTGAAGACAAACACAGGGCCCTGAACAGATATGAGATGAGAAAGTAAAGTGACTTGCATGTGCCAATCTCATCTTGGTTCATAGACTATATTTGTTTGACATTTCCTCCCTTCTTCTGCAGAAGGCACTGATTTGCGCTGGGGTACAGTCCCATGGTACCTTGCCCAAATGCCATTTTCCATTTGTGTGTCAGCAGGCTATTCAACCAAGGAAGCAACACAGAAGACCCAATCCTGTCCTCTGTGAACATGCACACAGGAGCACATTTCAGCAGTGGTCACTGGAGTGGGAAGCCTGACTAACGTTCCACCTCCATATCCCAGTGCACCGAGACCAATTGCAGCAACAGTAACACAGTATTGGCTGAGATTAGCCCAGACAAGGGATTGAACCTGGGACCCTCCTAATCTGGATTGTTCACTTCTACACTGCGCAATGCAGTTACCAACTCGGCCATCAGGGGAAAATTCATGGACTATCTAATAACAGGATAACGAGATTTTTTTTTTAAAATAGTGAGTGCTGCAAATTTGAAATGAAAAACCGATTTGTGTATTTTAGTAATACAGAATCAGAACAACCTTCAGCGTGAGAGGGAAGATTTCCCCTTTGGTGCTCCCAGACATGCTGGGAGCATATGCTGGGAAATTGTACACCTCCAGCCCATGTCTCCCATCCATTGACATTCCCAGTGTATGCCATTAATTATCCTGTGCAACATTTCCCATTGATATGCCCTGGCCAGTTTTGTGAGCTATTCTATATAGTGGTACAGCAGACCCACTTTAACTTTAGAAACTGGACAGATAGTAAATGATAGTCAATGGCATATAACAGGAATTTGTTAACAGCATCTACACAATCCAAATTTTAATACCAGATCCTGCTGTTAAATTAGTGCAGCACCAGTCTTTGCCATTTAATCAGGGGAGTACCAGTCTATGGCACTGAATAAATGAAGTGCCAGTTTCAGCTATGCAGCCCTGGTTATTAACATTGAATTTACAGAAGTAGATTTACTGAGGTGGGGTCAGTTATGTTGCCCCACTCAGTTAGTAGTTGTTAATGCTAACCTGCAGTTTACATGCACACGCACGCACACTGCAGATGACACCAAATTGAGGGTACAGTTAATACAGAGGAGGACTGCAATGAAATACAGGAAGACATGAATAAACTTGCAGAATGGGCATGTAATTAGCAAATGAATTTCAATATAGGTAAGTGTGAGGTAGAACATCTTGGTAGGAACAATAAGGAGGCCACATACTCCTTGGAAAATAAGTATCTAAATGGGGCAGAGGAACAGAGGGATCTGGGGGTAGATGCACAAATTACAAAAAGTAGCGACAGGTTAATAAAGCCATTAAAAAAAAGCAAACAAAGTACTGGGGCTCATTCCTAGAGGGATAGAATTGAAAAGCAGAAGTTATGTTAAACTTGTATAAAACCTTGGTTAGACCACATTCGAAGTACTGTGAACAGTTGTGATCTCCATATATTAAAAAAGGATGTAGAAGCACTGGAGAAGGTGCAAAAAAGATTTACTTGATACCAGAACGGAGAGGTTATACCTATCAGGATTGACTGAACAGAAGAGAGAAGACTGAGTGATGACCTGACAGATGT
Source organism: Somniosus microcephalus (assembly GCF_052327205.1). Classification (NCBI taxonomy): domain Eukaryota; kingdom Metazoa; phylum Chordata; class Chondrichthyes; order Squaliformes; family Somniosidae; genus Somniosus; species Somniosus microcephalus. The sequence goes on along the minus strand of NC_140991.1, from coordinate 180,674,220 downwards.
CTTTAAGATTATGAAAGGGTTTGATAGGGTAGACGTAGAGAGAATGTTTCCACTTGCGGGCAAGACCAGAACTATGGGTCATAAATATAAGTTAGTCACTGAAATCCATTAGGAAATTCAGGAGAAACTTCTTTATCCAGAGAGTGCTTAGAATGTGGAACTCTCTACTTCAGGAGTAGTTGAAGCGATTAGCATAGATGCATTTAAGGAGAAGCTAGATAAGCACATGAGGGAGAAAGGAATAGGAGGAGATGTTGATGGGGTTAGATGAAGGGTGGGAGGAGGCTCGTGTGGAGCATAAACACTGGCATGGACCTGTTGGGCTGATTGGCCCGTTTCTGTGCTGTAAATACTTTATAACAACAAGTGTACATGCACACACATTTTTTTATTCGTTTATGAGATGTGGGTGTTGCTGGCAAGGCCAGCATTTATTGCCCATCCCTAATTGCCCTTGGGAAGGTGGTGGTGAGCTACCTTCTTGAACCGCCGCAGTCCGTGTGGTGAAGGTACTTCCACAGTGCTGTTAGGTAGGGAGTTCCAGGATTTTGACCCAGCGACGATGAAGGATCGGCAATATACTTCTAAGTCAGGATGGTGTGTGACTTGGAGGGGAACTTGGAGGTGGTGGTGTTCTCATGCGCCTGCTGCCCTTGCCCTTCTAGGTGGAAGAGGTTGCGAGTTTGGGAGGTGCTGCAGTGCATCTTGTAGATGGTACACACTGCAGCCACAGTACGCCAGTGGTGGTGGAAGTGAATGTTTAAGGTGGTAAATGGGGTGCCAATCATGCGGACTGCTTTGTCCTGGATGGTGTTGAGCTTCTTGAGTGTTGTTGGAGCTACACTCATCCAGGCAAGTGGAGAGTATTCCATCACACTCCTTACTCGTGCCTTGTAGATGGTGGAAAGGCTTTGGGGCGTCAGAAGGTGAGACATTCGCCATAGAATACCTAGCCTCTGACCTGCTCGTGTTGCCACAATATGTGTGTGGCTGGTCCAGTTAAGTTGGTGACCCCCAGGATGTTGATGGTGGGGAAATTCGGTGATGGTAGGGAAATTCGGTGATGGTAATGCCGTTGAATGTCAAGGGGAGGTGGTTAGACTCTCACTTGTTGGAGATAGTCATTGCCTGGCACTTGTGTGGCACGACTGTTACCTGCCACTTATCAGCCCAAGCCTGAACGTCATCCAGGTCTTGTTGCATGCGGGCATGGACTGCTTCATTATCTGAGGAGTTGTGAATGGCGCTGAACACTGTGCAGTCATCAGTGAACATCCCCATTTCTGACCTTATGTTGGAGGAAAGGTCATTGATGAAGCAGCTGAAGATGGTTGGGCCTAGGACACTGCCCTGAGGAACTCCTGCAGTGATGTCCTGGGGCTGTGATGATTGACCTTCAACCACCACAACCATCTTCCTTTGTGCTAGGTATGACTCCAGCCAGTGGAGAGTTTCCCCGCCGCCCCCACCCCCCAACCACACAGTTCTGAACTGTGAGCTGGATTCAGCAGCTTGAAGGTGAAGTTGTGTCAGGGTTTTGGGCTAGTGTTACCTGCCATTTCCTCCCTGTGCCCTGGGTAAACATGTGGGCATTGTAGAATTACAGCACCACAATTCTCCCCAACACAAACCTCTTGCCCAGTGGAAGTCTAACTCCTGATGACACAATAAAGAGTGGTACAGTACCAGCAGGTCTACAATTGAATTGTAATACTAAATTTACAACAATTGTGAAGGAATGCAGCACTAAAATTTGAGTACAGTAGATAATGAATGAGGGAATAATACATCAGAGCTGGAGGTGTAATGCTAGATTAAGGGGATTACTTTGTGTCTGTATACATACCTAACCTGATCATAATACTTACATGATTACCTCCCCTTGGATCAAAGGCCAGCATCCACAATGACTTGAATATAGGTAGAGATGCTGACTATTCTACTGTTCTGTTTTACAGCTGCTAGTAACAGTGAATGTCTCAATCTTTGATTTTCCCCAACTTCTAGCTTTTTATCATTTAAGTTTTAGTTCTATGTAATCATATGTGATATCTTGCAGCTCAGCACCGTCTATGTGCAAGTATCAACGAGATCAATTTCTGACATCGACCACAGAAAATGTTAGAGGGAGAAAAAAAACAGCTGAAGCACAACATTCCTTCTGTTTGTCTGATTGAATTTTATTTTTTACAGATTTCTCCCCCCCCCCACCCCCCCCCCCCTCCGGGGAGCATCAGCCACCCGGAGTACATATAGGGAATTTACAAGCTCTGCTCCCCACATTTATCTGTGTATTAAAAATAATAGACAGAAAGTAATGAGGAGCCTACCTTTAATTGCCTGATATGCGCATTCAGCAGGTGAGCCTCACAAGTCAAAACACACATTCAACTTGTAACGTTAATTTTGTTTCTCTCCACAGATGCTGCCTAACCTGCTGAGTATTTCCGGCATTTTCTGTTTTTATTTCAGATTTCCACTATCTGCAGTATTTTGCTTTTGTATTAGTGTCTTACTACAGTTATACAGGGCCTTGGTGAGACCACACCTGGAGTAGTGTGTGCAGTTTTGGTCTCCTTACCCAAGAAAGAATATACTTGCCATAGAGGGAGCGCAGCAAAGATTCACCAGACTGATTCCTGGGGTGGCAGGACTGTCGTATGAGGAGAGATTGGGTCAACTAGGCCTGTATTCACTAGAGTTTAGAAGAATGAGAGGGGATCTCGTGGAAACGTATAAAATTCTGACAGGGCTAGACAGACTGGATGCAGGGAGGATGTTACCCCTGGCTGGGGGCTCTAGAACGAGGGGTCACAGTCTCAGGATACGGGGTAGGACATTTAGGACTGAGATGAGGAGAAATTTCTTCACTCAGAGGGTAGTGAACCTGTGGAATTCTCTACCACAGAAAGCTGTGGAGGCCAAGTCACTGAATATATTTAAGAAGGAGATAGATAGATTTCTAGACACAAAAGGCATCAAGGGGTATGGGGAAGAGAGCGGGAATATGGTATTGAGATAGAGGATCAGACATGATCATATTGAGATAGAGGATCAGACATGATCATATTGAATGGTGGAGCAGGCTCGAGGGGCCGAATGGCCTACTCCTGCTCCTATTTTTTTGTTTTTATAAAGGTTTAGCAAAACTTCCTTGCTTTTGCGCTCTATTCCTCGATTGAAAAAAGCCAAGGATCCCATATACATTTTAACAGCCTTCTTAACTTGCCCTGCCATCTTCAAAGATTTGTGTACATACCCCCTCAAATCTTTGTCCCTGCACCCCTTTTAAAATTGTACCATTTAGTTCATATGCCTCTCCTTGTTCTTCCTACCAAAATGTATGACTTCATACTTCTCTGCATTTAATTTCATCTGCCATGTGTCTGCCCATTTTACCAGTCTGTCCACATTCTCCTCATTGTTAAAATACATTTCCAAGTTTTGCATCATCTGCAAACTTTGAAATTATGCCCTGTATACCCAAATCCAGGTCATGAATATACATCAACAAGAGCAGTGGTCCTAATACCGACCCCTGGTGGATACCTCTGTATACTTCCCTCCAGCCTGAAAAACAACCGTTCACCACTACTCTCTGCTTTTTGCCCCTTAGCCAATTTTGCATCCACGCTGCCATTGCCCCTTTAATCCCATGGGCTTTAACTTTGCTAACAAGTCTATTATTGGGTACTTTGTCAAACGCCTTATGAAAGTCCATATACACAACAACCGCATTACCCTCATCAACCCTCTCAGCTACAAAGAACTCGATCAAGTTAGTAAAACATGATTTCCTTTAACAAATCAATACTGACTTTCATTTATTAGCCCATACTTTTCCAAATGCCAATTAATTTTGTCCCCTGTTATTGTCTCAAAGGTTTCTCTACCACTGGCATAAGGCTGACTGGCCTGTAGTTGCCAGGTTTATCCCTCTCCCCTCTTTTAAACCGGGGTGTAACATTTGCAATCCTCCAGTATTCTGGCACCACTCCCATATCCAAGGAGGATTGGAAGATTGTGGCCAGAGCCTCCACAATTTCAACCCTTATTTCCCCCAGTAACCTAGGATGCATCCCATCCGGACCAGGTGTCTTTTCTACTTTGAGAACTGCCAACCTTTACTTACTTACCTCCTCTTCATCTATTTTTATCCTATCTAATATTGCTACTACCTCCTTCTTTACTGCTACATTGACAGCATCCTCTTCTCTAGTGAAGATAGATGCAAAGTATTCATTTAGTACCTCAGCCATGCCCTCTGCCTCCACAAGAATATCTACTTTTTTAGGCCCTAATCATTCCCACTCTTCCTTTGACTATTTGTGTTTATAAAAGACTTTTGGGTTCCCTTTTATGTTAGCCGCTAATCTATTCTCACATTCTCTCATTGCCCCTCATTCCTTTTTTTAGATCTCCTCTGAACTTTCTATTTACAGCTTGGTTCTCTACTGTATTATTAACCTTACAACTGTTAGAAGCCTCCTTTTTCTCTCATTTTAACCTCTAAATCTTGTCAAGGGAGCTCCAACTTTGGTAGCTCTTCCTTTCCCCCTCTTGACCCAAACAATCTCCTCTCTAAAAGGTCACCCATTGTTCAATACAAAAGCAAAATACTGCGGATGCTGGAAATCTGAAATAAAAACAGAAAATGCTGGAAATACTCAGCAGGTCAGGCAGCATCTATGGAGAGAGAAACAGAGTTAACCTTTCAGATCGATGACCCTTTGTCAGAACTGGAAAAAGTTAGAGATGTAAGAGATTTTTAAGCAAGTGCATGGGCAGGGAAAGGGGAGAGGGGAGGAAAGAACAAAAGGGAAGGTCTGTGATAGGGTGGGGGGGGGGAGTGGGGTGGTGGGGGGGGGAGTGGGGTGGTGGGGGGGGGAGTGGGGTGGTTGGGGGGGGGAGTGGGGTGGTGGGGGGGGTGGGGGGTTGGGGTGGGGGGTGGGGTGGGGGGGGGGTGGGGTGGTGGGGGGGGGGTTGTGGGGGGGGGTGGGGGGAGCCCTGATAATAAACAATGGGATAAAGACAGTAGAGAGAAAAGATCTTAGCTTAGAAAAACAAGATGTAGAATCACTTTGGGTGGCGCTAAGAAACAGCAAGGGGCAGAAAACACTGGTGGGAGTAGTATATAGGCCCCCTAACAGTAGTCTGTTAGGCACAGTATAAAAAAATGAGAGGTGCATGCAATAAAGGTAATACAGTAATCATAGGGGACTTCATTTTCATATAGACTGAACAAACCAAATTTGCAGTAATATTGCAGAGGACGAGATTATGGAATGCATTCAAGATAGTTTTCTAGAAACCAACTAGGGAACAGGCTATTTTAGATCTATTATTGTGCAATGAGACAGGGTTAATTAATAATCTTGCAGTAAAGGAGCCTCTGAGGTGCAGTGAGCATAATATGATAGAATTTTATATTGAGTTTGAGTGTGATTTAGTTAAGCCGAAACTAGGGTTTTAAATCTGAACAAAGCAAACTACGTAGGTATGAGAGGCGAGTTGGCTAAGGTAGGTTGGGGAAACTAGATTAAAGGATATGACACTAGATAAGAAAAAGCAAACATTTAAAGAAATAATTAATGATTCACAACAAATATACATTCCCTTAAGGAATAAAAACCCTACGGGGAAAAGGCTCCAACCGTGACTAACAAGAGAAGTTAAAGATAGTATTAGATTAAAGGAAGAGACTTATAATGTTGCCAAAAAGAGTAGTAAGCCTGAAGATTAGGAGGACTTTAGAATTCAGCAAAGGAGGACCAAGACATTGATAGAGAGGAAATAGAATATATGATCATACGAACAATGAATGACAGATAAAGAAAATCTGGTCCATCGAGTCTGTCCCACACAATTGAGATACTTTATGTATCACAACATATACACTCCACCCCACCTAAAGCCATGTGATCTCCTGGGAGAGGCAAAAAATTTTTAAAAACCAGGCCAATTTAGGAAAACAACATTTGGAAAGATTCCTCTCCGACCCATGTCGGCAATCGAAACTAGTCCAGGAGATCACTCTGGCCCTGAATTCCCTGCAGTACCTACCTTCTGTAAGAGGTGATCTCCGCCCCAGCCAGAAACAGGTCCAGCTCTCGCTTGAATTAATTCAGCGAATCAGCATCCACCGCACGAGACGGCAGCCTGTTCCAGAGGTCCACTATTCACTGAGAAAAGAACCATCCCCTGACATCTAACCTAGATCTAGCCTTACACAACTTAAATTTGTGACCCCTGGTCCTGCCTAACCTATTTAATTGAAATAAACTGTCAGCTGGAACACAATCTATTCCCTTCTTTATCTTATAAACCTCAATCAGTTCACCCCAAAGTCTACGCTTCTCTAAAGTGTAGAGTCCCAACTCTTAAAGCCTATCTTGATAACTAAGCTGCTTTAGACTGGGAATTATTCTAGTGGCCCTTCTCTGCACCTCTCCAAAGTCTCAATATCACCCACTATGTGAGACCACCAAAACTGGACACAGTATTCCAAGTGCAGCCTGACTAAGGTCTTGTACAAGGACAAAACAGTATGCCAGTTGGTCTTGTACTCAGTTGTCCCATGGATACACCTAAACACCCTATTTGCTTTAGCTATTGCTACACTGCATTGCTCATGTACCTTTAAGGATATACTTGCCTTGGAGGGAGTGCAACAAAAGTTCACCAGACTGGTTCCTGGGATGAGGGGATTGTCCAATGAGGAGAGATTGAGTAGACTAGGCCTATATGCTCTAGAGTTTAGAAGAATGAGAGTTGATCTCATTGGAACTTACAACATTTTTTTTTACAGGGCTTGACAGGGTAGATGCTGGGAGGATGTTTCCCCCTAGCTGGGGTGTCCAGAACCAGGGGTCACAGTCTCAGAATAAGGGGTCAGCCATTTAGGGCTGAGATGGGGATAAATGTCTTCTCTCAAGTGTTGTGAATCTTTGGAATTCTCTACCCTAGAGGGTTGAGTATATTCAAGACAGAGATTGATACATTTTTGGATGTTAAGGGAATCAAGGGATATGGGATAGTGCAGGAAGGCGAAGTTGAGGTAGAAGATCAGCCATGAACTTATTGAAGCTGGAGCAGGCTCAAAGGGCCAAATGGCCTACTCCTGCTTCTATTTCAGGAGTTCCCACATGGCACAGGAATTGCAGGCAACGGGTCTCTGCTGTTCCATCACTTTGTTTAAAAAAAAAAATCCCTTTAGATCTAATTAATTACTCTAATTATTTAAATATTTATTGTTACCCCTTGGTTTAAAGCACAGAATTCCCACTCATCAAATTCCCATTACCACACTGTGTAGCAAGCTACTGCTTGTAACAAATGCTCCCAGCTCAGTGTGTAGCAGATATCCCTCTAATATATACCTTTAGAAACACACTAGTTACAACTGTTGCTGACTTGCAGTTTTAAAGTAAGAAAAGTATGTTTACATAGGATATACAGCACAGAAACAGGCCATTGGGCCCAACCAGTCCATGCCGGCATTTATGCTTCACTCAAGCCTCCTCCCGTCTTTCCTCATCTAACTATCAGCATAACCCTCTATTCCCTTCTCCCTCATATGCTTATCTAACCTCCTCTTAAATGCATCCATACTATTCGCTTTAACCACTCCTTGTGGTAACAAGTTCCACATTCTCACCATTCTCTGGGTAAAGAAGTTTCTTCTGAATTCCCCATTGGATTTCTTGGTGACTATCTTATATTGATGGCCTCTAGTTATGCTCTTCCCCACAAATGGAAACACACTCTCTGTATCCACTCTATCAAAATACTACAGTTCTTAAAGGGCTGCAGGTGAGTATTAAAGGATAGCATATTGCACTGCAGAAGAACGGAGGAGGAAAAATGCTTGAATTTTTTCAGAATTGGTTTAGTGCGCCCAAACAATCGGTCCATTGCCTCATGCAGCTACTGCCACAAAAAATGGAAGAACGAAGGGTTGCACTGTTTGGCACTGAAGGGCAGACTCCCCACAGTACAACCTACTGTGGCAAACATGCCTTTCAATGTCAAACAATACAAGGAGTTGGGCATTCTGTTGAGTCAAAATACCAACACCCAAATGACCTGAGTGCAGATGAGGAAAAAGCTTGGCAGCATCAGAAAATCTGCCAGGGTAAAGCTATTCAGCATTTCTTATACAAAGTAAATTAGCAAATAATGCATAACAAAATGAATTCTCTCTTAACCCAGTACATCTTGACTAAGGCTGCATGCAAAACTCTCTTTCATAGCTTCAGGTACACACTTCGGCATGTCTCTATTGGGTATCAGGATCTACTCACCAGCCAAGGAGATAAACCTACAAACTATCTACTTATAGTTTCAGTGCAGTGTCCAGCAGGTTGGGCCCTAGAATGTGATTGTTGATCAGAACATTAAGTAATGCAGTCGTTGAGTACCTTAGTCAGCTGAAGGTCCCTGTTCATGCTGGAGAAACCACTTTTGTAATCAGTAGAAAATATAGATCACTGGCAGCATTAATTTCAAGTTCAGATTGAGTTCTAAAAATAGCAATCCTGGAAACACAGGTCTCTCTGGGGTAAACAACTATTGGCTAGTCAATCAGAATGTGTAAAATGCATCTTCTGTCTACGGTACAAGAATAAATTAATAGAATGGAAACGTCCGAACCAACCAATGCAGAAGGGAATAGCAATGTATCAAGTTAAAGCTGATATGCAGGGGTGTACTCAGCACTGACTTTTCAAGTGGCTGGTTTACACAAAGGTATTGCTCTTGCTAGTCAGTGTTAGGGCTGTGGACTCCATAACCTCCAGTATCAAATATTTGCACCACAAACAGAATTGCTAAAAGTATAAAATGCTTGGGTATGAAAAGGTTCAGAATTTGTTGTTCTTGGAGATTCCTCCCAGTACAATGATTATTTTTGCTAAACTTATTTCATTCTCCCTTTAGCAATCATTTTACACATCATTCTATCAGAGATGAGGTGATTGAACAGTGCACTCGTACTCTACAAACGCAATACTTAGGAAAGCAATAGTCTGACTTCTGAGGAATTGTATTACCTTTCATCTGTGATTTCATGCTTTGAAGTTGAATGTGGAATAATTCAGTACTGCTCAAAATATATTTTTAAATTGGAACTTGTCTCCCACTAACTTTCCAGCTAAGAAACAGATTAAAGAAGATCTCTGGGGAGACTTGCCACATGAGGTACACAGGCATATCTTGCATCGTGGGCACATGGAGGGGACCTCTGGATATTTTCTGAGGTTCTCTCATTTAAACATTTATGCAGTCAGGGCTCATTGGGCCACGTACCGAGAGCACGGAGGCCGGGTAGGGCTGCCAACTCTGGTTGGTCTCTTTTGTGGTTGAACCATTTAACTGTAACTTAAAGGAACTTTAAATAAAACTTATGAAACTAAATTAAAATAACATCATCCGGGGAGATGATGCACTCCAGTCCCCGTGGTGCCCACCAGTCTCAGAAGGCCTCGGGCGTGCCGGTGGACACCGCATGCTCCATCTCCAGGGCCACCCAGGCGCGAACAAAGCCACAGAAGAGAGGCAGGCAATCGAGCTGGACGACCCCCTCGACCGCCCGCTGCCTGGACCCGTTAATGGCCACTTTGGCCAGGCCCAGGAGCAGTCCTACGAGGAGGTCCTCCGACCCGCCCGCTCCCCTCCGCACCGGGTGACCGAAGATCAGGAGTGTGGGACTGAAGTGCAGCCAAAAATCGAGGAGCAGCCCCTTTAGGTAGTGGAACAGGGGCTGCAACCTCTCACACTCCATATAAACATGAAATACGGACTCCTCAAGGCCCAACTCTGGTTGGAGGCATTGCTAGAGTTTTAGTCACATGATGTTCTGACCACATGACATTTGACCATGTGATGCCTGACCACATGACACCTAATCACATGATTTCTACAAAAGTTATTGCATTATTTATAAAGGTTGGGTCCCCTATAGGTCAATATCTTTGCTTATGGTTCTGCACCAGCAGCTGTTGTGCGAGGCGCTCCAAGAAACATAGAAACATAGAAGATAGGAGCAGGAGTAGGCCATTCGGCCCCTCGAGCCTGCTCCGCCATTCAATGCGATCATGGCTGATCATCCAAATTCAGTACCCTGTCCCTGCTTTCTCCCCATATCCCTGGATCCCTTTAGCCTTAAGAAATATATCCAAATCCTTCTTGAATATATTTAATGAATTGGCCTCTACTGCCTTCTGTGGTAGAGAATTCCACAGGTTCACCACTCTCTAGGTGAAGAAATTCCTCTGCAACTCTGTCCTATATGGCTTACCCATTATCCTTAGACTGTGACCCCTGGTTCTGGACTCCCCGCCCATCAGGAACATCCTTCCGGCATCTAGTCTGTCTAGTCCTGTTAGAATTTTATAAGTTTCAATGAGATCCCCTCTCATTCTTCTAAACTCCAGCGAGTACAAGCCCAATTGACCCAATCTCTCCTCATACGTCATTCCTGCCATCCCAGGTATCAGCCTGGTGAATCTTCGCTGCACTCTCTCCATGGCAAGCACATCCTTCCTCATATAAGGTGAACAAAACTGCACACAATACTCAAGATGTGGTCTCACCAAGGCCCTGTACAACTGCAGCAAGACATCCTTGTTCCTGTACTCAAACCCTCTCGCTACGAAGGCCAACATACCATTTGCCTTCTTAACTGCCTGCTGCACCTGCATGCTTACCTTCAGCGATTGGTGCGCAAGGACGCCCAGGTCTCGTTGCACTTCCCCTTCTCCCAATCTATTGCCACTCAGATAATAATCTGCCTTCTTGTTTCTGACACCAAAGTGGATAACCTCGCATTTATCCACATTATATTGCATCTGCCATGCTTCTGCCCAATCACCCAACCTGTCCAAATCATACTGGAGTTTCTCGGCATCCTCCTCACAGCACACATGCCCACCCAGCTTTGTGTCATCTGTAAACTTGGAGATATTACATCTAGTTCCCTCGTCCAGATCATTAATATATATTGTGAATAGCTGGGGTCCAAGGACCGATCCCTGCTGTACCCCACTAGTCACTGCCTGCCACTCAGAAAAAGAGCTGTTATTCCAACTCTTTGCTTTCTGTCTGCCAACCAGTTCTCTATCCAAGTCAATACCTTGCCTGCAATCCCATGTACCTTAACTTTACACGCTAATCTCTTATGCAGGACCTTATCGAAAGCCTTTTGAAAGTCCAAATACACCACATCCACTGGTTCTCCCTTATCTATTTTACCAGTTACATCCTCAAAAAATTCCAGTAGATTAGTCAAGCATGATTTACCTTTTGTAAATCCATGTTGACTTTGTCCGATCCGCTCATTGTTTTCCAAGTGCTCTGCTATTACATCTTTTATAATGGACTCTAGCATTTTCCCCACTACCGATGTCGGGCTTACCGGTCTGTAATTCCCCGTTTTCTCTCTACCACCTTTTTTGAACAGTGGGGTAACATTAGCTACCCGCCAACCCATGGGTGCTGTTCCAGATTCTATTGAATTTTGGAAGATGACCAGCAATGCATCTACTATTTCTAGGGCCACTTCCTTAAGTACCCTAGGATGTAGATTATCAGGCCCTGGGGATTTATCGGCCTTCTATCCCATCAATTTCTCTAACACCATTTCCCTACAAATACTGATTTCTATCAGTTCCTCCCTTTCATTAGACCCTATGTTCCTTGACATCTCTGGGAGGTTATTTGTGTCCTCCTTTGTGAAGACAGAACCAAAGTATGTATTTAATTGGTCTGCCATTTCTTTGTTCCCCATTATAAATTCCCCTGATTCTGATTACAAGGGACCTATGCTTGACTTCACCAATCTTTTTTTCTTCACATATCTATAAAAGCTTTTACAGTTAGTTTTTATGTTCCCTGCAAGCTTACTCTCATATTCTATTTTCCCCCTCTTAATTAATCCCTTTGTCCTCCTTTGTTGAATCCTAAACTGCTCCCAATCCTCAGGTTTACTGCTTTTTCTGGCCAATTTATATGTCCTCTCCTTGGATCTTATGCTATCTCTAATTTCCCTTGTTAGCCACGGTTGAGTCAGCTTTTTTGTTTTATTTTTATGCCAAACTGGGAAGAACAAATTCTGTAGTTCATCCATGCGATCTTTGAATGTTTGCCATTGCCTATCCACCATCAACCCTTTGAGTGACATTCCCCAATCAATCCTACCTAACTCGCACCTCATACCATCGTAGTTTCCTTTATTTAAATTCAGGACCCTAGTCTCTGAGTCAAATACTTCACTCTCCATCTTAATGAAGAATTCTATCATATTATGATCGCTCCGACCCAAGGGGCCTCGTACAACAAGATTGCTAATTAATCCTTTCTCATTACATAATACCCAGTCTAAGATGGCCTGATCTCTAGTTGGTTCCTCGACATATTGGTCCAGGAAACCATCCCGTATACACTCTAGGAATTCCTCCTCCACAGTATTGTTACTAATTTGGTTAGCCCAATCTATATGTAGATTAAAGTCACCCATGATAACTGCTGTGCCCTTATTGCACGCTTCCCTAATTTCCCTTTTAATGCCATCCCCGACCTCGAACAGGTAAATAGGGGAAACCAAGCATGAGGAAAGGGGAAGAGGGCAAACTGATGGCAGGGGGAAGAGGAGAAACCAAAGGTGGGAGGAACTTTGATTCTACCAGTAACCAATTGTAACTGAATTGCACTGATAACTAGTATTAATACTAGTAACATGCAGATTCCCCTCATAACCAACAGTAATACAATAACTCACTGATAGTCTATTTGTAACTGGTAGTAATAAGTGTAATGCCCCAATTGATTGGCACCCCATCCACCACCTTAAACATTCACTCCCTCCACCACCAGTGCACTGTGTCTGCAGTGTGTACCATCTACAAGATGCACTGCAGCAACTTGCCGAGGCTTCTTCGACAGCACCTCCCAAACCCGCGACCTCTTCCACCTATAAGGACAAGGGCAGCAGATGCATGGGAACACCATCACCTGCAAGTTCCCCTCCAAGTCACACACCATCCTGACTTGGAATTATATCGCCATTTCTTCATCGTCGCTGGGTCAAAATCCTTCACCACACGGACTGCAGCGGTTCAAGAAGGCAGCTCACCACCACATTCTCAAGGGCAGTTAGGGATGAACAATAAATGCTTGCCTTGCCAGTGACTCCCACATCCCAGGAATGAATAAAAAACAAAGGGGGAGTAATTCGGTTGGCAGCGCCTCCAATTAGCGCCTAAAGAGGCCGAGAAGTGGGGCGTTTGCCAATTTTCGGCCGGGCAGAGTGAACCCAGCGCCTCCTCCCATATTGAGTGGGCATTTTGCGCCGGCGCTAAACGTTAGCGCCCGCTCGCGGGCGCAGGCAGATCATGACGTCATTTCAGTGTGCAACGCATTTTGGGCGCCCCGGACCGGAAATTCAGTGTTGCGCCCCTCCATTCCGCCTGGCGCTAATAAGGACTGCTTACCTGGAACGTTCCCCAGTCGCTCTCGGGCTAGGGGGGCGCTCTTTAAAGGGGACTGCACTGGTATAAAAGCGGCAGCCATTTTGGGAGCACAACTTCCTCGAGGCTTTCACAGAGTTGCTGAGCTGCACTCTGAGAGCCATTGCACCAGTGAGCCAGTGCTGGCCAGAGGAACTTCAGCCTTCTGACCATCACCTTGCTGCTGGTGAGCATTTACAATGTTTACAATTTCTTGTGCGCTATTATTATGGGGGCTGCATTGGAGGGGAACGTCCTGCTGCTGAACCATCTGGAAAGGGCACAGAGACGCAGGGAGAGAGGGGCAGGAATGGCCAGACGGAGGAGGGCCAACAGACGTCGCCACACCAGACCTTACGCTGCCAGGGTTTTCCGACAGCAGTTCTCTTACTTGAACATGTCAGAGGAGCAGTGTCTTAGAAGGCTGCGCTTCAGAAAGGAGGTGGTGACTGAGCTGTGCCACCTGCTTCAGCCAGATCTGCAGCCTCAGATAAGGTGCAGGACCTCTCTGTCGGTGGCTGTCAAGATGACTGTTGCCCTGAATTTCTATGCGAGCAGCTCCTTCCAGGCCGCAACTGGGGACATCGCTAACATATCGCAGTTTGCGGTGCATTGCTGCATCCGTCAAGTAACAGATGCCCTATTTAAAAGGAGGCGGCAGTATATCTCCTTCCCTGTGACACTGCAGAAGCAGCGGGAGCGCGCAGAGGGCTTCGCAGCAATAGCGGACTTCCCCATGGTGCAGGGCACCATTGACTGCACACACGTGGCTTTACGGGCGCCTGTTTTGAATCCGGAGGAGTTCCGCAACCGCAGGGGGTTCCATTCCTTGAATGTTCAGCTGGTCTGTGACCACCGACAGCTGATCCTCGCAGTCAATGCGCAGTTCCCTGGCAGCAGCCACGACGCCTTCATCCTGCGCCAGACTTCAGTTGCAGACCTATTCGAGGCCCCGGCTCACCCAGGAGGCTGGCTTCTCGGTGACAAGGGCTATCCTCTGTGCCTATGGCTGATGACGCTGCTCTGTTCGCCCAGCACTCCTGCTGAAGAGCGCTTCAATGCAAGCCATCAGGCGACGAGGAACATTGTGAAGCACACAATCGGTGTGCTGAAGCAGCGGTTCCACTGTCTGGACCATTCCAGAGGCGCCTTACTATACTCACCAGGGCGAGTCTCCCACTTTGTCGTAGTCTGTTGCATGCTGCATAACCTCGCCATCCTACGCACCCAGCCAATGCCACCAGCCATTGAAGCACCAGCGGAGGAGGAGGAGGAGGACCAAGACAGGAGGGAGGTACAAACTGGAAGGGCCGTCCGTCAGAGGCTGATAACAAGCCGCTTCTAGGCCCCTCTGATGGAATGCTTGGTGCCATTCGATGAGGAGGAATGGAACCGTCCAGATAACCCAAAGCCTATGAAGGGCAGTGAATGTAAATATCAGACATGGCCAATGTAAATTTAAAAAGTTGTTTATTTTGCTAAATGTGCTTCCTTCCAACATGACAAAGCAATGGCAACAGAAAGCAAAACGAACATACTAACACATAACTCACTCGCACACCCGGGAGACTATCCAAAACATTACTAACATTCAGACCAGCATCCACGGCCTTGATTTCTACAAATAAGACGTCTCAGCTGCACCTTCTACTCTTTCCCCCTTGATGGTGATCTACTTCTCTTGCGAGATCGGCCCCTTCCCTCCCTGCAGCGCCTCCGTAATGGGACCCCAGTGGCTGCATCAAGGCTGGGGGAGGCCTGCTGGCTGTCTGAAAGCGCAGATGCCCCTGAGGGACATCCTGGATGACCTCTGGCCTTGGAGGGCCCGGATGCTGACTGCTCCAACTGTGCATGGGTGGAAGCAGTCTATCCTGCAGGTGGTGGCAGCTGCAGTGGAGACGTGCCAGCGGTGGCATCAGGAATGCTGACATCCTGAGAGCGGACAGCAGCTCCCTGGTCGACCGACACACTGGCACTCTGACGGGGCAGCACCGCAGCATGCGCACCAATCGGCTGGTCCACAGATTGATGCCCTGCTGTGGTGCTGCAAGGGCCCTGGGTAATCCCACCTGATCCAGCGAGGGTGGCAGCAGTCATTGGTCGCATGGCCTCAATATGCGTCTGCATGAGACCAGCGAGTGACTGCGTGGCAGCACTCAGCACTTGCGTGGCAGGTGCCAGTGCTTCGGTGAAGCCCTGGACAGTCCTTTCCAGTGCTTCGCTGAAGGCCGGGACAGTCCTTTCCACTGCTTCGGTCAAGCTCTGGACAGTCCTTTCCAGTGCTGCCCCGAAGCCATGGACAGTCCTTTCCAGTGATGCCCCGACGTCCTGGACAGTCCTTTCCAGTGCTGCCCCAAAGTCCTGCGCACTCCTTGCCTGTGCTGCCCCGAAGTCCTGCGCACTCCTTGCCTGTGCTGCCCCGAAGTCTTGGACACTCCTTGCCAGTGTCTCGATGGATTCAGGCATCCTTGCCACTGCAGCCATGAGCTCAGTGTGCCTGAGCTGAGCCTAGGTGCTCATTTCTGCGAGGGAACGCACCTCTTCTGCGCTCTGTGCAGCAGTACTCATGGCCTGACTTGCCCTCCGGGGAGACGGCCCCCGAGCTTCCCTACCCCCCTTGCATTGCTGCAGCCCGCTGGTTCCTGGAACTGCTTCCTCCTCAGAGCATTCCCCCCCGCTCCCCTCCAAGGAAGTAGTCTCCCCAGTCTGCAGAGGGGCTGGCTCGCCTGAGGGTGGCAGGGATGGTCCAGCTTCCTCCTGCTCATCGCCTCCAGAGTCAGTGGCAGTGGCAGCTTGAGGGCCCGACTCCCGAGCTGGTGATGCAGCATCTGAAAGCAGGGAGGTTGAAGAGTGGCTTTAGCGAAAGGACAGGGTGGCAGCAAGGGATGCAAGAGTGCTGCAATGCTCTGACATGGGTCCAGAGTGAAAAAGCATGCTGGTGGGGGGAAGAAGTGGAAATGGAGAGTTCAAAAAGGTGATGACCTTACCATCGCTGTGCACAATGGGGTCGGCAGCTCCAGTGGTGACAGGACCAGTCATCCGGCCTCCAACAATCTGGTGGACTCGTTCCTCCAGGTCCGTCAGTGTCTGCAGCTGAGGAGGGCCTCCTCCGGTGCGAAGCTGCTCCCTCCGGTTCCTGGTCAGCTTGGCCTGCAGGAGAAAGAACGGGAAGTGATTAAACATGCTGGCCTGAGCTGACATCACATGCCCCCATGGTAGATTAGCCCTTCCATTATGCATTGAGCCGACATCACATGCCCCCCATGGTAGAATAGCCCTTCCATTGTGCATTGAGCTGACATCACATGCCCCCCATGGTAGAATAGCCCTTCCATTATGCATTGAGCTGACATCACATGCCCCCATGGTAGAATAGCCCTTCCATTATGCATTGAGCCGACATCACATGCCCCCCATGGTAGAATAGCCCTTCCATTATGCATTGAGCTGACATCACATGCCCCCATGGTAGATTAGCCCTTCCATTATGCATTGAGCTGACATCACATGCCCCCCATGGTAGAATAGCCCTTCCATTATGCATTGAGCTGAATGTGCGTGTGTGTTTCCAGAAAGGGCCATGGGTGCTGGCTGACAGATGGCCATTGGGGCTTCGCGCACCCTCTGGCCATAATGTCAGGTGCAGATGGAGGGATGAAGAAGATGGCGAAAAAGGCACTCATCCTAACGACCCAAGTGAGGTCGTTGAACTTCTTCCTGCATTGCACAGGAGTCCTGGCCACCACGCTGGTTGAGGTGACTCTTTGACAAACTTCCCTCCAAGCCCTGCGGTACTCGCTCTGATGAGGCCTCCTGCCATTGTTGGGGTACAGCACAGCTCGCCGGCGCTCCACTTCGCCAACCAAAGCATCCAATGCCCCATCGGTAAAGCGCTCCGCTCTCTTCCTCACCCGCTCCATATGTTCAAAGTTTGGAACGCCACAGAAAGCACAGCGCCGATTTTAAGGCCTACAAGGCGCAGAGTGTGGCTGCTGCTCCTAATTGACCCGCCCCTTTAAGAGCTGGCCGGTGCCAGCATGTCTCAGGGTAATCGATTATTGACAGCACCTGCGCTGTGCCCGGCCGCAGACATATTGAGTAGCGCCGCCGGGTTAGCGCCTTAAGACTCCCGTGCAGCACCTGAATCAACGGCGCAATCACCTTTAGGGGCGCAGCAACCCAATATTGCTCGAGGTGGCGATAAGTTGCGCCTGGTGATAAAATTTGCGCAGCGCCAATTCTAATGCCCCAAACGAGGCTATACCCAATTTCTCCCTCAAAGTCTTGCTGCCAAGCAAGCAGTTTGTTTACATTGGGAACCAACTCTTTAAGATAAGGTGTGGAACTGCATTGTATAATTATGCGACTTACACTTACACTGGTCGGACTTTTAGCATCAGTTGCTTTCTTGCTCTGTCCCCAACTGTCCCATGCCTTTCACTCTGCCTCTGTTAGCTTAGGCCTCAGCAGCAGGATTGTGTGACTGTACTCTTACCTTAGAGTCCTGCCTAACTGGGATGTAGGTCAGAAAATTGGGCTTTGAGGTCAGAGGACCCAATTCGCAACTCTACTGGGTTTCCAGCCATTGATTTTAATGGCCAGACATTTGGGCACACCATGAATTGAACACAGTAAGCTCTGCACCATACTCTCCAATCTACAATCCCGTCAAGCGAGACTCCATGTCGGGAGTGAAGCCCTACAATTTCAAGGCTCTTGTTTCATGTTTCTTTTCTACATCCCTTCCCTAATGTCCACAAATATTAACGTTGGGTCCGGAATGGCAACGTGCGCTAGTACACTGCCCTTTTCTTGAGCTTGGTTTTAAAGTCAAGCCACACAGAAGGGATGAAAGTCTCTTGTTTCTACTTGAAGTAAAAGTCCTATGTGGAAATGTGTTTAGGCAGCCTCGATCCAGTTCCTGTGGGTGTGAATCCACAGCACTAAACTACTCTTAAGTTAGCACTAATTTGGCAATATCACTAAGAAAGACCGTAAGGATGGTTGGTGTTAGAAATGGAAAATTCACAGTGGGGCAATTCATACTAGTGCTCTTCTGATGTTGGGGCTGAAACTGTTGTTGGGTCTCTATTCTACAGCTAGCTGTGCTATGTTAGACTTTGGAGTGCTCATACTTGGTGACTACAATTTTACTTGGACGACCTGAGCAGGGAAGCTGCTGTGGCTTTTCCAGCAGGTGAAGATGGCAGGAAAAGGAGCCAGGCTCAGAAGAGACCCAAACAGGTAAGTTTTTTACTTTCCTTGTGTGGCCAGGAGGAGCAGGAGCGCTCCTCTGAGCCCCACAAGGAACGCTGAGGCCTTCCCTGCCATGGATTCCTCCCCCTTCCCGAACATGAGACCCCTGTGAAACGGCCCTGTGAGCCGACCCCACCACCTACCTGGTATCGCGGGCAGCCTCCGGGCCACGCGATTTCCGTTGCTTCCTGCTGTCTTCCCTTGATCATGAGGAATATGGACTTTCCCTTCTGAAACAAAAAGGATGTATTTTACTCCTTTTTCTGGGTTCATTTTCTCCAGTTAGATTTTGGAGCAGTTTTTGGTGGGTGAAAAGATAACTGAGGCAAATTAAATAATGTGTTGTTGGCCAAGTGATAACTAACTTTTAAAATGTTTCTCCAGCACTACTTCTTAACCCTCTCCAAGCAGGAATGATGAACTACGCTCTACATTTAGGGAAGTATTGTACTACAGAATGATTTGCTAGGGATTGAACTAAGATTACCAGATCTTACTCAAACTTCATCCATTGATAGCCATTATTGAGAGGTCTGATGGTTTGACTATTCTGTATTGTAACTAATTGCAACTTTAGTGTTCCCCTGTGACATAGCATCACAGTCAGGTAATGCAATATTAGCAAAGGTTTAGTTTTTAGACCCAGTGGGTGCATATTAAGACTAATTGTCCATGGTTTACATGGCTGACTTGTTTAATAATCCAACTATCTATCTAATAATTCGGTGTACAAAGTGAATTTAGTTCTGTATATTTCTAAATTTGTGCGTGAATTGCGGAATATCAAGAAATCATAGCTACGCAGGAAGGCGATTTCTCATTGGTTTATGAGTTGCTCAATCAAGGAGGTAAATTATAAATTATTTGTGTGGTGCCGGGAGGAGCAGCAGTGCTGAATTGGAATGCCCATTTGAGGCGTGCAGCTCGCCACATATATGTGAATGTGGGCCAGCCCTTGAACTAGACCGGGCCGCCCGCCACTGCTCCCGGGCCTCCCGCCACTGCTCCCGGGGCCTCCCGCCACTGCTCCCGGGGCCTCCCGCCGCTGCTCCCAGGCCTCCCGCCACTGCTCCCGGGCAGGGCCTCCAGGATGTTAAAATCCATTCAGTTGTGTGATTAAATAAGTTTTCTTTGTTATTATCTGAAGACATCACAAACTCACTCCCCAGTGCTGCTTTCCTAATCCTCTCTGCACAACAACTAAATGTATTTTAATGATTTGTTTTGACATTTGGGAGTATTCCTGCAGCACTAGCAAATATGTCCCTCGTCGTAGGAGTAGCATCATGTTGCTGCATGAAGGAAGCTTCCAGACACACAGGTTTTGTTAATTAATATCTGCAAAGTTGTGTGCCCTACAGTGCACAGTTTTTATTATCTCTATCTCCTGGTTACTAACACAATTCAATGCTCCATTCCAAACATTCTTGGTGATTTTTTTTTTATGACACAAATCATTACCCGATCGACCATTAGAGAGTTGCTGTTTGATTGTATTGATCTGACTGTCTGGGTCTTTGGCTTGG
This sequence comes from Somniosus microcephalus, assembly GCF_052327205.1. Taxonomy (NCBI): domain Eukaryota; kingdom Metazoa; phylum Chordata; class Chondrichthyes; order Squaliformes; family Somniosidae; genus Somniosus; species Somniosus microcephalus. The sequence goes on along the minus strand of NC_140991.1, from coordinate 180,653,936 downwards.
CAATATATATAGTTACTTTTCATAATATTAATAGAAAGGAGCAACTGCCCTTTAGTCAGTGCTCTCACATTTCTACAACTTAAACTGACAGATCTGACATTGGCAAAGTGTTTGAATGGTAATACTTGTCAAGGCAGTTCAATTGTAGAAGTGGAAATTGTCCATATTCCAAAGCAGGTGGGCATGAGTTTGAGTCCCAAGGCTGTTTGTCACATGAACCCATCTGCCAGTATTGGGAAGAAGATTTTCTAGTTCTAAGCTGAGACGCTCCATCTTGAGGGAAGGTAAAACCTCACTCCACTGTATGCTCTAATTAGCCAATAGCAGAGTAGCTTTGGCTGAGATCCACAGTTCAGAGCTATCCTGCCAACCGAGCAAACCTATTAGAATCATAGAATAGTACAGCACAGAAGGAGGCCATTCGGCCCATCGAGTCCGTGTGACTCTTTCCAAGAGCAATCCAGTTAGTCCCACTCCCCCGCTCTTTCCCTATATCCCTGCAATTGTTTTTCCTTCAAGTATTTATTCAGTTCCCCTTTGAAGGCTACTATTGAACCTGTATCCACCACCCTATCAGGCAGTGCATTTCAAATCCTAACAACTCATTGCATAATTTTTTTTCCCTCTGTCCAATGAGGGACAGCAGAACCCATTCCTCAAAGTGACATCAAACCACTGGATACAAAAGTACTGCAAGTGAAGTCTAACTTTTAACATTAGGATATAAAACCCCCATAGAATGAGAAAAAAGTAATTCTGCTCATTCAATCTACTCTAATGTAGAATCCGCCCCACCTATTTAATTTCCCAATGTAAAGTTCTTCATATACGCTGACTGGTCCCCAAAGGTAATTAAGCAATATTCCAGAATATTCATGAAGTCTCATATTGTCATTACTGACTCCAGGCTCCCTCGCCCACTGTCAGCAGCACAGGAACTTTTGTTTTCCATGGAGTATTTGGTTATCTCAGTCCATACCTATCCCTACAATGAACAATCTTATTCTCAGCCAGATATTTATCCAGCACCAGAAGAATTTATTGTTGGAGGTTGGCGGGGTGCGGGGGGGGGGGGGATTTTAACTGCTAGCGGATTTTGGAGGGGAACCTAGAGTTTCAGTTAGATTCTCACCCGCCCGCAAGAGTTTGAGGTCATGCCAATTTTAACTAGCAGACCTTTTTAACATAGCATTGGTGCCACTTCCCACCCAGAAGGGGAAATGGCTGCAGGCCTCTGGGAAATGACATGGCCCTTCGTTGCCCACGGGCACTCGGGTAAGTGTGGTGAAGGGGTTCTCATGGTAGGTAGGGGGATTCCGGGACATTGTGGGGGACCAAAGGAGCAACCCTGCTCCTCCTGACCCCACAAAGGATAGTAAAAAACTTACCGGGAGGGCCTCTTCTGCTTCCCGATCCTCTTCACATTGGCCTTCACATGGCCGGAAACTCAGCAACTTTCTTGCTCAGGCTGAAGTTAAAATCGCTGTCAGGGCATGATGATGTAATAGAACCCTGATTAGCATACGTGAACTACGACCTTACCAGAAATATAAACAGAAAATGCTGGAAATACTCAGCAGGTCAAGCAGCATCTGTGGAGAAAGAAACAGAGTTAACGTTTCAGGTCTCTCTCTATAGATGCTGCCTGACCTGCTGAGTACTCCCAGAATTTTCTGTTTATATTTCAGATTTTCAGCATTCCCAGTATTCTGCCTTTTGTAGGACCTTACCTGCTTTGGTGTAGCCACCCTCCGAGTAGCATCTGTTAAAATAGGAAATGGCAGGAACCTGGCAGCTTTGCGGTGGGTAAGTAACCTGAGGCATTTTAACTGACTATGATTTTCCAGCATGCACAATTGCCAAACAAGGTGCCCGGCCATCAGCGTGTACATGGCAATGTATCTCCAAAAAATTTAATTAAAAAGATTCCAAAATTCTCAATTAATATACATTCCATTGAGAAATTAAAAACTCCACAGGAAAAGTGACGCATCCGTGGCTAACTAAAGAAGTTAAGGATAGTATTAGATTAAAAGAAGAGGCTTATAATGTTGCAAAGAATAGTAGTAAGCCTGAGGATTGGGAGAGCTTTAGAAACCAGCAAAGGATGACCAAAAAATTGATTTAAAAGGGAGATATTGGAATATGAGAGTAAACTAGCAAGAAATATAAAAACAGATTGTAAGAGCTTCTACAAGTATGTAAAAAAGAGAGCAGCAAAAGTAAGCGTTGGTCCCTTAGAGGCTAAGACAGGAGAAATTATAATGGGGAACAAGAAAATGGTAGAGACTTGTAAGGGGTGTGTGTGGGTTCAGTCAGCTTCACCTCTGACTGCCTTGAGTGGTTCGAATTGCTCCCACTCCCTTTGGTTCTAGACTTTGGACTTATTTGGGGGTTGTAATGAATTGCAACAGACACCTGGGTTGGTCAAAAAGAATTGAGATTTTTATTTTGAGACAGGAAAATATACAATACAATAAAAACTTATGCTCTAAAAGGGTGGGGAACACTCAGAATAAGCGAGGGAGAATTACAATATACAAAATCCCTTACCCTCCCAACCCCACTACACTAACTAGGCTGGAATCCAGAGGACCAGGAAATGCTCACCAAAACGACTTTCTTGACAGATTGTAGAGGTTCGCAATTTCGGGGTTCTCCTTAGTTGTGGCAGTTGGGGCCTGCCATACCCCAGACGTGGTAGAAGACTGCACCTGCATTGGGTCTTCAGTTTGGGTTGGCCTGCTGATGCGGTTAGTCACACAGTTGGATGTATCGGGTAAGTGCCCAATTTTCTTTGGTTAGGGCAAGTTTTAGGTCTTCTGTGTCCAAATCTTACCCAGGGGTAAGTCAGACTAGCCTGTAGAGTGGAAACAAGTCTTTGGTTTGTGAATTTTCGGCGGTTGGTTTCTTGTTGGTCGTGGTGGCCCAATATTACCTGGTTGGTGGTAATATTGGTGGTTGTTGGTTTCTGTAGGCCTTTGGTTGCCGCGATCTCTGTTTCTTCTTCCTTCCTTCAAGTCTCCGATCTGGTTTTGCTGATCCATTGAACTGTACTGTGCTGTTTCTCGAACTCTCGCTGACTGAACTGAACCGTTTCTTGAACTGAACTGAAAAAGCAGGCCTCAATTATACTAGTTTGAGGCCTGGCTTATCTGACCACCAAATCTCGGGTTTCTTTGTTAAATTTGGCAGGCTCATTATTTTAAATGTGTTTTAAAACTTTAACGAGCTTCGGGGATGGCCCATCTAAACTTAACAAGTTTCGGGGATGGTCCATCTAACCCTTAATTGACTTTTAACTGGTTTCGGGATTGCCTTGAAACTAGTTTAAAAATGTAAATCGTTTGGAAATCTCTTTGATTGGTTTTTGGACTGCTGTTTGATTGTTGTATCCTGTAGGGCTATGTTCTTTCCTTTTGTGTTGCTGCAAGCATGTACTGTTTTATTCATGTACCTTGGCTCTTGTTTTTCAGCGGGAGACAGGTTTTATTGTCCTTACGTAAAAGCTGAGGTGGCCCAAGACATTCCCATACTGTTCAATATCCAAACTCAGGGGCCCACCCCACCTTCCCTGTGTCACAGCCTTTTGCAAGTCTGAACATGCCTTTTAAAACAGCCAAATCTTCCTGGGATTTTTATTTTTAAATCCCTTTGGCCCAATAATTCCTTAAAACAGTCCAAAATCTCTTCCTTCCTTACATTTAGGGAAAATGTGTAATTTAACTCTTTGAATTCTTCTGTTAGGCCCAACCATACATTTTATCCTTTTTACAGATTTCTTCTGTGATGGTCCAAAATCGTTTTAAATAAGGTTATTCTTCTGTTTTGGGGTTTTGCAGAATTTTGCGAACCTTACAGACTTTAAACAAATATTTTGCATCTGTCTTCATAGTAGAAGATACAAAAAGCAAACCAAAAATAATGGGGAACCAAGGGGCTAATGAGAGTGAGGAACTTAAAAGTAATTAAGATCAGTAGAGAAAAGTACTTGAGAAACTAATGGGACTAAAAGCCAACAAATCCTCTGGGCCTGATGGCCAACATCCTAGGGTTCAAAAGAGGTGGCTGCAGAGATAGTGGATGCATTGGTTGTGATCTTCAAAAATTCCCTAGATTCTGGAATGGTCCCAATGGATTGGTAACCCCGCTATTCAAGAAAGGAGGGAGCGAGAAAACATCAGTCATCTGGAAAATGCTGGAATCCATTATTAAGGAAGTGGTAACCGAGCACTTAGAAAATTATAATATGATTAAGCAGAGTCAACATGGTTTTATGAAAGGGAAATCATGTTTAACAAATTTATTCATGTTTTTTGAGGATGTAACTAGCAGAGTAGATAAAGGGGAACCAGTGGATGTAGTATATTTGGATTTCCAAAAGGCATTTGATAAGGTGCTACATAAAAGGTTATTATGCAACATAAGGGCTCATGGGGTTGTGGGTAATATATTAGCATGGATAGAGGATTGGTTAACGGAGAGGACACAGAGTAGGGATAAATGGGTCATTTTCAGGTTGGCAGGTTGTAACTAATGGGGTGCCGCAAGGAGCAGTGCTTGGGCCTCAGCTATTTACAATCTATATTGACTTAGATGAATGGACCAAGTGTAATGTATCCAAGTTTGCTGGCAATACAAAGCTGGGTGGGAAAGTAAGCTGCGAGGAGGACACGTAGAGCCTGCAAACGGATATAGATAGACTAAGTGAGTGGGCAATAAGGTGGCAGATGAAGTATAATGTGGGGAAATGTGAGGTTATTCACTTTGGTAGGAAGAATAGAAAAACAGAATATTTTTTAAATGGTGAGAAACTATTAAATGTTGGTGTTCAGAGAGATTTAGGTGTCCTCGTACAGGAAACACAGAAAGTTAGCATGCAGGTACAGCAAGCAATTAGGAAGGCAAATGGCATGTTGGCCTTTATTGCAAGGAGGTTGGAGTACAAGAGTAAGGAAGTCTTACTACAATTGTACAGGGCCTTGGTGAGACCACACCTGGAGTGCTGTGCACAGTTTTGGTCTCCTTATCTGAGGAAGGATATAATTGCCTTAGTGGCGGTGCAACGAAGGTTCACGAGATTGATTCCTGGGCTGAGAGGGTTGTCCGATGAGAAGAGATTGAGTAGAATGGGCCCATACTCTCTGGAGTTTAGAAGAATAAGAGGTGATCCTATTGAAACATATAAGATTCTGAGGGGGATTGACGGTGTAGATGCTGAGAGGTTGCTTCTCCTGGCTGGAGAGTCTAGAACTAGGGGGCATAGTCTCAGGATAAGGGGTAGGCCATTTCAGACTGAGATGAGGAGGTATTTCCTCACTCAGAGGGTTGTGAATCTTTGGAATTCTCTACCTCAAAGGGCTGTGGATGCTGAATCGTCGAGGATATTTAAGGCTGAGATAGATAGATTTTTGGACTCTCGGGGAATCGAGGGATATGGTGATCGGGCGGGAAAGTGGAGTTGAGATCGAAGATCAGCCATGATCTTATTGAATGGCGGAGCAGGCTCAAAGGGCCGTATGGCTCATTCCTGCTCCTAATTCTCATGTTCTTTTGTAACACACTGTACATTGGAGCACCTCTTCAGCTTTCAAATTAATGGCTGCAAAAATTATTATTTTCTATAAATTTACAACGATAAATATAACACAGAAGTAGAAAACAATGAAGATCGTAACAGACTTCAGGAGGACATAGACAGGCTAGTGAAATGGGCAGAAACATGGGAGATGAAATTTAACGCAGAGAAGTGTGAAGTGATACATTTTGGTAGGATGAATGAGGAGATGCAATAAAAACTAAATGGTACAATTTAAACTTACAGACATGGGGATGTATGTACACAAATCTTTGAAGGTGACAGAACAAGTTGCGAAGGCTTTTTAAAAAAAAAGCATATGGGATCCTTGGCTTTATTAATAAAGGCACAGAGTACAAAAGTAAGTATCATTCTATGATTCTCCGATTCAATGAAAAATATACAGGTAGGACAAAGTGTTGCAGTGGGTGAGATACTGACTTTTCACCTTTCACCTCTAGGTCCTGGATTTGATTGCAGCCTAGACTAACAGGATGAATCTGTCTGTTGGCTGTAAGGGTAGTCCACAAAATAAGTTTGGACAGCCTCCTAGTTCGTAGTGGGCATGGGCTGGTAGCACAAATTCAATTTGGCATTAATTGGGACTAAGTTGTTAATCTGACTAAAAGAGGCTGCAATAATGGCTTATCATGGGACATGGTCATCCACACTGCTGCATTAGGCTTTGAGGTTCTGCCATGATATTGGACAGAGTTGAAAGTTCTTTATTCTATAGCTGCCTGATCTAGAATTGCTTGTTGCCGGTACTTGATGTCTGCATTAGAAAAATGTTCCATTCCCCAAAGCCCCAGACCTCACGATGATGAGCAAAAAATGTGCCCCTTTTCCTCATCAAGAATCATATAGGATCAAAAGCAGTTCTTGTCTTACAGTAATCTTAGAAGAAAATACTCTTAAAACCATCAGCTTAGCTGTCCTCATGGCCCAGTGAGTAAAGGCACCTTCTGGTGTAAGTGGGACTATGCCGTACAGACCAGAAGCTTGCGAGTTTGATTGCTAATTTGTGCTAAATAACCTGTTGTCCCCTGGGGCAATTTACCTCATTGGCAAACAAGAGCAAAATCAGCCAGGAAAGTGAATATGTATGGCCTGCAGGGGGGAGTAGTTTCCTCTGAGCATCAAGTATAACAAAATCATGGACCTGGTGGTAGAAATTGGACATTAATGGGCATAAAACTGGAGCAACGAGGGCCAATTTCAGGGGCCAATATCCTGCTCCCCAAGGATGCCTGAAAGATGTCTGTCGGAAAATGGGTTGGCCGAATTTTCAGGCGCCCTGGTGGCCACCTATAACAGGCTTTAAACCCCTTGCATGTGTAAAAAAGGGACCTAACACCTGATTTAGGTCCCCTCTGCCAAATTGGACAGCATGGAACGGAGCAGGAGCCAAACCAGCCCTGCTGAGGATTCTTTAGCAACCGCCACCAAAAGGGCACTTTAAAAAAATTCATTTGGAAAATGTTCCTGTGGACCCAGAAGGAGCATGTGTGCTCCACAGATTCCGAAGTATCCGGATCAATCCCACACCCCTTGTTGCCACTCAACACCGCTTCCCAGAACTTAACTTCGGGCCACTGTCGATGACTGAATTGATTTGTTTTTAAAGCATGATTGGCCTAGAAATTATGGACCTGGAGCTGTGCCATCGGAGGTGCGACAAGATGGAACTTTCACCTGCCTGTTTTCCCTCTTGTTGATTCTGTCTCAAATTTTGGGAATGGGGCATTTGAAAATTAGGGGTACTTGCCCAAGACATTAACAATGCCACTCGGGTGCCTGCTCCGTGAAGTGAGCCGAGTTTCGGAGTGGCACCTTGCCACTCTATTCAGAGAGGGTTGCTCTTTTGCCTTGCCCATGTATCTACAGGCAGTCTTCATTCTAAGCTGCTCCTTGGATGTGTTGCTAATACCCAAAGGGAAAACAATCTCTCTGGGATTGATTGCCATTTGAATACAGCCTTGTGGGTCCCATTTTATGGCCCCTGCACAGCAAGACCACCTTTTTCATGCACTTACCACGAGCAGGACAGGAGGCAGAATTGGTGAAGTTCCAGAAAGTCCTGCCCTGCAAAATATCCACCCTTAACTCCTCCCTCCCTGACAGAATTGGTCATCAAAGCCAGAAAGGAGTAGAAACCCTGTAGAAACAGGTTCTGTCCCAAATTCACGCCCCTCCACCCCCACTGAATATATTTCTAGGCTTGTGTTCCGAGAACAAAGCAGACATTTGGAATAAAGCTCAATTCATGCTGCAGACTCCTGAGACTTGTAGTTCAAATAGGCTACAAATGTTTACAGTGATCACACCTGTGTTCTTAACATCAAAATAACTTACATTTTACTACTGTAAGCAAAAAAAACACAACTCAGCATTGCTTAATTAATATAGTTGCTTGCTGAAAAGAATGGACAGTTACAGGAAGGGACTCCTCAAGTAGTCACATTAAATGAACAATTGCTTTCTTGTGTACTTAATAAACTTGCCAAAAAATTTCAAGCAATAGATTTCCTCAGTATCCCGCAGTGCCAAATATTACAGCTCGGATGCAGAATAGACAGAAATTCTGAAGAAGGAACAATATATTATGCAAGACAACACTGAACTGAAATATGAAAGGAAATGTGACAGCAACATATACAGTATTTACATGGGCTGTTCATGAATACCAACTTAACTATAGAATCAAAGAATCATACAGCACAGAAGAAGGCCATTTGGCCCATCATGCCTGTGCAGGCTCTTTGAAAGAGCTATCCAATTAGTCCCACTCCTCTGCTCTTTCCCCATAGCCCTGCAGTTATTTTCTTTTCAAGTAGTTATCCAATTCCCTTTTGAAAGTTACTATTGAATCTGCTTCCAACACCCTTTCAGACCATGCATTCCAAATCATAACAACTCGCTGCATAAAAACATTTCTCCTCATCTCCCCTCTTATTCTTTTGCCAATTATGTTAAATCTGTGTCCTCTAGTTACCGACCCTCCTGCCAGTAGAAACAGTTTCTCCTTATATACTCTATTAAAACCCCTCAATTTTGAACACCTCTATTAAATGTCCCCTTAACCTTCACTGCACTAAAGAGAACTGTAGTGTATGTGCCTTTAAGGCAGAACTACTTTTGCAGCTCCTGTATACTGTAGTACCGGCAGTGACCACACCGATATATAAGCTTTGCGCATGCCTCTGTACCCCCAGTCTAGAGACTACCCTCCTCCAGTAAAGACCTGTTATTTGTTAATGTACAGCATCCGTGTGATTATTTAACAATAGCATATCCACTGAACCACGGATCCAACAGTGGCGACGAGTGTCGATTGGAATCTACATGAAACATAAAAAAAATTTTTTTTAAATAGTCGAGGCTAGGAATACGGGCGTCGACCACGAGCAACCGCCCAGCAGTCAGGCAGAGATTCAACTTCGCAGGGGAGGCTGTGGAGAGCCGGGCTTGGTTCCCCAGCCACAACGAGCAGTAAGAGACCGACGACAGGTCCAGCGCAGACCCTTCCCGAGCAGCGGTGGCTGGAGCCGACCGACGGCGGAGAGAGAGCCGAGCAGCGTCGAAGGGGTAAGACAGAGGGTGAAGAGCGCAGGGCGCTGCCGGGGTTTGAACACCGAGCGGCGTCGAGGAAAATAAAACAAACCGGAGAGAGAGAGGGTAGGAAACAGCCGAGTTCTAGACTGAGCGGCGTCGAAAAATATAAAAAGAAGAACGTGAAGATGCACAGCCAGTGCTCACGGGCTGAACAGGGTCCGCGGGGCGAAGAAAGGGGAGACGCCATTGAGCCACAGAGAAGAAGGAAGAGCATGGGAGGCGCCATTGAGCCACGGAGAAGAAGGGAGAGCGCGGGAGACGCAATTGAGCCGCAGAGAAGAAGGAAGAGCGCGGGAGACGCCATTTTTAGAAGCCGCAGCAGAGAAGAAGGGCGAGTGCGGGAAGGAAGGAAAGCGCGGGAGACGCCATTTTGTGCCAGCGGAGAAGAAGGGGAAGCGCGGGAGGTGCCATTTGTGATAGTTAATGCACACGCAAGGATGCCGAAGAGTGGCAGTACCTCTACGTTCGACAATGAAGTCGAAGATTGGGCGACATATGTGGAACGTATTGAGGTGTACTGCAGGGCGAATGAAGTGCCAGATGCTAATAAAGCACTGGTTCTGTTAAATTCCATGGGTGCAAAAACTTATGGGTTACTGCGAAATCTAATAACCCCAGAGAAGCCGGTAAACAAGAATTTTGAAAGCATAGTAGAAATCCTACAGGACCACTTAAACCCCACACCGCTGCTGATAGCAGAATGATTTAAGTTCCATAAAAGGAACCAACACAAAGACAAAAGCAATGCTGAGTACCTAACGGAACTGCGCAAGCTATCGAAACACTGCCAGTTTGGAGCAGGACTAGCAGACACGTTAAGGGACAAGTTTGTGTGTGGGCTACAAAGTGAAGGAACCCAGAAACAGCTTCTATCAGAAAAGGACCTTATGCTGGACAAAGCTTTCAGTATGGCAGTATCACATGAAGCAGCCACAAGGGGCGCTGCAGAGATACAATGGAGACCGCAAGAATATGGCACCAATGAAATGTCCTATGGAACAGGGAAGTGCTATCGCTGCGGCAGAACAACACATGACCAGAAAGATTGTTGGTTCAAGGACCAAGTGTGCAGACAGTGTGGGAAAGCAGGACACATAGCAAGAGTCTGCAGGTCTGGGAAGAAAACCAACAGTAAGAAATCTCCACAGGAGAAGTACAAAAAGGTACACCAGGTGATGGACAGTAGTTCAGACGAACAGAAAAGTGACACAGACTCCGGAAGCAAGGTGCTGGGTTGTCTGAAACTACATAAGGTAACCGAAATGGAGGATCACCAGACTATCTGGGTTACACTCAAGATAGACGGAGTCCAAGTGGAAATGGAATTGGACACAGGGTCAGCTCTAACAGTCATAAATCAAAGAGACTACAAGCGGCTATTTTCACACATACCCTTGAAAGCTACAGAGATTGTCTTGAAGACGTATACGGGGCAAAAAGTCTACCCCAAAGGAAAAATAAGGGTGAAAGTGACATATAAAGGCCAGGAAATACCTAAAATGGATATATATGTATTGCCAAATGGAGGACCACCACTGCTAGGACGTGAATGGATCCGGAAGATACAATTAGATTGGCATTCCATACAGGCACTGAAGGTGGAGGCCAAAAAGGATGACGACGTCACACCTGGACGACTGTCAAAAATGCTAACTGACGCAAAAGAAGTGTTCCAGGAGGGACTAGGAACACTAAAAGGAATAACAGCAATGATTAAAATAGAGGAAAATGCAAGCCCAAAGTTTCTGAAGGCCAGACCAGTGCCTTATGCGATCAGACCAGCTGTTGAAGCAGAGCTGGAAGGGTTGGAACGTTCAGGAGTACTGTCCAAAGTGGACTGGAGCGAGTGGGCTACACCCATCATTCCTGTAATGAAGAGGTCGTTGAGTAATACGCCTGGGGAACCAAAGAAGGTCCGCATCTGTGGGGATTTTAAGGTGACAGTGAACCCAGTCCTTCACACGTTGCAATATCCGCTTGCACGAATTGAGGATATTTTTGCCTCGCTATCTGGAGGTAAACGCTTCACCAAAATTGATCTAGCCCAGGCGTACTTGCAAATGGAGGTAGAAGAAGCTTTGAAACATTACCTTACGATCAACACTCATAAAGGTCTCTATCAATACAACCGGCTGGTGTTTGGAGTAGCCTCGGCTCCGGCTATCTGGCAAAGGGTGATGGATCAGGTCCTGCAAGGGATTCCAGGGACCCAGTGTTATTTGGACGACATCTTGGTCATGGGCGAAAATGACGGTGATCACCTCGCAAACTTGGAGAAGGTGCTCACCAGATTAAAGAAGTATGGGCTACGAGCTAATCGCCACAAGTGCGAGTTTTTCCAGAAACAGATCTCGTATTGTGGCCACGTCATCGATGAAGAGGGGTTACATAAGTCCCCTGACAAGATTGAGGCAGTAGTCAAGGCTCCAGCACCGGAAAATGTGTCGCAACTGAGGTCGTTCCTCGGGCTGGTAAACTACTACCACAAGTTCTTACCAAATTTGTCTACGGTATTACACCCGCTGAACACCCTACTGCAAACAGGGGTACCATGGAAGTGGGATGACGAACGTAGACGAGCTTTCCAGAAGTGTAAAAAATTGATCACATCAAAAGAGGTGTTGGCCCATTTCAACCCAGCACTACCAATTCGTTTGGCATGTGATGCATCACCCTACGGTATTGGAGCGGTGCTGTCGCACAAATTCCAGGACGGGTTGGAGAGGCCAGTAGCATTTGCGTCTCGGTCACTAACCTCAGCCGAGTGCAACTACGCCCAGATTGACAGGGGGGCCCTCAGCCTAGTATGGGGAGTAAAAAAATTCAACCACTATCTGCATGGGCAGAAGTTCACCTTGCTGACTGACCACCAACCACTTGTCTCCATCTTTAATCCTAAGAAGGGCGTTCCAGTGATGACTGCACAGCGGTTACAAAGATGGTCCCTGTTTCTAGGGGCGAATCAATATGAAATAGAATATAAAGGCACGAAACAGCATGGGACCGCTGATGGGCTATCGCGCCTGCCACTGCCTACTGTGGAGGAAGCACCAGCAGTGGACCCTATCGAGATATTTTATTCGTCAATAATTGAACGATTGCCAGTAACAAATGCGGATATAGAGAAGGAGACCCGCAATGATCCGACGCTGTCACGGGTATATGAATTGACGGTGAGGGGATGGCCAACACATGGCGACTCACTGTTGCCAGCATTCTCATCCAGAAGAGAACAGCTGTCAGTATGCCAGGGGACAGTGTTGTGTGGATCCAGAGTGGTGATTCCACCCAAGTTAAGGGAGAGAGTGCTAAATGAACTACATGAAGGTCATCTGGGGGGAGTGAAAATGAAAAGCCTTGCTAGGGCTTATGTGTGGTGGCTGGGAATTGATCAACAAATCGAAGATCTAACTAAGAGCTGCTTAGGATGCCAGAAGGTCCAAAATGCACCACCACATGCCCCTCTACACCTATGGGAGTGGCCCTCCTCTCCATGGCAATGGGTGCATATTGATTTCGCTGGTCCATTCATGGACTCAATGTTCTTAATAGCAGTGGATGCTCATTCAAAGTGGCCTGAGGTGATAAAAATGTCTTCAACCACTACAGAGAAAACGATTGCAGTCCTATGGACCATATTTCCCAGAAACGGTTTGCCAGAGCAGATTTGCTCTGATAATGGACCACAGTTTGCGTCCGACGAGTTCCAAAAATTCATGAAAAGGAATGGGGTAAGGCATTACACATCCGCCCCGTATCATCCAGCCACAAATGGATTGGCTGAGAGGTTCGTACAAACCTTTAAGAAGGCGATAAAGGCCATGTGCGACGATGAAATTCCACTACAGCATAAGATGGACAATTTCTTATTAGCCTACCGAAACGCGACACATGCAGTTACCAACCAGACCCCAGCCATGATGTTCTTTAACCGAAGGTTGAGATCTCGTCTGGACTTGCTCAGACCAAATGTGCGAAGAAATGTTGAGGACAAACAATTCCAGCACATCAATGAGAAGCCGACAAGGAGCTTCAATGTAGGGCAACCAGTCTTGGCCCGTGACTATCGAACAGAGAAGTGGCAACCCGGAACGATATGTACAAGGCAGGGGCCATTAATGTATACAGTGGACGTCGGGGAGAACATTGTGAGACGCCACGTCGATCAGATCTTAGCATCACAGGAATGCGTCAACCCCATGTCTCGAGTACCTGGGGATGAACCCGACATACCGGTAGCATCTACTTCAGACCCAGTAGCAGTGGAACCTGATGAACTACCCGATGAAAAGGGGTCAGAATCGCCTCTGCACCAAGAACAAGAACCTCTGGAAAGGCGCTATCCCGAAAGGGTCAGGAAGCCGCCCCAAAGACTGAATCTATAAATGGACTTTTGTTGTTTAATGTACCTGTTGAAATGTTAATTGTTATTTGAATATTAGGGGTATTACTAATCTAGCGGGGAGGAGTCGTAGTGTATGTGCCTTTAAGGCAGAACTACTTTTGCAGCTCCTGTATACTGTAGTACCGGCAGTGACCACACCGGTATATAAGCTTTGCGCATGCCTCTGTACCCCCAGTCTAGAGACTACCCTCCTCCAGTAAAGACCTGTTATTTGTTAATGTACAGCATCCATGTGATTATTTAACAATAGCATATCCACTGAACCACGGATCCAACAAGAACAATCCCAGCTTCTCTAACCTCTCTACATAACTGAAGCCCCTCATCCCTGGTACCATTCTAGGAAAGCTCCTCTGCACCCTCTCCAAAGCCTTGACATCCTTCCTGAAGTGTGGTGCCCATAATTGGACGTGGTACTCCAGCTAAGGCCTAACCTGTGATTTATAAAGGTTTAACATAACTTCCTTGCTTTTCCAAGGATCCCATAGGCTTTTTTAACTGCCTTCTCAACTTGTCCTGCCACCTTCAAAAATTTGTGTACGTTTTCACTATTCAGTAATGTGTAGGAGTTAAGAAAGAAGACAAATACAGTTTAGAGCGTTTAGATCTATGAGTTATATTCAAAAGTAAATTTTAATGTCTGTCATGCTTTCTAAGTCCAGTGTCTTGTTCAGAAATAAAGAAACAAGGGCAGCTGATACCAAGTGTTAAAGCAAGAATTTTGTTTCATCAATAACTAGAAAATATTTCATTTTTTACATGATTAGAACACACCAAACAACATTTGAAACTTGATCGTGATCAAAAGACTGAAGTGTAGCACAAACATGAAACAGCCTCAAATTCATGTTATTCAGATGTGATGGGAAGCACAAGAAGTGAGCACAGTGGGGGTGTTTTTAACTTTGGGCAATTGTGTAAAATGGGTGATAGCGCATTGGCTGCCCATTATGCACCACGGCCAATTTTCCTTTCCATAGAAGTCAATGGAAGGGAATATCGGGCGTGGTGTATGATGGACGGCCAATTCAATATCACCCATGTTACACCATTGTGCAAAGTTAAAATCAACCTCATTGTCTTTTCACCTGTGAAACCTGAGTTTAAACCCAGCCCGGACAGAGCAATAAAATCCTCTTCTGAATGGGAAATGAGTGTGAATAGATTCATCATAGTCGGATTCATGGCCATGGCGATATACAGCACAAAACTAGCCATAATTCACAACTATTCAGTGCTAAATTGTCAGATCCTCAGGGTGGCTGTCATGGTATTTTTTAAAAATCACTCTGTTGCACTAGGGAGTGCTCTTCTGAGTTTGTGGTTGAAGTTTATTACTGGGACAGAATAAAGTGAGTTTTACTCTGCATCCAGTTCATGCACTGCCTGACTGGGAAGTGTTTGATGCTGTTGCTCCATGAGAAAAGTATTACTTCCTCTAGCCATGACATGCATCACCTTGATGAGATTGCATTTTATAAAAAGGATGTGAAAGCAGTTAAGAAATGTTATCTGCAAACAGAGATCAAGTTGTGGTTTCTAATTCCCTCAAAATATTTTATATAGAGGGTAATTTCCCAATCCCATGGTGCCAGCGGGGAAGCCATGCCTGAAGGGAGTGCCGGTTGGAGATGTGGCTACAACACTGTTACCCTAACTTTCTAACCCATGCTCCCTGTGAGTGCAGCTTCCCACTGAGTGCAGAATCATGGAATTAGCTTTAAACATGCCTGAATTTCCTTGGGAGTCTGTTAGCGTCTGGTAGACTGACTGTTACCTGTTGTACGTATAACGTTACAGGGTGGGTGACACATAATTATCGATATTTTCCTGTGCACTCACCACTAGATTTATGTTAGCTGAATCTCAGCAATTTTGCAGTCTGCCTCAGCTAGAAATGGAACACAGACACTCATACACCAGGTCCCTGCTGACTCCCAGAGTTCCTGGTCAGCCTTGAGGGGTGGAGCTTCTGCCCAGCTCTTACAAGGTCCAATGGTGCCAAGGGGGCAGTGGTCAGCAACGGGGACTTCCTATGCTGATACTTCGTGCTTTCCTGGCTTGGAAGGCACCAGGCATAATACTAGAAGCCGATACACCAAGAGAAATGAGAAGTATTGACCTCCAGAAAAGCTAAAGTGAGCCCCATAGGACAGGGGTTCCAGAACAGGGAGGTAGGCTGGACCCCAAAGATAAGGTAAGGAATTTATTTTGAAAAAGGTCAGGATTTCCCTCCCTTAGTTGGGGGCAAGAGGGAACTTGGTGAGTTCTCTTGGGGGCCCTCCGCAAGCCTGCACACCCCTCTCCCCAACATGGCAGCTAGGTGCCGGAATAGCGCAAGCAGGTGCCAGAGATATACCTGTAGGGGCATGGGTGCCTGCGAACCCTATGTTAATTGGTAACCTCCCACTGACTCTGCAAACCCTGGTAGGGTCATTGCTGGAGGATGTCAGTGAGCATGATACTGACATAACTGCCAGGATCACTGTCATGTATATTCAGGGCCATTCAGCACATATTAATTATCATATAAATGTTGTGTTGGACTGATCTTGAGCTGACTGACAGTCGTTTCTGGTTCTGCTCCAAGAGTTGATGCTTTTAAAAGAGCAGCAGAGGTTTTAACAGTGTTTGATTTATGTCAGTGAAAGGGCATTATAACTAACTGAGCTCAGTGAAAGATCAATGCAATCTTTCTTATGTAAATAAATAAAGATTGCACCATTATGTGACAGGTACATTGCTATTAAAAAGTGCTTGTGAGGTTTTTATAAGTTATTTACCTTGCAGTGTATTTTAAGACATGGGCAGAGGAAAGGCTCTGTTTGAGCAGCTGCTGTTCTGATAGAGCTGCTTCAAGATGTACCCTTTTAAACATGACTCCGAGGCAGGCAGCTGTGTGCCCTATTCATTGAAGAAAGATGTTTTCAAAAAAAAGATGATCAATTACAGGAAGTTATTCCTCTAGGCAGCAAATAAAATGGCCTGTTAAGATCCTGAAAGTGGACCTTAATCATAGGATGATTAAGATAACTTAAAAGGCAATTTTTCTTGCAGCTGTAATATCTAATTGTATCCTAGAAATTACTGTTAAAATATTAGCTGAAGGTCTGTCACTCAAATGCTTAAAGTATTTATAAGCCAATATCGCACACAGTAATTTCTCAGTTTATGTTCTTTCTCATGTAGTTGCAAAATATAATTTTTTGTTGACTAGTGTACTCCAATTTAAATTTGTCATAGAATTTTCCTTTTCTAAATTCGTAAAACTCTTAGGGGAGAAAAATTCAGTGGCGTCCCCTTTGGGGCGCTAACTTCGCCGGGGTTAGCGCCCCGAAAAGGTTAGTGCCCCTGCGCCGTAAATTCAGTGGTAACGCCCCAAGCAGGAGGCGGGGCATTACTGGAAGCGCTCCCTCTCCTTCCTGGGGTGCTATCATTGAATATCGTAGCGCTATGTGCAACAGCGCCAAGCACGTCGGCACATAGCCCTGCATCATTGCAGGCCTCCCTGTTAGATCCGTGGTTCAGTGGATAAATAATTACACGGATGCTGTACATAAACAAATAACAGGTCTTTACTGGAGGAGGGTCATCTCTAGACTGGAGTACAGAGGCATGCGCACAGCTTATATACCGGTGTGGTTACTGCCGGTACTAAAGTATACAGGAGCTGTAAAAAGTAGTTCTGACTTAAAGCACATACACTACAATTCCTCCCTTTTTAGATTAATAATACCCCCTTAATATTCAAATAACAATTACATTTTTACATGTACATTCAATAACAAAAGTCCATTTATAGATTCAGTCTTTGGGGCGGCTTCCTGACCCTTTCGGGATAGCGTCTTTCCGGAGGTTCTTGTTCTTGGTGCAGCGGCGATTCTGACCCCCTTTCATCGGGTAGTTCATCGGGTTCCACTGCTACTGGGTCTGAAGCACCTTCTCCAAGTTTGCGAGGTGATCACCGTCATTTTCGCCCGTGACCAAGATGTCGTCCAAATAACACTGGGCCCCTGGAATCCCTTGCAGGACCTGATCCATCGCCCTTTGCCAGATAGCCGGAGCCGAGGCTACTCCAAACACCAGCCGGTTGTATTGATAGAGTGTTGATCGTAAGGTAATGTTTCGAAGCTTCTTCTACCTCCATTTGCAAGTACGCCTGGGCTAGATCAATTTTGGTGAAGCGTTTACCTCCAGATAGCGAGGCGAAAATATCCTCAATTCGTGCAAGCGGATATTGCACCGTGTGAAGGACTGGGTTCACTGTCACCTTAAAATCCCCACAGATGCGGACCTTCTTTGGTTCCCCAGGCGTATTACTCAACGACCTCTTCATTACAGGAACGATGGGTGTAGCCCACTCGCTCCAGTCCACTTTGGACAGTACTCCTGAACGTTCCAACCCTTCCAGCTCTGCTTCAACAGCTGGTCTGATCGCATAAGGCACTGGTCTGGCCTTCAGAAACTTTGGGCTTGCATTTTCCTCTATTTTAATCGTTGCTGTTATTCCTTTTAGTGTTCCTAGTCCCTCCTGAAACACTTCTTTTGCGTCAGTTAGCATTTTTGACAGTCGTCCAGGTGTGACGTCGTCATCCTTTTTGGCCTCCACCTTCAGTGCCTGTATGGAATGCCAATCTAATTGTATCTTCCGGATCCATTCACGTCCTAGCAGTGGTGGTCCTCCATTTGGCAATACATATATATCCATTTTAGGTATTTCCTGGCCTTTATATGTCACTTTCACCCTTATTTTTCCTTTGGGGTAGACTTTTTGCCCCGTATACGTCTTCAAGACAATCTCTGTAGCTTTCAAGGGTATGTGTGAAAATAGCCGCTTGTAGTCTCTTTGATTTATGACTGTTAGAGCTGACCCTGTGTCCAATTCCATTTCCACTTGGACTCCGTCTATCTTGAGTGTAACCCAGATAGTCTGGTGATCCTCCATTTCGGTTACCTTATGTAGTTTCAGACAACCCAGCACCTTGCTTCCGGAGTCTGTGTCACTTTTCTGTTCGTCTGAACCACTGTCCATCACCTGGTGTACCTTTTTGTACTTCTCCTGTGGAGATTTCTTACTGTTGGTTTTCTTCCCAGACCTGCAGACTCTTGCTATGTGTCCTGCTTTCCCACACTGTCTGCACACTTGGTCCTTGAACCAACAATCTTTCTGGTCATGTGTTGTTCTGCCGCAGCGATAGCACTTCCCTGTTCCATAGGACATTTCATTGGTGCCATATTCTTGCGGTCTCCGTTGTATCTCTGCAGCGCCCCCTGCGGCTGCTTCGTGTGATACTGCCATACTGAAAGCTTTGTCCAGCTTAAGGTCCTTTTCTGATAGAAGCCGTTTCTGGGTTCCTTCACTTTGTAGCCCACACACAAACTTGTCCCTTAACGTGTCTGCAAGTCCCGCTCCAAACTGGCAGTGTTTCGATAGCTTGCGCAGTTCCGTTAGGTACTCAGCATTGCTTTCGTCTTTGTGTTGGTTCCTTTAATGGAACTTAAATCGTTCTGCTATCAGCAGCGGTGTGGGGTTTAAGTGGTCCTGTAGGATTTCTACTATGCTTTCAAAATTCTTGTTTACCGGCTTCTCTGGGGTTATTAGATTTCGCAGTAACCCATAAGTTTTTGCACCAATGGAATTTAACAGAACCAATGCTTTATTAGCATCTGGCATTTCATTCGCCCTGCAGTATACCTCAATACGTTCCACATATGTCGCCCAATCTTCGACTTGATTGTCGAATGTAGAGGTACTGCCACTCTTCGGCATCCTTGGGTGTGCGTTAACTATCACAAATGGCGCCTTCTGCGCTTCCCCTTCTTCTCCGCTGGCACAAAATGGTGTCTCCCGCGCTTTCCATCCTTCCCGCACTTGCCCTTGTTCTCCGCTGCGGCTTCTAAAAATGGCGTCTCCCGCGCTCTTCCTTCTTCTCCGCGGCTCAATGGCGCCTCCCGCGCTCTCCCTGCTTCTCCGCGGCTCAATGGCGTCTCCCGCGCTCTCCCTGCTTCTCCGCGGCATCTCCCCTTGCTTCGCCCTGCGGACCCTGATCAGCCCGTGAGCACTGGCTGTGCTCTGCGCGTTCTTCTCTTGATATTTGTCGACGCCGCTCAGTCTAGAACCCGGCTGTTTCTAACCCTCTCTCTCTCCGGTTTTGCAGTATTTTTCCTCGACGCCGCTCGGTGATCAACCCCCGGCTGCGCCCTGCTCTCTTCACCCTTTTTCTTACCCCGTCGACGCTGCCCGGCTCTCTCTCTCTACCGTCGGTCGGCTCCAGCCGCCGCTGCTCGGAAAGGGTCTGCTCTGGACCTGTCGCCGGTCTCTTACTGCTCGTTGTGGCTGGGGAACCAAGCCCGGCTCTCCACAGCCTCCCCTGCAAAGTTGGATCTCTGCCTGACTGCTGGGCGGTTGCTCGCTGTCGATGCCCGTGTTCCTGGACTCAACTATTTTTTTGTTTGTTTTGTTTAATGTTGCAGGTAGATTCGCATCAACACTCGTCACCACTGTTAGATCCGTGGTTCGGTGGATAAATAATTACACGGATGCTGTACATAAACAAATAACAGGTCTTTACTGGAGGAGGGTCATCTCTAGACTGGAGTACAGAGAACCTAAGAACATAAGAACATAAGAAATAGGAGCAGGAGTAGGCCAATCGGCCCCTCGAGCCTGCTCTGCCCTTCAATAAGATCATGGCTGATCTGATCCTAACCGCCAATCCACTATCACAGAACCATCTCCTGAATCTAACAGAATTAGACACACGAAATAGGAGAAGGATCAGGCTACACGGCCCCTGGGCCTGCTCCGCTACCCACAGGGCCATGACCATTCCGAACCTAGACTCATGTCCAAATTCCTGCCCGCTCCCCGTAACCCTTAATTCCCTTTACTTCTCGGAAACTGTCTATTTCTGTTTTAAATTTATGTAATGATGTAGCTTCTACAGCTTTTTGGGGCAGCATATTCCATGGACCTACCACCCTCTAACTGAAGTAGTTCCTCCTCATCTCAGTTTTGAAAGAGCAGCCCCTTATTCTAAGACTATGCCCCCTAGTTCTAGTTTCACCCATCATCGGGAACATCTTCCCCGCATCCACCCGATCCAACCCCTTCACAATCTTATATGTTTCAATAAGATCGCCTCTCATTCTTCTGAACTCCAATGAGTAGAGTCCCAATCTACTCAACCTCTCCTCATATGTCCATCCCCTCATCCCCGGGATTAACCGAGTGAACCTTCTTTGTACTGACTCGAGAGCAAGTATGTCCTTTCTTAAGTATGGACACCAAAACTGTACGCAGTATTCCAGGTGCGGTCTCACCAATACCTTGTACAACTGAAGCAATACCTCCCTATTTTTATATTCTATCCCCCTAGCAATGAAAGCCAACATTCCATTGGCCTTCTTAATCACTTGCTGCACCTGCATACTAACCTTTTGAGTTTCGTGCACCAGGACCCCCAGATCCCTTTGTACTTCAGTACTTTCCAGTTTCTTGCCATTAAGATAATAACTTGCTCTACGATTTTTCCTGCCAAAGTGCATAACCTCACACTTTCCAGTATTGTATTCCATCTGCCAAATCTCTGCCCACTTACTTAGCCTGTCTATGTCCCCTTGCAGGTTTTTTATGTCCACCTCACTCACTACTTTCCCTCCCATCTTGCGTGGGCGGCCAAAAAAAAATGGCCACGCAGCATATGCCCTTTAATTTGCACCGCCGCGGCCGCAAAAACACCATCCTGACCCTGTCGGACATATCGTCTGGTGGTAGGTTAGGGAACGCGACCAAAGTTTGCAGTTGGGGCGCGAGCGGGGTGCTGCGCATAGCAATGGTGTCATCGCCAGAGGCGCAGTGCCATGGGGCACTACTGCTGCCGCTAACCTCCCGCTGAATTTCGCAGGAGGCTTTAGCAGCGCCGTCCCCAGGCACTAGAGGCATGCGCACAGCTTATATACCGGTGTGGTTACTGCCGGTACTACAGTACACAGGAGGTGTAAAAAGTAGTTCTGACTTAAAGCACATACACTACACTCCCTCCCCTGTTTAAAGGGGAGGGGCCTACCGCTGCGCGCACTGGGGCCCTGCCGGACCACCGGGAAGCAGGGTGCTGGGAAAACAGCTTGGCACACAAGAGGAGTGCCGGGCTGACCGATCGCGGTTGACACCCCGCATAAAAAAGCGGAACGGGGCAGATGCTGGCAGGCGGCCAAAAAAAAATGGCCACGCAGCATATGCCCTTTAATTTGCACCGCCGCGGCCACAAAAACACCATCCTGACCCTGTCGGACATATCGTCCGGCGGTAGGTTAGGGAACGCGACCAAAGTTTGCAGTTGGGGCGCGAGCGGGGTGCTGCGCATAGCAATGGTGTCATCGCCAGAGGCGCAGTGCCATGGGGCGCTACTGCCGCAGCTAACCTCCCGCTGAATTTCGCAGGAGGCTTTAGCAGCGCCGCCCCCAGGCGCTAGGGGCTTTGTGCCTATGCTAGCTCTCTGCAAGAGCACCTCAGCTAGTCCCACTCCCCCGCCCTTTCCCCGTAGCCCTGCAAATTCTTTTCTTTCAGGCACTTAGTCAACTCCCCTTTGAAAGCTATGATTTAGTCTGCCTCCACCACCCTTTCAGGCAGTGCATTCCACAACCTAACCACTCGCTGCGTAAAAAAGTTTTTCTTATGTCGCCTTTGGTTCTTTTGCCAATCACTTTCAATCTGTGTCCTCTGGTTCTCGACCCCTCTGCCAATGGGAATAGTTTCTCTCCATCTACTCTGTCTAGACCCCTCATGATTTTTAATAGCTCTATCAAATCTCCTCTCAATCTTCTCTGCTCTAAGGAGAACAAACCCAGCTTCTCCAGTCTATCAACGTAACTGAAGTCCCTCATCCCTGGAATCATTCTCGTAAATCTTTTCTGCACCCTCTCTAAGGCCTTCACATCCTTCCTAAAGTGCGGTGCACAGCTTTGGACACAATAGTCCAGTTGAGGCCGAACCAGTGTTTTATACAGGTTCATCATAATTGCCACACTTTTTACTCTATACCTCTACTCATGAAGCCCAGGGTCCTGTAAGCTTTTTTAACTGCTTTCTCAACCTGCCCTACCACCTTCAACGATTTGTGCACATATAACCCTAGGTCTCTGTTCATGCACCCCCTTTAGTTTATATTTCCTCTTTCATTCTATCTACCAAAATGTATCACTTCGCATTTTTCTGCGTTAAATTTCATCTGCCACGTGTCGGCCCATTCCAATAGCCTGTCTATGTCCTCTTGAAGTCTATCACTATCCTCCTCACTGTTCACTATACTTCCAAGTTTTGTGTCATCTGCAAATTTTGAAATTATGCCCTGTACACCCACATCCAAGTCATTAATATATATCAAGAAAAGCAGTGGTCCTAGAACCGACCCCTGGGGAACACCGCTGTGTACCTTCCTCCAGTCTGAAAAATAACCGTTCACCACTTCTCTCTGTTTCCTATTACTTAGCCAATTCTGTATCCATGCTGCCATTGTTCCTTTTATTCCATGGGCTTCAAATTTGCTGGTAAGCCTATTATGTGGCACTTTGTCAAACACCTTTTGGAAATCCATGTACACCACGTCCACTGCATTGCCCTCATCAAAAAACTCAATCAAGTTGGTTAAACATGATTTGCCTTTAACAAATCCATGCTGGCTTTCCTTAGTTAATCCATACTTGTCCAAGTAACTGTTAATTTTGTCCCTGATTATTATCTCTAAAAACTTCCCCACTACTGGGGTTAAACTGACTGGCCAATAGTTGCTGGGTTTATTTTTACACCATTTTTTTTAAAATTGCAATTCTCCAGTCCTCTGGCACACCCCCGTTTCCAAGGAGGATTGGAAGGTTATGGCCAGTACCTCCGCGATTTCTTCCTTCACTTCCCTCAGCGTCCTAGGATGCATAACATCCAGTCCTGGTGACTTATCTACTTTAAGTACAGCCAGCCTTTCAATATCTCGCCTTTATCAATTTTTATCCCATCTCCTCTACCTCCTCCTTCACTATGTCTATGACAGTATCTTCCTTGGTAAAGACAGATGCAAAGTACTCATTTAGTACCTCAGCCATACACTCTGTCTTCATGTGTAGGTCTCCTTTTTGGTCCCTACTCGGTCCCACCCCTCCTCTTGCTACCCGTTTACTATTTATATGCCTATAGAAGACTTTTGGATTACCTTTTATGTTAGCTGCCATTCTATTCTCATACCCTATCTTTGCCCCTCTTATTTTCTTTTTCATTTATCTGAACTTTTTATATTTAGCCTGATTCTCAGATATATTCTTGACCTGACATCTGTCATACACGCTCTTCTTCTGCTTCATCTTACTCTCTATGTCTTTTGTCATCCAGGGAGCTTTGACTTCAGTTGCCCTACCTTTCGCCCTAGTGGGAATGTACCTCGACTGTACCTGAACTATTTCCTCTTTAAAGGCAGCCCATTATTCTACTACAGTTTTGCCTGCCAATCTTTGATTCCAATTTACCCAGGCAATTTGTCCGTTCTCAGCCCACTGAAATTGGCCTTCCTCCAATTAAGTATTTTTACTCTAGATTGCTCCCTGTCCTTTTCCATAACTAATCTAAACCTTATGATACTATGATCACTGTTCCCTAAATGTTCACCTACTGACACTTGCTCCACTTGACCTACCTCATTCCCCAGGACCAGATCCAGCAATGGCTCCTTCCTCGTTGGCCCGGAAACGTACTGATGAAGAAAGTTCTCCTGAACACACTTCAGGAATTCTTCCCCCTCCCTGCCCTTTACACTATTACTATCCCAGTCTATATTAGGATAGTTGAAGTTCCCCATTATCACTACTCTATAATTCTTGCATCTCACTGTAATTTCTCTGCAAATTTGCTGCTCCATATTTTGATTCGGGAAATTCAATAACGCAAGAAAACGGGCACGGGCACCGCGATGTGAGATATGCCATGCCTGTTTAAAAAGCGCAGGCAGCATGTCAATTTGGTGTTGCCCGCTAATTTAAATGATTGTAGCGCACAGCCTAGTGACTACTGCGCTGCTGACAGGCTGTACACTCAGCAGGGGGCCCAAGTTAGTGTTGCTGGAGTAAGGCTGCCTTTCCTTAAAGCTAGGCTGTTTGTTTTCAAGGCAGTTTCTAACCCTTAAAGCTGAACTGCCTTCTGGAAAAGAAAAAAAAATCATTCAAAACTAGTCAGTCTCCAGCTCTTAAAGGTCTACTGCCTTCTGCGCATAAAAAATGCTTAAAGTGCTTCAGCACTAACAAAAATGACTCAACAGGCCAGAGAAAGGGCACCCAGGGTCTTGGACACAGCACTCGAGCTTTGTGCAAGTGGTCAACACTGCAAGAGAGGTCCTCTACCCACAGGGGGCCAGGAGTCCCTCCAGAAAGAAGGATGTGGGACCAGATTGCCGTGGCTGTCACTGCCAGCAGTGTCGCCCCCCCCCCCCCCCCGGGACCTGGCTCCAATGCCCAAATAGGTTTCATGACCTCAGACCAGTGGTCAAGGTAACTGAATGCCTCTTAAAAAGTCATGTCCTACCAGTTGCACCACTAGCCTCACACACTGCTCAATGCATAACTCCCCCCTTCCCCCATCCCCATCATTCACCTACCAACAATCTGTACCAAACACGAGGCACCACCTCCCATTCCTAGCCTCACCTCACCCCCTTGGAGGAAACGGTGCTAGCCATTCTTGGCAGGGGCATGGCTGAGCCCTTGGCCAGTAGTGGGGCTGAATCAATACAAGATGCTGGTATCCTCATGCGATATCCTCCTTCTCACACTCCACTTCCCCCTCATCCCACAATCTCTTCTGATTTACAAGCTGCACATGGTGTAGACATGTACCTCTTGCTTTCCCGCCCTCCCCTCACCACAACCCTACCCTTGTGCTGTCCTCATTTCAGACACCCAATAAATCCAGAGGAGAGTGAAGAAGAAGAAGAAACACCATCACTCAATTTCACACTCCCAGCCACCAGCTCCTCGAGGTCGTCCTGCAAGGCCATCTGCAATGTCCCCTACTGAAAGTCAGCAGCCTTCCACCAGTCATACTGCAGCTACTGGGGTAGCACTTGGATAGGTAAAGGCAGACACAACACTCACTAAGGGAATGCACAAGGGTGATCAGTTGATTTTTTGATGTAATTTTGGATGCACATATGGGTAAAGTTGGATTGGAAAGTTTGCTTTGTGGTGGCTTTTATTTCACCATTGTGGCCAAGAGGACACTGTGATGGTCATTAACAGAGGGAAGGTAAGGTGTGGGATAAATGTTGGAAAGGGAATTGGGGTTGTGTTCACTAGTACAACAGGCAGATGATTCAATCCCGGCCAGAAAGGGGCTGTCTGGGTTGCCTCCTTTGTTCTGCTTCTTCCTCTTCTGCTTCCTCCTCCTCTGCTTCTTTCGCTTCCCTCTGCGAGCAGCTTGTCCCCTTTTCTGCCTCTGCTTCATCTCCATATGATTTTGCAGCCCAGGAGGGACTGTAATTAGAGCCCCCAGGACTGTGAGCAAGTGGTGGTCTCAGAGGCCTTCCTTTAACATCCAAAGCCTTGCAAGCATCCAGCTACACTCCATGCACTCTCTGCACACTTTAGCAACTTTTTAAATGTATTACACCAGGCCACTACTCCAATAAAATGTTAAAAAAAAGTCCAAAAGCTAGTCTAAAATTACCTGAAAGGTGTGTGTCCTTTTAAGAAGCGCTGGCAGCATCTCTGTAGTACTGCTGCACGCACGTTCTCCCATGCATGGTTTAGCGAGGGCGGTATCAAGAGCGGTGACATCCAAAATCACAGGCATGCGTCAATTCAGGCGTTGTACACCAATTGACGTCACAATCTACATATTTGCATGTGGGTGGCAACGGCAGCACCAACAACCTCCCCAAAATGGTGGCCGCCATGTTCCGGGCCGGAAGCGGGCAGATGCGAGGCGGCCACCATTTTTTCAACAAAACCGGCCTTAATGGCCGGCGCTATACGTCCAAATTTGCAAATAAATGTTATATTTATAAAATGTATTGGAGCTTTTAATGGTGATCGGTAGCAGTGGAAAAGGTAGAAGCTATGGAAGGGGTAAAAATTGATAGACAGAATGTACTAGAAAGGCTGGGTATGCTTAGAGTGGATAAGTCGCCTGGTCCAGATGGCTTGCATCCCAGATTGCTAAGGGAATTGGGGGAGTAGATAGCAGAAGGGCTTGCCATCATTTTCCAATCTTCCCTAGATGTGGGGGAGGTGCCAGGCAAATGTGACACCATTGTTCAAGAAAGGGTGTAAGGACAATCCTAGTAACTACAGGCCGGTCAGTTGAACATCAGTGGTGGGTAAAGTTTTAGAAAGAATAATCAAGCAAAAAATTAATGGGCACTTGGAGAGGCTTAAGCTAATTAAGGAGAGCCAACACTGATTTGTAAAAGGCAGATCAAGTTTGACTAATCTAATTGAATTTTTAAATTAAGTAACAGGGAGGATCGATAAAGGGAATGCAATGGATGTTGTCTACATGGATTTTTGGAAGGCGTTTGACAAAGTACCACATAGAAGGTTGGTTAACAAAATTGAGGCTCATGGAATAGGTGGGTCAGTGGCAGCTTGGATAAGGAATTGGCTTAAGGACAGAACAGCGAGTTGTGGTAAATGGCTGTTTTTCAGACTGGAGGACAGTGTTCCCCAAGGGTCAGTGCTAGGGCCACTGCTTTTTTTGATATATATAAATTACCTGGATATTGGAATACAAAGTAGAATTTCTAAATTTGCTGATGACACCAAACTTGGGGGCGTGGCAAACAGTGAGGATGATACCAATCGACTGCAACAGGGTATAGAAAGGCTAGCAGAATGGGCAGACAAGTGGCAGATGGAATTTCATAGAGAAGTGTGAGGTGATGCATTTTTGCAGAAGGAACAGGGAGAGACAATATACACTTAATGGCACAGTTTTAATGAGTGTGTAGGGACAGAGGGACCTGGGAGTTAATGTGCATAGGTCCCTGAAGGTGGCAGAACATATTGAGAGAATGGTTAGCAAAGCATATGTGACCTTGGGTTTCATAAATAGAGAAATTGAGTACAAAAGTAGAGAAGTTATGCTGAATCTTTATAAAGTGCTGGTTAGGCCACAACTGGAGTATTGCGTCCAGTTCTGGTCACCACACTTTAGGAATGTGAAGGCCCTTGAGAGGGTGCAGAGGAGATTTACCAGAATGGTTCTGGGGATGGGAGATCTTAGCTACAAGGACAAGTTGAAGAAGCTGGATTTGTTTTCATTAGAGCAAAGGAGGTTGAGGGGTGATTTGATAGAGGTGTACAAGATTATGATGGGTCTGGATAGGCTAGATGGGGAAAGGCTGTTCCCACTAGTTGATGGTACAAGGACTAGGGGACACAGATTTAAGGTTTTGGGCAAGAGGTACGGGGGGGGTGAGGAAAAACTTTTTACGCAGAGAATGGTGAGGACCTGGAACTCACTGCCGACGGAAGTGGTGGAAGCGGACACACTAAATGTTTTTAAGGGGTGACTGGATAGGCACTTGAGGGAAATAAACTTGCAGGGCTATGGGGATAGAGCGGGGGAATGGGACTGACTCCATTGCTCTGCAGAGAGCTGGCACGGACTCAATGGGCTGAATGGCCTCCTTCTGTGCCATTATTACTCTGACTCTATGGGCAGGATTTTCATTAAGCCATGGAGGCGGGATTGGAGGCGTGTGGGGGATTAAAATCCCGAAATCGGGGGCACAAACCCATCCCGCCCCCAACCCGCCTCCATGCCAGTTTCAAAGGAGGCGGGTACCCAACTCGCGCTGGGACTCGCCTCCCCGAGGCGGGAAGGGGGTTAGTGCCAATTAACTGCCTGTTAACAGGTAGTTAACAGGCAGTTTTTAGCCTAATCCCTATTTTCATAGTTGAAGTGTGCGATTCCTGACGGCTCCAAACCACGGCAAGTTAGCGAGGTGGGCCGTCGGGCTGATGGGCTTGGAGGGGTCGAGATGTCCGGTGTTCAGGTGAGTGATGGGTGCATGAGTGCAGAGGTAAGTGTGTTTGGTGTGCTTAAAGGCCTAGAAATTCACTTGGGCGCGGGCAGCTCGCTCGCGCCCAAAAGTTAGCGCTGGGCGGGGAGGCATTAGCGCACGCCGTATATTCGTCTTCTGCACCCCAATTCGGAAGCGGGTGCTATACCAGGGTGTGCCCGCCTCCGTTTGGGGCGCAGCAACTGAATATCAGCGCGCTAGTTGCCGCAGCGCCACCCGATGCGGTGCGGCAGGCTGCGGTACTGCAGGCCTCCTCCTTCTCTTAAGGGGGAGGTGCCTGCAACGGCCGGAGCCCTGATCGCGAGTGCCGGCAAAAGAGCCCGGCACAACGGAGAAGTGCCGGGCTCCACGGAAACCAGCCAGCAATGCCGCGGTGGGGGGTGGAGGAGGCTGGGGAAGGAGGTGCGGGCAGGCGGCCGCCGAAAAAGCGGCCGGCCGCACCTTCAGCTTTAAAGCGCCCCACTATGGCAGCAGGACGGCCCCGTTTTCTGTTCGCTGTTTGCGCCCGCTTCGGAGGAGGCGGGCGCAAATAAATATGGGGATCGGCGCGGTTTTGGGGCGTTACGGACTACCACGCACACTGATGACGTCATCGGTCCCGGCGCAGCGCTAATGGCTACCGCCGCCAATACCGCTGCACTCAATTTCCGCGCTACCACCCCGCCGGCGCAAAAGACCTCTTTAGGCGCTAAGTGGGCGCAAGGCCCACTGAATTTCTAGGCCAAAGTGTTTAAAGAAGTTTTACTTACCTTTACAGTCTTCTTTCCTTCAGGTCTCGGGAGTCCCTCATCTCACCGGCACAGAAAGCAGAATGGCCGCGATCTGTCAAAAATTGCAGCATTCAGCTCTCTGTTCCGGGGAGATCTCTAAATCATCCTGAGAGGAAGGAATTAACTTAGAATACAGATTGTCAGTGTTTGACAGCTTCAAACAGCTGTGAAACGCTGATATTTCATCTGTCAAAAGGTCTTGACAGATGAAATGTCAATCTGTGACGTCACCTGTTGCCGGGTGGCCCTTAATTGGCCTGCTGAGCCTGCTGGGCGGGCTCAACAAGGTCAATCAAGTCAAAATCACGTGGGTTGGCTGGAACTCGATGGAGGCGGGACTACAACCCCGAAAGTTATAGTCCCGACTCCTCAATGAAAATCCAGCCCTATGACTCAATATATAAGTGAGTACACATATTATGATCAAACTGTCAGTAATGACTCATTGGTTAGTTTAGTTAGACTGACTGTTATGTTATATAACATTACAGGGTGGGTGACACATAATTATAGATATTTTCCTGTGCACTCACCACTAGATTTATGTTAGCTGAACCTCAGTAATTTTGCACAGTCTGCTTCAGTTAGAAATGGAACACATTGATCAGATATCTCTGTGCCTGGCATATCCTCAGGTTTTTAATCTGATTCCCTAACATTTGTGCAAAAAAAAGCATTGAAGATATCTTGATTTTATCAACATAGTAAATCTTAAGTAAGAATAATTTTAAAGCTTGGGCATTTATAGATCTCAGCGCCCAACTCTAGTGGCATTGGAGTTGACCTTGTACGTCTTGCCCATAAAACATGCACAAGGTTGGTACAAATCTCATAGGTTCTCAAATTTCAAATCTCATATCTTTCTGTAGGTCTTCTGAAGACAATGTTAAAAGAAACTCCAATAGTGCAGTTTGATATTAATCTTTAATTCCCTTTATTCCAATTTCTAGCCAGGTGTCACCGGGTCCCTACTGTTTGGTTTATCTCCATTAGTCCTAGGCTGGAGAAGCTGCTGTCGGAAGGGCCTGCCCTCACACAATTTAATCACATGCTTACCTTTTGAGAAGTGTCTAGACGCTAGATCATGATCATCTGACTCAAGTTATAGCTTGTTCTGGCCCTCTTATACACAATATAGACTCAATGGACCGTCTATAGTGGAATATCTGAATCAATCAGTGGATGCTGTTATTTTTGACCTTTCTGTACTCAAGGCATTAGTTTTTCAATAAAAAATATTTAGCAAAGTAAATCTAGATCTAGTCCTTTTTTTCAAGAAAACAAATAAAATGCATAATAAGCTTTCACTGGAACATAAACTAAGGGATACATATGTGAAGTGCTGTGAGGCTGAATATTGAAAATAAGTGTTTGTAGGCATTTTTTTCATGATCCCAAAGATCTCTGTAAATGCCTTTCTCAACATCAGTGAAGTTAGGATTGTCTTGTACAAAATGCAGATTTTCATTAATGAATCAGTGCGATGACTCACAGGTGACATAATTTAAAGCAACCCATATTTGTCACAGTTTATTATCCCCATGTATGGCATTCTCATTTCTGATCCTCTCTAGCTTTTTGAATAGTGCCAATATATTGGGGACATATAACTAATAACTTTGTTTAAACTGAATTTGTCTTCAAGTTTACTGTCTTTTGTACCATCAAACCTGATTGCTATGATGCTTCGTCATCTGTTTCCTGAAAGTATAATTTTGATTGTTCAGGGCACCATACATCCTGAATCCCAGTACAGCTGCTTTGCTGGTTGTTCTGTTGAATGAGTCAGACTGACCCACTTGTTGACTTCCTCTGCTCTTCAATACTAAAATAATCTTAATTTTGTGAATAGGTGACTGCCAATAAACAAAACACTGGGAGCAAATTTCAGACAAATAGTAGCTGAGCAGAATGAAGACTGTAAAGAAAGCAGAAAGAAAGAGCTTGCATTTATATAGCACCTTTCCTGATCTTGGGACATCCCGAAGCACTTTACATCCAATTAAGTAATTTATTTAAAGTGTAGTTACTGTTGTAATGTAGGAAGTGCGGCAGCCAATTTGCATACAGGAAGGTCCCATAAACAGCAATGTGGTAATGACGAGATAATCTGTTTCAGTGATTTTGGTTGAGGGATACCTATTGGCTAGGACACCAGGAATAACTCCCCTGCTCTTCTTCGAATAGTGCCATGGGATCTTTTACGTCCACCTGAGAGAGCACATGGGGCCTCAGTTTAACATCTCATCTCAGTGCACTCCCTCAGTACTGCACTGGAGTGTCAGCCTAGATTATGTGCTCATATCAGTGGGACTGTACTATCAACCTCAACTATACACCTGTATAGCAAATAAAGAAGTGTTGTTTTGGAGATTGTTAAGGGAAAGAGCTACCTGATTGCAAAGAAGCAGGGCAGACACCCTCTTTGTTACTCTACTTCCTAGACTAGATGAACACAGACTAAGAGGTAGACATTGGTTATCGTTGCACCAGTAAGGGCAAAACTGACCAATTTTGCAGGGCAATGTCCTGCACCCCAAGGACGACTGAAAAATATCCAATGCCGCAATGGCCTTGGACGATTTTCAGGTGTCCAGGTAAGCCTCCTACAATAGGCATTAGGCCGTTCATATGCTAACCAGGGGCCTAACGCCTGTCTTAGCTCCTCTCTGAGAAAGTGGGCTACCCTGGGCGGAGAAGGCGGAGGCAGCTTCAGGTTTTCCACACGTGGATGCGGCCTAGCAAGTGCTCGCTTAAAAACAGGTGGGTATTTTTAAGGTTGATGTGGAGCCAGGAGAAGCAGGCGTGCTCCTCCGCACTCCCGGATCCACCGCAATCCCGGGTCCACCCTGGACTTAACTAAGGGCAGCTGCTGATAAGACACTCGACCCAAAATTCAGCTGCTTCAAATCAACAAACACCACGAGGGCAACTTGCTAAATTAAACCCGAGGCCCAATATCAGGCCAGCCATGGTTGGTTATGGACCCAAAAATAGGCCTTAATCAATTTCCACCCCTACGTTTTTCTTTAAGGAAGAAAATGGTTTAAGCAGACTCCATTTCTCAGGAAACTTTAAGGTTTGTAAGCCAGAGACCTTCAGGATGGATGGGCAATGATGATTGCAGATGCATTAGAGTCTTCCACCTCGAACTTAGACTGCGTGAATATTTTTGCAGTGCACCATTCAGCTGCCTTGAATCTTCTACAATATCAATTGGTCCTAAAAGTCCATGGCCTAGAAATTCGGGGGTTTAGCGCTACCCATTACTGCCAAATTCGGGGGAAAAATGGCGGCCCCTGCTCTTCCGCCCACTGCCGGCGGATCCTCCGGCGGCCACCATTTTCAAATGGCCGGCAGCACTGCCGATGTCGGTGCTCGCCAAAATTATGTAAATGATGCAGATCATAACGTCGTGAGTGGGCGTCAGGTGATCAATCTGCGAGTTTTGACTTTGCCGCTTAACTTGCGGGCAGGCTTTAAGTGCGATGAGCTAAGCAAGCGTTGACGGGCAGCAAGGAAGCTCCAGAAACGGTATTTAAAGGGATCATCAGCAACTACTTGCACCTGACATGTTTCTGCAGTTTGACTGGCTCAGTGCAACTTTCTGCAACTCCAGCAGCTTTATTAACTTCTTTCAAGGTTATGAGGTAACAGGGAGTGTTGGGAAAGTGGAGAATGAGTTCATTCTTATTTAAAGGCTTCTGCTCACAACACTTACTCAGTCATGGGGGTTCTGCTGGCCGTCCCCCTCACACTCAAGTATCTTCAGGAGAGGGAGCAGAGGCAGTGAAGAAGACGAGAAGATGCGTGCAGAGGGAGGAGGAGGGGGTGCCAGGGGGGATCTCAACAGGAGGCCTTACCCACCTAGGGTCTTCAGGGAGCACTTCTCCTACCTGCACTAAAGCCAGGAGCAGTGTATTAGAAGGCTCTGCTACACCAAGGAGGTGGTCACAGAACTCTGCCACCTCCTGCAACCAGCCCTGCAGCCTGAGAGCAGGGCGGCCACAGCTCCCCTAGTGGTAGTCAAGGTCACCATGGCCCTTAAATTCTTCACCAGTGGAAACTTCCAGTCTGCAGCTGGAGACATAGCTAACATCTCCCAGTTTGCCGTCCATCGCTGTATCCGGGAGGTCTTTGAGGCTCTCTACACCAGGAGAAGGGAGAGCAGAGAGAAGCAGGAGGATCATGCATGTGGCTTTGCCAATATAGTGGGCCTCCCTACGGTGCAGGACACCATCGATTGCACCCATTTGGCTTTGTGGGCACCGCTCACTTAAGGTGCAGTTGATGCGTGACCATGTCCAGCGCTTCCTGATGGTCAGTGCCTGCTATCCTGGCAGTAGTCATGATGCCTTCATCCTGCATCAGTCCGGTGTGCCAGTAATCTTCCAGCCACCACGTGGAACTTGGATGGCTGCTCGGAGACGAGGGCTATCCACTCTGCACCTGGCTCAGGAATCCCCCTCCGCAACCCCACCACTCATGCCCAGCACTCATATAATGAGAGCTATGCTTCCACCATCGTTGAGCAGACCATTGGGCTACTGAAGCAATGGTCCCGCTGCCTTGACTGCTTGAGAGGAGCCCTCCAGTACTTGGCAGAGCAGGTGTCCCATTTCATGGTGGTCTGCTGCATGCTTCGCAACTTGGCCATCATGAGGGCACAGCCCTTGCCAGCAGGGATTGTGGGACCACCTCAGGAGGAGGAAGATGAGGACGAGGAGGAGGAAGAGGATGAGGAGGAAGGGAAGAGGCAGGCAGCCAGCCCCCTTCCAGACGGCTGCCTCATCAGACACGGATTCCAATGAAAGAAACCCCAGATCCCCGTTGCTCACCACATCCCCATCATACCATCCCTCTGTCACGGATTATCACAGCATCTTCCTGGGCACAAAGCTGAAATGAGAGCCACCACAAAATATTCCAAACCGCTTCAACCTGTGCTGCAATGGCAGCTGCGACATCACCCATCACATGCACCATCATGTCTGGGTTGACACGGTATCTGCGGGAGTTTTCCATCATTTCCAGCCTGGAAATCCTGGGCTCCAAACTCTGCACAGAGCCCTGTGCAATGTTGGAGGCTGACTCCTCCACACTCCTTGACATTACCAAGCGTCTCTCTGGCAGGCTTGCTATTGCACCTAGCAATTCGGTGTGCATGCCCATCTTCCTTCTTCCGAAGACCGCCCCATACAAAAATTTTACGGTTGAACCAGGTAGGCACAGGGCCTGTTTCCACAGCATAAGGGGATTAGATTGAGACAGTTACTCATGCTATTAGCTCCAGAATGTGATGTAATGAATTGTAAAACTGTCCAAAACACCTCCAATGATTAAGGTACAGATTTTTCAGATCTTTGTTTGGGCTCTGTTGTATTTATGTTTGTATCACCTGTACCTCTGTATCTGTTATTTTATATGAAATTTCACAGCTTCAACGATTTATCAGAACTCTAATTTCTAAATTAGATTTAAGAATTAATACCCAAATCATTTTTTGTGTGTATGTGAGAGAGAGAGAGAGAGAGTCATTTTGAACTATTTATTCTCCTAGTCCTTATAATTATTCTGAAAATACATTGGGTGAAATGCAATATAAATGAAGTTACCAGTATTGGAGGTAGACACTTTCCCTTCAGTGTACTGATTGGAGCACCAGGCCGATGTACACTTCCGCACACGCTGCATCCTGGGATCCGTGGGCCATTACGCTGCCCTCCAGTACGCAGTGTCAGAGAACAAGTTCACGAAGGAGGGACCCCATCAGATAAGTTCATATTCTATTCACAGGTCGGCAGTGTATTCCATAGCTACGCCGCCGACCGCAGTTTCTGGGCCATTGTATCAAAATCCTAAAGAAAAACCTGATGATGTTCTTATTTTATAATGAACCTAAGGGCCCTCTTCTATGCATGCCTTTGAAGAGGTTGTAATGATCAGTAACATGTAATTCTAGAATGGTACACTAGGTGGAGCTGTATGTATATAAGAGTGGGCTACCCACGATGCACTAGGTTACCCACAAGGCAGTAGTCAAGATGGATGCCTGCACACGAAGTCCACATGGCTGAATAAAGTGATTAGCTCAAGCTAGCTGTTCATAATGATAATGTCTATTTATTTATGAACATAACATGGTACCAGGATTGGTAAAATCTGCTGAATATTGTGAAACGTGACATGGAGACTTTGAAGCGACCGGAGGGTTTGTAAACTCATGGGGAATGTCAACTGCAATTGGCGGACTTTCAAACAACAATTCGAACTCTACATTGCTGCCATCGGGTTCGGTATGAAGCCAGACGCAAGGAAAATAGCTTTGCTGCTCACGGTTGCAGGCCCACAGGTGATAGAGGTATTTAATACATTTGTATTTGATCAAGAGGAGAACAGAAAAAAATTGGACGATGTGCTAAAGAAATTTGATACACATTGTTCTCCCAAAAAGAACAAAACCTATGAGAGGAACGTGTTCCGTTCACGGACACAGCAGCAAAATGAGACTTTTGATAGCTTTATGACCGATCTGAAACTGAAAGCACAGACATGTAATTTCTCTGAACTGAAATCATCCATGATTCGTGACCAGATTGTGTTTGGTATTCATGATAAAAAGTTCAGGGAATGTTTGTTGAGAGAAACCGAACTAACATTGGAGAATACTATGAAAATATGCCAAGCCAGTGAGCTAGCTCAAAAGCATGCGAAGACATTCAGTGAAATTAATAATAATGTGATTGTAGTAAGTGATAGTGCTGCTGTCAGTGCTGTGTCCTACAAGGGGAAGAAACATGGGCAGAACAGAAATGCAAAGCAATCGGAGGATGGAATTTTTAATTGTAAATGCTGTGGTTACAAACACCAGTCACGACAATGCCCAGCGTTTGAAAAAATGTGCACAAAATGTAATGGAAAGAATCACTTTGCCAAACAATGCTTTTCAAAAGTAAAGACAAAGAAAGGGCAACAAGTCAATGTGATTGAGGACACTGATTTAAGTGAGACAATTTTTGTACGAATGGTGTCATGTGACAAAATAGAAAAGGATACAGAAAATGTGCAGCCCTCAGGAATGGACAATGCTGGACATAAAGTTAATGCAGTAAAAGAGGACAAATGGATAATGTCACTGCAGGTAAATGGAGCATTAGTCACATTGAAACTAGACACTGGGGCAAAAGCAAACTTAATCAGTATGAGTGACATTAAATATATGAAAGAAAAGCCCAAAATACAGAAAAAGTCAGTACTACTGAAGGACTATAATGGACAGAAAATAGATAGCTTAGGTGTATGCAGACTTAAAGTGACAGTCAAAGACAAAGAGCATGTTATCTGTTGTGGCTGAAGGACTTGATTCACTACTAGGTGACAAAGCTTGTGAGGACTTAGAACTGGTCAAGAGAGTCTACCGTATAAACTGTGCCATAAGCAGGCCAGATGACTCACTGGATTCTGTAGTGAGTAATTTCCAGGATGTGTTCAAAAGATTTGGAGTTCTACCATTCACTTACAAGATCCAGCTAAAGGAGGATGCTCAGCCAGTGGTACATGCTCCACGGAGAGTTCCAGCACCCCTGCATGACCGGCTCAAGAAAGAACTGGACAGAATGACCACACTAGGAGTCATCCATGGTATGTGTAAAGAAAAAGAACAATGATCGAAGAATATGCATGGATCCAAAGGACTTAAATGCAAACATAAAACGTGAACACTACCAGATTCACAAGCGAGAAGAAATCACCAGTGAAATGTCAGGTGCCAGATACTTCACAAAGCTCGATGCCTCACAAGGATTTTGGCAACTAA
Organism: Somniosus microcephalus; assembly: GCF_052327205.1. Classification (NCBI taxonomy): domain Eukaryota; kingdom Metazoa; phylum Chordata; class Chondrichthyes; order Squaliformes; family Somniosidae; genus Somniosus; species Somniosus microcephalus. Next base: position 180,616,690 of record NC_140991.1, on the reverse strand, counting down.
AACTGGATGAAGAGAGCACCAAATACTGTACCTTCAACACACCATTTGGCAGGTATTGTTTCCTCAGAATGCCTTTCGGGATAATATCTGCATCTGAAATCTTTCATAGAGCGATGGAACACATAATTGAAGGTCTGGAAGGAGTTCGGGTCTAAGTTGATGACATCATCATCTGGGGCTCCACACTGAAAGAACACAATGAGAGACTGACTAAAGTGCTACAGAGCATATGCCGGAATGGACTGAAGCTCAACAAAGCCAAGTGTCAGTTTGGCGTCCAGGAAGTCACTTTCCTAGGAGATAATCTATCTGGTAAAGGAATAGAGCCAGATATAGAAAAAGTAAACGCCATACTCAACATGCCCCGACCCACTGACAAAAAAGGAGTGCTACGCATCATGGGGATGATAAACTTCATTGGAAAGTTCATTCCTAACTTGTCAGCCAAGACAGCCTGTCTGCGAGACCTGCTACATAAAACAAATGAGTTCGCATGGACAGAAAGACATGAACAAGAGTGGATGAACCTCAAAACAGTGCTGACAACCACACCTGTACTCACCTTCTTTGACCCAACAAAGAGAATCAAAGTGTCAACGGATGCATCAAAAGATGGCCTAGGCGCAGTCTTGCTATAAGCAGAGGGTGAAGATTGGAAGCCTGTTGCCTATGCCTCCAGGTCTATGACTGATTCTGAGTGTCGATACGCCCAGATTGAAAAGGAATGTCTAGGCTTGGTAGTTGGACTAGAAAAGTTCCATGGCTACATATATGGACTTCCCACCTTCACAGTTGAGACAGACCACAGCCCACTGGTTGCCATCATAAAAAAGAACCTGAATGAGATGTCTCCAAGGATTCAACGACTCATGATGAAGCTGGAAAGATACGACTTTGAACTGATCTACACACCAGGTAAACACATAGGATGCACTATCCCGAGCACCCACAATGAGTCATGTGAGCTCTACTGAAGAAGACGTGGATGTTCATGTGAGAATGGTCACTGCTGCGCTGCCCGTGTCAGACACAAAATTAAAGCAAATAGCAGAAGAAACAGTAAAAGATACAGTGTTACAAACAGTAATAGAGAACATTCATCATAGTTGGCCAAAAGGTTCCTGTCCAAAGTACTATCACATAAGGTCAGAATTGAGTGTCGCAAGTGGACTATTACTAAAACAGAACAGAATAGTCATTCCACAGGCTCTATGTCAAGACATGCTCAAAAGGATTCATGAGGGACACCTCGGAATTGAAAAATGCAAAAGGAGAGCAAGAGACACTGTTTATTGGCCTGGCATAAATAAGGACATTGAGAACATGATAGGCAAATGTGAGACATGTCAGAAACACCAAAACAAACAAGCAAAGGAACCAATGATAGTAGCTGACATACCAACAGCACCATGGCAAAAGGTTGGTATGGACCTTTTTCATTTGAATGGTAAAGAATATCTATTAGTGATTGACTACTAATCTAACTATCCTGAGATGGTGCTGCTCTCAAGCACCACAGCAATGCATGTGAAATCCATCTTCGCCAGACATGGAATTCCCAGGATTGCTGTTAGCAACAATGGTCTGTGCTTCAACTGTAAAGAGTGGCAACAGTTTGCAGCACAGTATGACTTTCAGCACATCACATCCAGTCCTTTGTATGCTCAGTCGAATGTTAAGGCAGAAAAAGGTGTTCAAGTTCTCAAACAGCTACTGAAGAAAGCGACAGAAAGCAAGTCTGATCCTTATCTCGCCCTGCTGAGTTACCGAGCCTCACCTTTAGATTGTGGTTCTTCACCTGCTGAACTCCTAATGGGTCGCAAGTTGCGCACCACGCTACCCTGCTGTGTAAAAGAAAAGCAGAGTAAGGAACTGAGACAGAGACTTCAACTGTTAAAGCTGAAACAGAAATCAAACTATGACAAGTCATCTAAAACTCTCAAACCATTGACAAGGGATGATGTTGTCAGGATTGAGGATCCAGGTGCATGGAACAGGAAAGCTACAGTTCTTGAGGAAGTAGGACCAAGGTCATACACTGAGGAAGGACAGATTCTCAGGAGGAACCGCCGTTCCCTCCTAAAAACACAAGAGACTATCCAAGAGCAAATCGATGACAATGCCGCAACTGAATCTTGTCACTCACCACCAGAACAATCTAACACAAACACTCATTCAGGCTCTCATGAAAACACATCAGACTTACCTGTGCTGAGAAGATCCACACGTGAAGTAAAAAAGCCTGATAGACTTAGGCCTAGAAATTCATTGACGCCACTTTTGGGGCGCTAAAGTGGGGCGTCCGCTAAAGTTTGCGGCCGCCGCCAAATCGATGCCATTTCTCCGATATTCATTAGCTTCGCCCTAGGAGTTCGGGCGAGCGCTAAAACTGCTGCTGGACGCCTCTCTTTGGGCGCTAAGCCGGAGGTGGTGATCGATAGCGCCGAGGCCGGGCGCAGCGCAGGTGCGGCCATCTCGTGATTGACAGCAGACACCCTGGCGCCGGACAGCTCTTAAGGGGGAAGGGTCGACTGTGTCTGCTGCCACGCCCTGGATAGTGGAGCCCTCCAGCTAGACCTGAACACTGCTGCTGGACCCAAATAGCGCCTGAAGACATGGAGAAGGCCCGTGAACGTGCGCAGCGCTTCTCAGAGCGTGATCTGAGTGTGCTGATTGCTGCTGTGGAGAAGAGGCGCCATGTTTTGTACCCGGACAATGGCAAGAAGGCGACGGTCCGCGTCTACAGGAGAGCCTGGAGGCATGTCGCCACCAAGCTGTCAGCCAACAGCGACGTCCCCAGGAGCGGTGCCCAATGCCGCAAAAAGTTAAATGACCTCACACGCATTGTCAGGGTGAGTACCCTTTCCAGTGACCTCCTCATCCTTGCATGTGCACCTCACATTATGGGCAAAGGGACCTGAAAGCTCTAATGGCCAGCCTTCATCCAGCAGCTATGGGACAGGAATGAGCATCAATTGCACATTCTGCACTTAACACACTGGCCAAGCTATTCCACCATGGGAGGCATTGCACACCAGATTGTGGCGACACACTGGCCAGGCTATTCCACCATGGGAGGCAGTGCACACCAGATCATGGTGACACACTGGCCAGGCTATTCCACCATGGGAGGCAGTGCACACCAGATCATGGCGACACACTGGCCAAGCTATTCCACCATGGGAGGCAGTGCACACAAGATCACGGTGACACACTGTACTTAGAGGCCGTCCTTTCTCTTGCAGGCCAAGCTGGCGAATAATCGCAAGAGCCGGACTGCGACCGGGGGAGGCCGACCCCATATCCAGCCACTCACCGACCTGCAACATCGCGTGGAGCGCCTCATGGGTGGCCGGGTGATTGGGCCCGTTGCATGTGGAGATGCCGACCCTGTTCTGGGCAGCAATGGTAAGGACATCACCTTTTGCACCTCTCTCGTCCCACTTGCGCATCAGATCTACATCCTTTGCCACTGTCCGACCAATGCGCTGAATGCCACCACTCATGCATCCCGCACTGACGCCCTCTCCTCACTCTAAAGCTACTCTTGTGCCTTCCTGCTTTCAGATGGTGAAGAGGAGGTCCCTGAACTTGCCAGTGACAGACCCTCAGAAGAGGAGCAGGAGGAGGAGCAAGAGGAAGGCGGCCCATCAGGGGAACCCTCAGCCGCGGCCACCCAGGCCAATGTAGGAGACACGTCTTCCCTGGAGGGCAGCGTGGCGGAAGTGTCGAAGGGGAGGGGAGCTCCTGGGACCTGCGGGCTGCAGAAAGGCGGGAGGGGGGTGGAAGCTCGGCGGCCTTCTCCCCAGAGGGGGAAAGCGTCGGAGGGGAGTCCAATTGCTGGGCCCAGCGGCCTCCAGCAACGCAGGAAGGGTCGGCCAGCTCGGCGGCCTTCTCCACAGAGGGAGAGTCCGGCCTCCAGTCAGGAGATGCTCTTCGCCGAGGAGATGGAACGCCTCAAAGACTTGTCTGCGGACTCGGAGCGCCGGCACACGGAGCTCATGGCAGCAGTGGCACGGTTGCCTGAGTCCATCGATTCCCTCTCTCGGAGTGTGGCCGAGTTCGGGCCCTCAGAGGCCACCAGTCGGGTGGAATACCGGGCAGATCAGGCAGCGAGTCGGGCGGAATTCGGGGCAGCTCTGTCAGCGACTGGCCAGGTGATCAGTGGTGCCGTCCAGTCACTGGCTGCTCTGATGCGGTCAGTGAACAGGTCAACACGGGCACTCACTGCTGCCACACTCGCTGTGTCAGCCAGGCATCGCCAGGGCACCCGGCGCGCTGCAGCAGCACAGCGGTCTGTCCCTCGGCAGATTGGTGCGCATGCTGTAGTGCTGGCCCGGGCGAGTGCCAGTGTCTCAGGCGACCAGCGAGCGCCTGCCATCCGCCAGCTTGCCGCCATTCCTCCAGCCGCCACTGCCAGTCCCCCAGTGGAGCTGCCAGGAGCTGCTGCAGCGACTGATGCTGGCCAGCCACAGCTGCAGCAATCAACAGCCGCCCGCTCGACGGCCAGACCTTGACTTGGCCGACCCCCAAGGGCATCTGCCGTCACGACATGTGCCCCTCAGGAGCCTGCCCCCAGCCTTGCAGCAGCCAATGGCCTTACTTTGAGGCGGAGCAGCAGGGCGGGCAGGGGCCACCCAAAGATGGCCAAGGCATCGCCCTAGCGGGCCAAATAGTCGAATGTGTGGCCATTTGTGTTTGTTTCTTGAGGCCGAGAATTGGATGTTTGTTTTTTGAAGGCCGATGATGTGATGTTTGTTTTTGACGAAGGCCGAGAATGACGGTCATTTTAGTTGCCCTATTTTGTTAATCCTCTCCAGGTTGTGGGAGCGAGTAATGTGTTTGAGTGTTTTTTGGGGGTTTCGTCTGTTTTTGGTTTTCATGTGGGAAGGGCCCAGAGTTTGTACAATAAACCATTTTATTTATTCACATTGTCCATGTTTGATCTTTGAAGTGTTTGTTGCCTTAACCGGCTGAGGGCTTGCGGAGCGGCTGCAATCATGTTCTATCATTGGCACAAGCCATTCCCTGACAGGGGGCCTAGAAGTGACGTTCAATAAGCCGCTGACGGGCGGCCCTTGGACCTTGTGCCTCCCTCCTGGGCTGGTACTCCTCGTCCTCGTCGTCCTCATGCTCCTCCTGCTCCTCCTCCTGAGGTGGTGGTCCAACGTGAGGTGGCAGTGCCTGAGTCCTGCGGATAGCCAGGTTGTGCAGCATGCAGCAAACAACGACGAATTGGGAGACTCGATCCTGCGAACACTGGAGGGCTCCCCCGGAGCGATCGAGACAGCGGAACCGTTGCTTGAGCATGCCGATTGTTTGTTCTATGAGGTTCCTCGTCGCTTGATGGCTCTCATTGTATGCCTCTTCAGCAGGGGTCGTGGGCGCGCAGAGCGGGGTCATGAGCCAGGTACACAAAGGATAGCCTTTGTCCCCGATAAGCCATCCTCTTGGGGGAGGCTGTGCCTGGAACATGTCAGCCACAGTTGTCTGTCGCAGGATAAAGGCATCGTGGCTGCTGCCTGGAAAGCGGGCATTGACAGCTAGGATGCGTTGCCTGTGGTCACACACCAGCTGTACATTGAGGGAATGGTAGCCCTTCCGGTTGCGGTAATCCTCGACATGCTCAAGAGGTGCCCGCAAAGCCACATGCGTGCAGTCAATGGCGCCCTGCACCATGGGGAAGCCCGCTATTCTTGCAAACCCCACTGCACGCTGCTGCTGCTTGTCCAGGGTCATGGGGAAGGAGATGAATTGATGTCTCCTTCTGAAAAGGGCTTTGGTCACCTGGCGGATGCAGCAATGCACGGCGAACTGGGAGATGTTAGCGATGTCCCCAGTAGTGGATTGGAAGGAGCCAGAGGCATAGAAGTTGAGAGCCACCGTCACCTTCACTGCCACCGACAGAGACGTCCTGCGCATCAGCTGTGGCTGCAGATCTCTCTGAAGCAGCCGGCAGATGTCTGCAACCACCTCCCTTCGGAATCGCAGCCTCCTAACACACATCGCGGCAGACATGGTCAGATAGGAGGTCTGCTGGCAGTATACCCTGCGTGGGTAAGGCCTCAGTTGGCGACGCCTGTTGCCCCCACTGCGTCTAGCCAGGGCTGCCACTCTCTCACGGCGTCTGTAAGCCCTTCTGGCATAAGGCTGAAATTCAGCATTGCCACCCAATGCAGCCCCCATTATATGCTGGCAAACACTGAGCTCTGAATGAAGGCAAAGATAATTGGTAAGCTCTGGCCTGAGCCAAAAATACCTGTCCAAGTGTTGGTCCAAACCAGTAAACTCTCCTCCTTGGTCTCTGTCCAAAAAACGGTTGCACAAGAGTGAATGCTGCAAAATGGCTGGCCTTTATACTGCTGGGTAAGTGCCCTTTAATTTGCGCTCCCCGCGGCCCGGCTGGGCTGTGTACCGTTCCACTTCACAGTCGCTCGGGCCGCCCGGCGCACAATGGGCCGGCGCGAGTGAAGTTCCGGTTCGGGGCGCTCAAAAGGCGTTGCACTAGCAAATGACGTCATGATGTGCGCGCGCAGCAGGGCGCGCGCTAAGACGTTGCGCCGGCGCTAAATGTGTACTGAAGTTGGGGCGAGGCGCAGATCCCGCTGCGCCCGGCCGCTAAGCGCCTAGCGCTCGAAATCTACTCCTCCTAAGGCGCTAACAGCTGCCGCGCCCAACTGAATTTCTAGGCCTTAATCTTTGAATACAAAGAAAACTATATTGAAAATGTATTGACTGTTGTGAAGATGTTTATGTCATTATGATTGATTGATATTGATTGATACTGATTTTGTTTAACCTCAAAGAAAGGGGGATGTAATGATCAGTAACATGTCATTCACAGAATCACAGAATCACAGAAACCCCACAGTGCGGATAGAGGCCATTTCGGCCCATCGAGCCTGCACCGACACATATCCCACCCGATCCCCGTAACCCCTACACCAACACATATCCCACCCTATCCCCGTAACCCCATGTATTTAATCCCCCTAACACTAAGGGTCAATTTATCATAGCAAATCAACCTAACCCGCACATCTTTGGACTGTGGGAGGAAACCGGAGCACCCGGAGGAAACCCACGCAAACACGGGGAGAATGTGCAAACTCCACACAGACAGTCGCCCGAGGCCGGATTCGAACCCGGATCCCTGGCGCTGTGAGGCAACAGTGCTAACCACTATGCCACCGTGCTGCCATTCTAGAATGGTACACTAGGTGGAGCTGTATGTATATAAGAGTAGGCTACCCACGATGCACTAGGTTACCCACAAGGCAGTAGTCAAGATGGATGCCTGCACACGAAGTCCACATGGCTGAATAAAGTGACTAGCTCAAGCTAGCTGTTCATAATGATAATGTCTATTTATTTATGTACATAACAGAGGTGACCGACATATAACACCTAAGATTGTCATTGGAAAGTTCATCACAGACTCAAATAGTAAAAGTTCTTGATCAAGCTCAGTGTACCGGTGATTGAACCCTTCCTGGTTTGGTAATGGAATTCCTCCAGTAAATAACTACTAGTAAAGTCAGTGTAAGTACAAAACAGGAAATCCCATTATGTTCTTATGCTGATTTTTTAACTAAAATTATCGACATGGTAAGCAAATCAAGCCACCAGACAAGGATATTTCAGTTTTTCTAGAAGTTGCTTCGATTGACTTTGACAATGCATCTGCATTTGGAGTTTGGGATATAGATGCTTCAGTGCGCAAGAAATAATACATTTCATTCAGCAGAATCGAGGAAATGAACAGTTGAGAAATATGATTAAATACCAGGAATACTATGTTGATGGCCTTATTTTGCCACATTTTCCCAAATAGTACTGGGGAAGTATCATAGAAAGGGGGTTATTTTGGGGAAAGAGTGAATACAGGCACTAAGTGGGTGATATGCTAATAAGACACGCCTGTTTAAAAGTCTTATTTTAGCCCGCAATGTTGGGGCTAATTGGTGATTACTATGATTTAAATGTGCCTGCAGGCACTAAAATGGACACCTGCAAGTTTAGCACTCAAGTGCTGATTGGGAATAACTTTCGTGGAGTGGTCTATGTAGCCTCCATGCACCCACTTACGCTGAAGATATGGTGTGTACTGGCTGACCCATAATTGGACATTTTAGGATGGCTCAGGGATCAAGGGAGGGCACACAGGTTCTTGGACCTGGCCCTGGAGGTCTTGGCGGAGGCAGTCCAGAGGAGGAGAGATGTCCTATATCCACAGGGGTGATGGAGCCCGCCTCATCCTCCTGTCCCTCTTGACCTTCTCCCCTGCAGCAGCTGGTGCTGCTCTGCCAGGCCTCATCTCCTCCTTCCACTCCTCCTCCACACTCAGGGGGACCCTTAGCATGATCCCCATTACCAAGCACTCCCTTTCTTCTGGTGACTCTATAAGGTGTCCAGTAAGGTAGAGTAACACTCTCTCTTTAGGTGAAGTCCTCAGAGAATTTCCGGGGAAAATGTTGAGAGCATTGGCGAATTCTTGACAAAGTGTCCCAGAAAGTCTCCTGATGTGTCTTAATAGTCCTCTTCAAACGCAGTCTAGTTAGTTGATCTCCAGCAGCAAGTGAACAGTGAAAGCTGAGCATGGCTTTAAATAGCGCTCGCAATCCTCACCAATGACTTCTTTACTTCTGTTCAGCTGGTTGCTTTTAGGAGAGGTCGTTAATTGCAGCACTAGGCTGCAAAATGGCATGCAGCCTCTTTAATGAGTACTAGCATGCAATTTAATTGTCAATCAAATCCTTAACGATCCTCTGGGCAGCTGTTCCTTTACAAAGATGGCGTCTTGCACTAAAGGCAGGCTAAACTGGCATTGCAGCGCAAGACCCCCATCTTGGCCACCTCAGAGGCTCTTTAGCACCTAAAAGTACCCAGGGGAAATTGACCCCAAAGACTCCTGCTGAATGTGCCTTTATATGAGAAATAATAAAATGTCACAGACTGAAACAGCAATGCTAACATACTGCTCTTAGATTACCAAACCATTGTGATATATCTGTCATTACTGAATAAGGGTCAATTCCCTGCATTCCCTACCAAGTCGTTAGTGAAAAATTTACAAAAAAAACCTCAATAAATCCTAAGAAAAATCAATTCCAAAACTATGTTGGAGAAATGTAGACATATTACTGTAATATTTCAATGCAATAGGGGAGACGGCCCAAATTTTAAGTCCATTGGGAAAGTCTATCTTCTTGTGGCACTTTCTCTTAGCATTACTGATTTTTCTTCCTAGTTGGCTCAGTAGTTTCTCTTTAGCAAAAAAAGGAGCTCATCAGTACAAGAAGTATTCCTGTGCTCTGTGTTTCTGAATGTAGTTAAATGACTTTGTAAGTAGTTGAAAGATAGAGTTGTCGAGGTGTCAGTTGCCCTTTGGGATCACTGATCTCTATTTGAGGATAGTGTTTGCTGATTATACTCCAGCACTGGTTTGAGTCACTGATGTACTAATTCCATAAACCTTGAAGATCACTTCAAAATATTCAACAGTCTTTATTGTCTTATCCTTGACATTTGTTCATCCAAATTCGTTACTAGTTAAAAGAACATTGAACTCAAACCGTTTCACTGCAGAGATGTCACTGTACTAGCTTACTCCAGTCTGTTAGTATGGGTGTGATAGACTATTCATTTCAACTCCATTTTATTTATTTGCTTGATCTGGAACTTTGAAGGCAAAAAATAAATAGAATTTTTTGAAAAAAGTATTTAGCTCTTGCTTAACTTTCATACTGAGATTTTTTATTGTCAGCAGAAGGAATGTGGTTACATTTAGAAATGTTAAAGGCTACAAAAAATAATCAGCAACTGTAATCAGATGAAAATGAATAAGTAGACAGAGAGCTGTTCAGGCAAGTAAGAGAAGGTAATGTTAAAATTTGGGTGATCTCCAGATATTTTTTATTGTGCCGACATCTTCCATTACCCAAAATGTGATGAGGTCAATGAAGATAGTGTGAGCCACTGAGCACTCTCTGGCCCCGATATTTACTTGGGGCCGAGAAGCGAGCGTGGGTTAGGGGGGTATTTTCAGACGAGAAACCTGGAAGTAAGGGTTTCCTGCACATCCTGCTGAATTTAATGACAGGATGTCTTTTACTTTTTTTCAATAGGTTTCCCGCCCGCCAGGTGGACAGGCTGGCTGCCTGTCAGGCAGGAAAGCAGCCGGGGTGTGGATATGAGGTTAATCTGACATAGTGGGGTGGGGGTCAGACATCACTGGGGAGTCGGACATCCTGTGGGTTGGGTGGGGGGTGGTGTCTGACGTTACTGGGGGTTTGGATATCACAAGGGGGTCAGACATCGGGGGGGTTGGTGTCTGACGTTACTGGGGGTTTGGATATCACAGGGGGGTCGGACATCGGGGGGGGTGGTGTCTGACGTTACTGGGGGTTTGGATATCACAGGGGGGTCGGACATCGGGGTGGTGGTGGTGTCTGACGTTACTGGGGGTTTGGATATCACAGGGGGGTCAGACATCGGGGGGGTGGTGTCTGATGTTACTGGGGGTTTGGATATCACAGGGGGGTCAGACATCGGGGGGGTGGTGGTGTCTGATGTTACTGGGGGTTTGGATATCACAGGGGGGTCGGACATCGGGGGGGGTTGGTGTCTGATGTTACTGGGGGTTTAGATATCACAGGGGGGTCAGACATCGGGGGGGAGGTGTCTGACGTTACTGGGGGTTTGGATATCACAGGGGGGTCAGACATCGGGGGGGTGGTGTCTGATGTTACTGGGGGTTTGGATATCACAGGGGGGTCAGACATCGGGGGGGGAGGTGGTGTCTGATGTTACTGGGGGTTTGGATATCACAGGGGGGTCAGACATCGGGGGGGGAGGTGGTGTCTGATGTTACTGGGGGTTTGGATATCACAGGGGGGTCGGACATCGGGGGGGGAGGTGGTGTCTGATGTTACTGGGGGTTTGGATATCACAGGGGGGTCAGACATTGGGGGGGAGGTGGTGTCTGACGTTACTGGGGGTTTGGATATCACAGGGGGGTCGGACATCGGGGGGGTGGTGTCTGACGTTACTGGGGGTTTAGATATCACAGGGGGGTCGGACATCGGGGGGGTGGTGTCTGATGTTACTGGGGGTTTGGATATCACAGGGGGGTCGGACATCGGGGGGGGAGGTGGTGTCTGACGTTACTGGGGGTTCAGATATCACAGGGGGGTCGGACATCGGGGGGGTGGTGTCTGATGTTACTGGGGGTTTGGATATCACAGGGGGGTCGGACATCGGGGAGGGAGGTGGTGTCTGATGTTACTGGGGGTTTGGATATCACAGGGAGATCAGACATCGGGGGGGTGGTGGTGTCTGACGTTACTGGGGGTTTGGATATCACAGGGGGGTCGGACATCAGGGGGGGGTGGTGTCTGATGTTACTGGGGGTTTGGATATCACAGGGGGGTCAGACATCGGGGGGGTGGTGTCTGATGTTACTGGGGGTTTGGATATCACAGGGGGATCAGACATCGGGGGGGTGGTGGTGTCTGACGTTACTGGGGGTTTGGATACCACAGGGGGGTCGGACATCGGGGGGGTTGGTGTCTGACGTTACTGGGGGTTTGGATATCACAGGGGGGTCGGACATCGGGGGGGAGGTGGTGTCTGATGTTACTGGGGGTTTGGATACCACAGGGGGGTCGGACATCGGGGGGGTGGTGTCTGATGTTACTGGGGGTTTGGATATCACAGGGGGGTCGGACATCGGGGGGGTTGGTGTCTGACGTTACTGGGGGTTTGGATATCACAGGGGGGTCGGACATCGGGGGGGGAGGTGGTGTCTGACGTTACTGGGGGTTTGGATATCACAGGGGGGTCGGACATCGGGGGGGGAGGTGGTGTCTGATGTTACTGGGGGTTTGGATATCACAGGGGGGTCAGACATCGGGGGGGGAGGTGGTGTCTGATGTTACTGGGGGTTTGGATATCACAGGGGGGTCAGACATCGGGGGGGAGGTGTCTGATGTTACTGGGGGTTTAGATATCACAGGGGGATCAGACATCGGGGGGGTGGTGGTGTCTGATGTTACTGGGGGTTTGGATATCACAGGGGGGTCAGGCATCGGGGGGGTGGTGTCTGATGTTACTGGGGGTTTGGATATCACAGGGGGGTCAGACATCGGGGGGGTGGTGTCTGATGTTACTGGGGGTTTGGATATCACAGGGGGGTCAGACATCGGGGGGGAGGTGGTGTCTGATGTTACTGGGGGTTTGGATATCACAGGGGGGTCGGACATCGGGGGGGGAGGTGGTGTCTGACGTTACTGGGGGTTTGGATATCACAGGGGGTTCAGGCATCGGTGGGGGGTGGTGTCTGATGTTACTGGGGGTTTGGATATCACAGGGGGGTCGGACATCGGGGGGGTGGTGTCTGATGTTACTGGGGGTTTGGATATCACAGGGGGGTCGGACATCGGGGGGGGAGGTGGTGTCTGATGTTACTGGGGGTTTGGATATCACAGGGGGGTCAGACATCGGGGGGGTGGTGTCTGATGTTACTGGGGGTTTGGATATCACAGGGGGGTCAGACATCGGGGGGGTGGTGTCTGATGTTACTGGGGGTTTGGATATCACAGGGGGGTCAGACATCGGGGGGGAGGTGGTGTCTGATGTTACTGGGGGTTTGGATATCACAGGGGGGTCGGACATCGGGGGGGGAGGTGGTGTCTGACGTTACTGGGGGTTTGGATATCACAGGGGGGTCAGGCATCGGGGGGGGAGGTGGTGTCTGACGTTACTGGGGGTTTGGATATCACAGGGGGGTCGGACATCGGGGGGGGAGGTGGTGTCTGATGTTACTGGGGGTTTGGCTATCACAGGGGGGTCGGACATCGGGGGGGGAGGTGGTGTCTGATGTTACTGGGGGTTTGGATATCACAGGGGGGTCAGACATCAGGGGGGGAGGTGGTGTCTGACGTTACTGGGGGTTTGGATATCACAGGGGGGTCAGACATCGGGGGGGGGAGGTGGTGTCTGACGTTACTGGGGGTTTGGATATCACAGGGGGGTCAGACATCGGGGGGGTTGGTGTCTGACGTTACTGGGGGTTTGGATATCACGGGGGTCGGACATCGGGGGGGGAGGTGGTGTCTGATGTTACTGGGGGTTTGGATATCACAGGGGGGTCAGACATCGGGGGGGGTGGTGTCTGATGTTACTGGGGGTTTGGATATCACAGGGGGGTCAGACATCGGGGGGGGAGGTGGTGCCTGATGTTACTGGAGGTTTGGATATCACAGGGGGGTCAGACATCGGGGGGGGAGGTGGTGTCTGACGTTACTGGGGGTTTGGATATCACAGGGGGGTCAGACATCGGGGGGGTGGTGTCTGATGTTACTGGGGGTTTGGATATCACAGGGGGGTCGGACATCGGTGGGGTGGTGTCTGATGTTACTGGGGGTTTGGATATCACAGGGGGATCAGACATCGGGGGGGTGGTGTCTGATGTTACTGGGGGTTTGGATATCACAGGGGGGTCAGACATCGGGGGGGGAGGTGGTGTCTGATGTTACTGGGGGTTTGGATATCACAGGGGGGTCAGACATCGGGGGGGAGGTGGTGTCTGACGTTACTGGGGGTTTGGATATCACAGGGGGGTCAGACATCGGGGGGGGGTGGTGTCTGACGTTACTGGGGGTTTGGATATCACAGGGGGGTCGGACATCGGGGGGGTGGTGTCTGACGTTACTGGGGGTTTAGATATCACAGGGGGGTCGGACATCGGGGGGGTGGTGTCTGATGTTACTGGGGGTTTGGATATCACAGGGGGGTCGGACATCGGGGGGGGAGGTGGTGTCTGACGTTACTGGGGGTTTGGATATCACAGGGGGGTCAGACATCGGGGGGGAGGTGGTGTCTGACGTTACTGGGGGTTTGGATATCACAGGGGGGTCGGACATCGGGGGGGTGGTGTCTGACGTTACTGGGGGTTTAGATATCACAGGGGGGTCGGACATCGGGGGGGTGGTGTCTGATGTTACTGGGGGTTTGGATATCACAGGGGGGTCGGACATCGGGGGGGGAGGTGGTGTCTGATGTTACTGGGGGTTTAGATATCACAGGGGGGTCGGACATCGGGGGGGAGGTGGTGTCTGACGTTACTGGGGGTTTGGATATCACAGGGGGGTCGGACATCGGGGGGGTGGTGTCTGACGTTACTGGGGGTTTAGATATCACAGGGGGGTCGGACATCGGGGGGGTGGTGTCTGATGTTACTGGGGGTTTGGATATCACAGGGGGGTCGGACATCGGGGGGGGAGGTGGTGTCTGATGTTACTGGGGGTTTGGATATCACAGGGGGATCAGACATCGGGGGGGTGGTGGTGTCTGACGTTACTGGGGGTTTGGATATCACAGGGGGGTCGGACATCAGGGGGGGGAGGTGGTGTCTGATGTTACTGGGGGTTTGGATATCACAGGGGGGTCAGACATCGGGGGGGTGGTGTCTGATGTTACTGGGGGTTTGGATATCACAGGGGGATCAGACATCGGGGGGGGTGGTGGTGTCTGACGTTACTGGGGCTTTGGATACCACAGGGGGGTCGGACATCGGGGGGGTGGTGTCTGATGTTACTGGGGGTTTGGATATCACAGGGGGGTCGGACATCGGCGGGGTTGGTGTCTGACGTTACTGGGGGTTTGGATATCACAGGGGGGTCGGACATCGGGGGGGGAGGTGGTGTCTGATGTTACTGGGGGTTTGGATATCACAGGGGGGTCAGACATCGGGGGGGTGGTGTCTGATGTTACTGGGGGTTTGGATATCACAGGGGGGTCAGACATCGGGGGGGAGGTGGTGTCTGATGTTACTGGGGGTTTGGATATCACAGGGGGGTCAGACATCGGGGGGGTGGTGTCTGATGTTACTGGGGGTTTGGATATCACAGGGGGGTCGGACATCGGGGGGGGAGGTGGTGTCTGACGTTACTGGGGGTTTGGATATCACAGGGGGGTCAGGCATCGGGGGGGGGTGGTGTCTGATGTTACTGGGGGTTTGGATATCACAGGGGGGTCGGACATCGGGGGGGTGGTGTCTGATGTTACTGGGGGTTTGGATATCACAGGGGGGTCGGACATCGGGGGGGGAGGTGGTGTCTGACGTTACTGGGGGTTTGGATATCACAGGGGGGTCGGACATCGGGCGGGGAGGTGGTGTCTGATGTTACTGGGGGTTTGGATATCACAGGGGGGTCAGACATCGGGGGGGTGGTGTCTGATGTTACTGGGGGTTTGGATATCACAGGGGGGTCGGACATCGGGGGGGGAGGTGGTGTCTGATGTTACTGGGGGTTTGGATATCACAGGGGGGTCAGACATCGGGGGGGGTGGTGTCTGATGTTACTGGGGGTTTGGATATCACAGGGGGGTCGGACATCGGGGGGGGTGGTGTCTGATGTTACTGGGGGTTTGGATATCACAGGGGGGTCAGACATCGGGGGGGGTGGTGGTGTCTGATGTTACTGGGGGTTTGGATATCACAGGGGGGTCAGACATCGGGGGGGGAGGTGGTGTCTGATGTTACTGGGGGTTTGGATATCACAGGGGGGTCGGACATCGGGGGGGGTGGTGTCTGATGTTACTGGGGGTTTGGATATCACAGGGGGGTCGGACATCGGTGGGGGAGGTGGTGTCTGATGTTACTGGGGGTTTGGATATCACAGGGGGGTCGGACATCGGCGGGGGAGGTGGTGTCTGATGTTACTGGGGGTTTGGATATCACAGGGGGGTCGGACATCGGGGGGGTGGTTGGTGTCTGACGTTACTGGGGGTTTGGATATCACAGGGGGGTCGGACATCGGCGGGGGTGGTGGTGTCTGATGTTACTGGGGGTTCGGATATCACAGGGGGGTCAGACATCGGGGGGGTGGTTGGTGTCTGACGTTACTGGGGGTTTGGATATCACAGGGGGGTCGGACATCGGCGGGGTGGTGGTGTCTGATGTTACTGGGGGTTTGGATATCACAGGGGGGTCGGACATCGGCGGGGTTGGTGTCTGATGTTACTGGGGGTTTGGATATCACAGGGGGGTCGGACATCGGGGGGGAGGTGGTGTCTGACGTTACTGGGGGTTTAGATATCACAGGGGGGTCGGACATCACGGGGGAGATATGGACCTCGCGGGGGATTGGGAGGTCGGCCAATCATGGCGGTCCGATCGCGCAGAGCTAACTTTTTTGGGGTGGGGGGAAAACATTCCTGCTCCTTCTGGCCCATAAGCAGTGCATTGATCCGGCCCTTCTTGCCTCCTTTTACCTGCTGGGAACCGGAACTGCACACAGTCCTCAAGTGTGGTCTAACCAACGTTTTATATAAATTTAACATTGCCTCCCTGTTTTTGCATTCTATTCCTCTAGAAATGAACCCCAGTACTTTGATTGCACTCTTTATGGTCTCACTTTTAGTGATTTATGTATCTGTTTTCCTGGATCTCCTTGCTCCTCTACTCCATTTAGTTTCTTGCTTTCCAAGGAATAAGTGGCCTCCTTGTTCAACATACCAAAATGAACCACCCCACACTTTGCTATATTGAATTTCATTTGCCATTTAAGCCATCCAATCTGCAAGCCTGTTTGTCTTCCCATATTTTGGTACATTCCTCTATATTATTAGCAGTGGGACGGCCTGTGCTCAATCCCGGGCAAATGCCTTAAATAGGGGTTAGAATATGAGAATTAGGAGCAGGAATAGGCCATACAGCCCCTCGAGCCTGCTCCACCATTTAATAAGATCATGGCTGATCTTCGACCTCAGCTCCACTTTCCCGCCCGATCTCCATATCCCTTGATTCCCCTAGAGTCCAAAAATCTTTCTATCTCGGCCTTGAATATACTCAACGACTGAGCATCCACAGCCCTTTGGGGTAGAGAATCCCAAAGATTCACAACCCTCTGAGTGAAGAAATTCTTCCTCATCTCGGTCTTAAATGGCCTACCCCTTATCCTGAGACTATGCCCCCCTAGTTCTAGACACTCCAGCCAGGGGAAACAACCACTCAGCATCTACCCTGTCAATCCCTTCAGAATCTTGTATGTTTCAATGAGATCACCTCTCATTTTCCTAAACTCCAGCGAGTATAGGCCCAGTCTACTCAATTTATTAGGCCTCTTGAATATGTTAGTTAGGAGCCTAACACCTGTTGAGGTGTCTCTCTACTAAATTAGTCACCGATGAGCAAAGCAGGCGTCGGGCCTGCCCGGTTCAGGACTCTTCAGCGGCCCACGTGGCCACCAACTAAATGTCAGTTTATATTTAACTTTAAAAAAAAGCCATTCTGTGGTGCCAGGAGCAGAAGTAATGCTCCTTCCCCTCCCCTCCACCCGAGTCCACAGTACTAGTGATCACACTTTGGCGAGTCAGGTTGCCTAAAATTCAATCCTGAAGAAGGACGAGTAGCCTATGGAGGCGTGACAGGCCCTGGCAGCTCGCACGGAATACTTAGATGAGGACGAGGCCCAATTTCGAGCCAGCCTGGGGCCTCTCTGTTAAAGCATGAGCTGCTCATGCAGTGCCGAGTCTAAGCCCATAAACTGGCCAGACTCATTTTTACCCCCATGTGTACCACATCCACTGCATTGCCCTTGTCTGCTTTTTCTGTTAGTTCAAAGAATTTAAGATTGTTTAAGAATCATAGAAATTTGTGACACAGAAGGAGGCCATTCGGCCCATCGGGTCTGTGCCGACTGAAAAATAGCAATCCAGCCTAATCCCACTTCCCAGCTCTTGGTCCGTAGCCCTGTAGGTTACAGCACTTCAAGTGAATATCCAAGTAATTTTTAAACGTGGTGAGTTCAGGCAGTGAGTTCCAGACCCCCCACCACCCTCTGGGTGAAAAAAGATTCTCCTCAACTCTCCTCTAACCCTTCAACCAATTACTTTAAATCTATGCCCCCTAGTTATTGTCATTTCTGCTAAGGCATGACCTTTTTAGAAATCCATGCTGACTATTTTCTATTGTATTCTCCGTCTGTAGATGTTTTGTTTGTGGGGGGTGGCAGGTGTGGCGCGTGCGGGCGCCCAGTCAGTTATGCCCCTGACTGTTTGTGAGCAGTTCGAATCGCTCCCACGCCCCTGGGTTCTAGACACCAGACTTAGGTACAGGCGGCGATACAGAAAACTCGAGTAGACAGGTAGTTTGGATGTAAGAAAACCAAAATGTTATTAAAACAGAAATTAAAACAGTCTTATGAGAAGTTACTTGTATAAAAATACAGGCAAATACAAAATAGCTATACTTATACAGGGAATGGGGAACACACGGCACATCGAGGGAAAACAAATTATATTAACAATCGTCTTATCCTTATCCCACCCCCTATACCTAACTAGATTAAGCTATGAGGGGCCAGAATTCATGCTCACCAATCCAAAATGAAACCAACTGTTTACGAGTGCAGGTTTTGAGGTTTGGTTCTCTGTCCTCTTAGGTACCCCGCCGCCACGTGGTCTTCAGGGGCGCGGTGCTGGAGCTGCTGCTGTGACACACCTTCTTCCCCTCCGCTGCCGTCGTCGTCTCGTCGCGATGGGTTCTTCTCTTCTTCTCCCTCGGGCGGTCGTCGGCGGCAACGTTGTGCCTATAGGGCAGCTGGCAGTTTTTACTGCCTAGATTTTCCTACCCAAGCGTCAAAACGCCAGTATATTCGTCGTGGCGTGGACACCTGCATTTTCGCAGTGTTCAACAAGATGTTCATCTCACCAAGCGCCAGCTTATAACTAGATGCTTGGCCTCATCAATACGGTTTTCACTGCCCTGCTCTGCTCTTATCGAGTTGTTACCGTCTTCTTCGTCTCCTTTCGTCTCATCTCGTTCAGTATACAAGTCCTGACCTGCCTACTCACTTTCGTCTCGCCCCCTTTTGCGGCCTGGGCGTCCTGGATGGCTATGGACTCGGGTCTCATTCCCCTTCCCCGCGATGGGTATGGTGTAATTGGTTGCTGAAAACTCTGCTACGGGGAGCGAGGAGAGAACCCGCCACGAGGCCAGGGCATGAGTACGAGCGGCGGCAGCCCAAAAGGCCAGAGCCATGAGAGCAGGGACAAGGGCAAGAGCAAGAGAGAGATTGCTACCCAGGGCCTGCAGTTATACTCCTTACGAAGCCCCTTATCTGCGCGCCAAATCAGGTTAGTTCATTGTTCCAATTTTGGCGGGCTGGTTTAAATGATTGTAGCAATCTAAATTAACTGTTTTTAGATGGCCATTTATCGCACCTAATGGCCTGATGTCCGAGCTGTATTGTTATTAATGCATTCTAATCGGCCTGTCCAGCCTTGATGGCTCCCATAAGCTGTTTCCGATTATTTATGCAGACAACTTGATGGCCTCAAGTATAGGCCTAATTGGTTTTGATCTGTCTACGATCTGGCTCAATGCATATTCAATGTTTGCTGTCGGCTTTTTAAATACAAAGGCCTAGAAATTGGGTATAGCCCCACTTGGGGCGATAGAATTGGTGCTGCGCAAAGTTTAGCACCAGGCGCAATTTAGCGCCATCTAGCGCGATATTGGGTTGCAGCGCCCCTGAAGGTGATTGCGGCGCTAAATCAGGCGTTACACGGGACTCTTAAGGCACTAACCCAGCGGCGCAACCCAATTTCGCCGCGGCGGGGCGCAGCACAGGTGCTGTCAATAATCACTGTCCCCGAGACACACTGGCGCCAGCCAGCTCTTAAAGGGGTGGGTCATCAGCCACGGGCACAGAGGATAGCCCTTGTCCCCGAGAAGCCAGCCTCCTGGGTGAGTCGGGGCCTCGAAAAGGTCTGTTCCAGAAGTCTTGCGCAGGATGAAGGCGTCGTGGCTGCTGCCTGGGAACTGCGCATTCACTGCGAGGATCAGCTGTCGGTGGTCACAGACCAGCTGCACATTCAAGGAATGGAACCCATTGCAGTTGCGGAACTCCTCCGGATTGAATACAGCCGCCCGCAAAGCCACGTGCGTGCAGTCAATGGCACCTGCACCATGGGGAAGTCCGCTATTGCAGCAAAGCCCTCTGCGTGCTCCCGCTGCTTGTCTGGGGTCATTGTGAGGGAGATGTACTGTTGCCTCCTTTAAAACAAGGCATCAGTCACTTGACGGATGCAGCAATGCACCGCAAACTGCGAGATGTTGGCTATGTCCCCAGATGCAGCGTGAAAAGAGCCGCTCGCGTAGAAGTTCAGGGCAACAGTCATCTTCACAGCCACCGACAGAGATGTCCTGCACCTTATCTGAGGCTGCAGATCTGTCCGAAGCAGGTGGCACAGCTCAGTCACCACCTCCTTTCTAAATCGCAGCCTTCTGACACACTGCTCCTCCGACATGTTCATGTAGGAAAACTGCTGTCGGAAAACCCTGCCAGCGTAAGGTCTGGTGTGGCGACGTCTGTTGGCCCTCCTCCATCTGGCCATGCCCGCCCCCCTGTCCCTGCGTCTCAGTGCCCTTTCCAGATGATTCAGCAGCAGGACGTTCCCCTCCAATGCAGCCCCCATAATAAGTGCGCTCAGGAAGTTTTCCCATTGTAAATGCTCACCAACAGCAAGGCGATGGTCAGAAGGCTGAAGTTCCTCTGCCTGCGCGGGCTCAGTGGTCAAAAGTTCTCTGTGTGCAGCTCAGCAACTCTTTGTAACTCTCGAAGAAGTTGTGCTCCAGAAATGGCTGCCGCTTTTAAACCACACCAGTCCCCTTTAAATAACGCCCCCCCAGGCCGAGAGCGACTGGGTAAGGTCCAGGTAAGCTGTCACTATTAGCGCCAGGCGCTACGGAGGGGGGCACCACTGAATTTCCGGTCCGGGGTGCCCAAAAGGCGTTGCACACTCAAATGACATCATAATCTGCCTGCGCCCATGAGCGGGCGCTAAGATTTTGCGCCGGCGCTAAATGCATGCTCAATATGGGGCGAGGCGCTAGGCTCCCTGCGCCCTGCTGGAAATTAGCTAGCACCCCACTTCGCGGCCTCTTTAGGCGTTAATCGGTGGCGCTACCAATCAAATTTCTCCCCCAAAGTCCTTTTTCACAGAAACTGCATTTTAGGTTTCGAGTTCCCCAAAAGCTGCTTGTGCTGCCACAGAGTCCAAGCTTTTAAAATCTTGCAGGCTTTTGGTCACGAGGTGCGGACGCCATCTTTGGGTACCCTTTTTAAAATGTCCATGCAGGGTCCCTTTTTTTTATTAATAACCTTGGGGGAAATGTGGGAATTTTGCTAATCTTACATGTTATCTGATCTTTGAGCAAAGATTCTAGTATCTTTTCTATCATTGACGTTAAGTTAACGGGGGGTGGGGGGGGCTATTTTGGCTAAAGGGTGAAAACAGGCGCTAAATGGGTGCTGTGCTAATAAGACACGCCTGTTTGAAAGTCTGGAGTTAGCACACAATATTGGTCCTAATTGCTGATTACCGTAATTTGGACATGCCTGCAGGGGGGAAAGACGCCATCTCACCCTCCTGCCCTTCTGTCCCTCTCTCCTGCAGCAGCTGGTGCTGTTCTGCCTGGCCTCATATCTTTCTCCCATTCCTCGTCCAGACCAAGGGGGACCCCGAGCAAGATGCACTCCCTTTGTCCTGGTGACTCCTATAAGGCGTCCAATAAGGTGGAGTAGCACAGCAGTTACTCTCTTTAGGTGAAGTCCTCAGTGAATTTGTGGAATAAATGTTGCTCGAGTGTTGGTGAAATCTTGTCAAAATATCCCATAAAGTCTCCCAATGTGTTTCAGAGGTCCTCTTCACAGCTCCAGCAGCAATGACCATGAAATGGTGAGTATCCCTTTAGGTAGGGCTTGAAATCCACATCAACGCCTTGTTTACTCCCAAACAGCTGATCACTTTTAGGAGAGGTCATTAGGACAAGTGCTAGACACCAAAATGCCATGTAGACTCCTTAATGAGCGCTAACGGGCATTTTAAGTGGCAATCAGCCCCTTAATGAGCCACGGGGCGGCTATTCCTGGTGCGCGCTTCAAATCCTTCACCAAGATGGTGTCTTGCGCTAACCATGGGCTAAACCACGTTTCAGCTCAAGACCCCATCTTGGCAACCTCAGTGGATGCTTAGCGCCTGAATGCAATGCCGAAAATTGCTCCACTGCTCTATAGAGGTATTGCTACTGATCAGATTTTAGTTTACATAGAATGAACTGGAAATACCATTGATGTAGCAGTTAAAATTGTTGTTTCACACCAGTAAGGGTAACAGTCCTGAGTTCCCACAGTGGCTTAAGCATAATCTGATGCACAAAAAGCCTTTTTGAGATTTGTTCGTTTCCATTTGAGCCATTAGATGGAATTCTTGAGGCTATGTAACAGCGGATTCTACACTTTTAACACAAGCTGCCTTCTGTTCACTTGGCGCTGTCAGATAGTCATGGAGAGTTCATGACTCTTTTCTTTGTCACTGTCATTTGGTGCAGGGCTGGGGGGGTGGCCGTGGTTAAGCGGCTGTAATAGATAAGAGATTAAATCAAATACAAGTAAACTGGAAACAGTATTTGAAAGGAATAGTTGCTCTTGTGTCTCTTAAGCTGTTTGTCTAATTGGGGGGAAAAAAGGCATTTGTGCAAAAAAAGAGGCATTATTTACTGCTTTTTTGACTGTCTACAACCTTTTAATTTGATTTGTTCACCAGATGTGGGCATTACTGGCAAGGTCAGCATTTATTGCCCATCCCTAATTGCCTTTGATGAGCCACCTTCTTGAACCACTGCAGTCCGTGTGGTGAAGGTACTCCCATAGTGCTCTTAGGGAGGGAGTTCCAGGATTTTTACCCAGCGACGATGAAAGAACGACGATATATTTCCTAGTCAGGATTGTAAGATTTGCAAAATTTCTACATTTCCCCAAAGGTTATTAATAAGAAAAGGGACCCTGCATGGACATTTTAATGAAAAAGGGTACCCAAAATGGCGTCCGCGCCTCGTGGCAGAAAGCCTGTGAGATTTTAAAACTTGGACTCTGCGACGCAGGCAGCTTGTGGAGAAATCGAAACGGAAGCTGCAGTTTCTGTGAAGAGAGACTTTGTATTTGTAAAACCAAACATAACTTTGAATTATGTATTAGATCAAATTGGAGACAAATCTAAACCCAGTTAGGCCTATAGTTAGGGCCATCAAGCAGTTTGCATATATAATCGGCAACAGATTAAGGAAGCCATCGAGGCTGGACAGGCCCATCAAGGTGCATTCATGACAAAACAAGTCAATTATCGGGCCGGTAGATGCGATTACCGGCCATCTAAAAACAGTTAGAGTAGATTGCCACCGTTATTTAAAATAGCCCGCCAAAATTAAGACAAAGAACTAACCTGATTTGGCGCGCAGATAAGGGCCATCCAAAGAAGTATAATTGTAGGCCCACCGGCAACCTTCTCGCGCTCTGCTCTCAGCCTTGCTCTGGCTCCAGCCCCTCGCCCTCGTGGCTGCTGCTCTTTCCCTGTCCCGCGCTTACCCCCTGGCCTTTGCCCGTGCCTTTTCCCCACTCCATCCGGACTGGCCCAGGCACTGCATTGGGCGGACACGGATAATTCAGGCCAGGCGAGGCGGGACGCGACGAGGCGAGGGGGAGACGAAGTGAAGACAATGGAGAAGACGAACTGAGGAAGCTGACTGAAGACAGGCTTCGAATCATCGGGCCTTCAGCCTCAGCTGACCTGCGACTATCTTCATGCAAACTCAAACTGTCGGCCGAGGAAGAGAAACCGCCATCCCTGCAAGGTAAAGTACCCAAGCAGAGGCTTTAACTTTGGGGTACTTGTACCTGGACAACGCCCTTGCAGCACCCGGAGACCACGTGATGACGACAGGCTCCAGAGAGCACCAAGTGCGAACCCCGAACCCCACCGCTGTTTCGAGTTCAGCAGACCCCTTTTGATTGGTGAGCACGAAGTTCTGACCCCTCATAGCTTAATCTAGTTAGGTATAGGAGGTGGGATAAGGATAAGGGGATTGTTAAGATAGTTGTTTTCCCTCGATGTGCCGTGTGTTCCCCATTCCCTATATAAGTATAGTTATTCTTTTGTATTTTGCCTGTAGAAGTGTACACTAGTAACTTTTCATAAGATTGTATTAATTTCCTCTTCAATAGTTCACATCCAACCACCTGTCTACTCGAGTCTTCTCTGTACCGCTGCCTTGTACCTAAGTCCGGTGTCTAGAATCCAGGGGCGTGGGAGCGATTCGAACTGCTCATAAACAGTCAGAGGCATAACTGACTGGGCGCACGCGCCACCCTACAGCCACCCCCTATAGGATGGTGTGTGACTTGGAGATGATGGTGTTCCCATGCACCTGCTGCCCTTAACCTACTTGGTGGTAGAGATCGCAGGTTTGAGAGGTGCTGCCTAAGAAGCCTTGGTGAGTTGCTGCAGTGCATCTTGTAGATGGTACACACTGCAGCCACGGTACGCCAGTGGTGGAGGGAGTGAATGTTTAAGGTGGTGGATGGGGTGCCAATCAGGCAGTCTGCTTTGTCCTGGATGGTGTTGAGCTAAAATGAGTGCTGTTGGAGCTGAACTCATCCAGGCAAGTAGAGAGTATTCATCACACTCCTGACTTGTGCCTTGTAGATGGTGGAAAGACTTTGGGGAGTCAGGAGATAAGACACTCGCTGCAGAATACCCAGCCTTTGACATGCTCTTGTAGCCATGGTATTTATGTGGCTGGTCCAGTTAAGTTTCTGGTCAATGGTGACTCCCAGGATGTTGATGGTGCAGGATTTGGCAATGGTAATGCTATTGAATGCCATGGGGCAGTGGTTAGACTCTCTCTTGTTGGAGATAGTCATTGCCTGGCACTTGTGTGGTGCAAATGTTACTTGCCATTTATCAGCACAAGCTTCAATGCCATCCAGGTCTTGCTGCATGCGGGCACAGACTGCTCCATTATCTGAGGAGTTGCGAATGGAACTGAACACTGTGCGATCATCAGCGAACATCCCCACTTCTGACCATATGATGGAGGGACGGTCATTGATGAAGCCCTGAGGAACTCCTGCAGCGATGTCCTAGGGCTGAGATGATTGGCCTCCAACAACCACAACCATCTTCCTTTGTGCTAGCTATGACTCCAGCCAGTGGAGAGTTTACCCCCAGATTCCTGTTGACTTCAACTTTACTAGGGCTTCTTGATGCCACACTAGGTCAAATGCTGCCTTAATGTCAAGGGCAGTCACTCTCACCTCACCTCTGGAATTCAGCCATGTTTGAACCAAGGCTGTAATGAAGCCTAGAGCCGAGTGGTCCTGGCAGAACCCAAACTGAGCATCGGTGAGCAGGTTATTGGTGAGTAAGTGCCGCATGATAGCACTGTCAACGACACCTTCCATCACTGCTGATGATTGAGAGTAGACTGATGGGGCGGTAATTGGCTAGATTGGATTTGTCCTGCTTTTTGTGGACAGGACATACTTGGGCAGTTTTTCACATTGTCGGGTAGCTGCCAGTGTTGTAGCTGTAACGGAACAGCTTGGCTAAAGGCACGGCTAGTTCTGGAGCACAACAGCCGGGATGTTGTCAGGGCCCATAACCTTTGCTGTATCCAATGCGCTCAGCCATTCTTGATATCACGTGAAGTGACTTGAATTGGCTGAAGACTGGCTTCTATGATGGTGGGGACCTCAAAAGGAGGCTGAGATTGATCATCCACTTGGCACTTCTGACTGAAGATGGTTGCAAATGCTTCAGCCTTGTCTTTTGCACTTGCATGCTGGGCTCTACCATCGTTGAGGATGGGGATGTTCATGGAGCCTTCTCCTCCCATTAGTTGTCCACCACCATTTACAACTGGCTGTGGCAGGACTGCAGAGCTTTGATCTAATCCGTTGCTCGTGGGATCACTTAGCTCTGTCTATAGCATGCTGTTTCCGCTGTTTAGCATGTATGTAGTCCTGTGTTGCAGCTTTCCCAGGTAGGCACCTCATTTTTAGGTATGCTTGGTGCTGCTCCTGCATGCTCTCCTACACTCCTCATTGAACCAGGGTTGGTCCCCTGGCTTGAGGATAATGGTAGAGTGAAGGATATGCTGGACCATGAGGTTACAGATTGTGGTGAAATACAATTCTGCTGCTGCTGATGGCCTCATGGATGCCCAGTTTTGAGCTGCTAGATCTGTTCTGAATCTATCCCATTTTGCACTGTGGTAGTGTCACATAACACGATGGAGAGTGTCCTCAGTGTGAAGACGGGACTTTGTCTCCACGAGGACTGTGCGGTGGTCACTGCTACCAATACTATCATGGACAGATGCATCTGTGACAGGTAGATCGGTGAGGACAACGTCAAGTAGGTTTTTCCCTCATGTTGATTCTCTCACCACCTGCCGCAGGCCCAGTGTGACAACTATGTCCTTCAGGACTTGGCCAGCTCGGTCAGTCGCGGTGCTACCAAGCCTCTCTTGGTGATGGACATTGACGTCCCCCACCTAGAGTACATTCTGTGCCCTTGCTATCCTCAGTGCTTCTTCCAAGTGGTGTTCAACATGGACGAGTACTGATTCATCAGCTGAGCGAGGGCGGTAGGTGGTAATCAGAAGGAGGTTTACTTGCCCATGTTTGACCTGATGCCATGAGATTTCATGGGGTCCGGAGTCAATGTTGAGGATTCCCAGGACCACTCCTTCCCGACTGTATACCACTGTGCCACCACTTCTGGTGGATCTGTCCTGTCAGTGGGACAGGACATACCCAGGGATGGTGATGGAGTCTGGGACATTGGCTGAAAGGTATGATTATGTCAGGCTGTTGCTTGACTAGTCTGTGGGACAGCTCTCCCAATTATGGCAGAAGTGCCCAGATGTTAGTGAGGAGGACTTTGCAAGGTTGACTGGGCTGGGTGTGCTTTTGACGTGTCCGAAGCCTATGCCGGATTTTAGCGAACCAGAGGGGTTTTATGACAATCAATGTTCACCATTATTGATACTAGCGTTTTATTCCAGATTTATTTAATTAACTGAATTTAAATTCCACAGCTGCCGTGGTAGGATTATGAACTCACGTCTCTGGATCTTTAGTCCAGGCCTCTGGATCACTAGTCCAGTAACATAACCACTATGCTACTGTCCCCTGATGGAAGAAGTCATCAATAGTGCTCTCAAGCAAAACCAAATCAGTTCCAAACTATTCCCTGACTCTCAGTGCAGGTTTTGTCAGAACCTTCTCGCAGCTTTGATCCAGACATGGAAGTGAGAGTAACTGCCCTTGACTTTAAGGCAGCATTTAGGTGATTATGGCACCAAGGAGCCTTAGCAAAACTGGTCAATACGGGTCAACTGGAAAACGCTTCAATGGCTAGAGTCATAACGTGATGCAAAGCAAGGTGGTTGTGGTTATCGGAGACAAATCATCAAAGCCGCAGGATGTAATTGCAGGAGTTTTTAAGGGAAGTGTCCTCAGCCCAACCATCTTCAGCTGCTTCATCAATAACCTTCACTCTGTTATAAGGTCAGGAGTGGAGCTGTTCTCTGATGATTCCACAGTGTTCAGCTCCATTCACAACTCCTCTGATAATGAAGCTGCCCATGCTAACTTACAGCAGGACCTGGACAACTTCCAGACTTGGGCTCTCAAGTGGCAGGTAACGTTCACACCACACATTGCCAGGTAATGACCATTGAAAGCCCCACCATTTCCTCTTGATCTTCAATCACCGAGTCTTCCACCATCAATATTTTGGGGTCACCACTGACCAGAAGCTGAACTGGACTGGATTGGACCAGCCATATCAACACCCATGGCTATAAGAGCAGGGAAGAGACTGGGTACTCTGCGATAAGTGCCTCACCTCATCCCTCAAAGCCTCCTCATCTAAAGTGCTCAAGTCCGGAGTGTGATGGAATATTCTCCACTCACCTGGATTAGTGCTACCACAACACCCAAAAGACTCCATTCAAGACAGAGCAGTTTGCTTGATTGGTGCCCCTGTTGTTGGACTCAAATTCCACCACCAGTATGTATGAGCTGCAGGATGTATCGCAGCAACTCAACAAGGTTACTTTTACAGCACCTCCCTTCCCTATGACCTCTACCACCAAGAAAGACAAGTACAGCAATGTTGTAGGAACATCATCAAATCCAAGTTCCCCTACGTTGTCACACATGCTTGTGACTCAGACATACATTGCCAGTCATTCATCATCACTGGATTAATATCCTGGAACGTCCTAGCTAACATCAATGTGGAAGCAGCATTGCCACAATGACTGCAGCGGTTCAAAGAGGAGGCCTACCACCATCTTCTCAGTGTAACTGGGGATGGGCAATAAATGCAGTCTTACCAGTGTCGCCCACATCCTGAGAATAAATTATTATTTTTTTTTAGTGAAAATAAGTTCATGGATACAATTTTTTATTGTATTATTTTCCTGATTCTTGAAGTACTAGATGTTTATTTTTTCTTACTTCCGTCACCTTTCTGCCTCTTAATTAGTTTGTCAATCCAATTTCAAATGTACATTCAACCCTTCAGCGATTTGTCAGATGATCCTAATGGTGATTAACAGCTTCTGGAATAGTCAGTCACTTGTGCTGCTTTCTTTCTCTTTGGGTTCTCCTGTGCGTAAAATATTCATGTTGGGTGCCTTAACTTGCGACCGTTACAATAAATTATTTGCTCCATGTAAAAGTTGCACTTGCATCCATTTTCAATATATCCATTAGAAATATACAATATGCAATAATATATTGAAATGTCCAAAAGAGTTCATTCGACATATTTAGTGCACATCAATGTGGGCAAAATTTATCAGTACTAGTGTATGATGTTCAGTATGATACTTTCCAAAAATTGCAAAAAATATGACTTCACTCAAATGACTTTTGTCTGTTGGTGCAGTTTAAGGCCTGGTTGAGTGTGAATTATAATGCAAAGAAAGAAATACCAAGTTTGTTTACAGCACCTTTCACAACCTCAGAATCATAGAAATTTACAGCACAGAAGGAGGCCATTCGGCCCATCATGTCTGTGATTATCCCAAAGCAATGAAATATTGTCACTGTTGTAATGTAGGGAAATGAAGCAGCAATATGCTCGCAGCAAAGTCCAAAAGGCAGCACCTCTGACACTGTAGCACCCACTCAGATAATGTAGTCAAGCCTCTGGAGTGGAAGTCGAACCTGTAACCTTTGGACTCAGAGACAAGAGTGCTACCACTGAGGCAAGGCTGACACCAGGCCTGGTGTTGTTTGAAATATGCAGTGTTACTTAAATTAATTAGATTTGCTCCCTCAGTAATTACCTCAATTGACATTTTTAACCTACAGGCATAAAATATTTTCAGCTGTGTTAAACCTATATCAAAGTATGCAAATTCACATTAATACCACCCAAATTCACATTAATACCACCCTAGATTGCCACTTTTCCCGTTGTGGTGAATCCACATAAAAACTAGAGAGTTGGAATATTGTCTCTTAATCTCCCACCTTTAAATCTGAATATATTTGTAAAGTAAATAGGGGGAAAAAATGGAACATCTTTATTTTGTGTTAAAAAACATTAATACAAAAATTAAAGAACATTTTTTGCATGCATGGATTATTAATTGGCATTTAGCTGTGAGTTGACAGCATTAACTGAAGGAAAAAATAAAAAGTCAGGTTTCTAAGTGAATATTGTATAACACAGCAATTTCTATTTCAGCTGATGAAGCTGCTCTGTTCAGCTCCTGGTGCAAATCCCTTGAGTCCAGTATTTGCTTCTTTTCCCATGTAACAGAATGATGAAGTGAACACAGTTCGAGTGAAAGAACGAGGCCAAGATGTACTCATCCTGAAAAAAGTGTCGTCATCTAGCCCAGCCCCCACAGCAGGGAGTGCCCAAAATGATTGGAGGTAAGTGGTTCACATACTCTGCAGAGCACTCTGCAGCCAGATGGATCATATCAGCTGGAGCCTAACAGTGGGAAAGAGCAAAACCCAACACTGATATTATGTAAGGTGCTGGCAGTTAGAAATAAAATAAGAGAAGAGAACAGTATGGGAAGTTCAATACTAAGAGTTTTTGATCCCTATATAGAAGACAAGAGGGTTTCCAAAATCTTTGAAGATAGTACTGGTGTGACCTTGCCTGCTTTTGATGTGCCTTATT
This sequence comes from Somniosus microcephalus, assembly GCF_052327205.1. Taxonomy (NCBI): domain Eukaryota; kingdom Metazoa; phylum Chordata; class Chondrichthyes; order Squaliformes; family Somniosidae; genus Somniosus; species Somniosus microcephalus. The sequence goes on along the minus strand of NC_140991.1, from coordinate 180,586,624 downwards.
TTAAATATATTGACGAGGATTCGGAGGATGAATGGAGCAATCCTTCACAATCCTCAGCAGAAGATGACTCAGTCGAATCTTCACTGTCTAACAGGTACATGGTGGTGGCTGGGACCCCCGAGAAGATTTTGGAGCATCTGCTCAATGATATACACCTGGAGGAAGGTGAATGCAAAGAGACAGGTAAGGGCTATATATAGTCTTACCATTGAATCAAATGGGTACATTTACATTATTATATTATTTAACATAGGTTCCATTAATCTGGGCCCTGTGCACAATGCTTGAAGTTCAATTTATCATTATTTTGATTTTTCTTTAAATAAATATTTTTGTTAATTGTTTAACTGAATATACTCTTTTTACAACTGCTGTACCACAAGGAATGTTAAATAGTTCTCTAGGATTTTACTGAAGTTTCTGAGGTTTTAACCCTTGTTACCATTCTGTAGTGTTGGAAGCAAATTTTTATACTATCGTTTGCAGAAAGCTAAATTCAGAGTAATGATTTTCTCAGTGTTAACTGACCCACTGTCTGTCAGCATTTCTCCCTTCCCATGATACAAATTGTAAATCCATAGCAAAATAAGTGAAAATGGTTCTGAATCATGCACTGTGCTCAGGATAGAAAGATCGAAAGGCTATCAATACTCTAACTGGTGACATAATGCATGAGGCAGGACGTTCAGGATTTCCTCGTGATCCGTTAAGAGGTAAACCATTGTTGTTATCTAACAATAATTACAGAGAGGAATGAAATGAGCTTTGCAAACCTAATGACAGCTTTAATACTGTTAGAGAGTAGAAGATCCCAAACTATAACTGACTTTTAAACTTCAACCCTAACCCTACAATCCTTTGGGTCAATTTCTGAAGGATGTTGTGTTCATGTCTTGTGTCTGGGTGCAATGTATACATCTCTGTGCGTAAAATAAACCAGGTTCAGAATTAAGGCAAACACAAGTCATTTATTACTATTGAATTTTAAATGGTGATGAATTTCATGCCAGAAAATAATCTGTAGATATAATGGTAGCCGCCTTATTAACCTCATTAAAACAAACACTTCCTTGAGCCAAGCTGTAGGTCCATTACATTTAGTGGAGGCACTTCAAACTGAAATATTACTTTTCTGGCTGCTACTAGCTTGTGCTAAAAGTTTGACATTGAATTCTAACATAGTAATCAAACCCATGGGATTCTATAGAATGTGCTGCACATCATTTTGAATTTTGACTGTGCCTTGCTCGGTTTAATTGGATAATGTTGGAAAATTTCCAAAATCCTGTATGCTTTTGAATAAACAATGTTGCATTTTTCAGCCCCGAAATTCCTGGAGAGGCCCCGGAGTAGGGCAGAGTGGAACTTCCATCCACCCATTGCCTACAACCCTGAATCCATCTGAAATCCTGGCAAGCGTCTCGTGTTACTTTTGCTGCCTCGGCAGGGTGTGGGAGGGATGTCACGGTGCCACTGTGTTACAGTGTTAGTGGGCCTGTGGGGCTCTAAGGCATTACAATTTTTTTTTTAATCCTTGGTTTGCTTCTTCTGCTATTGATTTATAGCGGCAAACACGACAGCATGACTTGGGGGGATAGCACAGAGTGCCGTGAGTATCAAAATTTACATTCATGTGGAATCCTTGTGGGCCAAGAGGAGCAGAAGTGCTCCCCTGAGCTCCTCAAGGTGTCCGTGGGCCTCCTCAGCCCATCCTTCCCTCTCCTTGCCAGCACTGGCATCTTCCTTTAAAACCCCTCCCCAGCACTAACTTTATGCCAGGAACCGTTCCTTTGCATCCCCTGAGTCCTTGGACTTCTCACTCAATTTCTGCTCCTGACCTCACTCCAGCCAGTTTCAGCTAGAAGGCAGTGCTGCTACATTGAAGTGAGGCCTGGGAGTTAAACTAGCCTGGGCCTCGTGCTGAACTCTCCGCGGGGGTTTCCCTCTGGCCCTCTTCCCTGCCCGCTCCTAACATGGCCTGAGTTATTGATCCCCATTTGTCAGCTCATAATTCAGTTCCACCATCCACCCCAAATGTTTGAAACAAAATTTGCTAACTTTGTCTTTGAGCAAAAAAAAGATAAGTTCTCCAGAGGAGCTGTCAGCAACAAACAGGTGAACATAAAGAACTGTTGATGTCCCCACTTTTTTATTAATTAAGATTTATATAAAATCACTACTAAATTCTGCTATTGGATTCAGTGAACTAGTTCTCCCCTCTGCTCTATTTTTTACTTTGGTTAAAAGTAGTGCAACTCAAATGTTCCATTCTTGACAGTGCATTCAACATAAATGGTTTTCTATATTTTGTCCCTGTTTTGTGCACTGTCATATTCAATATTATTCAATAATTTAGAACAATTTAAGTAAGTATATAATACAGCATAGGATGCTTAGCAAATAATCAGGTGAAGTATAGCGAAATCCAACTTTACTCCTGTAAGTCAATTTTGCAGTACTTATACCACCAAAACCCCATATGCTTCGAGCTGCCATGCCATGCTGCCAACCAACATTAGATCATGACAGTAAAGTCATCATTTTAAAAGAAAACTCACAAGTGACATTTCTTAAACAAATAATAACAAATACTAGGAAGAAAGTAAATGGTGTAACCCAATTTTGAAATTCAGATAGTGTTAATACATTGTGTACTGTGTCAACCAAACCACTCAACTGAAAAAAATCAGCCGATAACTCTCACCTAAGTATCTATTATAGCTATTCTGTTAACCCTTACCTAATTATTCTATTTTTTTCACTTCATTTCTCTACTTATACCAGGCCTTAATTTCCAAGAGCTTTTGCTGTGTTGTCAGTAATAAGGTGATATTTATGATCAGCAAGAACCATAGAAAAATATAGAGATGTTTCTTTTTTTCAGAGTGACATACATAAAATAGATTACATTTTGAAAACAAATTGAGTGATTGTGACTCCTATTGAGTGACACTTGCCTTTGGGGTCTTCAACAATCTATCGCAGCATTGTTTACTTCTGTTGTCTAGTGGCAATATCTGACTTATCCAGCATCAGATATTCTCTGTGTAATGTTATTGCTTGATTCTGTGTATTTTTGCCCAAGTAATTTTCATGATGACATGTGTACACATTATACATTATAATGTCACTAGCGCAATGCGCACGCATCCTGTGACCTGCCTGCCCTTTCAGTATCAGAACAGGTGAATGCATAACACAATCTCATTAGCAGAGTACACCATTTACAAAGTCAGACTGCATTTCTGAACCGTATTTCTGAATGACGTTTGTGCCTTCAGTGTATTTGTGTTAATTGATGGAGCAAGAACAGGCATAACTATTTTGCTGTTTCAATGTCATTACCAAGGACTGAAAGATTTCCACTCAGCTTAATATAAAAAAATAGATTTTTATAGGTTAGAGACATCTGAATTCTGTAGCTCCCAGTTTATGTGGTGAAAGCAAAATATATTGCCGTATAATTCAAGAACAACTTTATAACAACATTACAGTAGAAATAGTGCCTGTGATGATGGCTGTTAGTGCACACAGTTTGTTTAATATATTTATCCTGGACCGTGTGAATTCTAAGTTTCAAGTACTTGCACATGCCTTTGACACAAATAAAATGACAGGTTGAGAGAAAGGAAAGCGATAGGTGATCAATATATAAACAATAAAAAGATGCTGGCAATTTAATAGTCTAGGTTACAGACAGAAATTATGACATTTCTAAGTGGACTTGATTTTCTTTTATTCGGTTTTTCACACCTTCACATTTCCGCCACCCCTCCCCCCCTGTTGATTTGTAAATAAACTGGACTGTCATTTAGCTTAACTGATAGTCTCTTGCTTGTTTTCTTGAGGTTCAATAATGTTCAAAGTAAAATAAAAACTGATATTTACTGATTTCCCCCCCCCCCAATTTCTCCCAGCTTTTAAGGCTAAAAATAAACACTGAAAAGCACCCCCAAAAATGAGTTTTTAAATTTGTAATAAAGTCTGACTTTAACGGTCTTGTGTATAATGCCTTATTACATCTCTCAGGAATGTCCCAAAGTGCTGTACACACAATGAATGTTGTTATGTAGGCACTAACACATACCTAGATGCAAGACAGTGATACATCTCAGGGTTCCAATGAATTTGTAAGCTACTTTCATTGTTCTCTCCTAATTATGATCTAATTTGAACTTCTCTTTATGACCAAGCGATTTGCACGATATCCTAATTAGGAGAAGCAAAATTAATGCAGCATTCGAATACATCTGAATCTTTTGTATCCCTCTCCTGTTTGTGTTATCCTCTATATAACCCACCCTGGCTAGGTAGTATTCATACCTGTGTATGATCCCTTTATTTACATCTGTCTCCTATCCCTATATTTAACACACTCATTCCTATGTAGTATTGCTTTATGTCACATACTCCTTACTAGGTGCTGTTCCTCTATCCCTAGTTGCACTAATGGCCTCCTCCTTCCTCACATCATGTAGTGGGGTACTGGTGTCAAAAGTAGGCCAGGCTTAAAGGACATTAGTAAACCAATTGAGATTGCAGTTTTCACTGCTTTTTTCCCCTAGTGCCAGTTGAATTAAATTTTACCATCATGAGATTTGAACTCATAACCTCTGGAATGCTAGTCCTGCACCATAACTACTGCACCCCTATGTACACTACTGCAGTCTCAGCTTTCCTCTCCTGTCCTCTGCAAGCAGCTCACTTCCATTTACCTCCTTCCTAGCCATCCCAGATGAAAGTTATGGAAAATTGATGGGACAGCAACTGCCTTTAGACTTTCTGTTTATATTCAAAGTATCCAATTAGACAGTCAGATTTTAATTTCTGATTATTTGATTTGCTATCCCAATTAAATTATTGGATTTACTATCCCAATTAAATTATTGGATAAGTATCCCAATTAAATTATTGAATAAATTAAGGTGGAATTTTCACCTAATGATAATGAGCTGATGTTCTTTTTGAAATCCATTGAAAATTGTTAAATGCATAAGGTGGAAGCAGGTTTTATTACAATGTTTCTTAATATTTAACAAAAACAGCAAAATATAAAATCTTAATATGCTGTTAGCGTTGCCTATCTAACCTAATTATTATTTTCCAGAATACACTGGTATGTGTTTTAACTTGCTTGTAATACCGTGCAATGTTCAGAGGCATTGCAGGTTATTGCAGGAATAATCCAACAGCTCTGAATACCGAGTTCAAACTCTTCACTTAACTGCTAATACCTTAAGGCACAACCGGCATTCGTCCCATCAATCACTGAAGAACAACTGGGAGTTTGCCAGCACATTTCACACTCCATTCCGCAATACAGCACAGCAGTGAGCTGCACTGATTGTTAAATGTTAAGCTAAAATAATCACAAATCAATATGGGTTTGTGACATCTTTAGTTTAGCAGCTAAATGATTCTACTGGTAGAGATAACTGCTGTAAATCATAACAATACCTCATAGTCATGGTTTTATTTACTAAACTGCTTCTTTGCAGACCCAGTTCTAAAAGCATTAAATCTCTGCCACACATACAGCACTTCAGCCTTTGCACAATGCTCTGTAGAGTTTTCTGTCATTCTAAATTCAGAGCCTCTAACTATTGTACTGATACCTTCTAACCCAAGACAATCTCTTATATCTGTGGGCTACAGTTCTTTCAAAAGAAAAGCAGTGTGTACATAAATCGTGTAGCTTTTAATACTCACATTCATATTTCATCAATAGGCAAACATTCAGCTAAACTATTGTTCAGTCCAAAGGGAGCATCGCTGTGTTATTCTATCCTGACTTTTCCTCCCCAACTCACTTGAAGATGCTGACTCACTGTTATGGTTCAGTTCCATGATACCAGAGCCTTTTGGTGCCTTTCTCTAGCAGCCATTGTGTGAATCTAGACAGTGAGTGGCAGCAGGCTATTCAAACGTAGAGATCATCAGAGCCAAGCTCAATCCCGCTCATACCCATCATCCACACACTCACACTTTCTAGCTGGGGTTGCTGGATAACAATCAGGAGTGGAAACCCTGACTGATTTTTTTCCCCTCCTAGCCTAAGTGCTGGTGTTTTTTTTGGAATATTCTTTCACTGGTATGTTCTGGTCTTGCAGATACTGTCATTTCATTCTTGTTGAATATTATCCAGTTTTCATTCACAAACTGTTCCAGAGTTATGAAATGTACTTGCTTAAGCTGACAAAATGTAGATTTCATTCATTCAGAGCTAAACAGTGAAAGGATTAAAAATCTCCGTAAATACACCTCCCTTAAACAGTCACTGCAGATATTTGTTTTTTGGTAAATTGTAGCTGAAACATTTTTTCTAGACTACAAAATTATACAAACAATCTTCAACAAAAAGAAAGTGCAAAACATGCAGATTGCTTGTTTATATTGTACCAGACTGGATGCGTTACATTTATTAAAACCTGCAGTGTATGTGCCTTTAAGAGCCCCATGTGTACTGTAATGCCGGTAATGGCCACTCGGGCTATATAAGCCTGTATATTGTGTTGTATCAGTTAGTTCCCCTCCAGACTTTGTTTAGTAAACACCTATGAAACCAACTCCTGTCTTCAGTGTCTCTATCAACACACAGACACAACAGTGGCGACGAATTGGAAACAGGCTTACCTGCAATTCGGCAGCACCTCAAGGACATCGATTCCTCTGGCGTCCAAAGTTGAAGAAAAATCAAGAAAAAGAAGAAGCTGTGGTTTCACCAGCTAGCCAAGCTGGTGGCAGGTACTGCAATAATCCTTCCTGGGCGTCGGGCTGGGGCTCCAGCGGCTGGCTCTACAGCTAGGCCAAGCAGCGAAAGCGGAGGCAAGCAGTAACAGACGGGGAGGGAGCACTCGGGAGACGGCCGGCGCTGCAAGCAGGTCGGCGTTCAGACCTAGAGAGAGAGTCCGGCGGGAACGAGTCTCCAACTGTAAATAAATAAATAAAAAGAACGGAAACCGCGGGAAACAGCGTTGTCATCGGCAGCAGCGGCGGGGAAGCGCGGGAAGCGCCATTTTTTTTCTAGGATGCCTAAGTCTGGCAATATTGATGCTTTTGATAACAAGATAGAGGATTGGACCACATATGTGGAAAGAGTGGAGGTATATTGCACCGCAAAAGGAATAGAAGATGAAAAAAAAGCTTCAGTACTTCTAAATCTAATGGGCGCAAAGACATATAAGCTGTTACGAAACTTAATCACTCCAGCCGAACCAATGGACAAGAATTTTAAGGAGATTGTTGATACCCTACACTGCCAATTCGGGGCAGGACTGGCAGATTCTCTACAAGACAAATTCGTCTGCGGTCTCCTAAGTGAAGGAACACAAAAAAGGCTACTTTCTGAGAAAGATTTGACACTGGACAAGGCTTTCAGTGCAAGAGGAGCTGCAGAAATACAGCAAAAGCCACAGGACTTCGGCACCCATGAAATGACACGGGGTTTCGAGAGATGTTATCGCTGCGGCAGATCCACCCATGACCAGAGGGACTGCTGGTTCAAGGACAAAGCATGCAGGCAATGCAGAAAGATGGGACACATTACACGTGTATGCCAATCTGGAAACAAAAAATCCACTAACAGAAAAAAAATCAATAAGGAAAAGCACAGAAAGGTACAAATGATGACGTACAGCAGCTCCGAAGACCAGAAGAGCGATAACGACTCCGGAAACAAGAGACTAAGCTCTCTCAAATTACATAATGTAATTGCCAAAGAAGATTACCAGACCATTTGGGTTACCCTCACAATAGCAGGGTCCCCAGTTAAAATGGAGCTAGATACAGGATCAGCTCTGACCGTCATAAATCGACGGGATTACGAGCGGCTATTTCTGCATATACCTTTAAAAGACACATCCATTATCTTGAAAACATATACGGGGCAGAAAGTATACCCCAAAGGAAAAATAAGGGTGCCTGTTGTATACAACGGCAAGGAAATACAGAAGTTGTATTTATACGTTCTATAAGATGGTGGTCCACCGCTGTTGGGACGTGAATGGATCAGGAAAATACGTTTAGACTGGCACTCCATTCAGGCACTGACAGTGACCAGTAAGGAAAAAAATGATGATGACATCATACCTGAACGATTAAAAGACATCTTGGCCAACGCCAAGGAAGTGTTTCAAGAGAAACTAGGAACCTTGAAAGGCATCAGCGCCTCAATAAAAGTGGAAGATGGGGCAATTCCCAAGTTTTTTAAGGCAATTCGTCCAGCAGTTGAGGCAGAGCTGGAGAATTTGGAAAAGGCAGGCGTATTATCCAAAATAGATTGGAGCGAGTGGGCAACACCCATCGTCCCGGTCATGAAGAAAACGTTGAATAATGATAAATCTGAAGAACAGAGAAAAATTCGCATCTGTGGAGACTTCAAGGTGACTGTAAACCCGGTCCTTCACATGGTACAGTATCCTCTTCCGAGGATAGAAGATATTTTCGCCTCACTATCCGGAGGGAAACGTTTCACCAAAATTAACTTGGCACAGGCATATCTACAGATGGAGGTTGAAGAGGCCTCTAAAAAGTATCTCACGATAAATACACACAAAGGCCTATACCAGTACAATCGACTGGTTTTCGGAGTAGCATCCGCTCCAGCTATCTGGCAAAGAGCTATGGAGCAAGTCCTGCAAGGGATTCCGGGGACTCAATGCTACCTAGACGACATCCTTGTAACAGGAGAAAACGACAACGAGCACCTTACCAATTTGGAGCAGGTGCTCACTAGGCTGAGAGAACGGGGCCTACGAGCAAATCGCCCCAAGTGCGAATTTTTCCAGAATCAAATATCATATTGTGGCCACATAATTAACAAGGAAGGGTTGCATAAGTCACCTGAAAAAATTGAAGCGGTCATAAAAGCCCCAGCACCTGAAAATGTTTCACAATTAAGGTCGTTCCTGGGATTGATAAATTACTATCATAAATTTTTACCGAACTTATCAACTCTTCTACACCCTCTTAATGAACTGCTACAAACAGGAGTAATTTGGAAATGGAGCGAAGACTGTAAACGTGCCTTCCATAAATGCAAAGACTTAATCACGTCCAAAGAAGTTTTGGCTCATTACAACCCATCACTGCCAATCAGACTGGCGTGCGATGCATCCCCTTACGGCGTAGGAGCAGTATTATCGCATAAATTCCCTGGTGGCTCGGAACGGCCGATAGCTTTTGCGTCACGCTCATTGAACTCAGCTGAGCGTAACTATGCCCAAATCAACAGGGAAGCACTCAGCCTGGTATGGGGAGTGAAGAAATTCAACCATTACCTACACGGACAAAAATTTACATTGTTGACTGACCATCAACCCCTCATCTCCATATTCAACCCTAAAAAGGGTGTTCCCATTATGACAGCGCAAAGGCTACAGAGGTGGTCCCTTTTGCTAGGGGCACACCAATGCAACATAGAATACAAAGGATCAAAACAGCATGGGAATGCTGACGGGTTATCGCGCCTACCGTTGCCAACGGTAGAAGAAGCACCTACCGTAGACCCAGTGGAGATTTTCCACTCTACCATAGTCGAATGTCTACCAGTAACAAATTCTGCCATTGAAAGGGAAACTAGAAATGACCCGACTCTCTCACGAGTCTACGAGTGAAGGGATGGCCAGCACATGGCAAACCACTGTTGCCAGCATTCTTGCAAAGAAGAGAACAGCTGTCAGTGTGCCGAGGAACCTTGATGTGTGGATCCAGAGTGGTGATTCCACCCAAACTCCAGGATAAAGTTCTAAAGGAGCTTCACGAGGGGCATCTGGGTGGAGTGAAAATGAAGAACCTAGCCAGGGCGTTTGTATGGTGGCCAGGTATCGATGGAGACATCGAAGAAATGACCAAGAGCTGCCTAGGATGCCAGAAGGTCCAAACCACTCCACCCCAAGCCCCTCTACATCCATGGGAGTGGCCCTCATCTCCCTGGCAAAGGGTACACATCGACTTTGCTGGTCCATTTATGGACTCAATGTTCTTAATCGCGGTTGATGCACACTCCAAGTGGCCGGAGGTAATAAAGATGTCCTCCACCACCACGGAAAAAACCATCACAGTATTAAGGACCATATTTGCCAGGAATGGGCTGCCGGAACAGATCTGTTCTGATAATGGACCGCAATTTGTGTCCAAAGAATTCAGGAAGTTCTTAAAAAACAATGGGGTTAAGCACTACACGTCCGCCCCATACCATCCCGCCACCAATGGATTGGCTGAAAGGTTTGTCCAGACCTTCAAGAAGGCCATAAAGGCCATGGGTAATGAAGACATAAAACTTCAGCACAAGGTGGATAACTTCTTGTTCGCATACAGGAATGCTACACATATGGTTACAAACCAAACTCCTGCCATGATGTTCTTCAATAGAAGCCTAAGATGCCGGCTGGATTTGATCAAGCCCAACATCAGAAGGGACGTGGAGAACCAGCAATTTCAAGGCATGAATGAAAGGCCAACTGGAACCTTCCAGATAGGTCAACAAGTTTTGGCCCGGGACTACCGTACCGAGAAATGGCAGCCTGGAACTATCTGCACACGACTAGGACCGCTGATGTATACCGTGGACATCGGAGAAAGCATAATAAGGCGCCATGCTGACCAAATCATAGAGTCATCCGAAAAGGGACAACCTACACCACAACTCTATACGCCTAACGATGAAGTAGAGATACCCATATCTACCTCCGATCCGGTGATACTGGAACCCGATGAACCCGACACTGGCATTCAAGCCGAATCAGCCTTGCCAAAAGAACCTACTACACCACCAGAAACTACTACACCACCGAGGCGTTATCCGGACCGAGTCAGGAAGCCTCCAGAGAGACTGACTTATAATTAATTAACTGCAGCAATGTGTGGATTATTTTTCTTGTAACATGTAATTAATAATTACTTAAAATATTATGTACTGGTTGGCTAAAAGGGGAGGAATTGTAGTGTATGTGCCTTTAAGAGCCCCATGTGTACTTTAATGCCGGTAATGGCCACTCGGGCTATATAAGCCTGTATATTGTGTTGTATCAGTTAGTTCCCCTCCAGACTTTGTTTAGTAAACACCTATGAAACCAACTCCTGTCTTCAGTGTCTCTATCAACACACAGACACAACAAAACCCAGGGCTTCCTCAAAGGGAATGAGAAGCTGAGCCATACAGAGCAGCAAATACCCAGGTTCAATCCATGGTCTATACTGAATTCAGTCACCTCATTCAGGTTGTGTTGGGAACTGCCACAACTGCCCTCAGTCACCCCGATCAGAGAACAGAAAATCAGCCAGAATTTCTGATCCTGATCACTATCCAGTGAATGTTGTGGGTGTCGGGTGAGGATTAAGCTGAGCTTTCATGTCCCCTATAGTCAAGTACACTGCTGACATTCATCATCTAGGCTCACCCAAGGCTGCTTTGATAAGATGTCGGTGGATGATTGACATCTGTGATACTATACTCTGGCAAGGAGTCAACACCTTGAGGAGAGAAAAGAGAAGAAATGACTGGTAGAAAGGAAGGAAAAAATAAGTGATTTACACTTTAGAGCATCGGTAAATGAACCTTTCAGATGCTCCAAGTCTATGGCCTAACATTTCTGTGAGGCTTCTCCTAGTTTCCCTTGGAATTTCAGGGTCCTATGTGTGACATAATTGACAATATCATCGAGTTTAGAAGAAAACTAGAATTTCAAGTACGTGTCAGTCCAGATCTTGACTTCGTTCAACTTCGATTGCTTGAGGTGGTTGAAGCGGAATTTTCCAGAGTATTCTTTCCCTTATGGACCCTGGGTTTTTCTCTGTTTATTTGCCTCTCCCAGGAGATTGCATGGCTGCAGGAATGGGGAGGGGGGTTAGGGGGGAAGAAGTGTTTAGTTATGTCGGTCCAACCATCATGGTGTGGGGCAGGCTTGATGGACCAGCTGGTCTTTTCATGCGCATCAATTTTGTGTGTTTGTACAAGGTAGTTGTGCTTTTTCTGCCATAATGATGTCTTTTTGGCGACTATTGCAGTTTCACTATCGGGAACCATTTTCTGATATCTTCATTATATACCCATATATATACACTGTTGGCTTTATAAGAGTACAGCAGAAAATTAAAAAACAGTTCATTCATTTTTGCTATAGGTTACATGATGACTACTGTAATTGCAAAATTAAGAACTTATATCACAAATAGGAGGAAAAAGCCCTCATTTCTACATTTGGTTGCCCACGGGACCAGTTAATTGGGAGTATCCGCCTCAGGCTGTCCTGGGTAAGCTGTGATGACATTTTGCAGCTGTACAGAAAAACTAATTGCCTTCAAAGGTGGAGAGACCTGAAGCATTGACAGCAGGAATGGTGGTATGTCTGTCCAAAACGATGTGTGACGCATAGTACAAGCTGATGCCTTTCACTCTTAAGCAATGAGGTGCAAGGGGGTTGGGGGAATAGGCCCAAATTATCTCATCTCATTGCAAATGGAATTTAATGAATATTTGTAAAAGAAACAGTTTTAAGAAATAAATTCCTGACATTTTGCCTTGTACTCCTTTCAGACAAGTAAAAACAAATAATAGGCACAAAGAAGTGTTTTCTGTCTACTCCCAGCTTTCACAGAAAACTCACACTGAGCTACACAATATCAGCACACAAGGACATTCAAATACAATATGCACGGAATCAATTCCCACATTGCGTCAGGAGGGAAATTAACACCTCAACCCTCAAGGCCTGCGATGCCAGCTCCATCACTTAGCACGATGAAGAAAATGCCTAGCGCCAAATAACTCCAGTGCAGTACTGAGAGAGGTGCCGTCTTTCGGATGAAATGTTAAACCAAGGCTCCGTCTGCTCTCTCAGGTGGGCGTGAAAGATTCCATGACATTATTTCGAGGAAGATCAGGGGAGTTAACCTGGTCAATAATTATCCCTCAATCAACATCACTAAAACAGAGGCTGGAATTTTCCCCTAAAAGATGGGTGGGTTTGTGGTGTGGGGGCAGTTAAATTGTTAAAAATGGGATTCCCGACCTGATCCCACCTCCAATCCGCCCACTTCCGGTTTTAATCCATTTTGAATTTAACTGCATGTGGCCGAGTTTCACACAATTCGTGAAACCCGGCAGTTAAACCGAGGTGGGGACTGCTGCATCCAGGAGTTAAGTGGCTTTATACTTGCCTCCTGGATCCAGGGTCCCTGCCTAACCCATGCCCTGCGATCAGAGACCCCACCACGAGGCCTCCAATCCCCACCATAAGGCCACATCACCGATGATGCAGAGGCCGGCCACAATCCTCCAGTGGCCGGCCTTGATCCTCTCTTCCCCCCCTCCCAGGTTTCCCGCCTGCTTCAGAGGCCATCCGCCCCCAACCCGCCTACCTGGAGAAAATTCCAGCTAGATTATCTGGTCATTATCACATTGCTGTTTGTGGGAGCGTGCTGTATGCAAATTAGCTGCCACGTTTCCTACAATGCAAGAGTGACTAAAACGCTTTGGAACATCCTGAGGTTATGAAAGACGCTATATAAATGCAAGTCTTTCTTTTCAAACACCAAGCACGCTGCCAACACAAAGTTCCTCCTGAATGGTGCAAATCTTCCTTTTTTTTTCTCTCGAATAGATAGCAAAATATTCAACCATGGGAAGCAACAGAGTTAAATGTAAGGCTTCCTGATCTGCATGACTCAGTTCAGTGGGAGAGAATGGCAATAGGATGTCACAAGCTGTGATACAGAGTTTATTTTAACAGTGTCAGTACTGAAAACATAGAACAGAGTTATTTCAACTCAGAATTATTGCTGTGCAGCACTGATTGACAGGCTTGGCTCCCTGTCGGGTGGGGAACGCTGCAAAAGAGGCCACAGCCCAAGAGCAGGTAGGGGTCCTGCTCCTCAGGATAGAGATTGTGAGGAGTGGGGGAGCTGGGTACAGCGTGATTTGGAGGACTGGAGGGGTGATCACGGCGGTTGGAGAGGGATTGGAGGCAGAGATGGGGGGTTGGGGGGTCGGTGATTGCAGCGGTATCGGTGATTATGGGGGCGTCCGATCGCGGGGAATGGTCAAATCACAGGGGGGATGGGGCAGCAGTGCCTGATCGTGGGGAGGGAAGCAGGTTAGCTTGGGAGGCCGGGGGAAGCACTCCTGCTCCTCTCTGCCCACAAGCAGTGCTGGATAGGCACTTACCGCTTCCATGCAGCAATCTACGTCTCCCGTTAGCTGCCGGGTTTTCTGAGGCCCGGAAAACCGGGCTGGCCAGCATTAAAGCTGAAAGATCAAATCTGAGGCACGCAGCCTCATTAAAATATTTAAATGTGCAACACGCCTCCTGGGAGCTGGGTGGTTGCCCACTCTCCATCCCACCTCTATTAAAACCAGAAGTGGGCTGGTTCGAGGTGGGTTGGGTTCGAGTTTGAGATTTTTTAAATTTTAACATCCCACCTGACCCATTACTCCCTAAGTGTGTACTGCACCTGGCCTGAGCCCAGGCCGAGAGTTAGCAGTTGTCGTGCAATGTCTCTTCTTTCCATTACCTCGTGTACCAACACTACTGCTACAGTTTTGTTCCCAAATCCCACTAAAATACTTTTTCCTCCAAGTGAAACAAAATCAAATTAATATTCCCAAAGAGACAAGAGTTCTACGATAAAATTGAATTATTTTGTTTGTGTAATCACAGAATTTGGTTGGGCAAAAGTTTTGAGCAATATGTCCATGTACCTCGGAAAGCACTTTCTATGCAAGCTTCTCCTGGCATCCAATATGGACCTTTACTTCTCATTTCCACACACCATGTGTGATACTATATAAATTGCTCTCAGATCATGGTTATATTTCTGTGATTTGACGCATGTCACGTGCAGGTACATCCAAAATCCATTTGTGGTCCACAATATAAAAATCATGTCCATATAGTCCCTGTACATTCAACAGCTTAAAGCGACAGTCTGAGAGGTGAGCAAGCGTGGCAACTGTAGTGGGTACCAACCTTTTTCAAATCATGATAATACAATGCAACCTGGTGATGATGCTATGTTTGAAGTGTTGTTATAGGAAAACTGTCTTATAAATATCACCCTGTTTAAAACTCTTTTATAATGCTGCTCAAAAGATGATATCAGACTGGTAATCCACCATCAGGTAGCATACTGGCAATCGACCATATGTTCACTGCAAGGAGATTCCTTTATCAGGCCATCATCTTATATTTCCCTAAGGAATGATCATTTCTGTCTATATGGGATTTTATGAAAAAACGCTCAACAGATCCATCAAATCAATTCTAAACAACTATTATTTGCTCCTGGCAGTCAGAACATGGGGGTGCAACATGAGCTTTACCATACATACAATAAACAACAACAACAACTTGTATTTATACAGCGCTTTTAGCATAGTAAAACATCCCACGGCGCTTCACAGGAGTGTTATAAAACAAAATTTGACACTGAGCCACATAAGGAGAAATTAGGGCAGATGATCAAAAGCTTGGTCAAAGAGGTAGGTTTTAAGGAGTGTCTTAAAGGAGGAAAGAGAGGTTTAGGGAGGGAATTCCAGAGCATAGGGCCTAGGCAGCTGAAGGCACAGCCACCAATAGTTGAGCGGCTAAAAACAGAGATGCTCAAGAGGCCAGAACTAGAAGAGCAGAGATAGGGAGGGGCGAGGATATGGAAGGATTTGAAGAGCAGAGATAGGGAGGGGCGACGATATGGAAGGATTTGAAAATAAGGATGAGAATTTTTAAATTGAGGCATTGCTTAACAAGGAGCCAAAGTAGGTCAGCGAGCACAGAGGTGATGGGTGAATGGGACGTGGTGTGAGTTGGGACACGGGCAGCCGAGTTTTGGATGACCTCAAAGTTTACGTAGGGTAGAACGTGGGAGGCCAGCCAGGAGTGTTATTTTCTAGTTCAAGTATGTATATCATGGTCCAGAAATTCGGGTCGGGGGCTTCCCGCGAGTGCAAGCCCCCAACCTGCACTTACCTAGCACGCTGGCCGTTGAGCTGTGGGCCCCCGTGGAATTCCGATCCGGGGCCTGGTCCAGCTGCCGGTGCGCATTGCTTGCATACCCCAGGGGCGCAGTTAGTTCTATGCGTCCCCTGGGATCATGTGGGCCATGGGGAGCCAATTGGAGCAGGGAATGCTCCATTCATAAGTCTGACAGGAAGAGCTGTCAAAACTTAGAAATACTACGGGCCCCATAACATCACTAAATCTTCAAATAATTTTTTTTTTTAAATCACATTTTTAAATAAACTATAAATTACATGAAATAACTATTTTAAACAATAATTTAAATATTTGAAAAAAATCATTTTATTTTCTAACGGGGCTAAAAATAAACTTACCTTTCTTTAAAGTATTTAAAAATAATAAACCTGTGGAAAAAATGTTTTAATTTTAATTAATTCACCACTTACCTTGTAAAAAACAGGTCTTACGCCTGCTTTTTATATGTCTAACTTCTGCAGACTTACCCTCCCGGGAAAACCTGTAAAAAAAAAACGAAGTTCGATGCGCACGCGCAGCCTCTCCCACGCACACGTTCGACCTCTGAACCCCTGCTTTCAGTGGAACGGAAGTGCCGGTTTCCCACGCATGCGCAGTGCATGCAGGAAACCGGCACTTCCATTGGGCTTACAGGTGAGTACCCCGTGCATACTCACCCGTGGAGACCCGAATTTCTGGGCCATTATTCTTTTGCAAATAGCCACATGCACACTTAGTAGAAGTAGACTGCAATTTATTAAAATGTATTAATTGAAGCCATTTTTTTTAAGCAAGCATTGCACCTCAAAGTTTTTAACTGTCAGTTTCTACTGGAGCATCTGGGTAATGACATAAGCAGGAGTCTGAGTTAGTGCAATTTCAACAGAAATATGTTGCTCACATAAAAAGGAAGTCTCAGACATGAAATGAAAAAGTTTTCTGATGCAGTTAGGTACAAGAGAATATCCTGGAATGACTTTAGTTAAGTTGTGTGAAACTGACCCTTATTGATTGTGAGAAGTCAGTCGTGAATTGGGCTGCTGAAGGAGCAGCAAAAGGAAATAATCATTTAAACGTTGGTACCAGCAGGGTTCATATATTTTGTGCAGAGAATAATTCAGCACTCAACACTTTACTGTTCAAACACTTCAGCTTAACAAAGTTTTGTTTTGCAGATATCTTGCTGGATGATTTTCTTCTCACATACACAGTCTTCATGTCAACCAGTGACTTGTGTCATGCATTACTGAGGCAATATCCTTTCTGGCTTCTACAAATGCTGAAAAGCAACTCATATGTAAAGGATTATGATGGTTATAAAGCTGTTTGTCGAATAACTTTTGATAAGGACAGAACCCCTTAATGTCGCAAAAATAAATAGATTGAAATGTTCTCCTAGATCGCCTTCTGTTGGTGAGTAAAACAAACGTACAGTATTTATGCAACAGGTCAGAAATCTAAAAATGCTGCTTATGTACCATTTATGTTACATTCATTTTACATTTTTTAGGGAATTTATAATGTGCAATTTGACTTGTACAATCAGCCTATAATAAAGCAAGTATGGTTTTCTAAATTTTTTACAAGTGAAAATAATGATTTCAAACACAAGATTCAGTGATGCCAATATGAATGCTGTAAAACTTAATAGTGACATGTTCAAGAATGACCCTCTTGACTCAGATTATAAATTGTGCCATTTCTGAGCTGGTAAGTCAGGTGCTCTTTCTGTCTATACACTGACACCATTTTATAATGGTACAAAAGCAAAATAATGCGGATGCTGGAAATCTGAAATAAAAGCAGAAAATGCTGGAAATACTCAGCAGGTCAGGCAGCATCTGTGGAGAGAGAAACAGAGTTAACGTTTCAGGTCGATGACCCTTCGTCAGAACTGGAAAAAGCTGGAGATCGAACAGGTTTTTAAGCAAGTGTAGGGGCAGGGAGAGTGGGGAGGGGAGGGGAGGAAAGAACAAAAGGGAAGGTCTGTGATAAGATGGAAGGCAGGAAAGATTAAGAGACATTAAGAGATGGTGCAAGGCAAAAGGAGATGGTAATGGGACAAGTTAAGAAACAAAAGATGGCTCTAGATGAAGTGTAAATGGCAGAATGAAAGACAGCTGCCATGTGGGAGAGATAAAAAAATAAAAATAAACAATAAATAAAATAAATGGAAAAAAAAGAATAGGGGCCGAGGTTATGGTCTGAAATTGTTGAACTCTATGTTGAGTCCAGAAGGCTGTAAGGTGCCTAATCGAAAGATGAGCTGCTGTTCCTCGAGCTTACGTTGAGCTTCATTGAAACTGTGTAAGAGGCCGAGGATGGTGAGGTCTGAGTGGGAGTGGAGCGGAGAATTAAAGTGACAGGCGACCAGAAGCTCAGAGTCATCCTTACGGACTGAACGGAGGTGTTCCGCAAAGCGGTCGCCCAATCTGCGTTTGGTCTCCCCAATGTAGAGGAGACTGCATCATGAGCAGTGAATACAGTATACTAAATTGCAAGAAGTACAAGTAAATCGCTGTTTCACCTGGAAGGAGTGTTTGGGGCCCTGGACGGTGGGAAGGGAGGAGGTAAAAGGGCAGGTATTGCATCTCCTGCGCTTGCACGGGAAGGTGCCGGGCGAAGGGGAAGCGGTGTTAGGGGTGATAGAGGAGTGGACCAGGGTGTCGCAGAGGGAGCGGTCCCTTCAGAATGCTGAAAGGGGAGGGGAGGGGAAGATGTGTTTGGTGGTGGGATCACGCTGGAGGTGGCGGAAATGGCGGAGGATGATCCATTGAATGTGGAGGCTGGTGGGGTGAAAGGTGAGGACAAGGGGAACCCTATCGTGGTTCCGGAAGGGAGGAGGAGGGGTGGGAGCAGAAGTGTGGGAAATAGAACGGACACAGTCAAGGGCCGTATCAACCACAGTAGAGGGGAATCCTCGATTGAGGAAGAAGGAAGACATGTCAGAAGCACTGGTATGGAAGGTGGCATCGTCAGAGCAGATGCGGCGGAGACGGAGTAACTGGGAGAATGGAATAGAGTCCTTACAGGAAGTGGGGTGGGAGGAAGTGAAGTCCAGGTAGCTGTGGGAGTCAGTGGGCTTGTAGTGAATGTTTGTCAATAGCCTATCCCCAGAGATGGAGACAGAGAAGTCGAGGAAGGGAAGGGAAGAGTCGGAGATGGACCATGTGAAGGTGAGGGACGGGTGGAAATTGGAAGCAAAGTGAATGAAATTTTCTAGTTCAGGGTGAGCGCAGTAAACAGCACTGATACAGTCATCAATGTACCGGAAAAAGAGGTGAGGGAGGGGACCTGAGTAGGACTGGAACAAAGAGTGTTCCACATATCCCATAAAAAGGCAGGCATAGCTAGGACCCATGCAGGTTCCCATAGCAACACCTTTAATTTGGAGGAAGTGAGTGTAGTCAAAGGAGAAGTTGTTCAATGAGAGAACAAGTTCAGCCAGGCGGAGGAGGATGATGGTGGATGGGGACTGGTTGGGCCTCTGTTCAAGGAAGAAGTGGAGCACCCTCAGGCCGGACTGGTGGGGGATGGAGGTGGAGAGAGATTGGATGTCTTTAAATGCTCCATCATTGGCGGTCGTGCCTTCAGCTGCCTAGATCCTAAATCCTGGAATTCCCTCCCTAAATCTCTCCACTACTCTTTCCTCTTTTAAGATACTCCTTAAAACCTACCTCTTCGACCAAACTTTTGGTTATCTGCCAGAACATCTCCTTTTATGGCTTGGTGTCAATTTTCTCTCCTGTGAAGCACCTTGGGATATTTTATTACGTTAAAGGCGCTATATAAATATATAAGAAGTTGTTGTTATACTCTCTGGAGTTTAGAAGAATGAGAGGTGATCTCATTGAAACATATAAGATTCTGAGGGGGATTGACGGTGTAGATGCAGGGAGGATGTTTCCCCTGGCTGGAGAGTCTAGAACTAGGGGGCATCATCTCAGGATAAGGGATTGGCCATTTAAGACTGAGATGAGGAGGAATTTCTTCACTCAGAAGGTTGTGAATCTTTGGAATTCTCTACCCCAAAGGGCTGTGGATACTGAATCGTTGAGTATATTCAAGGCTGAGATAGATAGAACTTTGAACTCCAGGGGAATCAAGGGATATGGGGATCGGGCAGGAAAGTGGAGTTGAGGTTGAAGATGATCCATGATCTTATTGAATGACATAGCAGGCTCGAGGGCCGTATGGCCTACTCCTGCTCCTAATTCTTCTGTTCTTACGTTCATATGTTCATTGGGTGACACAATGCAACTCACTGTGTGACACAGTGATGTCAATAGATACAATTCTAGGCAGACCCCGTGAGGTCCAAATCCCTGGGCTCAATAACTGAAGGTGCCTTTGAGCTGGTCCTCCAGCCAACAGGTTTCAGTTCCTCCAATTCCACCTGCATTTGCTCCTCCTCGTTTGTGCTCTGTACTTCACCAAGTGCTCCCTCCTGTAACGCATGAACTGAGCCACAAAAAGTGGATGTAGTGGTGCTGGTGCTGGCCACTGTAGGAGCAGGTGAAGCAGGGTACTGGGGGTTAATCGATTGAGGTTTGACTCTTCCACCTCCTCCTCTTGATCACCTAAAGGAGCAGGAGAAAAACATACTTCAGAATACTGGCAGTAAGACACCCCTTGCAGCAGAACTTACATGGCAAGACATTCTAGTTTGTTATGCTGCAGCATTGCAATGTATGTAAGGGAGTGAATGAGTGGGTGAGTACAGAAAAAACATTAAAAACAAAGATGACTCTTGCCATGAGCTTTGGGGAGACCTTCAACATCATTCTCCACCACTCTTTCTGTTGTCTGCAGGCCCAGAATCTCCAGCGCTCTCTTCTTGTAAGGAGACAAGTGTATTGAATGAGTTGAACCTCCTCCGGTCTGCACGTCCTGATGCTTGTTATATACACATTTCTCTTGCAAGAAGCTAGAAAAGGGACATATATTGCAAGAAGGAATCTGAAGGATGATGTGTCACCCAAGTGTGATCCCAGCAGGCACTTTTTGTGTGTTTGTAAACATGTACCATTCAGGAGGAACTTTGTGTTAGCAGCGTGCTTGGTGTTTGAAAAGAAAGAAAGACGTGCATTTATATAACGCCTTTCATGACCTCAAGACATCCCAAATCGCTTTACAGCCAATGAAGTACTTTTAAATTGCAGTCACTGTTGTAACGTAGGAAACATGGCCGCCAATTTGTGCACAGCAAGCTCCTACAAACAGCAATGTGATAATGACCAGATAATCTCTTTTAGTGATGTTGATTGAGGGATAAATATTGGACAGGATAACAGGGACAACTCATAAGAACATAAGAAATAGGAGCTGGAGTATGCCATCTGGCCCTTCGAGCCTGCTCTGCCATTCAACAAGATCATGGCTGATCTTCTACCTCAACTCCACCACCCCGCACTGTCCCCATATCCCTTAATTCCCAAAAATTTATCGACCTATGTCTTGAATATATTCAACAACTGAGCATCCACAGCCCTCTGGGGTAAAGAATTCTATAGATTCACAGCTCTTTGAGTGAAGAAATTTCTCCTCATCTCAGTCCTAAATGGCCGACTCCTTATTCTGAGACTGTGATCCCTGGTTCTAGATTCCCCAGCCAGGGGAAACATTTTCTCAGCATTTACTCTGTCGAGCCCCTTAAGAATTTTATATGTTTCAATTAGGTCACCTCTCATTCTTCTAAAATCTAGGGAATATAGGCCTAGTCTATTTAATCTCTCCTCATAGGGCAATCCCCTCATCCCAGGAACCAGTCTAGTGAACCTTCGTTGCACTCCCTCTAAGGCAAGTATGTCTTTCCTTAAGTAAGGAGACCAAAACTGTACACAGTACTCCAGGTGTGGCCTCACCAATGCCCTGAAAGTTGTAGTGGGACTTCTTTACTCTTATACTCTAATCCCTTTGTAACAAAAGCTAACATACCATTTGCTTTCCTAATTGCTTGCTGTACCTGCATGTTAACTTTCTGTGATTCATGTACAAGGACATCCAGGCCCTCTGAATGCAAACATTTCCCAGTCTCTCACCATTCAAAAATATTCTGCTATTTTGTTTTTCCTACCAAAGTGTATAACTTCACACTTCCCCACATTGTATTCCATTTGCCATGTTCTTGCCCACTCAGTCAACCTGTCTATATCTCTCTGCAGCCTCTTTGCGTCCTCCTCACAGCTTACTTTCCCACCTAACTTTGTATCATCAGCAAACTTGGATACAGTACACTCAGTCCCTTCATCTAAGCCATTAATATAGATTGTAAATAGCTGAGGCCCAAGCACTGATCCTTGCAGAACCCCGCTAGTTACAGCCTGCCAACCCGAAAATGTCCCGTTTATTCCTACTCTGTTTTCTGTCCATTAACCAATCCTCAATCCCCAAATCTGAGTCCTAATTTTGTGTAATAACCTCTTTTGTGGCACCTTATCGAATGCTTTTTGAAAATCCAAATACACTACATCCCCTACTCTTCTTCGAAATAGTGCCATGGGAACTTTTATGTCCACCTGAGAGCAGACAGGACCTTGGTTTAATGTCTCATCCGAAAGAAGGCACCTCCAACAGTGCAGCAATCCCTCCGTATTGTATTGGATTGTCAGCCTAGATTTCTGTGCTCAAGTCGCTGGAGTGGGACTTGAAACCACAGCCATCTGACTCAGAGGCAAGAGTGCTACCAACTGAGCCACAGCTGACACATTTAATAGGTCTCTGGGTTAGCAGCAATGGGATGGCAGCAATATAAAATGCCCTGCTAAAAACATGCCTGTGTATATGGAAAGTACTGTGGCAACAAGAGCAGGTCAGAGGCTAGGGGCTGGATTTTCATTGAGGAGGCGGTAGGAGGCGGGACTACAACTTTCGGGGTTGTAGTCCCGCCTCCATCAAGTTGTAGCCAACACACGCGATTTTGACTTGATTGACCTTGTTGAGCCCACCCAGCGGGCTCAGCAGGCCAATTAAGGGCCACCCGGCAATAGGTGACGTCACAGATTGATTATT